>NC_091982.1:141693376-142293376 GCF_044704955.1 Pristiophorus japonicus | reverse complement strand
GCTATTTTGGGGGAGTATTGAGGAGTTGTGTTACTGGGGGAGTATTGGGAGCTGTGTTACTGCGGGAGTATTGGGGAGCTGTGTTACTGGGGGAGTATTGGAGAGCTGTGTTACTGGGGGAGTATTGGGGAGCACTGTTACTGGGGGAGTATTGGGGAGCTGTTTACATGGGGAGTATTGGGGAGTTGTGATATTGGGGGAGTATTGAGGAGCTGTTTACTGGGGGAGTATTGGGGAGCTGTGTTACTGGGGGAGAATTGGGAGTTGTGTTGCTGGGGGAGTATTGGGGAGCTGTTTACTGGGGGAGTTTTGGGTGTTGTGATATTGAGGGAGTATTGAGGAGTTGTGATAATTGGTGGAGTATTGTGGAGCTGTGTTACTGGGGGAGTATTGGGGAGCTGTGTTACTGGGGGAGTATTGGTGAGCTGTATTACTGGGGGCGTATTGGGGAGCTGTATTACTGGGGGAGTATTGGGGAGCTGTGTTATTGAGGGAGTATTGGAGAGCTGTGTTACTGGGGGAGTATTGGGTAGCTGTGTTACTGAGGAAGTATTGGGGCGCTGTGTTACTCAGGGAGTATTGGATTGATGTATTATTGGGGGAGTATTGGGGAGATGTGTTATTGGCGGAGTATTGGGGAGCTGTGTTACTGGTGGAGTATTGGTGAGCTGTGTTACTGGGGGAGTATTGGGGAGCTGTGTTACTGGGGGAGTATTGGTGAGCTGTGTTATTGGGGGAGTATTGGGAAGCTATGTTACTGGTGGTATTGGGGAGATTTGTTGCTGGGGGAGTCTGGTGGAGCACTGTTACTGGGGGAGTATTGGGGAGTTGCTATTTTGGGGGAGTATTGTGGAGCTGTGTTACTGCCGGAGTATTGGGGAGCTGTGTTATTGGGGGAGTATTTGGGAGCTGTGTTACTGGGGAAGTATTGGAGAGCTGTGTAACTGCGGGAGGTATTGGGGAGCGGTTTACTGGTGGAGTACTGGGGTGCTGTTTACTGGGGGAGTATTGGGGAGTTGTGATATTGGGTCAATATTGGAGAGCTGTGTTACTGGGGGTGTATTGGTGAGCTGTGTTCCTGGGGCAGTATTGGGAAGCTGTGTTACTGGGGGGGATTGGGGAGCACTGTTACTGGGTGAGTATTGGGGAGCACTGTTACTGGGGGAGTATTGGGAGCTGTGTAACTGGGGGAGTATTGGAGAGCTGTGTAACTGGGGAAGTATTGGGGAGCGGTTTACTGGTGGAGTACTGGGGTGCTGTTTACTGGGGGAATATTGGGGAGTTGTGATATTGGGTCAGTATTGGAGAGCTGTGTTACTCGGGGAGTATTGGGGAGATGTGTTATTGGGGTTTATTTGGGAGCTGTGTTACTGGGGGAGTATTGGGGAGCTGTGTTACTTGGGGAGTATTGGAGAGCTGTGTTACTGGGGGAGTATTGGGGAGCTGTGTTCCTGGGGAAGTATTGGGGTGCGGTGTTACTCGGGGAGTATTGGGGAGATGTGTTATTGGCGGAGTATTGGGGAGCTGTGTTGCTGGAGGAGTATTGGGCAGCACTGATACTGGAGGTGTATTGAGAGCTGTGTTACTGGGGGAGTATTGGGGAGCTGTGTTACTGGGGGAGTATTGGAGAGCTGTGTTACTGGGGGAGTTTTGGGGAGCTGTGTTACTGGGGGTGTTTTGGGCAACTGTGTTACTGGGGGAGCATTGGGAGTTGTTTTTCTGGGGGAATATTGGGGAGCTATGTTATTGAGGGAGTATTGGGAGTTGTTTTTCTGGGGGATTATTGGGGAGCTGTGTTATTGGGGGAGTATTGGGGAGCTGTATTACTGGGGGAGTATTGGGGAGCTGTGTTACTGGTGGAGTATTGGGGAGATGTGTTATTGAGGGAGTATTGGAGAGCTAGTTACTGGGGGAGTATTGGGGAGATGTGTTATTGAGGGAGTATAGGAGAGCTGAGTTACTGGGGGAGTATTGGGGATCTGTGTAACTGGGGGAGTATTGGGGAGCTGTGTTACTGGGGGAGTATTGGGGAGCTGTGTTACTGGGGGTGTTTTGGGCAACTGTGTTACTGGGGGAGCATTGGGAGTTGTTTTTCTGGGGGAATATTGGGGAGCTATGTTATTGGGGGAGTATTGGGAGTTGTTTTTCTGGGGGATTATTGGGGAGCTGTGTTATTGGGGGAGTATTGGGGAGCTGTATTACTGGGGGAGTATTGGGGAGCTGTGTTACTGGTGGAGTATTGGGGAGATGTGTTATTGAGGGAGTATTGGAGAGCTAGTTACTGGGGGAGTATTGGGGAGATGTGTTATTGAGGGAGTATAGGAGAGCTGAGTTACTGGGGGAGTATTGGGGATCTGTGTAACTGGGGGAGTATTGGGGAGCTGTGTTACTGGGGGAGTATTGGGGAGCTGTGTTACTGGGGGAGTATTGGGGAGCAGTGTTACCACGGAAGTATTGGGGCGCTGTGTTACTCAGGGAGAATTGGGGATATGTGTTATTGGGGGAGTATTGGAGAGCTGTGTTACTGGGGGAGTCATGGGGAGCTGAGTTTCTGGAGGAGTATTGGGGAGCACTGTTACTGGCGGAGTATTGGGGAGTTGTGATATTGGGGGAGTATTGGGGCGCTGTCTTACTGCGGGAGTATTGGGGAGCAGTGTTACTGGGGGAGTATTGGGAGTTGTGATATTGTGGGAGTATTGGGGAGCTGTGTTACTGGGGAAGTATTGGGGAGCTGTGTTACTGGGGGACTATTAGGGAGCTGTCTTACTGGGGGAGTCTTGTGGAGCTGTGTTACTGGGGGAGTATTGGAGAGCTGTGTTACTGGGGAAGTATTGGGGCGCTGTATTACTCGGGGAGTATTGGGGGGATGTATTATTGGGGGAGTATTGGGGAGCTGTTTTATTGGGGGAGTATTGGGGAGCTGTGTTACTGGGGGAGTATTGGGGAGCACTGTTACTGGGGGCGTATTGGGGAGCTGTTTACTGGGGGAGTATTGGGGAGTTGTGATATTGGGTGAGTATTGGGGAGTTGTGTTACTGGGGGAGTATTGTGGAGCTGTGTTATTGGGGCAGTATTGGGGAGCTGTGTTACTGGGGGTGTATTGGTGAGCTGTGTTCCTGGGCGAGTATTGGGGAGGTTAGCTACTGGGTGAGTATTGGGGAGCACTGTTACTGGGGGAGTATTGGGGAGCTGTGTTACTGGGGGAGTATTGGGGAATTGTGTTACTGAGGGAGTATTGGGGAGCTGTGCTCCTGGGGGAGTATCAGGGAGCTGTGTTATTGGGGGAGTATTGGGGAGCTGTGTTACTGGGGGAGTATTGGGGAGCTGTGTTACTGAGGAAGTATTGGGGCGCTGTGTTACTCAGGAAGTATTGGATTGATGTATTATTGGGGGAGTGTTGGGGAGCTGTTTTATTTGGGGAGTATTGGGGAGCTGTGTTACTGGGGCAGTATTGGAGAGCTGTGTTTCTGGGGGAGTATTGGAGAGCTGTGTTTCTGGGGGAGTATTGGGGAGCACTGAAACTAGGGGAGTATTGGGGAGTTGTGATATTGGGGGAGTATTGGTAGCTGTGTTAATGCGGGAGTATTGGGGAGTTGTGTTACTAGCGGAGTATTGGGGAGTTGTGATATTGGGGGAGTATTGGTGAGCTGTGTTCCTGGGGGAGTGTTGGGGAGCTGTGTTACTGGGCGAGTATTGGGGAGCTTAGTTACTGGGTGAGTATTGGGGAGCACTGTTACTGGGGGAGTATTGGGAGCTGTGTTACTGGGGGAGTATTGGTGAGCTGTGTTACTGGGGGCGTACTGGGGAGCTGTGTTACTGGGGGAGTATTGGGGAGCTGTGTTACTCTGGGAGTATTGTGGAGCTGTGTTATTGGGGGAGTATTTGGGAGCTGTGTTACAGGGGAGTATTGCGGAGCTGTGTTACTGGTGGAGTATTGGTGAGCTGTGTTACTGGGGGAGTATTGGGGAGCTGTGTTACTGGGGGAGTATTGGTGAGCTGTGTTATTGGGGGAGTATTGGGAAGCTATGTTACTGGTGGTATTGGGGAGATTTGTTGCTGGGGGAGTCTGGTGGAGCACTGTTACTGGGGGAGTATTGGGGAGTTGCTATTTTGGGGGAGTATTGTGGAGCTGTGTTACTGCCGGAGTATTGGGGAGCTGTGTTATTGGGGGAGTATTTGGGAGCTGTGTTACTGGGGAAGTATTGGAGAGCTGTGTAACTGGGGGAGTATTGGGGAGCGGTTTACTGGTGGAGTACTGGGGTGCTGTTTACTGGGGGAGTATTGGGGAGTTGTGATATTGGGTCAATATTGGAGAGCTGTGTTACTGGGGGTGTATTGGTGAGCTGTGTTCCTGGGGCAGTATTGGGAAGCTGTGTTACTGGGGGGGATTGGGGAGCACTGTTACTGGGTGAGTATTGGGGAGCACTGTTACTGGGGGAGTATTGGGAGCTGTGTCACTGGGGGAGTATTGGAGAGCTGTGTAACTGGGGAAGTATTGGGGAGCGGTTTACTGGTGGAGTACTGGGGTGCTGTTTACTGGGGGAGTATTGGGGAGTTGTGATATTGGGTCAGTATTGGAGAGCTGTGTTACTCGGGGAGTATTGGGGAGATGTGTTATTGGGGTTTATTTGGGAGCTGTGTTACTGGGGGAGTATTGGGGAGCTGTGTTACTTGGGGAGTATTGGAGAGCTGTGTTACTGGGGGAGTATTGGGGAGCTGTGTTCCTGGGGAAGTATTGGGGTGCGGTGTTACTCGGGGAGTATTGGGGAGATGTGTTATTGGCGGAGTATTGGGGAGCTGTGTTGCTGGAGGAGTATTGGGCAGCACTGATACTGGAGGTGTATTGAGAGCTGTGTTACTGGGGGAGTATTGGGGAGCTGTGTTACTGGGGGAGTATTGGAGAGCTGTGTTACTGGGGGAGTTTTGGGGAGCTGTGTTACTGGGGGTGTTTTGGGCAACTGTGTTACTGGGGGAGCATTGGGAGTTGTTTTTCTGGGGGAATATTGGGGTGCTATGTTATTGGGGGAGTATTGGGAGTTGTTTTTCTGGGGGATTATTGGGGAGCTGTGTTATTGGGGGAGTATTGGGGAGCTGTATTACTGGGGGAGTATTGGGGAGCTGTGTTACTGGTGGAGTATTGGGGAGATGTGTTATTGAGGGAGTATTGGAGAGCTAGTTACTGGGGGAGTATTGGGGAGATGTGTTATTGAGGGAGTATAGGAGATCTGAGTTACTGGGGGAGTATTGGGGAGCTGTGTTACTGGGGGAGTATTGGGGAGCAGTGTTACCAGGGAAGTATTGGGGCGCTGTGTTACTCAGGGAGAATTGGGGATATGTGTTATTGGGGGAGTATTGGAGAGCTGTGTTACTGGGGGAGTCATGGGGAGCTGAGTTTCTGGAGGAGTATTGGGGAGCACTGTTACTGGCGGAGTATTGGGGAGTTGTGATATTGGGGGAGTATTGGGGCGCTGTCTTACCGGGGGAGTATTGGGGAGCAGTGTTACTGGGGGAGTATTGGGAGTTGTGATATTGTGGGAGTATTGGGGAGCTGTGTTACTGGGGAAGTATTGGGGAGCTGTATTACTGGGGGACTATTAGGGAGCTGTCTTACTGGGGGAGTCTTGTGGAGCTGTGTTACTGGGGGAGTATTGGAGAGCTGTGTTACTGGGGAAGTATTGGGGCGCTGTGTTACTCGGGGAGTATTGGGGGGATGTATTATTGGGGGAGTATTGGGGAGCTGTTTTATTGGGGGAGTATTGGGGAGCTGTGTTACTGGGGGAGTATTGGGGAGCACTGTTACTGGGGGCGTATTGGGGAGCTGTTTACTGGGGGAGTATTGGGGAGTTGTGATATTGGGTGAGTATTGGGGAGTTGTGTTACTGGGGGAGTATTGTGGAGCTGTGTTATTGGGGCAGTATTGGGGAGCTGTGTTACTGGGGGTGTATTGGTGAGCTGTGTTCCTGGGCGAGTATTGGGGAGCTTAGCTACTGGGTGAGTATTGGGGAGCACTGTTACTGGGGGAGTATTGGGGAGCTGTGTTACTGGGGGAGTATTGGGGAGTTGTGTTACTGAGGGAGTATTGGGGAGCTGTGCTCCTGGGGGAGTATCAGGGAGCTGTGTTATTGGGGGAGTATTGGGGAGCTGTGTTACTGGGGGAGTATTGGGGAGCTGTGTTACTGAGGAAGTATTGGGGCGCTGTGTTACTCAGGAAGTATTGGATTGATGTATTATTGGGGGAGTGTTGGGGAGCTGTTTTATTTGGGGAGTATTGGGGAGCTGTGTTACTGGGGCAGTATTGGAGAGCTGTGTTTCTGGGGGAGTATTGGGGAGCACTGATACTAGGGGAGTATTGGGGAGTTGTGATATTGGGGGAGTATTGGTAGCTGTGTTAATGCGGGAGTATTGGGGAGTTGTGTTACTAGGGGAGTATTGGGGAGTTGTGATATTGGGGGAGTATTGGTGAGCTGTGTTCCTGGGGGAGTATTGGAGAGCTGTGTTACTGGGCGAGTATTGGGGAGCTTAGTTACTGGGTGAGTATTGGGGAGCACTGTTACTGGGGGAGTATTGGGAGCTGTGTTACTGGGGGATTATTGGTGAGCTGTGTTACTGGGGGCGTATTGGGGAGCTGTGTTACTGGGGGAGTATTGGGGAGCTGTGTTACTCTGGGAGTATTGTGGAGCTGTGTTATTGGGGGAGTATTTGGGAGCTGTGTTACAGGGGAGTATTGTGGAGCTGTGTTACTGGGGGAGTATTGGACAGCTGTGTTACTGGGGAAGTATTGGGGTGCTGTGTTACTCGGGGAGTATTGGGGAGATGTGTTATTGGCGGAGTATTGGGGAGCTGTGTTACTGGTGGAGTATTGGTAAGCTGTGTTACTGGGGGAGTATTGGTGAGCTGTGTTACTGGGGGAGAATTGGTGAGCTGTGTTATTGGGGGAGTATTGGGAAGCTATGTTACTGGGGGTATTGGGGATATTTGTTGCTGGGGGAGTATGGTGGAGCACTGTTACTGGGGGAGGATTGGGGAGTTGCTATTTTGGGGGAGTATTGGGGAGCTGTGTTAATGGGGGAGTATTGGGGAGCTGTGTTACTGGTGGAGTATTGAGGAGTTGTGTTACTGGGGGAGTATTGGGAGCTGTGTTACTGCGGGAGTATTGGGGAGCTGTTTTACTGGGGAGTATTGGAGAGCTGTGTTACTGGGGGAGTATTGGGGAGCACTGTTACTGGGGGAGTATTGGGGAGCTGTTTACATTGGGATATTGGGGAGTTGTGATATTGGGGGAGTATTGGGGAGATGTTTACTGGGGGAGTATTGGGGAGCTGTGCTACTGGGGGAGAATTGGGAGTTGTGTTGCTGGGGGAGTATTGGGGAGCTGTTTACTGGGGGAGTATTGGGGTGTTGTGATATTGAGGGAGTATTGTGGAGTTGTGATAATTGGGGGAGTATTGGGGAGCTGTGTTACTGGGGGCGTATTGTGGATCTGTGTTACTGGGGGAGTATTGGGGAGCTGTGTTACTGGGGGAGTATTGGGGAGCTGTGTTACTGGGGGAGTATTGGGGAGCAGTGTTACCGGGGAAGTATTGGGGCGCTGTGTTACTCAGGGAGAATTGGGGAGATGTGTTATTGGGGGAGTATTGGAGAGCTGTGTTACTGGGGGAGTAATGGGGAGCTGAGTTTCTGGAGGAGTATTGGGGAGCACTGTTACTGGCGGAGTATTGGGGAGTTGTGATATTGGGGGAGTATTGGGGCGCTGTCTTACTGGGGGAGTATTGGGGAGCTGTGTTACTGGGGGAGTATTGGGAGTTGTGATATTGTGGGAGTATTGGGGAGCTGTCTTACTGGGGGAGTATTGGGGAGCTGTGTTCCTGGGGGAGTATTGGGGAGCTATCTTACTGGGGGAGTATTGGGGAGCTGTGTTACTGGGGGAGTATTGCGGAGTTGTGATATTGGGGGAGTATTGGGGAGCTGTGTTACTGGGGAAGTATTGGGGAGCTGTGTTACTGGGGGACTATTAGGGAGCTGTGTTATTGGGGGAGTCTTGTGGAGCTGTGTTACTGGGGGAGTATTGGGGAGCTGTGTTATTGGGGAAGTATTGGGACGCTGTGTTACTCGGGGAGTATTGGGGAGCTGTTTACTGGGGGAGTATTGGGGAGTTGTGATATTGGGTGAGTATTGGGGAGTTGTGTTACTGGGGGAGTATTGAGGAGTTGTGTTACTGGGGGAGTATTGGGAGCTGTGTTACTGCGGGAGTATTGTGGAGCTGTGTTATTGGGGGAGTATTTGGGAGCTGTGTTACAGGGGAGTATTGCGGAGCTGTGTTACTGGGGGAGTATTGGACAGCTGTGTTACTGGGGAAGTATTGGGGTGCTGTGTTACTCGGGGAGTATTGGGGAGATGTGTTATTGGCGGAGTATTGGGGAGGTGTGTTACTGGCGGAGTATTGGGGAGCTGTGTTACTGGGGGAGAATTGGTGAGCTGTGTTATTGGGGGAGTATTGGGAAGCTATGTTACTGGTGGTATTGGGGATATTTGTTTCTGTGGGAGTATGGTGGAGCACTGTTACTGGGGGAGGATTGGGGAGTTGCTATTTTGGGGGAGTATTGGGGAGCTGTGTTACTGGGGGCGTATTGTGGAGCTGTGTTACTGGGGGAGTATTGGGGAGCTGTGTTACTGGGGGAGTATTGGGGAGCTGTGTTACTGGGGGAGTATTGGGGAGCAGTGTTACCGGGGAAGTATTGGGGCGCTGTGTTACTCAGGGAGAATTGGGGAGATGTGTTATTGGGGGAGTATTGGAGAGCTGTGTTACTGGGGGAGTAATGGGGAGCTGAGTTTCTGGAGGAGTATTGGGGAGCACTGTTACTGGCGGAGTATTGGGGAGTTGTGATATTGGGGGAGTATTGGGGCGCTGTCTTACTGGGGGAGTATTGGGGAGCTGTGTTACTGGGGGAGTATTGGGAGTTGTGATATTGTGGGAGTATTGGGGAGCTGTCTTACTGGGGGAGTATTGGGGAGCTGTGTTCCTGGGGGAGTATTGGGGAGCTATCTTACTGGGGGAGTATTGGGGAGCTGTGTTACTGGGGGAGTATTGCGGAGTTGTGATATTGGGGGAGTATTGGGGAGCTGTGTTACTGGGGAAGTATTGGGGAGCTGTGTTACTGGGGGACTATTAGGGAGCTGTGTTATTGGGGGAGTCTTGTGGAGCTGTGTTACTGGGGGAGTATTGGGGAGCTGTGTTATTGGGGAAGTATTGGGGCGCTGTGTTACTCGGGGAGTACTGGGGGGATGTATTATTGGGGGAGTATTGGGGAGCTGTTTTATTGGTGGAGTATTGGGGAGCTGTGTTACTGGGGGAGTATTGGTGAGCACTGTTACTGGGGGCGTATTGGGGAGCTGTTTACTGGGGGAGTATTGGGGAGTTGTGATATTGGGTGAGTATTGGGGAGTTGTGTTACTGGGGGAGTATTGAGGAGTTGTGTTACTGGGGGAGTATTGGGAGCTGTGTTACTGCGGGAGTATTGTGGAGCTGTGTTATTGGGGGAGTATTTGGGAGCTGTGTTACAGGGGAGTATTGCGGAGCTGTGTTACTGGGGGAGTATTGGACAGCTGTGTTACTGGCGAAGTATTGGGGTGCTGTGTTACTCGGGGAGTATTGGGGAGATGTGTTATTGGCGGAGTATTGGGGAGCTGTGTTACTGGCGGAGTATTGGGGAGCTGTGTTACTGGGGGAGAATTGGTGAGCTGTGTTATTGGGGGAGTATTGGGAAGCTATGTTACTGGTGGTATTGGGGATATTTGTTGCTGTGGGAGTATGGTGGAGCACTGTTACTGGGGGAGGATTGGGGAGTTGCTATTTTGGGGGAGTATTGGGGAGCTGTGTTACTGGGGGCGTATTGTGGAGCTGTGTTACTGGGGGAGTATTGGGGAGCTGTGTTACTGGGGGAGTATTGGGGAGCTGTGTTACTGGGGGAGTATTGGGGAGCAGTGTTACCGGGGAAGTATTGGGGCGCTGTGTTACTCAGGGAGAATTGGGGAGATGTGTTATTGGGGGAGTATTGGAGAGCTGTGTTACTGGGGGAGTAATGGGGAGGCTGAGTTTCTGGAGGAGTATTGGGGAGCACTGTTACTGGCGGAGTATTGGGGAGTTGTGATATTGGGGGAGTATTGGGGCGCTGTCTTACTGGGGGAGTATTGGGGAGCTGTGTTACTGGGGGAGTATTGGGAGTTGTGATATTGTGGGAGTATTGGGGAGCTGTCTTACTGGGGGAGTATTGGGGAGCTGTGTTCCTGGGGGAGTATTGGGGAGCTATCTTACTGGGGGAGTATTGGGGAGCTGTGTTACTGGGGGAGTATTGCGGAGTTGTGATATTGGGGGAGTATTGGGGAGCTGTGTTACTGGGGAAGTATTGGGGAGCTGTGTTACTGGGGGACTATTAGGGAGCTGTGTTATTGGGGGAGTCTTGTGGAGCTGTGTTACTGGGGGAGTATTGGGGAGCTGTGTTATTGGGGAAGTATTGGGGCGCTGTGTTACTCGGGGAGTATTGGGGGGATGTATTATTGGGGGAGTATTGGGGAGCTGTTTTATTGGGGGAGTATTGGGGAGCTGTGTTACTGGGGGAGTATTGGGGAGCACTGTTACTGGGGGCGTATTGGGGAGCTGTTTACTGGGGGAGTATTGGGGAGTTGTGATATTGGGTGAGTATTGGGGAGTTGTGTTACTGGGGGAGTATTGAGGAGTTGTGTTACTGGGGGAGTATTGGGAGCTGTGTTACTGCGGGAGTATTGTGGAGCTGTGTTATTGGGGGAGTATTTGGGAGCTGTGTTACAGGGGAGTATTGCGGAGCTGTGTTACTGGGGGAGTATTGGACAGCTGTGTTACTGGGGAAGTATTGGGGTGCTGTGTTACTCGGGGAGTATTGGGGAGATGTGTTATTGGCGGAGTATTGGGGAGCTGTGTTACTGGCGGAGTATTGGGGAGCTGTGTTACTGGGGGAGAATTGGTGAGCTGTGTTATTGGGGGAGTATTGGGAAGCTATGTTACTGGTGGTATTGGGGATATTTGTTGCTGTGGGAGTATGGTGGAGCACTGTTACTGGGGGAGGATTGGGGAGTTGCTATTTTGGGGGAGTATTGGGGAGCTGTGTTAATGGGGGAGTATTGGGGAGCTGTGTTACTGGTGGAGTATTGAGGAGTTGTGTTACTGGGGGAGTATTGGGAGCTGTGTTACTGCGGGAGTATTGGGGAGCTGTTTTACTGGGGGAGTATTGGAGAGCTGTGTTACTGGAGGAGTATTGGGGAGCACTGTTACTGGGGGAGTATTGGGGAGCTGTTTACATTGGGAGTATCGGGGAGTTGTGATATTGGGGGAGCATTGGGGAGCTGTTTACTGGGGGAGTATTGGGGAGCTGTGCTACTGGGGGAGAATTGGGAGTTGTGTTGCTGGGGGAGTATTGGGGAGCTGTTTACTGGGGGAGTATTGGGGTGTTGTGATATTGAGGGAGTATTGTGGAGTTGTGATAATTGGGGGAGTATTGGGGAGCTGTGTTACTGGGGGCGTATTGGGGAGTTGTGTTACTGGGGGAGTATTGTGGAGCTGTGTTATTGGGGGAGTATTGGGGAGCTGTGTTACTGGGGGTGTATTGGTGAGCTGTGTTCCTGGGCGAGTATTGGGGAGCTTAGCTACTGGGTGAGTATTGGGGAGCACTGTTGCTGGGGGAGTATTGGGGAGCTGTGTTACTGGGGGAGTATTGGGGAGTTGTGTTACTGAGGGAGTATTGGGGAGCTGTGCTCCTGGGGGAGTATCAGGGAGCTGTGTTATTGGGGGAGTATTGGGGAGCTGTGTTACTGGGGGAGTATTGGGGAGCTGTGTTACTGAGGAAGTATTGGGTCGCTGTGTTACTCAGGAAGTATTGGATTGATGTATTATTGGGGGAGTGTTGGGGAGCTGTTTTATTTGGGGAGTGTTGGGGGGCTGTGTTACTGGGGCAGTATTGGAGAGCTGTATTACTGGGGGAGTATTGGGAGCTGTGTAACTGGGGGAGTATTGGAGAGCTGTGTAACTGGGGAAGTATTGGGGAGCGGTTTACTGGTGGAGTACTGGGGTGCTGTTTACTGGGGGAGTATTGGGGAGTTGTGATATTGGGTCAGTATTGGAGAGCTGTGTTACTCTGGGAGTATTGGGGAGTTGTGATATTGGGGGAGTATTGAGGAGCTGTTTACTGGGGGAGTATTGGGGAGCTGTGTTACTGGGGGAGAATTGGGAGTTGTGTTGCTGGGGGAGTATTGGGGAGCTGTTTACTGGGGGAGTTTTGGGTGTTGTGATATTGAGGGAGTATTGAGGAGTTGTGATAATTGGTGGAGTATTGTGGAGCTGTGTTACTGGGGGAGTATTGGGGAGCTGTGTTACTGGGGGAGTATTGGTGAGCTGTATTACTGGGGGCGTATTGGGGAGCTGTATTACTGGGGGAGTATTGGGGAGCTGTGTTATTGAGGGAGTATTGGAGAGCTGTGTTACTGGGGGAGTATTGGGTAGCTGTGTTACTGAGGAAGTATTGGGGCGCTGTGTTACTCAGGGAGTATTGGATTGATGTATTATTGGGGGAGTATTGGGGAGATGTGTTATTGGCGGAGTATTGGGGAGCTGTGTTACTGGTGGAGTATTGGTGAGCTGTGTTACTGGGGGAGTATTGGGGAGCTGTGTTACTGGGGGAGTATTGGTGAGCTGTGTTATTGGGGGAGTATTGGGAAGCTATGTTACTGGTGGTATTGGGGAGATTTGTTGCTGGGGGAGTCTGGTGGAGCACTGTTACTGGGGGAGTATTGGGGAGTTGCTATTTTGGGGGAGTATTGTGGAGCTGTGTTACTGCCGGAGTATTGGGGAGCTGTGTTATTGGGGGAGTATTTGGGAGCTGTGTTACTGGGGAAGTATTGGAGAGCTGTGTAACTGGGGGAGTATTGGGGAGCGGTTTACTGGTGGAGTACTGGGGTGCTGTTTACTGGGGGAGTATTGGGGAGTTGTGATATTGGGTCAATATTGGAGAGCTGTGTTACTGGGGGTGTATTGGTGAGCTGTGTTCCTGGGGCAGTATTGGGAAGCTGTGTTACTGGGGGGGGATTGGGGAGCACTGTTATTGGGTGAGTATTGGGGAGCACTGTTACTGGGGGAGTATTGGGAGCTGTGTAACTGGGGGAGTATTGGAGAGCTGTGTAACTGGGGAAGTATTGGGGAGCGGTTTACTGGTGGAGTACTGGGGTGCTGTTTACTGGGGGAGTATTGGGGAGTTGTGATATTGGGTCAGTATTGGAGAGCTGTGTTACTCGGGGAGTATTGGGGAGATGTGTTATTGGGGTTTATTTGGGAGCTGTGTTACTGGGGGAGTATTGGGGAGCTGTGTTACTTGGGGAGTATTGGAGAGCTGTGTTACTGGGGGAGTATTGGGGAGCTGTGTTCCTGGGGAAGTATTGGGGTGCGGTGTTACTCGGGGAGTATTGGGGAGATGTGTTATTGGCGGAGTATTGGGGAGCTGTGTTGCTGGAGGAGTATTGGGCAGCACTGATACTGGAGGTGTATTGAGAGCTGTGTTACTGGGGGAGTATTGGGGAGCTGTGTTACTGGGGGAGTATTGGAGAGCTGTGTTACTGGGGGAGTTTTGGGGAGCTGTGTTACTGGGGGTGTTTTGGGCAACTGTGTTACTGGGGGAGCATTGGGAGTTGTTTTTCTGGGGGAATATTGGGGAGCTATGTTATTGGGGGAGTATTGGGAGTTGTTTTTCTGGGGGATTATTGGGGAGCTGTGTTATTGGGGGAGTATTGGGGAGCTGTATTACTGGGGGAGTATTGGGGAGCTGTGTTACTGGTGGAGTATTGGGGAGATGTGTTATTGAGGGAGTATTGGAGAGCTAGTTACTGGGGGAGTATTGGGGAGATGTGTTATTGAGGGAGTATAGGAGAGCTGTGTTACTGGGGGAGTATTGGGGATCTGTGTAACTGGGGGAGTATTGGGGAGCTGTGTTACTGGGGGAGTATTGGGGAGCTGTGTTACTGGGGGAGTATTGGGGAGCAGTGCTACCGGGGATGTATGGGGCGCTGTGTTACTCAGGGAGAATTGGGGAGATGTGTTATTGGGGGAGTATTGGAGAGCTGTGTTACTGAGGGAGTCATGGGGAGCTGAGTTTCTGGCGGAGTATTGGGGAGTTGTGATATTGGGGGAGTATTGGGGCGCTGTCTTACTGGGGGAGTATTGGGGAGCAGTGTTACTGGGGGAGTATTGGGAGTTGTGATATTGTGGGAGTATTGGGGAGCTGTCTTACTGGGGGAGTATTGGGGATCTGTGTTCCTGGGGGAGTATTGGGGAGCTGTCTTACTGGGTGAGTATTGGGGAGCTGTGTTACTGGGGGAGTATTGCGGAGTTGTGATATTGGGGGAGTATTGGGGAGCTGTGTTACTGGGGAAGTATTGGGGAGCTGTGTTACTGGGGGACTATTAGGGAGCTGTGTTATTGGGGGAGTCTTGTGGAGCTGTGTTACTGGGGGAGTATTGGAGAGCTGTGTTACTGGGGTAGTATTGGGGCGCTGTGTTACTCGGGGAGTATTGGGGGGATGTATTATTGGGGGAGTATTGGGGAGCTGTTTTATTGGGGGAGTATTGGGGAGCTGTATTACTGGGGGAGTATTGGGGAGCACTGTTACTGGGGGCGTATTGGGGAGCTGTTTACTGGGGGAGTATTGGGGAGTTGTGATATTGGGTGAGTATTGGGGAGTTGTGTTACTGGGGGCGAATTGTGGAGCAGTGCTACCGGGGAAGTATGGGGCGCTGTGTTACTCAGGGAGAATTGGGGAGATGTGTTATTGGGGGAGTTTTGGAGAGCTGTGTTACTGAGGGAGTCATGGGGAGCTGAGTTTCTGGAGGAGTATTGGGGAGCACTGTTACTGGCGGAGTATTGGGGAGTTGTGATATTGGGGGAGTATTGGGGCGCTGTCTTACTGGGGGAGTATTGGGGAGCAGTGTTACTGGGGGAGTATTGGGAGTTGTGATATTGTGGGAGTATTGGGGAGCTGTCTTACTGGGGGAGTATTGGGGATCTGTGTTCCTGGGGGAGTATTGGGGAGCTGTCTTACTGGGTGAGTATTGGGGAGCTGTGTTACTGGGGGAGTATTGTGGAGCTGTGTTATTGGGGGAGTATTGGGGAGCTGTGTTACTGGGGGTGTATTGGTGAGCTGTGTTCCTGGGCGAGTATTGGGGAGCTTAGCTACTGGGTGAGTATTGGGGAGCTGTGTTACTGGGGGAGTATTGCGGAGTTGTGATATTGGGGGAGTATTGGGGAGCTGTGTTACTGGGGAAGTATTGGGGAGCTGTGTTACTGGGGGACTATTAGGGAGCTGTGTTATTGGGGGAGTTTTGTGGAGCTGTGTTACTGGGGGAGTATTGGAGAGCTGTGTTACTGGGGTAGTATTGGGGCGCTGTGTTACTCGGGGAGTATTGGGGGGATGTATTATTGGGGGAGTATTGGGGAGCTGTTTTATTGGGGGAGTATTGGGGAGCTGTATTACTGGGGGAGTATTGGGGAGCACTGTTACTGGGGGCGTATTGGGGAGCTGTTTACTGGGGGAGTATTGGGGAGTTGTGATATTGGGTGAGTATTGGGGAGTTGTGTTACTGGGGGAGTATTGTGGAGCTGTGTTATTGGGGGAGTATTGGGGAGCTGTGTTACTGGGGGTGTATTGGTGAGCTGTGTTCCTGGGCGAGTATTGGGGAGCTTAGCTACTGGGTGAGTATTGGGGAGCACTGTTACTGGGGGAGTATTGGGGAGCTGTGTTACTGGGGGAGTATTGGGGAGTTGTGTTACTGAGGGAGTATTGGGGAGCTGTGCTCCTGGGGGAGTATCAGGGAGCTGTGTTATTGGGGGAGTATTGGGGAGCTGTGTTACTGGGGGAGTATTGGGGAGCTGAGTTACTGAGGAAGTATTGGGGCGCTGTGTTACTCAGGAAGTGTTGGATTGATGTATTATTGGGGGAGTGTTGGGGAGCTGTTTTATTTGGGGAGTATTGGGGAGCTGTGTTACTGGGGCAGTATTGGAGAGCTGTGTTATTGGGGGAGTATTGGGGAGCACTGATACTAGGGGAGTATTGGGGAGTTGTGATATTGGGGGAGTATTGGTAGCTGTGTTAATGCGGGAGTATTGGGGAGTTGTGTTACTAGGGGAGTATTGGGGAGTTGTGATATTGGGGGAGTATTGGTGAGCTGTGTTCCTGGGGGAGTATTGGGGAGCTGTGTTACTGGGCGAGTATTGGGGAGCTTAGTTACTGGGTGAGTATTGGGGAGCACTGTTACTGGGGGTGTATTGGGAGCTGTGTTACTGGGGGAGTATTGGTGAGCTGTGTTACTGGGGGCGTATTGGGGAGCTGTGTTACTGGGGGAGTATTGGGGAGCTGTGTTACTCTGGGAGTATTGTGGAGCTGTGTTATTGGGGGAGTATTTGGGAGCTGTGTTACAGGGGAGTATTGCGGAGCTGTGTTACTGGGGGAGTATTGGACAGCTGTGTTACTGGGGAAGTATTGGGGTGCTGTGTTACTCGGGGAGTATTGGGGAGATGTGTTATTGGCGGAGTATTGGGGAGCTGTGTTACTGGCGGAGTATTGGGGAGCTGTGTTACTGGGGGAGAATTGGTGAGCTGTGTTATTGGGGGAGTATTGGGAAGCTATGTTACTGGTGGTATTGGGGATATTTGTTGCTGTGGGAGTATGGTGGAGCACTGTTACTGGGGGAGGATTGGGGAGTTGCTATTTTGGGGGAGTATTGGGGAGCTGTGTTAATGGGGGAGTATTGGGGAGCTGTGTTACTGGTGGAGTATTGAGGAGTTGTGTTACTGGGGGAGTATTGGGAGCTGTGTTACTGCGGGAGTATTGGGGAGCTGTTTTACTGGGGGAGTATTGGAGAGCTGTGTTACTGGAGGAGTAGTGGGGAGCACTGTTACTGGGGGAGTATTGGGGAGCTGTTTACATTGGGAGTATCGGGGAGTTGTGATATTGGGGGAGTATTGGGGAGCTGTTTACTGGGGGAGTATTGGGGAGCTGTGCTACTGGGGGAGAATTGGGAGTTGTGTTGCTGGGGGAGTATTGGGGAGCTGTTTACTGGGGGAGTATTGGGGTGTTGTGATATTGAGGGAGTATTGTGGCGTTGTGATAATTGGGGGAGTATTGGGGAGCTGTGTTACTGGGTGCGTATTGGGGAGTTGTGTTACTGGGGGAGTATTGTGGAGCTGTGTTATTGGGGGAGTATTGGGGAGCTGTGTTACTGGGGGTGTATTGGTGAGCTGTGTTCCTGGGCGAGTATTGGGGAGCTTAGCTACTGGGTGAGTATTGGGGAGCACTGTTACTGGGGGAGTATTGGGGAGCTGTGTTACTGGGGGAGTATTGGGGAGTTGTGTTACTGAGGGAGTATTGGGGAGCTGTGCTCCTGGGGGAGTATCAGGGAGCTGTGTTATTGGGGGAGTATTGGGGAGCTGTGTTACTGGGGGAGTATTGGGGAGCTGTGTTACTGAGGAAGTATTGGGGCGCTGTGTTACTCAGGAAGTATTGGATTGATGTATTATTGGGGGAGTGTTGGGGAGCTGTTTTATTTGGGGAGTATTGGGGAGCTGTGTTACTGGGGCAGTATTGGAGAGCTGTATTACTGGGGGAGTATTGGGGAGCACTGATACTAGGGGAGTATTGGGGAGTTGTGATATTGGGGGAGTATTGGTAGCTGTGTTAATGCGGGAGTATTGGGGAGTTGTGTTACTAGGGGAATATTGGGGAGTTGTGATATTGGGGGAGTATTGGTGAGCTGTGTTCCTGGGGGAGTATTGGGGAGCTGTGTTACTGGGCGAGTATTGGGGAGCTTAGTTACTGGGTGAGTATTGGGGAGCACTGTTACTGGGGGAGTATTGGGAGCTGTGTTACTGGGGGAGTATTGGTGAGCTGTGTTACTGGGGGCGTATTGGGGAGCTGTGTTACTGGGGGAGTATTGGGGAGCTGTGTTACTCTGGGAGTATTGTGGAGCTGTGTTATTGGGGGAGTATTTGGGAGCTGTGTTACAGGGGAGTATTGCGGAGCTGTGTTACTGGGGGAGTATTGGACAGCTGTGTTACTGGGGAAGTATTGGGGTGCTGTGTTACTCGGGGAGTATTGGGGAGATGTGTTATTGGCGGAGTATTGGGGAGCTGTGTTACTGGCGGAGTATTGGGGAGCTGTGTTACTGGGGGAGAATTGGTGAGCTGTGTTATTGGGGGAGTATTGGGAAGCTATGTTACTGGTGGTATTGGGGATATTTGTTGCTGTGGGAGTATGGTGGAGCACTGTTACTGGGGGAGGATTGGGGAGTTGCTATTTTGGGGGAGTATTGGGGAGCTGTGTTAATGGGGGAGTATTGGGGAGCTGTGTTACTGGTGGAGTATTGAGGAGTTGTGTTACTGGGGGAGTATTGGGAGCTGTGTTACTGCGGGAGTATTGGGGAGCTGTTTTACTGGGGGAGTATTGGAGAGCTGTGTTACTGGAGGAGTATTGGGGAGCACTGTTACTGGGGGAGTATTGGGGAGCTGTTTACATTGGGAGTATCGGGGAGTTGTGATATTGGGGGAGTATTGGGGAGCTGTTTACTGGGGGAGTATTGGGGAGCTGTGCTACTGGGGGAGAATTGGGAGTTGTGTTGCTGGGGGAGTATTGGGGAGCTGTTTACTGGGGGAGTATTGGGGTGTTGTGATATTGAGGGAGTATTGTGGAGTTGTGATAATTGGGGGAGTATTGGGGAGCTGTGTTACTGGGGGCGTATTGGGGAGTTGTGTTACTGGGCGAGTATTGGGGAGCTTAGCTACTGGGTGAGTATTGGGGAGCACTGTTGCTGGGGGAGTATTGGGGAGCTGTGTTACTGGGGGAGTATTGGGGAGTTGTGTTACTGAGGGAGTATTGGGGAGCTGTGCTCCTGGGGGAGTATCAGGGAGCTGTGTTATTGGGGGAGTATTGGGGAGCTGTGTTACTGGGGGAGTATTGGGGAGCTGTGTTACTGAGGAAGTATTGGGTCGCTGTGTTACTCAGGAAGTATTGGATTGATGTATTATTGGGGGAGTGTTGGGGAGCTGTTTTATTTGGGGAGTGTTGGGGGGCTGTGTTACTGGGGCAGTATTGGAGAGCTGTATTACTGGGGGAGTATTGGGAGCTGTGTAACTGGGGGAGTATTGGAGAGCTGTGTAACTGGGGAAGTATTGGGGAGCGGTTTACTGGTGGAGTACTGGGGTGCTGTTTACTGGGGGAGTATTGGGGAGTTGTGATATTGGGTCAGTATTGGAGAGCTGTGTTACTCGGGGAGTATTGGGGAGTTGTGATATTGGGGGAGTATTGAGGAGCTGTTTACTGGGGGAGTATTGGGGAGCTGTGTTACTGGGGGAGAATTGGGAGTTGTGTTGCTGGGGGAGTATTGGGGAGCTGTTTACTGGGGGAGTTTTGGGTGTTGTGATATTGAGGGAGTATTGAGGAGTTGTGATAATTGGTGGAGTATTGTGGAGCTGTGTTACTGGGGGAGTATTGGGGAGCTGTGTTACTGGGGGAGTATTGGTGAGCTGTATTACTGGGGGCGTATTGGGGAGCTGTATTACTGGGGGAGTATTGGGGAGCTGTGTTATTGAGGGAGTATTGGAGAGCTGTGTTACTGGGGGAGTATTGGGTAGCTGTGTTACTGAGGAAGTATTGGGGCGCTGTGTTACTCAGGGAGTATTGGATTGATGTATTATTGGGGGAGTATTGGGGAGATGTGTTATTGGCGGAGTATTGGGGAGCTGTGTTACTGGTGGAGTATTGGTGAGCTGTGTTACTGGGGGAGTATTGGGGAGCTGTGTTACTGGGGGAGTATTGGTGAGCTGTGTTATTGGGGGAGTATTGGGAAGCTATGTTACTGGTGGTATTGGGGAGATTTGTTGCTGGGGGAGTCTGGTGGAGCACTGTTACTGGGGGAGTATTGGGGAGTTGCTATTTTGGGGGAGTATTGTGGAGCTGTGTTACTGCCGGAGTATTGGGGAGCTGTGTTATTGGGGGAGTATTTGGGAGCTGTGTTACTGGGGAAGTATTGGAGAGCTGTGTAACTGGGGGAGTATTGGGGAGCGGTTTACTGGTGGAGTACTGGGGTGCTGTTTACTGGGGGAGTATTGGGGAGTTGTGATATTGGGTCAATATTGGAGAGCTGTGTTACTGGGGGTGTATTGGTGAGCTGTGTTCCTGGGGCAGTATTGGGAAGCTGTGTTACTGGGGGGGGATTGGGGAGCACTGTTATTGGGTGAGTATTGGGGAGCACTGTTACTGGGGGAGTATTGGGAGCTGTGTAACTGGGGGAGTATTGGAGAGCTGTGTAACTGGGGAAGTATTGGGGAGCGGTTTACTGGTGGAGTACTGGGGTGCTGTTTACTGGGGGAGTATTGGGGAGTTGTGATATTGGGTCAGTATTGGAGAGCTGTGTTACTCGGGGAGTATTGGGGAGATGTGTTATTGGGGTTTATTTGGGAGCTGTGTTACTGGGGGAGTATTGGGGAGCTGTGTTACTTGGGGAGTATTGGAGAGCTGTGTTACTGGGGGAGTATTGGGGAGCTGTGTTCCTGGGGAAGTATTGGGGTGCGGTGTTACTCGGGGAGTATTGGGGAGATGTGTTATTGGCGGAGTATTGGGGAGCTGTGTTGCTGGAGGAGTATTGGGCAGCACTGATACTGGAGGTGTATTGAGAGCTGTGTTACTGGGGGAGTATTGGGGAGCTGTGTTACTGGGGGAGTATTGGAGAGCTGTGTTACTGGGGGAGTTTTGGGGAGCTGTGTTACTGGGGGTGTTTTGGGCAACTGTGTTACTGGGGGAGCATTGGGAGTTGTTTTTCTGGGGGAATATTGGGGAGCTATGTTATTGGGGGAGTATTGGGAGTTGTTTTTCTGGGGGATTATTGGGGAGCTGTGTTATTGGGGGAGTATTGGGGAGCTGTATTACTGGGGGAGTATTGGGGAGCTGTGTTACTGGTGGAGTATTGGGGAGATGTGTTATTGAGGGAGTATTGGAGAGCTAGTTACTGGGGGAGTATTGGGGAGATGTGTTATTGAGGGAGTATAGGAGAGCTGTGTTACTGGGGGAGTATTGGGGATCTGTGTAACTGGGGGAGTATTGGGGAGCTGTGTTACTGGGGGAGTATTGGGGAGCTGTGTTACTGGGGGAGTATTGGGGAGCAGTGCTACCGGGGAAGTATGGGGCGCTGTGTTACTCAGGGAGAATTGGGGAGATGTGTTATTGGGGGAGTATTGGAGAGCTGTGTTACTGGGGGAGTCATGGGGAGCTGAGTTTCTGGAGGAGTATTGGGGAGCACTGTTACTGGCGGAGTATTGGGGAGTTGTGATATTGGGGGAGTATTGGGGCGCTGTCTTACTGGGGGAGTATTGGGGAGCAGTGTTACTGGGGGAGTATTGGGAGTTGTGATATTGTGGGAGTATTGGGGAGCTGTCTTACTGGGGGAGTATTGGGGATCTGTGTTCCTGGGGGAGTATTGGGGAGCTGTCTTACTGGGTGAGTATTGGGGAGCTGTGTTACTGGGGGAGTATTGCGGAGTTGTGATATTGGGGGAGTATTGGTGAGCTGTGTTACTGGGGGCGTATTGGGGAGCTGTGTTACTGGGGGAGTATTGGGGAGCTGTGTTACTCTGGGAGTATTGTGGAGCTGTGTTATTGGGGGAGTATTTGGGAGCTGTGTTACAGGGGAGTATTGCGGAGCTGTGTTACTGGGGGAGTATTGGACAGCTGTGTTACTGGGGAAGTATTGGGGTGCTGTGTTACTCGGGGAGTATTGGGGAGATGTGTTATTGGCGGAGTATTGGGGAGCTGTGTTACTGGCGGAGTATTGGGGAGCTGTGTTACTGGGGGAGAATTGGTGAGCTGTGTTATTGGGGGAGTATTGGGAAGCTATGTTACTGGTGGTATTGGGGATATTTGTTGCTGTGGGAGTATGGTGGAGCACTGTTACTGGGGGAGGATTGGGGAGTTGCTATTTTGGGGGAGTATTGGGGAGCTGTGTTAATGGGGGAGTATTGGGGAGCTGTGTTACTGGTGGAGTATTGAGGAGTTGTGTTACTGGGGGAGTATTGGGAGCTGTGTTACTGCGGGAGTATTGGGGAGCTGTTTTACTGGGGGAGTATTGGAGAGCTGTGTTACTGGAGGAGTATTGGGGAGCACTGTTACTGGGGGAGTATTGGGGAGCTGTTTACATTGGGAGTATCGGGGAGTTGTGATATTGGGGGAGTATTGGGGAGCTGTTTACTGGGGGAGTATTGGGGAGCTGTGCTACTGGGGGAGAATTGAGAGTTGTGTTGCTGGGGGAGTATTGTGGAGCTGTTTACTGGGGGAGTATTGGGGTGTTGTGATATTGAGGGAGTATTGTGGAGTTGTGATAATTGGGGGAGTATTGGGGAGCTGTGTTACTGGGTGCGTATTGGGGAGTTGTGTTACTGGGGGAGTATTGTGGAGCTGTGTTATTGGGGGAGTATTGGGGAGCTGTGTTACTGGGGGTGTATTGGTGAGCTGTGTTCCTGGGCGAGTATTGGGGAGCTTAGCTACTGGGTGAGTATTGGGGAGCACTGTTACTGGGGGAGTATTGGGGAGCTGTGTTACTGGGGGAGTATTGGGGAGTTGTGTTACTGAGGGAGTATTGGGGAGCTGTGCTCCTGGGGGAGTATCAGGGAGCTGTGTTATTGGGGGAGTATTGGGGAGCTGTGTTACTGGGGGAGTATTGGGGAGCTGTGTTACTGAGGAAGTATTGGGGCGCTGTGTTACTCAGGAAGTATTGGATTGATGTATTATTGGGGGAGTGTTGGGGAGCTGTTTTATTTGGGGAGTATTGGGGAGCTGTGTTACTGAGGCAGTATTGGAGAGCTGTATTACTGCGGGAGTATTGGGGAGCACTGATACTAGGGGAGTATTGGGGAGTTGTGATATTGGGGGAGTATTGGTAGCTGTGTTAATGCGGGAGTATTGGGGAGTTGTGTTACTAGGGGAATATTGGGGAGTTGTGATATTGGGGGAGTATTGGTGAGCTGTGTTCCTGGGGGAGTATTGGGGAGCTGTGTTACTGGGCGAGTATTGGGGAGCTTAGTTACTGGGTGAGTATTGGGGAGCACTGTTACTGGGGGAGTATTGGGAGCTGTGTTACTGGGGGAGTATTGGTGAGCTGTGTTACTGGGGGCGTATTGGGGAGCTGTGTTACTGGGGGAGTATTGGGGAGCTGTGTTACTCTGGGAGTATTGTGGAGCTGTGTTATTGGGGGAGTATTTGGGAGCTGTGTTACAGGGGAGTATTGCGGAGCTGTGTTACTGGGGGAGTATTGGACAGCTGTGTTACTGGGGAAGTATTGGGGTGCTGTGTTACTCGGGGAGTATTGGGGAGATGTGTTATTGGCGGAGTATTGGGGAGCTGTGTTACTGGTGGAGTATTGGTAAGCTGTGTTACTGGGGGAGTATTGGTGAGCTGTGTTACTGGGGGAGAATTGGTGAGCTGTGTTATTGGGGGAGTATTGGGAAGCTATGTTACTGGGGGTATTGGGGATATTTGTTGCTGGGGGAGTATGGTGGAGCACTGTTACTGGGGGAGGATTGGGGAGTTGCTATTTTGGGGGAGTATTGGGGAGATGTGTTAATGGGGGAGTATTGGGGAGCTGTGTTACTGGTGGAGTATTGAGGAGTTGTGTTACTGGGGGAGTATTGGGAGCTGTGTTAATGCGGGAGTATTGGGGAGCTGTTTTACTGGGGAGTATTGGAGAGCTGTGTTACTGGGGGAGTATTGGGGAGCACTGTTACTGGGGGAGTATTGGGGAGCTGTTTACATTGGGAGTATTGGGGAGTTGTGATATTGGGGGAGTATTGGGGAGCTGTTTACTGGGGGAGTATTGGGGAGCTGTGCTACTGGGGGAGAATTGGGAGTTGTGTTGCTGGGGGAGTATTGGGGAGCTGTTTACTGGGGGAGTATTTGGGTGTTGTGATATTGAGGGAATATTGTGGAGTTGTGATAATTGGGGGAGTCTTGGGGAGCTGTGTTACTGGGGGCGTATTGTGGAGCTGTGTTACTGGGGGAGTATTGGGGAGCTGTGTTACTGGGGGAGTATTGGTGAGCTGTATTACTGGGGGCGTATTGGGGAGCTGTATTACTGGGGGAGTATTGGGGAGCTGTGTTATTGAGGGAGTATTGGAGAGCTGTGTTACTGGGGGAGTATTGGGGAGCTGTGTTACTGAGGAAGTATTGGGGCGCTGTGTTACTCAGGGAGTATTGGATTGATGTATTATTGGGGGAGTGTTGGGGAGCTGTTTTATTTGGGGAGTATTGGGGAGCTGTGTTACTGAGGGAGTATTGGAGAGCTGTGTTACTGGGGGAGTATTGGGGAGCACTGATACTGGGGGAGTATTGGGGAGTTGTGATATTGGGGGAGTATTGGTAGCTGTGTTAATGCGGGCGTATTGGGGAGTTGTGTTACTGGGGGAGTATTGGGGAGTTGTGATATTGGGGGAGTATTGGTGAGCTGTGTTCCTGTGGGAATATTGGGCAGCTGTGTTACTGGGCGAGTATTGGGGAGCTTAGTTACTGGGTGAGTATTGTGGAGCACTGTTACTGGGGGAGTATTGGGAGCTGTGTTACTGGGGGAGTATTTGGGTGCTGTTTTACAGGGGAGTATTGCGGAGCTGTGTTACTGGTGGAGTATTGGACAGCTGTGTTACTGGGGATGCATTGGGGTGCTGTGTTACTCGGGGGGTATTGGGGAGATGTGTTATTGGCGGAGTATTGGTGAGCTGTGTTACTGGGGGACTATTGGGTAGCTGTGTTACTGGGGGAGTATTGGTGAGCTGTGTTATTGGGGGAGTATTGGGAATCTATGTTACTGGTGGTATTGGGGAGATTTGATGCTGGGGGAGTATGGTGGAGCACTGTTACTGGGGGAGTATTGGGGAGTTGCTATTTTGGGGGAGTATTGTGGAGCTGTGTTAATGGGGGAGTATTGGGGAGCTGTGTTACTTAGGGAGTATTGGAGAGCTGTGTTACTGGGGGAGTATTGGGGAGCTGTGTTCCTGGGGAAGTATTGGGGTGCTGTGTTACTCGGGGAGTATTGGGGAGATGTGTTATTGGCGGAGTATTGATTGGGGAGCTGTGTTACTGGAGGAGTATTGGGCAGCACTGATACTGGGGGAGTTTTGGGGAGCTGTGTTACTGGGGGTGTTTTGGGCAACTGTGTTACTGGGGGAGCATTGGGAGTTGTTTTTCTGAGGGAATATTGGGGAGCTATGTTATTGGGGGAGTATTGGGAGTTGTTTTTCTGGGGGATTATTGGGGAGCAGTGTTATTGGGGGAGTATTGGGGAGCTGTATTACTGGGGGAGTATTGGGGAGCTGTGTTATTGGGGGAGTATTTGGGAGCTGTGTTACTGGGGAAGTATTGGAGAGCTGTGTAACTGGGGGAGTATTGGGGAGCGGTTTTCTGGTGGAGTACTGGGGTGCTGTTTACTGGGGGAGTATTAGGGAGTTGTGATATTGTGTCAGTATTGGAGAGCTGTGTTACTGGGGGTGTATTGGTGAGCTGTGCTCCTGGGGCTGTATTAGGAAGCTGTGTTACTGGGGGAGTATTGGGGAGCTTAGTTACTGGGTGAGTATTGGGGAGCACTGTTACTGGGGGAGTATTGGGAGCTGTGAAACTGGGGGAGTATTGGAGAGCTGTGTAACTGGGGGAGTATTGGGGAGCGGTTTACTGGTGGAGTACTGGGGTGCTGTTTACTGGGGGAGTATTGGGGAGTTGTGATATTGGGTCAGTATTGGAGAGCTGTGTTACTCGGGGAGTATTGGGGAGATGTGTTATTGGGGTTTATTTGGGAGCTGTGTTACTGGGGGAGTATTGGGGAGCTGTGTTACTTAGGGAGTATTGGAGAGCTGTGTTACTGGGGGAGTATTGGGGAGCTGTGTTCCTGGGGCAGTATTGGGGTGCTGTGTTACTCGGGGAGTATTGGGGAGATGTGTTATTGGCGGAGTATTGATTGGGGAGCTGTGTTACTGGAGGAGTATTGGGCAGCACTGATACTGGGGGTGTATTGAGAGCTGTGTTACTGGGGGAGTATTGGGGAGCTGTGTTACTGGGGGAGTATTGGAGAGCTGTGTTACTGGGGGAGTTTTGGGGAGCTGTGTTACTGGGGGTGTTTTGGGCAACTGTGTTACTGGGGGAGCATTGGGAGTTGTTTTTCTGAGGGAATATTGGGGAGCTATGTTATTGGGGGAGTATTGGGAGTTGTTTTTCTGGGGGATTATTGGGGAGCTGTGTTATTGGGGGAGTATTGGGGAGCTGTATTACTGGGGGAGTATTGGGGAGCTGTGTTACTGGTGGAGTATTGGGGAGATGTGTTATTGAGTGAGTATTGGAGAGCTAGTTACTAGGGGAGTATTGGGGAGCTGTGTTACTGGGGGAGTATTGGGGAGCTGTGTTACTGGGGGAGTATTGGGGAGCAGTGTTACCGGGGAAGTATTGGGGCGCTGTGTTACTCAGGGAGAATTGGGGAGATGTGTTATTGGGGGAGTATTGGAGAGCTGTGTTACTGGGGGAGTAATGGGGAGCTGAGTTTCTGGAGGAGTATTGGGGAGCACTGTTACTGGCGGAGTATTGGGAGTTGTGATATTGGGGGAGTATTGGGGCGCTGTCTTACTGGGGGAGTATTGGGGAGCTGTGTTACTGGGGGAGTATTGGGAGTTGTGATATTGGGGGAGTATTGGGGAGCTGTCTTACTGGGGGAGTATTGGGGAGCTGTGTTCCTGGGGGAGTATTGGGGAGCTGTCTTACTGGGGGAGTATTGGGGAGCTGTGTTACTGGGGGAGTATTACGGAGTTGTGATATTGGGGGAGTATTGGGGAGCTGTGTTACTGGGGAAGTATTGGGGAGCTGTGTTACTGGGGGACTATTAGGGAGCTGTGTTATTGGGGGAGTCTTGTGGAGCTGTGTTACTGGGGGAGTATTGGGGAGCTGTGTTACTGGGGAAGTATTGGGGCGCTGTGTTACTCGGGGAGTATTGGGGGGATGTATTATTGGGGGAGCATTGGGGAGCTGTTTTATTGGGGGTGTATTGGGGAGCTGTGTTATTGGGGGAGTATTGAGGAGCACTGTTACTGGGGGCGTATTGGGGAGCTGTTTACTGGGGGAGTATTGGGGAGTTGTGATATTGGGTGAGTTTTGGGGAGTTGTGTTACTGGGGGAGTATTGGGGAGCTTAGCTACTGGGTGAGTATTGGGGAGCACTGTTACTGGGGGAGTGTTGGGGAGCTGTGTTACTGGGGGAGTATTGTGGAGTTGTGTTACTGAGGGAGCATTGGGGAGCTGTGCTCCTGGGGGAGTATCAGGGAGCTGTGTTATTGGGGGAGTATTGGGGAGCTGTGTTACCGGGGGAGTATTGGGGAGCTGTGTTACTGAGGAAGTATTGGGGCGCTGTGTTACTCAGGAAGTATTGGATTGATGTATTATTGGGGGAGTGTTGGGGAGCTGTTTTATTTGGGGAGTATTGGGGAGCTGTGTTAATGGGGCAGTATTGGAGGGCTGTGTTACTGGGGGAGTATTGGGGAGCACTGATACTTGGGGAGTATTGGGGAGTTGTGATTTTGGGGGAGTATTGGTAGCTGTGTTAATGCGGGAGTATTGGGGAGTTGTGTTACTAGGGGAGTATTGGGGAGTTGTGATATTGGGGGAGTATTGGTGAGCTGTGTTCCTGGGGGAGTATTGGAGAGCTGTGTTACTGGGCGAGTATTGGGGAGCTTAGTTACTGGGTGAGTATTGGGGAGCACTGTTACTGGGGGAGTATTGGGTGCTGTGTTACTGGGGGAGTATTGGTGAGCTGTGTTACTGGGGGCGTATTGGGGAGCTGTGTTACAGGGGGAGTATTGGGGAGCTGTGTTACTCTGGGAGTATTGTGGAGCTGTGTTATTGGGGGAGTATTTGGGAGCTGTGTTACAGGGGAGTATTGCGGAGCTGTGTTACTGGGGGAGTATTGGACAGCTGTGTTACTGGGGAAGTATTGGGGTGCTGTGTTACTCAGGGAGTATTGGGGAGATGTGTTATTGGCGGAGTATTGGGGAGCTGTGTTACTGGTGGAGTATTGGTGAGCTGTGTTACTGGGGGAGTATTGGTGAGCTGTGTTACTGGGGGAGTATTGGTGAGCTGTGTTATTGGGGGAGTATTGGGAATCTATGTTACTGGTGGTATTGGGGAGAATTGTTGCTGGGGGAGTATGGTGGAGCACTGTTACTGGGGGAGTATTGGGGAGTTGCTATTTTGGGGGTGTATTGTGGAGCTGTGATAATAGGGTTGTATTGGGGAGCTGTGTTATTGGGGGCGTATTTGGGAGCTGTGTTACTGGGGAAGTATTGGAGAGCTGTGTAACTGGGGGAGTATTGGGGAGCGGTTTTCTGGTGGAGTACTGGGGTGCTGTTTACTGGGGGAGTATTAGGGAGTTGTGATATTGGGTCAGTATTGGAGAGCTGTGTTACTGGGGGTGTATTGGTGAGCTGTGTTCCTGGGGCTGTATTGGGAAGCTGTGTTACTGGGGGAGTATTGGGGAGCTTAGTTACTGGGTGAGTATTGGGGAGCACTGTTACTGGGGGAGTATTGGGAGCTGTGTAACTGGGGGAGTATTGGAGAGCTGTGTAACTGGGGGAGTATTGGGGAGCGGTTTACTGGTGGAGTACTGGGGTGCTGTTTACTGGGGGAGTATTGGGGAGTTGTGATATTGGGTCAGTATTGGAGAGCTGTGTTACTCGGGGAGTATTGGGGAGATGTGTTATTGGGGTTTATTTGGGAGCTGTGTTACTGGGGGAGTATTGGGGAGCTGTGTTACTTAGGGAGTATTGGAGAGCTGTGTTACTGGGGGAGTATTGGGGAGCTGTGTTCCTGGGGAAGTATTGGGGTGCTGTGTTACTCGGGGAGTATTGGGGAGATGTGTTATTGGCGGAGTATTGGGGAGCTGTGTTACTGGAGGAGTATTGGGCAGCACTGATATTGGGGGTGTATTGAGAGCTGTGTTACTGGGGTAGTATTGGGGAGCTGTGTTACTGGGGGAGTATTGGGGATCTGTGTAACTGGGGGAGTATTGGGGAGCTGTGTTACTGGGGGAGTATTGGGGTGCTGTGTTACTGGGGGAGTATTGGGGTGCTGTGTTACTCGGGGAGTATTGGGGAGATATGTTATTGGCGGAGTATTGGGGAGCTGTGTTACTGGAGGAGTATTGGGCAGCACTGATATTGGGGGTGTATTGAGAGCTGTGTTACTGGGGTAGTATTGGGGAGCTGTGTTACTGGGGGAGTATTGGGGATCTGTGTAACTGGGGGAGTATTGGAGAGCTGTGTTATTGGGGGAGTTTTGGGGAGCTGTGTTACTGGGGGTGTTTTGGGCAACTGTGTTACTGGGGGTGTTTTGGGCAACTGTGTTACTGGGGGAGCATTGGGAGTTGTTTTTCTGGGGGAATATTGGGGAGCTATGTTATTGGGGGAGTATTGGGAGTTGTTTTTCTGGGGGATTATTGGGGAGCTGTGTTATTGGGGGAG
The DNA here is from genome assembly GCF_044704955.1 of Pristiophorus japonicus. Taxonomy (NCBI): domain Eukaryota; kingdom Metazoa; phylum Chordata; class Chondrichthyes; family Pristiophoridae; genus Pristiophorus; species Pristiophorus japonicus. The sequence continues at coordinate 142,263,785 of NC_091982.1, read as the reverse complement.
TATTGGGGAGCTGTATTACTGGGGGAGTATTGGGGAGCTGTGTTACTGGTGGAGTATTGTGGAGATGTGTTATTGAGGGAGTATTGGAGAGCTAGTTACTGGGGGAGTATTGGGGAGATGTGTTATTGAGGGAGTATAGGAGAGCTGTGTTACTGGGGGAGTATTGGGGATCTGTGTAACTGGGGGAGTATTAGGGAGCTGTGTTACTGGGGGAGTATTGGGGAGCTGTGTTACTGGGGGAGTATTGGGGAGCAGAGTTACCGGGGAAGTATTGGGGCACTGTGTTACTCAGGGAGAATTGGGGAGATGTGTTATTGGGGGAGTATTGGAGAGCTGTGTTACTGGGGGAGTAATGGGGAGCTGAGTTTCTGGAGGAGTATTGGGGAGCACTGTTACTGGCGGAGTATTGGGGAGTTGTGATATTGGGGGAGTATTGGGGCGCTGTCTTACTGGGGGAGTATTGGGGAGCTGTGTTACTGGGGGAGTATTGGGAGTTGTGATATTGGGGGAGTATTGCGGAGTTGTGATATTGGGGGAGTATTGGGGAGCTGTGTTACTGGGGAAGTATTGGGGAGCTGTGTTACTGGGGGACTATTAGGGAGCTGTGTTATTGGGGGAGTCTTGTGGAGCTGTGTTACTGGGGGAGTATTGGGGAGCTGTGTTACTGGGGAAGTATTGGGGCGCTGTGTTACTCGGGGAGTATTGGGGGGATGTATTATTGGGGGAGTATTGGGGAGCTGTTTTATTGAGGGAGTATTGGGGAGCTGTGTTACTGGGGGAGTATTGGGGAGCACTGTTACTGGGGGCGTATTGGGGAGCTGTTTACTGGGGGAGTATTGGGGAGTTGTGATATTGGGTGAGTATTGGGGAGTTGTGTTACTGGGGGAGTATTGGGGAGCTTAGCTACTGGGTGAGTATTGTGGAGCACTGTTACTGGGGGAGTATTGGGGAGCTGTGTTACTGAGGGAGTATTGGGGAGCTGTGCTCCTGGGGGAGTATCAGGGAGCTGTGTTATTGGGGGAGTATTGGGGAGCTGTGTTACTGGGGGAGTATTGGGGAGCTGTGTTACTGAGGATGTATTGGGGCGCTGTGTTACTCAGGAAGTATTGGATTGATGTATTATTGGTTGAGTGTTGGGGAGCTGTTTTATTTGGGGAGTATTGGGGAGCTGTGTTACTGGGGCAGTATTGGAGAGCTGTGTTACTGGGGGCGTATTGGGGAGCACTGATACTGGGGGAGTATTGGGGAGTTGTGATATTGGGGGAGTATTGGTAGCTGTGTTAATGCGAGAGTATTGGGGAGTTGTGTTACCAGGGGAGTATTGGGGAGTTGTATTACTGGGCGAGTATTGGGGAGCTTAGTTACTGGGTGAGTATTGGGGAGCACTGTTACTGGGGGAGTATTGGGAGCTGTGTTACTGGGGGAGTATTGGTGAGCTGTGTTACTGGGGGCGTATTGGGGAGCTGTATTACTGGGGGAGTATTGGGGAGCTGTGTTACTCTGGGAGTATTGTGGAGCTGTGTTATTGGGGGAGTATTTGGGAGCTGCGTTACAGGGGAGTATTGCGGAGCTGTGTTACTGGGGGAGTATTGGACAGCTGTGTTACTGGGGAAGTATTGGGGTGCTGTGTTACTCGGGGAGTATTGGGGAGATGTGTTATTGGCGGAGTATTGGGGAGCTGTGTTACTGGTGGAGTATTGGTGAGCTGTGTTACTGGGGGAGTATTGGTGAGCTGTGTTACTGGGGGAGAATTGTTGAGCTGTGTTATTGGGGGAGTATTGGGAAGCTATGTTACTGGGGGTATTGGGGATATTTGTTGCTGGGGGAGTATGGTGGAGCACTGTTACTGGGGGAGTATTGGGGAGCTGTTTACTGGGGGAGTATTGGGGAGCTGTGTTACTGGGGGAGAATTGGGAGTTGTGTTGCTGGGGGAGTATTGGGGAGCTGTTTACTGGGGGAGTAATGGGGTGTTGTGATATTGAGGGAGTATTGTGGAGTTGTGATAATTGGGCGAGTATTGGGGAGCTGTGTTACTGGGGGCGTATTGTGGAGCTGTGTTACTGGGGGAGTATTGGGGAGCTGTGTTACTGGAGGAGTATTGGTGAGCTGTATTACTGGGGGCGTATTCGGGAGCTGTATTACTGGGGGAGTATTGGGGAGCTGTGTTATTGAGGGAGTATTGGAGAGCTGTGTTACTGGGGGAGTATTGGGTAGCTGTGTTATTGGGGGAGTATTGGGGAGCTGTGTTACTGGGGGAGTATTGGGGAGCTGTGTTACTGAGGAAGTATTGGGGCGCTGTGTTACTCAGGGAGTATTGGATTGATGTATTATTGGGGGAGTGTTGGGGAGCTGTTTTATTTGGGGAGTATTGGGGAGCTGTGTTACTGGGGGAGTATTGGAGAGCTGTGTTACTGGGGGAGTATTGGGGAGCACTGATACTGGGGGAGTATTGGGGAGTTGTGATATTGGGGGAGTATTGGTAGCTGTGTTAATGCGGGCGTATTGGGGAGTTGTGTTACTGGGGGAGTATTGGGGAGTTGTGATATTGGGGGAGTATTGGTGAGCTGTGTTCCTGGGGGAATATTGGTGAGCTGTGTTACTGGGCGAGTATTGGGGAGCTTAGTTACTGGGTGAGTATTGGGGAGCACTGTTACTGGGGGAGTATTGGGAGCTGTGTTACTGGGGGAGTATTGGTGAGCTGTGTTACTGGGGGCGTATTGGGGGAGCTGTGTTACTGGGGGAGTATTGGGGAGCTGTGTTACTCTGGGAGTATTGTGGAGCTGTGTTATTGGGGGAGTATTTGCGAGCTGTGTTACAGGGGAGTATTGCGGAGCTGTGTTACTGGTGGAGTATTGGACAGCTGTGTTACTGGGGAAGTATTGGGGTGCTGTGTTACTCGGGGGGTATTGGGGAGATGTGTTATTGGCGGAGTATTGGGGAGCTGTGTTACTGGTGGAGTATTGGTGAGCTGTGTTACTGGGGGACTATTGGGGAGCTGTGTTACTGGGGGCGTATTGGTGAGCTGTGTTATTGGGGGAGTATTGGGAATCTATGTTACTGGTGGTATTGGGGAGATTTGTTGCTGGGGGAGTATGGTGGAGCACTGTTACTGGGGGAGTATTGGGGAGTTGCTATTTTGGGGGAGTATTGTGGAGCTGTGTTAATGGGGGAGTATTGGGGAGCTGTGTTACTGCGGGAGTATTGGGGAGCTGTGTTATTGGGGGAGTATTTGGGAGCTGTGTTACTGGGTAAGTATTGGAGAGCTGTGTAACTGGGGGAGTATTGGGGAGCGGTTTACTGGTGGAGTACTGGGGTGCTGTTTACTGGGGGAGTATTAGGGAGTTGTGATATTGGGTCAGTATTGGAGAGCTATGTTACTGGGGGTGTATTGGTGAGCTGTGTTCCTGGGGCAGTATTGGGAAGCTGTGTTACTGGGGGAGTATTGGGGAGCTTAGTTACTGGGTGAGTATTGGGGAGCACTGTTTCTGGGGGAGTATTGGGAGCTGTGTAACTGGGGGAGTATTGGAGAGCTGTGTAACTGGGGGAGTATTGGGGAGCGGTTTACTGGTGGAGTACTGGGGTGCTGTTTACTGGGGGAGTATTGGGGAGTTGTGATATTGGGTCAGTATTGGAGAGCTGTGTTACTCGGGGAGTACTGGGGAGATGTGTTATTGGGGTTTATTTGGGAGCTGTGTTACTGGGGAAGTATTGGGGAGCTGTGTTACTTAGGGAGTATTGGAGAGCTGTGTTACTGGGGGAGTATTGGGGAGCTGTGTTCCTGGGGAAGTATTGGGGTGCTGTGTTACTCGGGGAGTATTGGGGAGATGTGTTATTGGCGGAGTATTGGGGAGCTGTGTTACTGGAGGAGTATTGGGCAGCACTGATACTGTGGGTGTATTGAGAGCTGTGTTACTGGGGGAGTATTGGGGAGCTGTGTTACTGGGGGAGTATTGGAGAGCTGTGTTACTGGGGGAGTTTTTTGGAGCTGTGTTACTGGGGGTGTTTTGGGGAACTGTGTTACTGGGGGAGCATTGGGAGTTGTTTTTCTGGGGGAATATTGGGGAGCTCTGTTATTGGGGGAGTATTGGGGAGCACTGTTACTGGGGGAGTATTGGGAGTTGTTTTTCTGGGTGATTATTGGGGAGCTGTGTTATTGGGGGAGTATCGGGGAGCTGTATTACTGGTGGAGTATTGGGGAGATGTGTTATTGAGGGAGTATTGGAGAGCTAGTTACTGGGGGAGTATTGGGGAGATGTGTTATTGAGGGAGTATAGGAGAGCTGTGTTACTTGGGGAGTATTGGGGATCTGTGTAACTGGGGGAGTATTGGGGAGCAGTGTTTCCGGGGAAGTATTGGGGCGCTGTGTTACTCAGGGAGAATTGGGGAGATGTGTTATTGGGGGAGTATTGGAGAGCTGTGTTACTGGGGGAGTATTGGGGAGCTGAGTTTCTGGGGGGTATTGTGGAGCTGTGTTACTGGGGGACTATTGGGGAGCTGTATTACTGGGGGAGTATTGGTGAGCTGTATTACTGGGGGCGTATTGGGGAGCTGTATTACTGGGGGAGTATTGGGGAGCTGTGTTATTGAGGGAGTATTGGAGAGCTGTGTTACTGGGGGAGTATTGGGTAGCTGTGTTATTGGGGGAGTATTGGGGAGCTGTGTTACTGGGGGAGTATTGGGGAGCTGTGTTACTGAGGAAGTATTGGTGCGCTGTGTTACTCAGGGAGTATTGGATTGATGTATTATTGGGGGAGTGTTGGGGAGCTGTTTTATTTGGGGAGTATTGGGGAGCTGTGTTACTGGGGGAGTATTGGAGAGCTGTGTTACTGGGGGAATATTGGGGAGCACTGATACTGGGGAGTATTGGGGAGTTGTGATATTGGGGGTGTATTGGCAGCTGTGTTAATGCGGGCGTATTGGGGAGTTGTGTTACTAGGGGAGTATTGGGGAGTTGTGATATTGGGGGAGTATTGGTGAGCTGTGTTCCTGGGGGAATATTGGGGAGCTGTGTTACTGGGCGAGTATTGGGCAGCTTAGTTACTGGGTGAGTATTGGGGAGCACTGTTACTGGGGGAGTATTGGGGAGCTGTTTACATGGGGAGTATTGGGCAGTTGTGATATTGGGGGAGTATTGGGGAGCTGTTTACTGGGGGAGTATTGGGGAGCTGTGTTACTGGGGGAGAATTGGGAGTTGTGTTGCTGGGGGACTATTGGGGAGCTGTTTACTGGGGGAGTATTGGGGTGTTTTGATATTGTAGGAGTATTGGGGAGTTGTGATAAATGGGGGAGTATTGGGGAGCTGTGTTCATGGGGGAGTATTGTGCAGCTGTGTTACTGGGCGAGTATTGGGGAGCTGTGTTACTGGGGGAGTATTGGTGAGCTGTATTACTGGGGGCGTATTGGGGAGCTGTATTACTGGGGGAGTATTGGGGAGCTGTGTTATTGGGGGAGTATTTGGGAGCTGTGTTACTGGGGAAGTATTGGGGTGCTCTGAAGCTGGGGAAGTATTGGGATGCTGTGTTACTCGGGGAGTATTGGGGAGATGTGTTACTGGAGGAGTATTGGGGAGCACTGATACTGGGGGAGTATTGGGAGTTATTTTTCTGGGGGAGTATTGGGGAGATGTGTTATTGAGGGAGTATTGGAGAGCTGTGTTACTGGGGGAGTATTGGGGATCTGTGTTACTGGGGGAGTATTGGGGAGCGGTGTTACTGGGGGAGTATTGGGGAGCTGAGTTTCTGGAGGAGTATTGGGAGCTGTGTTACTGGGGGAGTATTGGGGATCTGTGTTACTGGGGGAGTATTGGGGAGCGGTGTTACTGGGGGAGTATTGGGGAGCTGAGTTTCTGGAGGAGTATTGGGAGCTGTGTTACTGGTGGAGTATTGAGGAGTTGTGAAATTGGGGGAGTATTGGGGAGCTGTCTTACTGGGGGAGTATTGGGGAGCTGTGTTACTGGGGGAGTATCAGGGAGCTGTGTTACTGGGGGAGTATTGGGGAGCTTTGTTATTGGGGGAGTATTGGGGAGCTGTGTTACCGGGGAAGTATTGGGGCGCTGTGTTACTCGGGGAGTATTGGGGAGATGTATTATTGGGGGCGTATTGGGGAGCTGTTTTATTGGGGGAGTATTGGGGAGCTGTGTTACTGGGGTTGTATTGGGGAGCACTGTTACTGGGGACGTTTTGGGGAGCTGTTTACTGGGGGAGTATTGGGGAGTTGTGTTACTGGGAGAGTATTGTGGAGCTGTGTTACTGGGGAATATTGGTGAGCTGTGTTACTGGGGGTGTATTGGGCAGCTGTGTTACTGGGGGAGTATTGGGTAGTTGTGTTGCTGAGGGTATATTGGGGAGCTGTGCTCCTGGGGGAGTATCATGGAGCTGTGTTACAGGGGGAGTATTGGGGAGCTGTGTTACTGGGGAAGTATTGGGGAGATGTATTATTGGGGGAGTATTGGGGAGCTGTTTTATTTGGGGAGTATTGGGGAACTGTGTTACTGGGGGAGAATTGGAGAGCTGTGTTACTGGGGGAGTATTGGGGAGCTGTGTTACTGGGGAAGTATTGGGGAGATGTATTATTGGGGGAGTATTGGGGAGCTGTTTTATTTGGGGAGTATTGGGGAACTGTGTTACTGGGGGAGAATTGGAGAGCTGTGTTACTGGGGGAGTATTGTGGAGCTGTGTTACTGGGGTAGAATTGGGAGTTGTGATATTGGGGGAGTATTGGGGAGCTGTCTTACTGGGGGAGTATTGGGGAGCTGTGTTCCTGGGGGAGTATTGGGGAGCTGTCTTACTGGGGGAGTATTGGGGAGCTGTGTTACTGGGGGAGTATTGCGGAGTTGTGATATTGGGGGAGTATTGGGGAGCTGTGTTACTGGGGAAGTATTGGGGAGCTGTGTTACTGGTGGAGTATTGGTGAGCTGTGTTACTGGGGGACTATTGTGGAGCTGTGTTACTGGGGGCGTATTGGTGAGCTGTGTTATTGGGGGAGTATTGGGAATCTATGTTACTGGTGGTATTGGGGAGATTTGTTGCTGGGGGAGTATGGTGGAGCACTGTTACTGGGGGAGTATTGGGGAGTTGCTATTTTGGGGGAGTATTGTGGAGCTGTGTTAATGGGGGAGTATTGGGGAGCTGTGTTACTGCGGGAGTATTGGGGAGCTGTGTTATTGGGGGAGTATTTGGGAGCTGTGTTACTGGGGAAGTATTGGAGAGCTGTGTAACTGGGGGAGTATTGGGGAGCGGTTTACTGGTGGAGTACTGGGGTGCTGTTTACTGGGGGAGTATTAGGGAGTTGTGATATTGGGTTAGTATTGGAGAGCTGTGTTACTGGGGGTGTATTGGTGAGCTGTGTTCCTGGGGCAGTATTGGGAAGCTGTGTTACTGGGGGAGTATTGGGGAGCTTAGTTACTGGGTGAGTATTGGGGAGCACTGTTTCTGGGGGAGTATTGGGAGCTGTGTAACTGGGGGAGTATTGGAGAGCTGTGTAACTGGGGGAGTATTGGGGAGCGGTTTACTGGTGGAGTACTGGGGTGCTGTTTACTGGGGGAGTATTGGGGAGTTGTGATATTGGGTCAGTATTGGAGAGCTGTGTTACTCGGGGAGTACTGGGGAGATGTGTTATTGGGGTTTATTTGGGAGCTGTGTTACTGGGGAAGTATTGGGGAGCTGTGTTACTTAGGGAGTATTGGAGAACTGTGTTACTGGGGGAGTATTGGGGAGCTGTGTTCCTGGGGAAGTATTGGGGTGCTGTGTTACTCGGGGAGTATTGGGGAGATGTGTTATTGGCGGAGTATTGGGGAGCTGTGTTACTGGAGGAGTATTGGGCAGCACTGATACTGTGGGTGTATTGAGAGCTGTGTTACTGGGGGAGTATTGGGGAGCTGTGTTACTGGGGGAGTATTGGAGAGCTGTGTTACTGGGGGAGTTTTTTGGAGCTGTGTTACTGGGGGTGTTTTGGGGAACTGTGTTACTGGGGGAGCATTGGGAGTTGTTTTTCTGGGGGAATATTGGGGAGCTCTGTTATTGGGGGAGTATTGGGGAGCACTGTTACTGGGGGAGTATTGGGAGTTGTTTTTCTGGGTGATTATTGGGGAGCTGTGTTATTGGGGGAGTATCGGGGAGCTGTATTACTGGTGGAGTATTGGGGAGATGTGTTATTGAGGGAGTATTGGAGAGCTAGTTACTGGGGGAGTATTGGGGAGATGTGTTATTGAGGGAGTATAGGAGAGCTGTTTTACTTGGGGAGTATTGGGGATCTGTGTAACTGGGGGAGTATTGGGGATCTGTGTTACTGGGGGAGTATTAGGGAGCTGTGTTACTGGGGGAGTATTGGGGAGCAGTGTTACCGGGGAAGTATTGGGGCGCTGTGTTACTCAGGGAGAATTGGGGAGATGTGTTACTCAGGGAGTATTGGATTGATGTATTATTGGGGGAGTGTTGGGGAGCTGTTTTATTTGGGGAGTATTGGGGAGCTGTGTTACTGGGGGAGTATTGGAGAGCTGTGTTACTGGGGGAGTATTGGGGAGCACTGATACTGGGGGAGTATTGGGGAGTTGTGATATTGGGGGAGTATTGGTGAGCTGTGTTCCTGGGGGAATATTGGGGAGCTGTGTTACTGGGCGAGTATTGGGCAGCTTAGTTACTGGGTGAGTATTGGGGAGCACTGTTACTGGGGGAGTATTGGGGAGCTGTTTACATGGGGAGTATTGGGCAGTTGTGATATTGGGGGAGTATTGGGGGGCTGTTTACTGGGGGAGTATTGGGGAGCTGTGTTACTGGGGGAGAATTGGGAGTTGTGTTGCTGGGGGACTATTGGGGAGCTGTTTACTGGGGGAGTATTGGGGTGTTTTGATATTGTAGGAGTTTTGGGGAGTTGTGATAAATGGGGGAGTATTGGGGAGCTGTGTTCATGGGGAAGTATTGGGGAGCTGTGTTACTTAGGGAGTATTGGAGAACTGTGTTACTGGGGGAGTATTGGGGAGCTGTGTTCCTGGGGAAGTATTGGGGTGCTGTGTTACTCGGGGAGTATTGGGGAGATGTGTTATTGGCGGAGTATTGGGGAGCTGTGTTACTGGAGGAGTATTGGGCAGCACTGATACTGTGGGTGTATTGAGAGCTGTGTTACTGGGGGAGTATTGGGGAGCTGTGTTACTGGGGGAGTATTGGAGAGCTGTGTTACTGGGGGAGTTTTTTGGAGCTGTGTTACTGGGGGTGTTTTGGGGAACTGTGTTACTGGGGGAGCATTGGGAGTTGTTTTTCTGGGGGAATATTGGGGAGCTCTGTTATTGGGGGAGTATTGGGGAGCACTGTTACTGGGGGAGTATTGGGAGTTGTTTTTCTGGGTGATTATTGGGGAGCTGTGTTATTGGGGGAGTATCGGGGAGCTGTATTACTGGTGGAGTATTGGGGAGATGTGTTATTGAGGGAGTATTGGAGAGCTAGTTACTGGGGGAGTATTGGTGAGCTGTATTACTGGGGGCGTATTGGGGAGCTGTATTACTGGGGGAGTATTGGGGAGCTGTGTTATTGAGGGAGTATTGGAGAGCTGTGTTACTGGGGGAGTATTGGGTAGCTGTGTTATTGGGGGAGTATTGGGGAGCTGTGTTACTGGGGGAGTATTGGGGAGCTGTGTTACTGAGGAAGTATTGGGGCGCTGTGTTACTCAGGGAGTATTGGATTGATGTATTATTGGGGGAGTGTTGGGGAGCTGTTTTATTTGGGGAGTATTGGGGAGCTGTGTTACTGGGGGAGTATTGGAGAGCTGTGTTACTGGGGGAGTATTGGGGAGCACTGATACTGGGGGAGTATTGGGGAGTTGTGATATTGGGGGAGTATTGGTGAGCTGTGTTCCTGGGGGAATATTGGGGAGCTGTGTTACTGGGCGAGTATTGGGCAGCTTAGTTACTGGGTGAGTATTGGGGAGCACTGTTACTGGGGGAGTATTGGGGAGCTGTTTACATGGGGAGTATTGGGCAGTTGTGATATTGGGGGAGTATTGGGGGGCTGTTTACTGGGGGAGTATTGGGGAGCTGTGTTACTGGGGGAGAATTGGGAGTTGTGTTGCTGGGGGACTATTGGGGAGCTGTTTACTGGGGGAGTATTGGGGTGTTTTGATATTGTAGGAGTATTGGGGAGTTGTGATAAATGGGGGAGTATTGGGGAGCTGTGTTCATGGGGGAGTATTGTGCAGCTGTGTTACTGGGCGAGTATTGGGGAGCTGTGTTACTGGGGGAGTATTGGTGAGCTGTATTACTGGGGGCGTATTGGGGAGCTGTATTACTGGGGGAGTATTGGGGAGCTGTGTTATTGGGGGAGTATTTGGGAGCTGTGTTACTGGGGAAGTATTGGGGTGCTCTGTTGCTGGGGAAGTATTGGGATGCTGTGTTACTCGGGGAGTATTGGGGAGATGTGTTACTGGAGGAGTATTGGGGAGCACTGATACTGGGGGAGTATTGGGAGTTGTTTTTCTGGGGGAGTATTGGGGAGATGTGTTATTGAGGGAGTATTGGAGAGCTGTGTTACTGGGGGAGTATTGGGGATCTGTGTTACTGGGGGAGTATTGGGGAGCGGTGTTACTGGGGGAGTATTGGGGAGCTGAGTTTCTGGAGGAGTATTGGGAGCTGTGTTACTGGTGGAGTATTGAGGAGTTGTGAAATTGGGGGAGTATTGGGGAGCTGTCTTACTGGGGGAGTATTGGGGAGCTGTGTTACTGGGGGAGTATCAGGGAGCTGTGTTACTGGGGGAGTATTGGGGAGCTTTGTTATTGGGGGAGTATTGGGGAGCTGTGTTACCGGGGAAGTATTGGGGCGCTGTGTTACTCGGGGAGTATTGGGGAGATGTATTATTGGGGGCGTATTGGGGAGCTGTTTTATTGGGGGAGTATTGGGGAGCTGTGTTACTGGGGTTGTATTGGGGAGCACTGTTACTGGGGACGTTTTGGGGAGCTGTTTACTGGGGGAGTATTGGGGAGTTGTGTTACTGGGAGAGTATTGTGGAGCTGTGTTACTGGGGAATATTGGTGAGCTGTGTTACTGGGGGTGTATTGGGCAGCTGTGTTACTGGGGGAGTATTGGGTAGTTGTGTTGCTGAGGGAGTATTGGGGAGCTGTGCTCCTGGGGGAGAATCATGGAGCTGTGTTACAGGGGGAGTATTGGGGAGCTGTGTTACTGGGGAAATATTGGGGAGATGTATTATTGGGGGAGTATTGGGGAGCTGTTTTATTTGGGGAGTATTGGGGAACTGTGTTACTGGGGGAGAATTGGAGAGCTGTGTTACTGGGGGAGTATTGGGGAGCTGTGTTACTGGGGAAGTATTGGGGAGATGTATTATTGGGGGAGTATTGGGGAGCTGTTTTATTTGGGGAGTATTGGGGAACTGTGTTACTGGGGGAGAATTGGAGAGCTGTGTTACTGGGGGAGTATTGGGGAGCTGTGTTACTGGGGTAGAATTAGGAGTTGTGATATTGGGGGAGTATTGGGGAGCTGTCTTACTGGGGGAGTATTGGGGAGCTGTGTTCCTGGGGGAGTATTGTGGAGCTGTCTTACTGGGGGAGTATTGGGGAGCTGTGTTACTGGGGGAGTATTGCGGAGTTGTGATATTGGGGGAGTATTGGGGAGCTGTGTTACTGGGGAAGTATTGGGGAGCTGTGTTACTGGGGGACTATTAGGGAGCTGTGTTATTGGGGGAGTCTTGTGGAGCTGTGTTACTGGGAGAGTATTGGGGAGCTGTGTTACTGGGGAAGTATTGGGGTGCTGTGTTACTCGGGGAGTATTGGGGGGATGTATTATTGGGGGAGTATTGGGGAGATGTATTATTGGGGGAGTATTGGGGAGCTGTTTACTGGGGGAGTATTGGGGAGTTGTGATATTGGGTGAGTATTGGGGAGTTGTGTTACTGGGGGAGTATTGGGGAGCTTAGCTACTGGGTGAGTATTGTGGAGCACTGTTACTGGGGGAGTATTGGGGAGCTGTGTTACTGGGGGAGTATTGGGGAGTTGTGTTACTGAGGGAGTATTGGGGAGCTGTGCTCCTGGGGGAGTATCAGGGAGCTGTGTTATTGGGGGAGTATTGGGGAGCTGTGTTACTGGGGGAGTATTGGGGAGCTGTGTTACTGAGGATGTATTGGGGCGCTGTGTTACTCAGGAAGTATTGGATTGATGTATTATTGGGGGAGTGTTGGGGAGCTGTTTTATTTGGGGAGTATTGGGGAGCTGTGTTACTGGGGCAGTATTGGAGAGCTGTGTTACTGGGGGAGTATTGGGGAGCACTGATACTGGGGGAGTATTGGGGAGTTGTGATATTGGGGGAGTATTGGTAGCTGTGTTAATGCGGGAGTATTGGGGAGTTGTGTTACTAGGGGAGTATTGGGGAGTTGTGATATTGGGGGAGTATTGGTGAGCTGTGTTCCTGGGGGAGTATTGGGGAGCTGTGTTACTGGGCGAGTATTGGGGAGCTTAGTTACTGGGTGAGTATTGGGGAGCACTGTTACTGGGGGAGTATTGGGAGCTGTGTTACTGGGGGAGTATTGGTGAGCTGTGTTACTGGGGGCGTATTGGGGAGCTGTGTTACTGGGGGAGTATTGGGGAGCTGTGTTACTCTGGGAGTATTGTGGAGCTGTGTTATTGGGGGAGTATTTGGGAGCTGTGTTACAGGGGAGTATTGCGGAGCTGTGTTACTGGGGGAGTATTGGACAGCTGTGTTAATGGGGAAGTATTGGGGTGCTGTGTTACTCGGGGAGTATTGGGGAGATGTGTTATTGGCGGAGTATTGGGGAGCTGTGTTACTGGTGGAGTATTGGTGAGCTGTGTTACTGGGGGAGTATTGGTGAGCTGTGTTACTGGGGGAGAATTGTTGAGCTGTGTTATTGGGGGAGTATTGGGAAGCTATGTTACTGGGGGTATTGGGGATATTTGTTGCTGGGGGAGTATGGTGGAGCATTGTTACTGGGGGAGTATTGGGGAGCTGTTTACTGGGGGAGTATTGGGGAGCTGTGTTACTGGGGGAGAATTGGGAGTTGTGTTGCTGGGGGAGTATTGGGGAGCTGTTTACTGGGGGAGTATTGGGGTGTTGTGATATTGAGGGAGTATTGTGGAGTTGTGATAATTGGGCGAGTATTGGGGAGCTGTGTTACTGGGGGCGTATTGTGGAGCTGTGTTACTGGGGGAGTATTGGGGAGCTGTGTTACTGGAGGAGTATTGGTGAGCTGTATTACTGGGGGCGTATTCGGGAGCTGTATTACTGGGGGAGTATTGGGGAGCTGTGTTATTGAGGGAGTATTGGAGAGCTGTGTTACTGGGGGAGTATTGGGTAGCTGTGTTATTGGGAGAGTATTGGGGAGCTGTGTTACTGGGGGAGTATTGGGGAGCTGTGTTACTGAGGAGGTTTTGGGGTGCTGTGTTACTCAGGGAGTATTGGATTGATGTATTATTGGGGGAGTGTTGGGGAGCTGTTTTATTTGGGGAGTATTGGGGAGCTGTGTTACTGGGGGAGTATTGGAGAGCTGTGTTACTGGGGGAGTATTGGGGAGCCTGATACTGGGGGAGTATTGGGGAGTTGTGATATTGGGGGAGTATTGGTAGCTGTGTTAATGCGGGCGTATTGGGGAGTTGTGTTACTGGGGGTGTATTGGGGAGTTGTGATATTGGGGGAGTATTGGTGAGCTGTGTTCCTGGGGGAATATTGGGGAGCTGTGTTACTGGGCGAGTATTGGGGAGCTTAGTTACTGGGTGAGTATTGGGGAGCACTGTTACTGGGGGAGTATTGGGAGCTGTGTTACTGGGGGAGTATTGGTGAGCTGTGTTACAGGGGAGTATTGCGGAGCTGTGTTACTGGTGGAGTATTGGACAGCTGTGTTATTGGGGAAGTATTGGGGTGCTGTGTTACTCGGGGAGAATTGGGAGTTGTGTTGCTGGGGGAGTATTGGGGAGCTGTTTACTGGGGGAGTATTGGGTGGTTGTGATATTGAGGGAGTATTGTGGAGTTGTGATAATTGGGCGAGTATTGGGGAGCTGTGTTACTGGGGGCGTATTGTGGAGCTGTGTTACTGGGGGAGTATTGGGGAGCTGTGTTACTGGAGGAGTATTGGTGAGCTGTATTACTGGGGGCGTATTCGGGAGCTGTATTACTGGGGGAGTATTGGGGAGCTGTGTTATTGAGGGAGTATTGGAGAGCTGTGTTACTGGGGGAGTATTGGGTAGCTGTGTTATTGGGGGAGTATTGGGGAGCTGTGTTACTGGGGGAGTATTGGGGAGCTGTTTACTGGGGGAGTATTGGGGAGCTGTGTTACTGGGGGAGAATTGGGAGTTGTGTTGCTGGGGGAGTATTGGGGAGCTGTTTACTGGGGGAGTATTGGGGTGTTGTGATATTGAGGGAGTATTGTGGAGTTGTGATAATTGGGCGAGTATTGGGGAGCTGTGTTACTGGGGGCGTATTGTGGAGCTGTGTTACTGGGGGAGTATTGGGGAGCTGTGTTACTGGAGGAGTATTGGTGAGCTGTATTACTGGGGGCGTATTCGGGAGCTGTATTACTGGGGGAGTATTGGGGAGCTGTGTTATTGAGGGAGTATTGGAGAGCTGTGTTACTGGGGGAGTATTGGGTAGCTGTGTTATTGGGGGAGTATTGGGGAGCTGTGTTACTGGGGGAGTATTGGGGAGCTGTGTTACTGAGGAAGTATTGGGGCGCTGTGTTACTCAGGGAGTATTGGATTGATGCATTATTGGGGGAGTGTTGGGGAGCTGTTTTATTTGGGGAGTATTGGGGAGCTGTGTTACTGGGGGAGTATTGGAGAGCTGTGTTACTGGGGGAGTATTGGGTAGCACTGATACTGGGGGAGTATTGGGGAGTTGTGATATTGGGGGAGTATTGGTAGCTGTGTTAATGCGGGCGTATTGGGGAGTTGTGTTACTGGGGGAGTATTGGGGAGTTGTGATATTGGGGGAGTATTGGTGAGCTGTGTTCCTGGGGGAATATTGGGGAGCTGTGTTACTGGGCGAGTATTGGGGAGCTTAGTTACTGGGTGAGTATTGGGGAGCTGTGTTACTCTGGGAGTATTGTGGAGCTGTGTTATTGGGGGAGTATTTGGGAGCTGTGTTACAGGGGAGTATTGCGGAGCTGTGTTACTGGTGGAGTATTGGACAGCTGTGTTACTGGGGAAGTATTGGGGTGCTGTATTACTCGGGGGGTATTGGGGAGATGTGTTATTGGCGGAGTATTGGGGAGCTGTGTTACTGGTGGAGTATTGGTGAGCTGTGTTACTGGGGGACTATTGGGGAGCTGTGTTACTGGGGGAGTATTGGTGAGCTGTGTTATTGGGGGAGTATTGGGAATCTATGTTACTGGTGGTATTGGGGAGATTTGTTGCTGGGGGAGTATGGTGGAGCACTGTTACTGGGGGAGTATTGGGGAGTTGCTATTTTGGGGGAGTATTGTGGAGCTGTGTTAATGGGGGAGTATTGGGGAGCTGTGTTACTGGTGCAGTATTGAGGAGTTGTGTTACTGGGGGAGTATTGGGAGCTGTGTTACTGCGGGAGTATTGGGGAGCTGTGTTATTGGGGGAGTATTTGGGAGCTGTGTTACTGGGGAAGTATTGGAGAGCTGTGTAACTGGGGGAGTATTGGGGAGCGGTTTACTGGTGGAGTACTGGGGTGCTGTTTACTGGGGGAGTATTAGGGAGTTGTGATATTGGGTCAGTATTGAAGAGCTGTGTTACTGGGGGTGTATTGGTGAGCTGTGTTCCTGGGGCAGTATTGGGAAGCTGTGTTACTGGGGGAGTATTGGGGAGCTTAGTTACTGGGTGAGTATTGGGGAGCACTGTTTCTGGGGGAGTATTGGGAGCTGTGTAACTGGGGGAGTATTGGAGAGCTGTGTAACTGGGGGAGTATTGGGGAGCGGTTTACTGGTGGAGTACTGGGGTGCTGTTTACTGGGGGAGTATTGGGGAGTTGTGATATTGGGTCAGTATTGGAGAGCTGTGTTACTCGGGGAGTACTGGGGAGATGTGTTATTGGGGTTTATTTGGGAGCTGTGTTACTGGGGGAGTATTGGGGAGCTGTGTTACTTAGGGAGTATTGGAGAGCTGTGTTACTGGGGGAGTATTGGGGAGCTGTGTTCCTGGGGAAGTATTGGGGTGCTGTGTTACTCGGGGAGTATTGGGGAGATGTGTTATTGGCGGAGTATTGGGGAGCTGTGTTACTGGAGGAGTATTGGGCAGCACTGATACTGGGGGTGTATTGAGAGCTGTGTTACTGGGGGAGTATTGGGGAGCTGTGTTACTGGGGGAGTATTGGAGAGCTGTGTTACTGGGGGAGTTTTTTGGAGCTGTGTTACTGGGGGTGTTTTGGGGAACTGTGTTACTGGGGGAGCATTGGGAGTTGTTTTTCTGGGGGAATATTGGGGAGCTCTGTTATTGGGGGAGTATTGGGGAGCACTGTTACTGGGGGAGTATTGGGAGTTGTTTTTCTGGGTGATTATTGGGGAGCTGTGTTATTGGGGGAGTATCGGGGAGCTGTATTACTGGGGGAGTATTGGGGAGCTGTGTTACTGGTGGAGTATTGTGGAGATGTGTTATTGAGGGAGTATTGGAGAGCTAGTTACTGGGGGAGTATTGGGGAGATGTGTTATTGAGGGAGTATAGGAGAGCTGTTTTACTTGGGGAGTATTGGGGATCTGTGTAACTGGGGGAGTATTGGGGAGCTGTGTTACTGTGGGAGTATTAGGGAGCTGTGTTACTGGGGGAGTATTGGGGAGCAGTGTTACCGGGGAAGTATTGGGGCGCTGTGTTACTCAGGGAGAATTGTGGCGCTGTCTTACTGGGGGAGTATTGGGGAGCTGTGTTACTGGGGGAGTATTGGGAGTTGTGATATTGGGGGAGTATTGGGGAGCTGTTTACTGGGGGAGTATTGGGGTGTTGTGATATTGAGGGAGTATTGAGGAGTTGTGATAATTGGGGGAGTATTGGGGAGCTGTGTTACTGGGGGGTATTGTGGAGCTGTGTTACTGGGGGACTATTGGGGAGCTGTATTACTGGGGGTGTATTGGTGAGCTGTATTACTGGGGGAGTATTGGGGAGCTGTATTACTGGGGGAGTATTGGGGAGCTGTGTTATTGAGGGAGTATTGGAGAGCTGTGTTACTGGGGGAGTATTGGGTAGCTGTGTTATTGGGGGAGTATTGGGGAGCTGTGTTACTGGGGGAGTATTGGGGAGCTGTGTTACTGAGGAAGTATTGGGGCGCTGTGTTACTCAGGGAGTATTGGATTGATGTATTATTGGGGGAGTGTTGGGGAGCTGTTTTATTTGGGGAGTATTGGGGAGCTGTGTTACTGGTGGAGTATTGGTGAGCTGTGTTACTGGGGGAGTATTGGTGAGCTGTGTTACTGGGGGAGAATTGTTGAGCTGTGTTATTGGGGGAGTATTGGGAAGCTATGTTACTGGGGGTATTGGGGATATTTGTTGCTGGGGGAGTATGGTGGAGCACTGTTACTGGGGGAGTATTGGGGAGCTGTTTACTGGGGGAGTATTGGGGAGCTGTGTTACTGGGCGAGTATTGGGCAGCTTAGTTACTGGGTGAGTATTGGGGAGCACTGTTACTGGGGGAGTATTGGGGAGCTGTTTACATGGGGAGTATTGGGGAGTTGTGATATTGGGGGAGTATTGGGGAGCTGTTTACTGGGGGAGTATTGGGGAGATGTGTTACTGGGGGAGAATTGGGAGTTGTGTTGCTGGGGGAGTATTGGGGAGCTGTTTACTGGGGGAGTATTGGGGTGTTTTGATATTGTAGGAGTATTGGGGAGTTGTGATAAATGGGGGAGTATTGGGGAGCTGTGTTACTGGGGGCGTATTGGGGAGCTGTATTACTGGGGGAGTATTGGGGAGCTGTGTTATTGGGGGAGTATTTGGGAGCTGTGTTACTGGGGAAGTATTGGGGTGCTCTGTTGCTGGGGAAGTATTGGGATGCTGTGTTACTCGGGGAGTATTGTGGAGATGTGTTACTGGAGGAGTATTGGGGAGCACTGATACTGGGGGAGTATTGGGAGTTGTTTTTCTGGGGGAGTTTTGGGGAGATGTATTATTGGGGGCGTATTGGGGAGCTGTTTTATTGGGGGAGTATTGGGGAGCTGTGTTACTGGGGTTGTATTGGGGAGCACTGTTACTGTGGACGTTTTGGGGAGCTGTTTACTGGGGGAGTATTGGGGAGTTGTGTTACTGGGAGAGTATTGTGGAGCTGTGTTACTGGGGAATATTGGTGAGCTGTGTTACTGGGGGTGTATTGGGCAGCTGTGTTACTGGGGGAGTATTGAGTAGTTGTGTTGCTGAGGGAGTATTGGGGAGCTGTGCTCCTGGGGGAGTATCATGGAGCTGTGTTACAGGGGGAGTATTGGGGAGCTGTGTTACTGGGGGAGTATTGGGGAGCTGTGTTATTGGGGGAGTATTGGGGAGCTGTGTTACTGCGGGAGTATTGGGGAGCTGTGTTACTGGGGAAGTATTGGGGAGATGTATTATTGGGGGAGTATTGGGGAGCTGTTTTATTTGGGGAGTATTGGGGAACTGTGTTACTGGGGGAGAATTGGAGAGCTGTCTTACTGGGGGAGTATTGGGGAGCTGTGTTACTGGGGTAGAATTGGGAGTTGTGTTGCTGGGGGAGTATTGTGGAGCTGTTTACTGGGGGAGTATAGGGGTGTTGTGATATTGTGGGAGTATTGGGGAGTTGTGATAATTGGGGGAGTATTGGGTAGCTGTGTTACTGGGGGAGTATTGTGGAGCTGTGTTACTGGGGGAGTATTGGGGAGCTGTGTTACTGGGGGAGTATTGGTGAGCTGTATTACTGGGGGCGTATTGGGGAGCTGTATTACTGGGGGAGTATTGGGGAGCTGTGTTATTGGGGGAGTATTTGGGAGCTGTGTTACTGGGGAAGTATTGGGGTGCTGTGTTGCTGGGGAAGTATTGGGATGCTGTGTTACTCGGGGAGTATTGGGGAGATGTGTTACTGGAGGAGTATTGGGGAGCACTGATACTGGGGGAGTATTGAGAGCTGTGTTACTGGGGGAGTATTGGGGAGCTGTGTTACTGGGGGAGTATTGGGGAGTTGTGTTACTGGGGGAGTATTGGTGAGCTGTGTTACTGGGGGAGTATTGGGGTGCTGTGTTACTCGGGGAGTATTGGGGAGATGTGTTACTGGAGGAGTATTGGGGAGCACTGATACTGGGGGAGTATTGGGAGTTGTTTTTCTGGGGGAGTATTGGGGGAATGTGTTATTGAGGGAGTATTGGAGAGCTGTGTTACTGGGGGAGTATTGTGGAGCGGTGTTACTGGGGGAGTATTGGGGAGATGAGTTTCTGGAGGAGTATTGGGAGCTGTGTTACTGGTGGAGTATTGGGGAGTTGTGATATTGGGGGAGTATTGGGGAGCTGTCTTACTGGGGGAGTATTGGGGAGCTGTCTTACTGGGGGATAATCAGGGAGCTGTGTTACTGGGGGAGTATTGGGGAGCTTTGTTATTGGGGGAGTATTGGTGAGCTGTGTTACAGGGGGAGTATTGGGGAGCTGTGTTACTGGGGGAGTATGAGGGAGCTGTGTTACAGGGGGAGTATTGGGGAGCTGTATACTGGGGGAGTATTGGGGAGATGTGTTACTGGGGGAGAATTGGGAGTTGTGTTGCTGGGGGAGTATTGGGGAGCTGTTTACTGGGGGAGTATTGGGGTGTTTTGATATTGTAGGAGTATTGGGGAGTTGTGATAATTGGGGGAGTATTGGGGAGCTGTGTTACTGGGGGGTATTGTGGAGCTGTGTTACTGGGGGACTATTGGGGAGCTGTATTACTGGGGGTGTATTGGTGAGCTGTATTACTGGGGGAGTATTGGGGAGCTGTATTACTGGGGGAGTATTGGGGAGCTGTGTTATTGAGGGAGTATTGGAGAGCTGTGTTACTGGGGGAGTATTGGGTAGCTGTGTTATTGGGGGAGTATTGGGGAGCTGTGTTACTGGGGGAGTATTGGGGAGCTGTGTTACTGAGGAAGTATTGGGGCGCTGTGTTACTCAGGGAGTATTGGATTGATGTATTATTGGGGGAGTGTTGGGGAGCTGTTTTATTTGGGGAGTATTGGGGAGCTGTGTTACTGGTGGAGTATTGGTGAGCTGTGTTACTGGGGGAGTATTGGTGAGCTGTGTTACTGGGGGAGAATTGTTGAGCTGTGTTATTGGGGGAGTATTGGGAAGCTATGTTACTGGGGGTATTGGGGATATTTGTTGCTGGGGGAGTATGGTGGAGCACTGTTACTGGGGGAGTATTGGGGAGCTGTTTACTGGGGGAGTATTGGGGAGCTGTGTTACTGGGCGAGTATTGGGCAGCTTAGTTACTGGGTGAGTATTGGGGAGCACTGTTACTGGGGGAGTATTGGGGAGCTGTTTACATGGGGAGTATTGGGGAGTTGTGATATTGGGGGAGTATTGGGGAGCTGTTTACTGGGGGAGTATTGGGGAGATGTGTTACTGGGGGAGAATTGGGAGTTGTGTTGCTGGGGGAGTATTGGGGAGCTGTTTACTGGGGGAGTATTGGGGTGTTTTGATATTGTAGGAGTATTGGGGAGTTGTGATAAATGGGGGAGTATTGGGGAGCTGTGTTACTGGGGGCGTATTGGGGAGCTGTATTACTGGGGGAGTATTGGGGAGCTGTGTTATTGGGGGAGTATTTGGGAGCTGTGTTACTGGGGAAGTATTGGGGTGCTCTGTTGCTGGGGAAGTATTGGGATGCTGTGTTACTCGGGGAGTATTGGGGAGATGTGTTACTGGAGGAGTATTGGGGAGCACTGATACTGGGGGAGTATTGGGAGTTGTTTTTCTGGGGGAGTATTGGGGAGATGTATTATTGGGGGCGTATTGGGGAGCTGTTTTATTGGGGGAGTATTGGGGAGCTGTGTTACTGGGGTTGTATTGGGGAGCACTGTTACTGTGGACGTTTTGGGGAGCTGTTTACTGGGGGAGTATTGGGGAGTTGTGTTACTGGGAGAGTATTGTGGAGCTGTGTTACTGGGGAATATTGGTGAGCTGTGTTACTGGGGGTGTATTGGGCAGCTGTGTTACTGGGGGAGTATTGGGTAGTTGTGTTGCTGAGGGAGTATTGGGGAGCTGTGCTCCTGGGGGAGTATCATGGAGCTGTGTTACAGGGGGAGTATTGGGGAGCTGTGTTACTGGGGGAGTATTGGGGAGCTGTGTTATTGGGGGAGTATTGGGGAGCTGTGTTACTGCGGGAGTATTGGGGAGCTGTGTTACTGGGGAAGTATTGGGGAGATGTATTATTGGGGGAGTATTGGGGAGCTGTTTTATTTGGGGAGTATTGGGGAACTGTGTTACTGGGGGAGAATTGGAGAGCTGTCTTACTGGGGGAGTATTGGGGAGCTGTGTTACTGGGGTAGAATTGGGAGTTGTGTTGCTGGGGGAGTATTGTGGAGCTGTTTACTGGGGGAGTATAGGGGTGTTGTGATATTGTGGGAGTATTGGGGAGTTGTGATAATTGGGGGAGTATTGGGTAGCTGTGTTACTGGGGGAGTATTGTGGAGCTGTGTTACTGGGGGAGTATTGGGGAGCTGTGTTACTGGGGGAGTATTGGTGAGCTGTATTACTGGGGGCGTATTGGGGAGCTGTATTACTGGGGGAGTATTGGGGAGCTGTGTTATTGGGGGAGTATTTGGGAGCTGTGTTACTGGGGAAGTATTGGGGTGCTGTGTTGCTGGGGAAGTATTGGGATGCTGTGTTACTCGGGGAGTATTGGGGAGATGTGTTACTGGAGGAGTATTGGGGAGCACTGATACTGGGGGAGTATTGAGAGCTGTGTTACTGGGGGAGTATTGGGGAGCTGTGTTACTGGGGGAGTATTGGGGAGTTGTGTTACTGGGGGAGTATTGGTGAGCTGTGTTACTGGGGGAGTATTGGGGTGCTGTGTTACTCGGGGAGTATTGGGGAGATGTGTTACTGGAGGAGTATTGGGGAGCACTGATACTGGGGGAGTATTGGGAGTTGTTTTTCTGGGGGAGTATTGGGGAGATGTGTTATTGAGGGAGTATTGGAGAGCTGTGTTACTGGGGGAGTATTGGGGATCTGTGTTACTGGGGGAGTATTGTGGAGCGGTGTTACTGGGGGAGTATTGGGGAGATGAGTTTCTGGAGGAGTATTGGGAGCTGTGTTACTGGTGGAGTATTGGGGAGTTGTGATATTGGGGGAGTATTGGGGAGCTGTCTTACTGGGGGAGTATTGGGGAGCTGTCTTACTGGGGGATAATCAGGGAGCTGTGTTACTGGGGGAGTATTGGGGAGCTTTGTTATTGGGGGAGTATTGGTGAGCTGTGTTACAGGGGGAGTATTGGGGAGCTGTGTTACTGGGGGAGTATGAGGGAGCTGTGTTACAGGGGGAGTATTGGGGAGCTGTGTTACTGGTGGAGTATTGGGGAGCTGTGTTACCGGGGAAGTATTGGGGCGCTGTGTTACTCGGGGAGTATTGGGGAGATGTATTATTGGGGGCGTATTGGGGGGCTGTTTTATTGGGGGAGTATTGGGGAGCTGTGTTACTGGGGGTGTATTGGGGAGCACTGTTACTGGGGGCGTATTGGGGAGCTGTTTACTGGGGGAGTATTGGGGAGTTGTGTTACTGGGAGAGTATTGTGGAGCTGTGTTACTGGGGAATAATGATGAGCTGTGTTACTGGGGGTGTATTGAGCAGCTGTGTTACTGGGGGAGTATTAGGTAGTTGTGTTTCTGAGGGAGTATTGGGGAGCTGTGCTCCTGGGGGAGTATCAGGGAGCTGTGTTACAGGGGGAGTATTGGGGAGCTGTGTTACTGGGGGAGTATTGGGGAGCTGTGTTATTGTGGGAGTATTGGGGAGCTGTGTTACAGGGGGAGTATTGGGGAGCTGTGTTACAGGGGGAGTATTGGGGAGATGTATTATTGGGGGAGTATTGGGGAGCTGTTTTATTTGGGGAGTATTGGGGAACTGTGTTACTGGGGGAGTATTGGAGATCTGTGTTACTGGGGGAGTATTGGGGAGCACTGATACTGGGGGAGTATTGGGGAGCTGTTTACTGGGGGACTATTAGGGAGTTGTGATATTGGGGGAGTATTGGGAGCTGTGTTAATGCGGGAGTATTGGGTAGTTGTGTTACTGGGGGAGTGTTGGGGAGTTGTGATATTGGGGGAGTATTGGTGAGCTGTGTTCCTGGGGGAGTATTGGGGAGCTGTGTTACTGGGCGAGTATTGGGGAGCTTAGTTACTGTGTGAGTATTGGGGAGCACTGTTACTGGGGGAGTATTGGGAGCTGTGTTACTGGGGGAGTATTGGTGAGCTGTGTTACTGGGGGCGTATTGGGGAGCTGTGTTACTGGGGGAATATTGGGGAGCTGTGTTACTCTGGGAGTATTGTGGAGCTGTGTTATTGGGGGAGTATTTGGGAGCTGTGTTACAGGGGAGTATTGCGGAGCTGTGTTACTGCGGGAGTATTGGAAAGCTGTGTTGCTGGGGAAGTATTGGGGTGCTGTGTTACTCGGGGAGTATTGGGAGATGTGTTATTGCGGAGTATTGGGGAGCTGTGTTACTGGTGGAGTATTGGTGAGCTGTGTTACTGGGGGAGTATTGGGAAGCTATGTTACTGGGGGTATTGGGGAGATTTGTTGCTGGGGGAGTATGGTGGAGCACTGTTACTGGGGGAGTATTGGGGAGTTGCTATTTTGAGGGAGTATTGGGGAGCTGTGTTAATGGGGGAGTATTGGGGAGCTTTGTTACTGGTGGAGTATTGAAGAATTGTGTTACTGTGGGAGTATTGGGGAGCTGTGTTACTGGGGGAGTATTGGGGAGCTGTGTTTCTGGGGGAGTATTTGGGAGCTGTGTTACTGGGGAGTATTGGGGAGCACTGTTACTGGGGGAGTATTGGGAGCTGTGTTACTGCGGGAGTATTGAGGAGCTGTGCTACTGGGGGAGTATTGGGGAGCTGTGTTACTGGGGGAGAATTGGGAGTTGTGTTGCTGGGGGTGTATTGGGGAGCTGTTTACTGGGGGAGTATTGGGGTGTTGTGATATTGTGGGAGTATTGGGGAGTTGTGATATTTGGGGGATTATTGTGGAGCTGTGTTACTGGGGAATATTGTGGAGCTGTGTTACTGGGGGAGTATTGGGGTGCTGTGTTACTGGGGCAGTATTGGTGAGCTGTATTACTGGGTGCGTATTGGGGAGTTGTGTTACTGGGGGAGTATTGGGGAGCTGTGTTATTGGGGGAGTATTTGGGAGCTGTGTTACTGGGGAAGTATTGGGGTGCTGTGTTGCTGGGGAAGTATTGGGATGCTGTGTTACTCGGGGAGTATTGGGGAGATGTGTTACTGGAGGAGTATTGGGGAGCACTGATACTGGGGAATATTGAGAGCTTTGTTACTGGGGGAGTATTGGGGTGCTGTGTCACTGGGGGAGTATTGGGGAGTTGTGTTACTGGGGGAGTATTGATGAGCTGTGTTGCTGGGGGAGTATTGGGGTGCTGTGTTACTCGGGGAGTATTGGGGAGATGTTTTACTGGAGGAGAATTGGGGAGCACTGATACTGGGGGAGTATTGGGAGTTTTTTTTCTGGGGGAGTATTGGGGAGATGTGTTATTGAGGGAGTATTGGAGAGCTGTGTTACTGGGGGAGTATTGGGGATCTGTGTTACTGGGGGAGTATTGGGGAGCGGTGTTACTGGGGGAGTATTGGGGAGCTGAGTTTCTGGAGGAGTATTGGGAGCTGTGTTACTGGTGGAGTATTGGGGAGTTGTGATATTGGGGGAGTATTGGGGAGCTGTCTTACTGGGGGAGTATTGGGGAGCTGTGTTACTGGGGGAGTATCAGGGAGCTGTGTTACTGGGGGAGTATTGGGGAGCTTTGTTATTGGGGGAGTATTGGTGAGCTGTGTTACAGGGGGAGTATTGGGGAGCTGTGTTACTGGGGGAGTATGAGGGAGCTGTGTTACAGGGGGAGTATTGGGGAGCTGTGTTACTGGGGGAGTATTGGGGAGCTGTGTTACCGGGGAAGTATTGGGGCGCTGTGTTACTCGGGGAGTATTGGGGAGATGTATTATTGGGGGCGTATTGGGGGGCTGTTTTATTGGGGGAGTATTGGGGAGCTGTGTTACTGGGGGTGTATTGGGGAGCACTGTTACTGGGGGCGTATTGGGGAGCTGTTTACTGGGGGAGTATTGGGGAGTTGTGTTACTGGGAGAGTATTGTGGAGCTGTGTTACTGGGGAATAATGGTGAGCTGTGTTACTGGGGGTGTATTGAGCAGCTGTGTTACTGGGGGAGTATTAGGTAGTTGTGTTTCTGAGGGAGTATTGGGGAGCTGTGCTCCTGGGGGAGTATCAGGGAGCTGTGTTACAGGGGGAGTATTGGGGAGCTGTGTTACTGGGGGAGTATTGGGGAGCTGTGTTATTGTGGGAGTATTGGGGAGCTGTGTTACAGGGGGAGTATTGGGGAGCTGTGTTACATGGGGGAGTATTGGGGAGATGTATTATTGGGGGAGTATTGGGGAGCTGTTTTATTTGGGGAGTATTGGGGAACTGTGTTACTGGGGGAGTATTGGAGATCTGTGTTACTGGGGGAGTATTGGGGAGCACTGATACTGGGGAAGTATTGGGGAGCTGTTTACTGGGGGACTATTAGGGAGTTGTGATATTGGGGGAGTATTGGGAGCTGTGTTAATGCGGGAGTATTGGGGAGTTGTGTTACTGGGGGAGTGTTGGGGAGTTGTGATATTGGGGGAGTATTGGTGAGCTGTGTTCCTGGGGGAGTATTGGGGAGCTGTGTTACTGGGCGAGTATTGGGGAGCTTAGTTACTGTGTGAGTATTGGGGAGCACTGTTACTGGGGGAGTATTGGGAGCTGTGTTACTGGGGGAGTATTGGTGAGCTGTGTTACTGGGGGCGTATTGGGGAGCTGTGTTACTGGGGGAATATTGGGGAGCTGTGTTACTCTGGGAGTATTGTGGAGCTGTGTTATTGGGGGAGTATTTGGGAGCTGTGTTACAGGGGAGTATTGCGGAGCTGTGTTACTGCGGGAGTATTGGAAAGCTGTGTTGCTGGGCAAGTATTGGGGTGCTGTGTTACTCGGGGAGTATTGGGAGATGTGTTATTGCGGAGTATTGGGGAGCTGTGTTACTGGTGGAGTATTGGTGAGCTGTGTTACTGGGGGAGTATTGGGAAGCTATGTTACTGGGGGTATAGAAACATAGAAACATAGAAAATAGGTGCAGGAGCAGGCCATTCAGCCCTTCTAGCCTCCACCGCCATTCAATGAGTTCATGGCTGAACATGAAACTTCAGTACCCCCTTCCTGCTTTCTCGCCATAACCCTTGATCCCCCGAGTAGTAAGGACTTCATCTAACTCCCTTTTGAATATATTTAGTGAATTGGCCTCAACTACTTTCTGTGGTAGAGAATTCCACAGGTTCACCACTCTCTGGGTGAAGAAGTTTCTCCTCATCTCGGTCCTAAATGGCTTACCCCTTATCCTCAGACTGTGACCCCTGGTTCTGGACTTCCCCAACATTGGGAACATTCTTTCTGCATCTAACCTGTCTAAACCCGTCAGAATTTTAAACGTTTCTATGAGGTCCCCTCTCATTCTTCTGAACTCCAGTGAATACAAGCCCAATTGATCCAATCTTTCTTGATAGGTCAGTCCCGCCATCCCGGGAATCAGTCTGGTGAACCTTCGCTGCACTCCCTCAATAGCAAGAATGTCCTTCCTCAAGTTAGGAGACCAAAACTGTACACAATACTCCAGGTGTGGCCTCACCAAGGCCCTGTACAACTGTAGCAACACCTCCCTGCCCCTGTATTCAAATCCCCTCGCTATGAAGGCCAACATGCCATTTGCTTTCTTAACCGCCTGCTGTACCTGCATGCCAACCTTCAATGACTGATGTACCATGACACCCAGGTCTCGTTGCACCTTCCCTTTTCCTAATCTGTCACCATTCAGATAATAGTCTGTCTCTCTGTTTTTACCACCAAAGTGGATAACCTCACATTTATCCACATTATACTTCATCTGCCATGCATTTGCCCACTCACCTAACCTATCCAAGTCACTCTGCAGCCTAATAGCATCCTCCTCGCAGCTCACACTGCCACCCAACTTAGTATCATCCGCAAATTTGGAGATACTGCATTTAATCCCCTCGTCTAAATCATTAATGTACAATGTAAACAGCTGGGGCCCCAGCACAGAACCTTGCGGCACTCCACTAGTCACTGCCTGCCATTCTGAAAAGTACCCGTTTACTCCTACTCTTTGCTTCCTGTCTGACAACCAGTTCTCAATCCACGTCAGCACACTACCCCCAATCCCATGTGCTTTAACTTTGCACATTAATCTCTTGTGTGGGACCTTGTCGAAAGCCTTCTGAAAGTCCAAATATACCACATCAACTGGTTCTCCTTTGTCCACTTTACTGGAAACATCCTCAAAAAATTCCAGAAGATTTGTCAAGCATGATTTCCCTTTCACAAATCCATGCTGACTTGGACCTATCATGTCACCATTTTCCAGATGCACTGCTATGACATCCTTAATAATTGATTCCATCATTTTACCCACTACTGAGGTCAGGCTGACCGGTCTATAATTCCCTGTGACCGGTCTATAATTCCCTGAGGAGATTTGTTGCTGGGGGAGTATGGTGGAGCACTGTTACTGGGGGAGTATTGGGGAGTTGCTATTTTGAGGGAGTATTGGGGAGCTGTGTTAATGGGGGAGTATTGGGGAGCTTTGTTACTGGTGGAGTATTGAAGAGTTGTGTTACTGTGGGAGTATTGGGGAGCTGTGTTACTGGGGGAGTATTGGGGAGCTGTGTTTCTGGGGGAGTATTTGGGAGCTGTGTTACTGGGGAGTATTGGGGAGCACTGTTACTGGGGGAGTATTGGGAGCTGTGTTACTGCGGGAGTATTGAGGAGCTGTGCTACTGGGGGAGTATTGGGGAGCTGTGTTACTGGGGGAGAATTGGGAGTTGTGTTGCTGGGGGTGTATTGGGGAGCTGTTTACTGGGGGAGTATTGGGGTGTTGTGATATTGTGGGAGTATTGGGGAGTTGTGATATTTGGGGGATTATTGTGGAGCTGTGTTACTGGGGAATATTGTGGAGCTGTGTTACTGGGGGAGTATTGGGGTGCTGTGTTACTGGGGGAGTATTGGTGAGCTGTATTACTGGGTGCGTATTGGAGAGTTGTGTTACTGGGGGAGTATTGGGGAGCTGTGTTATTGGGGGAGTATTTGGGAGCTGTGTTACTGGGG
The DNA here is from genome assembly GCF_044704955.1 of Pristiophorus japonicus. Lineage (NCBI taxonomy): Eukaryota > Metazoa > Chordata > Chondrichthyes > Pristiophoridae > Pristiophorus > Pristiophorus japonicus. The sequence goes on along the minus strand of NC_091982.1, from coordinate 142,235,508 downwards.
AAGTATTGGGGTGCTGTGTTGCTGGGGAAGTATTGGGATGCTGTGTTACTCGGGGAGTATTGGGGAGATGTGTTACTGGAGGAGTATTGGGGAGCACTGATACTGGGGAATATTGAGAGCTTTGCTACTGGGGGAGTATTGGGGTGCTGTGTCACTGGGGGAGTATTGGGGAGTTGTGTTACTGGGGGAGTATTGATGAGCTGTGTTGCTGGGGGAGTATTGGGGTGCTGTGTTACTCGGGGAGTATTGGGGAGATGTTTTACTGGAGGAGAATTGGGGAGCACTGATACTGGGGGAGTATTGGGAGTTTTTTTTCTGGGGGAGTATTGGGGAGATGTGTTATTGAGGGAGTATTGGAGAGCTGTGTTACTGGGGGAGTATTGGGGATCTGTGTTACTGGGGGAGTATTGGGGAGCGGTGTTACTGGGGGAGTATTGGGGAGCTGAGTTTCTGGAGGAGTATTGGGAGCTGTGTTACTGGTGGAGTATTGGGGAGTTGTGATATTGGGGGAGTATTGGGGAGCTGTCTTACTGGGGGAGTATTGGGGAGCTGTGTTACTGGGGGAGTATCAGGGAGCTGTGTTACTGGGGGAGTATTGGGGAGCTTTGTTATTGGGGGAGTATTGGTGAGCTGTGTTACAGGGGGAGTATTGGGGAGCTGTGTTACTGGGGGAGTATGAGGGAGCTGTGTTACAGGGGGAGTATTGGGGAGCTGTGTTACTGGGGGAGTATTGGGGAGCTGTGTTACCGGGGAAGTATTGGGGCGCTGTGTTACTCGGGGAGTATTGGGGAGATGTATTATTGGGGGCGTATTGGGGGGCTGTTTTATTGGGGGAGTATTGGGGAGCTGTGTTACTGGGGGTGTATTGGGGAGCACTGTTACTGGGGGCGTATTGGGGAGCTGTTTACTGGGGGAGTATTGGGGAGTTGTGTTACTGGGAGAGTATTGTGGAGCTGTGTTACTGGGGAATAATGGTGAGCTGTGTTACTGGGGGTGTATTGAGCAGCTGTGTTACTGGGGGAGTATTAGGTAGTTGTGTTTCTGAGGGAGTATTGGGGAGCTGTGCTCCTGGGGGAGTATCAGGGAGCTGTGTTACAGGGGGAGTATTGGGGAGCTGTGTTACTGGGGGAGTATTGGGGAGCTGTGTTATTGTGGGAGTATTGGGGAGCTGTGTTACAGGGGGAGTATTGGGGAGCTGTGTTACATGGGGGAGTATTGGGGAGATGTATTATTGGGGGAGTATTGGGGAGCTGTTTTATTTGGGGAGTATTGGGGAACTGTGTTACTGGGGGAGTATTGGAGATCTGTGTTACTGGGGGAGTATTGGGGAGCACTGATACTGGGGGAGTATTGGGGAGCTGTTTACTGGGGGACTATTAGGGAGTTGTGATATTGGGGGAGTATTGGGAGCTGTGTTAATGCTGGAGTATTGGGTAGTTGTGTTACTGGGGGAGTGTTGGGGAGTTGTGATATTGGGGGAGTATTGGTGAGCTGTGTTCCTGGGGGAGTATTGGGGAGCTGTGTTACTGGGCGAGTATTGGGGAGCTTAGTTACTGTGTGAGTATTGGGGAGCACTGTTACTGGGGGAGTATTGGGAGCTGTGTTACTGGGGGAGTATTGGTGAGCTGTGTTACTGGGGGCGTATTGGGGAGCTGTGTTACTGGGGGAATATTGGGGAGCTGTGTTACTCTGGGAGTATTGTGGAGCTGTGTTATTGGGGGAGTATTTGGGAGCTGTGTTACAGGGGAGTATTGCGGAGCTGTGTTACTGCGGGAGTATTGGAAAGCTGTGTTGCTGGGCAAGTATTGGGGTGCTGTGTTACTCGGGGAGTATTGGGAGATGTGTTATTGCGGAGTATTGGGGAGCTGTGTTACTGGTGGAGTATTGGTGAGCTGTGTTACTGGGGGAGTATTGGGAAGCTATGTTACTGGGGGTATTGGGGAGATTTGTTGCTGGGGGAGTATGGTGGAGCACTGTTACTGGGGGAGTATTGGGGAGTTGCTATTTTGAGGGAGTATTGGGGAGCTGTGTTAATGGGGGAGTATTGGGGAGCTTTGTTACTGGTGGAGTATTGAAGAGTTGTGTTACTGTGGGAGTATTGGGGAGCTGTGTTACTGGGGGAGTATTGGGGAGCTGTGTTTCTGGGGGAGTATTTGGGAGCTGTGTTACTGGGGAGTATTGGGGAGCACTGTTACTGGGGGAGTATTGGGAGCTGTGTTACTGCGGGAGTATTGAGGAGCTGTGCTACTGGGGGAGTATTGGGGAGCTGTGTTACTGGGGGAGAATTGGGAGTTGTGTTGCTGGGGGTGTATTGGAGAGCTGTTTACTGGGGGAGTATTGGGGTGTTGTGATATTGTGGGAGTATTGGGGAGTTGTGATATTTGGGGGATTATTGTGGAGCTGTGTTACTGGGGAATATTGTGGAGCTGTGTTACTGGGGGAGTATTGGGGTGCTGTGTTACTGGGGGAGTATTGGTGAGCTGTATTACTGGGTGCGTATTGGAGAGTTGTGTTACTGGGGGAGTATTGGGGAGCTGTGTTATTGGGGGAGTATTTGGGAGCTGTGTTACTGGGGAAGTATTGGGGTGCTGTGTTGCTGGGGAAGTATTGGGATGCTGTGTTACTCGGGGAGTATTGGGGAGATGTGTTACTGGAGGAGTATTGGGGAGCACTGATACTGGGGGAGTATTGAGAGCTTTGTTACTGGGGGAGTATTGGGGTGCTGTGTCACTGGGGGAGTATTGGGGAGTTGTGTTACTGGGGGAGTATTGATGAGCTGTGTTACTGGGGGAGTATTGGGGTGCTGTGTTACTCGGGGAGTATTGGGGAGATGTTTTACTGGAGGAGTATTGGGGAGCACTGATACTGGGGGAGTATTGGGAGTTTTTTTTCTGGGGGAGTATTGGGGAGATGTGTTATTGAAGGAGTATTGGAGAGCTGTGTTACTGGGGGAGTATTGGGGATCTGTGCTACTGGGGGAGTATTGGGGAGCTGTGTTACTGGGGGAGTATTGGGGAGCTGAGTTTCTGGAGGAGTATTGGGAGCTGTGTTACTGGTGGAGTATTGGGGAGTTGTGATATTGGGGGAGTATTGGGGAGCTGTCTAACTGGGGGAGTATTAGGGAGCTGTGTTACTGGGGGAGTATCAGGGAGCTGTGTTACTGGGAGAGTATTGGGGAGCTTTGTTACTGGTGGAGTATTTGGTGGCTGTGTTACTGGGGAGTATTGGGGAGCACTGTTACTGGGGGAGTATTGGGAGCTGTGTTACTGCGGGAGTATTGACGAGCTGTGCTACTGGGGGAGTATTGGGGAGCTGTGTTACTGGGGGAGAATTGGGAGTTGTGTTGCTGGGGGCGTATTGGGGAGCTGTTTACTGGGGGAGTATTGGGGTGTTGTGATATTGTGGGAGTATTGGGGAGTTGTGATATTTGGGGGAGTATTGTGGAGCTGTGTTACTGGGGAATATTGTGGAGCTGTGTTACTGGGGGAGTATTGGGGAGCTGTGTTACTGGGGGAGTATTGGTGAGCTGTATTACTGGGTGCATATTGGGGAGTTGTGTTACTGGGGGAGTATTGGGGAGCTGTGTTATTGGGGGAGTATTTGGGAGCTGTGTTACTGGGGAAGTATTGGGGTGCTGTGTTGCTGGGGAAGTATTGGGATGCTGTGTTACTCGGGGAGTATTGGGGAGATGTGTTACTGGAGGGGTATTGGGGAGCACTGATAGTGGGGGAGTATTGGAAGTTTTTTTTCTGGGGGAGTATTGGGGAGATGTGTTATTGAAGGAGTATTGGAGAGCTGTGTTACTGGGGGAGTATTGGGGATCTGTGCTACTGGGGGAGTATTGGGGAGCTGTGTTACTGGGGGAGTATTGGGGAGCTGAGTTTCTGGAGGAGTATTGGGAGCTGTGTTACTGGTGGAGTATTGGGGAGTTGTGATATTGGGGGAGTATTGGGGAGATGTCTAACTGGGGGAGTATTGGGGAGCTGTGTTACTGGGGGAATATCAGGGAGCTGTGTTACTGGGGGAGTATTGGGGAGCTTTGTTATTGGGGGTGTATTGGTGAGCTGTGTTACAGGGGGAGTATTGGGGAGCTGTGTTACTGGGGGAGTATCAGGGAGCTGTGTTACTCGGGGAGTATTGGGGAGATGTATTATTGGGGGCGTATTGGGGAGCTGTTTTATTGGGGGATTATTGGGGAGCTGTGTTACTGGGGGAGTATTGGAGAGCTGTGTTACTGGGGGTGTATTGGGGAGCACTGTTACTGGGGGAGTATTGGGGAGCTGTTTACTGGGGGAGTATTGGGGTGTTGTGTTACTGGGAGAGGATTGTGGAGCTGTGTTACTGGGGAATATTGGTGAGCTGTGTTACTGGGGGTGTATTGGGGAGCTGTGTTACTGGGGGAGTATTGGGGAGCTGTGTTGCTGCGGGGGTATTGTGGAGCACTGTTACTGGGGGAGTATTGGGAGCTGTGTGACTGCGGGAGTATGCGGGAATTGTATTACTGGGGGAGTATTGGGGAGTTGTGATATTGGGGGTGTATTGGTGAGCTGTGTTCCTGGAGGAGTATTGAGGAGCTGTGTTACTGGGGGAGTATTGGGGAGCTTAGTTACTGGGTGAGTATTATTGACCTGTGTTACTGGGGGCGCATTGGGGAGCTGTGTTACTGGGGGAGTAGTGGGGAGATGTGTTACTCTGGGAGTATTGGGGAGCTGTGTTATTGGAGGAGTATTTGGGAGCTGTGTTACAGGGGAGTATTACGGAGCTGTGTTACTGGGGGAGTATTGGAAAGCTGTGTTGCTGGGGAAGTATTGGGAAGCTATGTTACTGGGGGTATTGGGGAGATTTGTTGCTGGGGGAGTATGGTGGAGCACTGTTACTGGGGGAGTATTGGGGAGTTGCTATTTTGAGGGGGTGTTGGGGAGCTGTGTTAATGGGGGAGTATTGGGGAGCTTTGTTACTGGTGGAGTATTGAAGAGTTGTGTTACTGTCGGAGTATTGGGGAGCTGTGTTACTGGGGGAGTATTGGGGAGCTGTGTTTCTGGGGGAGTATTTGGGAGCTGTGTTACTGGGGAGTATTGGGGAGCACTGTTACTGGGGGAGTATTGGGAGCTGTGTTACTACGGGAGTATTGAGGAGCTGTGCTACTGGGGGAGTATTGGGGAGCTGTGTTACTGGGGGATAATTGGGAGTTGTGTTGCTGGAGGTGTATTGGGGAGCTGTTTACTGGGGGAGTATTGGGGTGTTGTGATATTGTGGGAGTATTGGGGAGTTGTGATATTTGGGGGAGTATTGTGGAGCTGTGTTACTGGGGAATATTGTGGAGCTGTGTTACTGGGGGAGTATTGGGGAGCTGTGTTACTGGGGGAGTATTGGTGAGCGGTATTACTGGGTGCGTATTGTGGAGTTGTGTTACTGGGGGAGTATTGGGGAGCTGTGTTATTGGGGGAGTATTTGGGAGCTGTGTTACTGGGGAAGTATTGGGGTGCTGTGTTGCTGGGGAAGTATTGGGATGCTGTGTTACTCGGGGAGTATTGGGGAGTTGTGTTACTGGGGGAGTGTTGGGGAGTTGTGATATTGGGGGAGTATTGGTGAGCTGTGTTCCTGGGGGAGTATTGGGGAGCTGTGTTACTGGGCGAGTATTGGGGTGCTTAGTTACTGTGTGAGTATTGGGGAGCACTGTTACTGGGGGAGTATTGGGAGCTGTGTTACTGGGGGAGTATTGGTGAGCTGTGTTACTGGGGGCGTATTGGGGAGCTTTGTTCCTGGGGGAATATTGGGGAGCTGTGTTACTCTGGGAGTATTGTGGAGCTGTGTTATTGGGGGAGTATTTGGAGCTGTGTTACAGGGGAGTATTGCGGAGCTGTGTTACTGGGGGAGTATTGGAAAGCTGTGTTGCTGGGGAAGTATTGGGGTGCTGTGTTACTCGGGGAGTATTGGGAGATGTGTTATTGCGGAGTATTGGGAAGCTGTGTTACTGGTGGAGTATTGGTGAGCTGTGTTACTGGGGGAGTATTGGGAAGCTATGTTACTGGGGGTATTGGGGAGATTTGTTGCTGGGGGAGTATGGTGGAGCACTGTTACTGGGGGAGTATTGGGGAGTTGCTATTTTGAGGGAGTATTGGGGAGCTGTGTTAATGGGGGAGTATTGGGGAGCTTTGTTACTGGTGGAGTATTGAAGAGTTGTGTTACTGTGGGAGTATTGGGGAGCTGTGTTACTGGGGGCGTATTGGGGAGCTGTGTTTCTGGGGGAGTATTTGGGAGCTGTGTTACTGGGGAGTATTGGGGAGCACTGTTACTGGGGGAGTATTGGGAGCTGTGTTACTGCGGGAGTATTGAGGAGCTGTGCTACTGGGGGAGTATTGGGGAGCTGTGTTACTGGGGGAGAATTGGGAGTTGTGTTGCTGGGGGTGTATTGGGGAGCTGTTTACTGGGGGAGTATTGGGGTGTTGTGATATTGTGGGAGTATTGGGGAGTTGTGATATTTGTGGGAGTATTGTGGAGCTGTGTTACTGGGGAATATTGTGGAGCTGTGTTACTGGGGGAGTATTGGGGTGCTGTGTTACTGGGGGAGTATTGGTGAGCTGTATTACTGGGTGCGTATTGGGGAGTTGTGTTACTGGGGGAGTATTGGGGAGCTGTGTTATTGGGGGAGTATTTGGGAGCTGTGTTACTGGGGAAGTATTGGGGTGCTGTGTTGCTGGGGAAGTATTGGGATGCTGTGTTACTCGGGGAGTATTGAGGAGATGTGTTACTGGAGGAGTATTGGGGAGCACTGATACTGGGGGAGTATTGAGAGCTGTGTTACTGGGGGAGTATTGGGGTGCTGTGTTACTGGGGGAGTATTGGGGAGTTGTGTTACTGGGGGAGTATTGGTGAGCTGTGTTACTGGGGGAGTATTGGGGTGCTGTGTTACTCGGGGAGTATTGGGGAGATGTTTTACTGGAGGAGTATTGGGGAGCACTGATACTGGGGGAGTATTGGGAGTTTTTTTTCTGGGGGAGTATTGGGGAGATGTGTTATTGAAGGAGTATTGGAGAGCTGTGTTACTGGGGGAGTATTGGGGATCTGTGCTACTGGGGCAGTATTGGGGAGCTGTGTTACTGGGGGAGTATTGGGGAGCTGAGTTTCTGGAGGAGTATTGGGAGCTGTGTTACTGGTGGAGTATTGGGGAGTTGTGATATTGGGGGAGTATTGGGGAGCTGTGTTACTGGGGGAGTATTGGGGAGCTTTGTTACTGGTGGAGTATTGAAGAGTTGTGTTACTGTGGGAGTATTGGGGAGCTGTGTTACTGGGGGAGTATTGGGGAGCTGTGTTTCTGGGGGAGTATTTGGGAGCTGTGTTACTGGGGAGTATTGGGGAGCACTGTTACTGGGGGAGTATTGGGAGCTGTGTTACTGCGGGAGTATTGAAGAGCTGTGCTACTGGGGGAGTATTGGGGAGCTGTGTTACTGGGGGAGTATTGGGGAGCTGTGTTGCTGCGGGGGTATTGTGGAGCACTGTGACTGGGGGAGTATTGGGAGCTGTGTTACTGCGGGAGTATTGGGGAATTGTATTAATGGGGGAGTATTGGGGAGTTGTGATATTGGGGGTGTATTGGTGAGCTGGGTTCCTGGAGGAGTATTGAGGAGCTGTGTTACTGGGGGAGTATTGGGGAGCTTAATTACTGGGTGAGTATTATTGACCTGTGTTACTGGGGGCGCATTGGGGAGCTGTGTTACTGGGGGAGTAGTGGGGAGATGTGTTACTCTGGGAGTATTTGGGAGCTGTGTTACAGGGGAGTATTGCGGAGCTGTGTTACTGGGGGAGTGTTGGAAAGCTGTGTTGCTGGGGAAGTATTGGGGTGCTGTGTTACTCGGTGAGTATTGGGAGATGTGTTATTGCGGAGTATTGGGGAGCTGTGTTACTGGTGGAGTATTGGTGAGCTGTGTTACTGGGGGAGTATTGGGAAGCTATGTTACTGGGGGTATTGTGGAGATTTGTTGCTGGGGGAGTATGGTGGAGCACTGTTACTGGGGGAGTATTGGGGAGTTGCTATTTTGAGGGGGTATTGGGGAGCTGTATTAATGGGGGAGTATTGGGGTGCTTTGTTACTGGTGGAGTATTGAAGAGTTGTGTTACTGTGGGAGTATTGGGGAGCTGTGTTACTGGGGGAGTATTGGGGAGCTGTGTTTCTGGGGGAGTATTTGGGAGCTGTGTTACTGGGGAGTATTGGGGAGCACTGTTACTGGGGGAGTATTGGGAGCTGTGTTACTACGGGAGTATTGAGGAGCTGTGCTACTGGGGGAGTATTGGGGAGCTGTGTTACTGGGGGAGAATTGGGAGTTGTGTTGCTGGGGGTGTATTGGGGAGCTGTTTACTGGGGGAGTATTGGGGTGTTGTGATATTGTGGGAGTATTGGGGAGTTGTGATATTTGGGGGATTATTGTGGAGCTGTGTTACTGGGGAATATTGTGGAGCTGTGTTACTGGGGGAGTATTGGGGAGCTGTGTTACTGGGGGAGTATTGGGAGTTTTTTTTCTGGGGGAGTATTGGGGAGATGTGTTATTGAAGGAGTATTGGAGAGCTGTGTTACTGGGGGAGTATTGGGGATCTGTGATACTGGGGGAGTATTGGGGAGCTGTGTTACTGGGGGAGTATTGGGGAGCTGAGTTTCTGGAGGAGTATTGGGAGCTGTGTTACTGGTGGAGTATTGGGGAGTTGTGATATTGGGGGAGTATTGGGGAACTGTTTTATTTGGGGAGTATTGGGGAGCTGTGTTACTAGGGTAGTATTGGAGAGCTGTTTTACTGGGGGAGTATTGGTGAGCTGTGTTACTGGGGGCGTATTGGGGAGCTGTGTTAGTGGGGGAGTATTGGGGAGCTGTGTTACTCTGGGAGTATTGTGGAGCTGTTTTATTGGGGGAGTATTTGGGAGCTGTGTTACAGGGGAGTATTGCGGAGCTGTGTTACTGCGGGAGTATTGGACAGCTGTGTTACTGGGGAAGTATTGGGGTGCTGTGTTACTCGGGGAGTATTGGGGAGATGTGTTATTGGCAGAGTATTGGGGAGCTGTGTTACTGGTGGAGTATTGGTGAGCTGTGTTACTGGGGCAGTATTGGGGAGCTGTGTTACTGGAGGATTATTATTGAGCTGTGTTATTGGGGGAGTATTGTGAAGCTATGTTACTGAGGGTATTGGGGAGATTTGTTGCTGGGGGAGTATGGTGGAGCACTGTTCCTGGGGGAGTATTGGGGAGTTGCTATTTTGGGGGAGTATTGGGGAGCTGTATAATGGGGGAGTATTGGGGAGCTGTGTTATTGGGGGAGTATTTGGGAGCTGTGTTACTTGGGAAGTATTGGAGAGCTGTGTAACTGGGGGAGTATTGGGGAGCGGTTTACTGGTGGAGTACTGGGGTGCTGTTTACTGGGGGAGTATTAGGGAGTTATGATATTGGGTCAGTATTGGAGAGCTGTGTTACTGGGGGTGTATTGGTGAGCTGTGTTCCTGGGGCAGTATTGGGAAGCTGTGTTACTGGGGGAGTATTGGGGAGCTTAGTTACTGGGTGAGTATTGGGGAGCACTGTTACTGGGGGAGTATTGGGAGCTGTGTAACTGGGGGAGTATTGGAGAGCTGTGTAACTGGGGGAGTATTGGGGAGCGGTTTACTGGTGGAGTATTGTGGTGCTGTTTACTGGGGGAGTATTGGGGAGTTGTGATATTGGGTCAGTATTGGAGAGCTGTGTTACTCGGGGAGTATTGGGGAGATGTGTTATTGGGGTTTATTTGGGAGCTGTGTTACTGGGGGAGTATTGGGGAGCTGTGTTACTTCGGGAGTATTGGAGAGCTGTGTTACTGGGGGAGTATTGGGGAGCTGTGTTCCTGGGGAAGTATTGGGGTGCTGTGTTACTCGGGGAGTATTGGGGAGATGTGTTATTGGCGGAGTATTGGGGAGCTGTGTTACTGGGGGTGTTTTGGGGAACTGTGTTACTGGGGGAGCATTGGGAGTTGTTTTTCTGGGGGAATATTGGGAAGCTCTGTTATTGGGGGAGTATTGGGGAGCACTGTTACTGGGGGAGTATTGGGAGTTTTTTTTCTGGGTGATTATTAGGGAGCTTTGTTACTGGTGGAGTATTGAAGAGTTGTGTTACTGTGGGAGTATTGGGGAGCTGTGTTACTGGGGGAGTATTGGGGAGCTGTGTTACTGGGGGAGTATTGGGGAGCTGAGTTTCTGGAGGAGTATTGGGAGCTGTGTTACTGGTGGAGTATTGGGGAGTTGTGATATTGGGGGAGTATTGGGGAACTGTTTTATTTGGGGAGTATTGGGGAGCTGTGTTACTAGGGTAGTATTGGAGAGCTGTTTTACTGGGGGAGTATTGGTGAGCTGTGTTACTGGGGGCGTATTGGGGAGCTGTGTTAGTGGGGGAGTATTGGGGAGCTGTGTTACTCTGGGAGTATTGTGGAGCTGTTTTATTGGGGGAGTATTTGGGAGCTGTGTTACAGGGGAGTATTGCGGAGCTGTGTTACTGCGGGAGTATTGGACAGCTGTGTTACTGGGGAAGTATTGGGGTGCTGTGTTACTCGGGGAGTATTGGGGAGATGTGTTATTGGCAGAGTATTGGGGAGCTGTGTTACTGGTGGAGTATTGGTGAGCTGTGTTACTGGGGCAGTATTGGGGAGCTGTGTTACTGGAGGATTATTATTGAGCTGTGTTATTGGGGGAGTATTGTGAAGCTATGTTACTGAGGGTATTGGGGAGATTTGTTGCTGGGGGAGTATGGTGGAGCACTGTTCCTGGGGGAGTATTGGGGAGTTGCTATTTTGGGGGAGTATTGGGGAGCTGTATAATGGGGGAGTATTGGGGAGCTGTGTTATTGGGGGAGTATTTGGGAGCTGTGTTACTTGGGAAGTATTGGAGAGCTGTGTAACTGGGGGAGTATTGGGGAGCGGTTTACTGGTGGAGTACTGGGGTGCTGTTTACTGGGGGAGTATTAGGGAGTTATGATATTGGGTCAGTATTGGAGAGCTGTGTTACTGGGGGTGTATTGGTGAGCTGTGTTCCTGGGGCAGTATTGGGAAGCTGTGTTACTGGGGGAGTATTGGGGAGCTTAGTTACTGGGTGAGTATTGGGGAGCACTGTTACTGGGGGAGTATTGGGAGCTGTGTAACTGGGGGAGTATTGGAGAGCTGTGTAACTGGGGGAGTATTGGGGAGCGGTTTACTGGTGGAGTATTGTGGTGCTGTTTACTGGGGGAGTATTGGGGAGTTGTGATATTGGGTCAGTATTGGAGAGCTGTGTTACTCGGGGAGTATTGGGGAGATGTGTTATTGGGGTTTATTTGGGAGCTGTGTTACTGGGGGAGTATTGGGGAGCTGTGTTACTTCGGGAGTATTGGAGAGCTGTGTTACTGGGGGAGTATTGGGGAGCTGTGTTCCTGGGGAAGTATTGGGGTGCTGTGTTACTCGGGGAGTATTGGGGAGATGTGTTATTGGCGGAGTATTGGGGAGCTGTGTTACTGGGGGTGTTTTGGGGAACTGTGTTACTGGGGGAGCATTGGGAGTTGTTTTTCTGGGGGAATATTGGGAAGCTCTGTTATTGGGGGAGTATTGGGGAGCACTGTTACTGGGGGAGTATTGGGAGTTTTTTTTCTGGGTGATTATTAGGGAGCTTTGTTACTGGTGGAGTATTGAAGAGTTGTGTTACTGTGGGAGTATTGGGGAGCTGTGTTACTGGGGGAGTATTGGGGAGCTGTGTTACTGGGGGAGTATTGGGGAGCTGAGTTTCTGGAGGAGTATTGGGAGCTGTGTTACTGGTGGAGTATTGGGGAGTTGTGATATTGGGGGAGTATTGGGGAACTGTTTTATTTGGGGAGTATTGGGGAGCTGTGTTACTAGGGTAGTATTGGAGAGCTGTTTTACTGGGGGAGTATTGGTGAGCTGTGTTACTGGGGGCGTATTGGGGAGCTGTGTTAGTGGGGGAGTATTGGGGAGCTGTGTTACTCTGGGAGTATTGTGGAGCTGTTTTATTGGGGGAGTATTTGGGAGCTGTGTTACAGGGGAGTATTGCGGAGCTGTGTTACTGCGGGAGTATTGGACAGCTGTGTTACTGGGGAAGTATTGGGGTGCTGTGTTACTCGGGGAGTATTGGGGAGATGTGTTATTGGCAGAGTATTGGGGAGCTGTGTTACTGGTGGAGTATTGGTGAGCTGTGTTACTGGGGCAGTATTGGGGAGCTGTGTTACTGGAGGATTATTATTGAGCTGTGTTATTGGGGGAGTATTGTGAAGCTATGTTACTGAGGGTATTGGGGAGATTTGTTGCTGGGGGAGTATGGTGGAGCACTGTTCCTGGGGGAGTATTGGGGAGTTGCTATTTTGGGGGAGTATTGGGGAGCTGTATAATGGGGGAGTATTGGGGAGCTGTGTTATTGGGGGAGTATTTGGGAGCTGTGTTACTTGGGAAGTATTGGAGAGCTGTGTAACTGGGGGAGTATTGGGGAGCGGTTTACTGGTGGAGTACTGGGGTGCTGTTTACTGGGGGAGTATTAGGGAGTTATGATATTGGGTCAGTATTGGAGAGCTGTGTTACTGGGGGTGTATTGGTGAGCTGTGTTCCTGGGGCAGTATTGGGAAGCTGTGTTACTGGGGGAGTATTGGGGAGCTTAGTTACTGGGTGAGTATTGGGGAGCACTGTTACTGGGGGAGTATTGGGAGCTGTGTAACTGGGGGAGTATTGGAGAGCTGTGTAACTGGGGGAGTATTGGGGAGCGGTTTACTGGTGGAGTATTGTGGTGCTGTTTACTGGGGGAGTATTGGGGAGTTGTGATATTGGGTCAGTATTGGAGAGCTGTGTTACTCGGGGAGTATTGGGGAGATGTGTTATTGGGGTTTATTTGGGAGCTGTGTTACTGGGGGAGTATTGGGGAGCTGTGTTACTTCGGGAGTATTGGAGAGCTGTGTTACTGGGGGAGTATTGGGGAGCTGTGTTCCTGGGGAAGTATTGGGGTGCTGTGTTACTCGGGGAGTATTGGGGAGATGTGTTATTGGCGGAGTATTGGGGAGCTGTGTTACTGGGGGTGTTTTGGGGAACTGTGTTACTGGGGGAGCATTGGGAGTTGTTTTTCTGGGGGAATATTGGGAAGCTCTGTTATTGGGGGAGTATTGGGGAGCACTGTTACTGGGGGAGTATTGGGAGTTGTTTTTCTGGGTGATTATTAGGGAGCTTTGTTACTGGTGGAGTATTGAAGAGTTGTGTTACTGTGGGAGTATTGGGGAGCTGTGTTACTGGGGGAGTATTTGGGAGCTGTGTTACTGGGGAGTATTGGGGAGCACTGTTACTGGGGGAGTATTGGGAGCTGCGTTACTGCGGGAGTATTGAGGAGCTGTGCTACTGGGGGAGTATTGGGGAGCTGTGTTACTGGGGGAGAATTGGGAGTTGTGTTGCTGGGGGTGTATTGGGGAGCTGTTTACTGGGGGAGTATTGGGGTGTTGTGATATTGTGGGAGTATTGGGGAGTTGTGATATTTGGGGGAGTATTGTGGAGCTGTGTTACTGGGGAATATTGTGGAGCTGTGTTACTGGGGGAGTATTGGGGAGCTGTGTTAAATGGGGGAGTATTGGTGAGCTGTATTACTGGGGGCGTATTGGGGAGCTGTATTACTGGGGGAGTATTGGGGAGCTGTGTTATTGGGGGAGTATTTGGGAGCTGTGTTACTGGGGAAGTATTGGGGTGCTGTGTTGCTGGGGAAGTATTGGGATGCTGTGTTACTCGGGGAGTATTGGGGAGATGTGTTACTGGAGGAGTATTGGGGAGCACTGATACTGGGGGAGTATTGGGAGTTTTTTTTCTGGGGGAGTATTGGGGAGATGTGTTATTGAAGGAGTATTGGAGAGCTGTGTTACTGGGGGAGTATTGGGGATCTGTGCTACTGGGGGAGTATTGGGGAGCTGTGTTACTGGGGGAGTATTGGGGAGCTGAGTTTCTGGAGGAGTATTGGGAGCTGTGTTACTGGTGGAGTATTGGGGAGTTGTGATATTGGGGGAGTATTGGGGAGCTGTCTAACTGGGGGAGTATTGGGGAGCTGTGTTACTGGGGGAATATCAGGGAGCTGTGTTACTGGGGGAGTATTGGGGAGCTTTGTTATTGGGGGAGTATTGGTGAGCTGTGTTACAGGGGGAGTATTGGGGAGCTGTGTTACTGGGGGAGTATGAGGGAGCTGTGTTACAGGGGGAGTATTGGGGAGCTGTGTTACTGGGGGAGTATTGGGGAGCTGTGTTACTGGGGAAGTATTGGGGCGCTGTGTTACTCGGGGAGTATTGGGGAGATGTATTATTGGGGGCGTATTGGGGAGCTGTTTTATTGGGGGATTATTGGGGAGCTGTGTTTCTGGGGGAGTATTGGAGAGCTGTGTTACTGGGGGTGTATTGGGGAGCACTGTTACTGGGGGAGTATTGGGGAGCTGTTTACTGGGGGAGTATTGGGGTGTTGTGTTACTGGGAGAGGATTGTGGAGCTGTGTTACTGGGGAATATTGGTGAGCTGTGTTACTGGGGGTGTATTGGGGAGCTGTGTTACTGGGGGAGTATTGGGGAGCTGTGTTGCTGCGGGGGTATTGTGGAGCACTGTTACTGGGGGAGTATTGGGAGCTGTGTTACTGCGGGAGTATTGGGGAATTGTATTACTGGGGGAGTATTGGGGAGTTGTGATATTGGGGGTGTATTGGTGAGCTGTGTTCCTGGAGGAGTATTGAGGAGCTGTGTTACTGGGGGAGTATTGGGGAGCTTAGTTACTGGGTGAGTATTATTGACCTGTTTTACTGGGGGCGTATTGGGGAGCTGTGTTACTGGGGGAGTAGTGGGGAGATGTGTTACTCTGGGAGTATTGGGGAGCTGTGTTATTGGAGGAGTATTTGGGAGCTGTGTTCCTGGGGGAGTATTGGGGAGCTGTGTTACTGGGGGTGTATTGGGGAGCTTAGTTACTGGGTGAGTATTGGGGAGCACTGTTACTGGGGGGGTATTGGGAGCTGTGTTACTGGGGGTGTATTATTGACCTGTGTTACTGGGGGCGTATTGGGGAGCTGTGTTACTGGGGGAGTATCAGGGAGCTGTGTTACTCTGGGAGTATTGTGGAGCTGTGTTATTGGGGGAGTATTGGGGAGCTGTATTACTGGGGGTGTATTGGTGAGCTGTGTTCCTGGGCGAGTATTGGGGAGCTTAGTTACTGGGTGAGTATTGGGGAGCACTGTTACTGGGGGAGTATTGGGGAGCTGTGTTACTGGGGGAGTATTGGGGAGTTGTGTTACTGAGGGAGTATTGGGGAGCTGTGCTCCTGGGGGAGTATCAGGGAGCTGTGTTACAGGGGGAGTATTGGGGAGCTGTGTTACTGGGGGAGTAATGGGGAGCTGTGTTATTGGGGGAGTATTGGGGAGCTGTGTTACTGGAGGAGTATTGGGGAGCTGTGTTACTGGGGAAGTATTGGGGCGCTGTGTTACTCGGGGAGTATTGGGGAGATGTATTATTGGGGGAGTATTGGGGTACTGTTTTATTTGGGGAGTATTGGGGAGCTGTGTTACTAGGGTAGTATTGGAGAGCTGTGTTACTGGGGCAGTATTGGGGAGCTGTGTTAGTGGGGGAGTATTGGGGAGCTGTGTTACTCTGGGAGTATTGTGGAGCTGTTTTATTGGGGGAGTATTTGGGAGCTGTGTTACAGGGGAGTATTGCGGAGCTGTGTTACTGCGGGAGTATTGGACAGCTGTGTTACTGGGGAAGTATTGGGGTGCTGTGTTCCTCGGGGAGTATTGGGGAGATGTGTTATTGGCGGAGTATTGGGGAGCTGTGTTACTGGTGGAGTATTGGTGAGCTGTGTTACTGGGCAGTATTGGGGAGCTGTGTTACTGGAGGATTATTATTGAGCTGTGTTATTGGGTGAGTATTGTGAAGCTATGTTACTGAGGGTATTAGGGAGATTTGTTGCTGGGGGGTATGGTGGAGCACTGTTACTGGGGGAGTATTGGGGAGTTGCTATTTTGGGGGAGTATTGGGGAGCTATATAATGGGGGAGTATTGGGGAGCTGTGTTATTGGGGGAGTATTTGGGAGCTGTGTTACTTGGGAAGTATTGGAGAGCTGTGTAACTGGGGGAGTATTGGGGAGCGGTTTACTGGTGGAGTACTGGGGTGCTGTTTACTGGGGGAGTATTAGGGAGTTGTGATATTGGGTCAGTATTGGAGAGCTGTGTTACTGGGGGTGTATTGGTGAGCTGTGTTCCTGGGGCAGTATTGGGAAGCTGTGTTACTGGGGGAGTATTGGGGAGCTTAGTTACTGGGTGAGTATTGGGGAGCACTGTTTCTGGGGGAGTATTGGGAGCTGTGTAACTGGGGGAGTATTGGAGAGCTGTGTAACTGGGGGAGTATTGGGGAGCGGTTTACTGGTGGAGTACTGTGGTGCTGTTTACTGGGGGAGTATTGGGGAGTTGTGATATTGGGTCAGTATTGGAGAGCTGTGTTACTCGGGGAGTATTGGGGAGATGTGTTATTGGGGTTTATTTGGGAGCTGTGTTACTGGGGGAGTATTGGGGAGCTGTGTTACTTAGGGAGTATTGGAGAGCTGTGTTACTGGGGGAGTATTGGGGAGCTGTGTTCCTGGGGAAGTATTGGGGTGCTGTGTTACTCGGGGAGTATTGGGGAGATGTGTTATTGGCGGAGTATTGGGGAGCTGTGTTACTGGAGGAGTATTGGGCAGCACTGATAATGGGTGTGTATTGAGAGCTGTGTTACTGGGAGAGTATTGGGGAGCTGTGTTACTGGGGGAGTTTTTTGGAGCTGTGTTACTGGGGGTGTTTTGGGGAACTGTGTTACTGGGGGAGCATTGGGAGTTGTTTTTCTGGGGGAATATTGGGGAGCTCTGTTATTGGGGGAGTATTGGAGATCACTGTTACTGGGGGAGTATTGGGAGTTGTTTTTCTGGGTGATTATTGGGGAGCTGTGTTATAGGGGGAGTATTGGGGAGCTGTATTACTGGGGGAGTATTGGGGAGCTGTGTTACTGGTGGAGTATTGGGGAGATGTGTTATTGAGGGAGTATTGGAGAGCTAGTTACTGGGGGAGTATTGGGGAGATGTGTTATTGAGGGAGTATAGGAGAGCTGTTTTACTGGGGGAGTATTGGGGATCTGTGTAACTGGGGGAGTATTGGGGAGCTGTGTTACTGGGGGAGTATTAGGGAGCTGTGTTACTGGGGGAGTATTGGGGAGCAGTGTTACCGGGGAAGTATTGGGAGCTGTGTTACTCAGGGAGAATTGGGGAGATGTGTTATTGGGGGAGTATTGGAGAGCTGTGTTACTGGGGGAGTATTGGGGAGCTGTGTTACTGGGCGAGTATTGGGGAGCTTAGTTACTGGGTGAGTATTGGGGAGCACTGTTACTGGTGGAGTATTGGGAGCTGTGTTACTGGGGGACTATTGGTGAGCTGTGTTACTGGGGGCGTACTGGGGAGCTGTGTTAGTGGGGGAGTATTGGGGAGCTGTGTTACTCTGGGAGTATTGTGGATCTGTGTTATTGGGGGAGTATGTGGGAGCTGTGTTACAGGGGAGTATTGCGGAGCTGTGTTACTGGGGGAGTATTGGACAGCTGTGTTACTGGGGAAGTATTGGGGTGCTGTGTTACTTGGGGAGTATTGGGGAGATGTGTTATTAGCGGAGTATTGGGGAGCTGTGTTACTGGTGGAGTATTGGTGAGCTGTGTTACTGTGGCAGTATTGGGGAGCTGTGTTACTGGGGGATAATTATTGAGCTGTGCTATTGGGGTAGTATTGGGAAGCTATGTTACTGGGGGTATTGGGGAGATTTGTTGCTGGGGGAGTATGGTGGAGCACTGTTACTGGGGGAGTATTGGGGAGTTGCTATTTTGGGGGAGTATTGGGGAGCTGTGTTAATGGGGGATTATTGGGGAGCTGTGTTACTGGGGGAGTATTGAGGAGTTGTGTTACTGACGGAGTATTGGGGAGCTGTGTTACTGGGGGAGTATTGGAGAGCTGTGTTACTGGGGAGTATTGGGGAGCACTGTTACTGGGGGAGTATTGGGAGCTGTGTTACTGCGGGAGATTTGGGGCGCTGTGTTACTGGGGGAGTATTGTGGAGCTGTGTTACTGGGGGAGTATTGGGGAGCTGTGTTACTGGGGGAGTATTGGTGAGCTGTATTACTGCGGCGTATTGGGGAGCTGTGTTACTGGGGGAGTATTGGGGAGCTGTGTTATTGGGGGAGTATTTGGGAGCTGTGTTACTGTGGAAGTATTGAGGTGCTGTGTTGCTGGGGAAGTATTGGGATGCTGTGTTACTCGGGGAGTATTGGTGAGCTGTGTTCCTGGGGAAGTATTGGGGAGCTTAGTTACTGCGTGAGTATTGGGGAGCACTGTTACTGGTGGAGTATTGGGAGCTGTGTTACTGGGGGTGTATTAGTGAGCTGTGTTACTGGGGGCGTATTGGGGAGCTGTGTTAGTGGGGGAGTATTGGGGAGCTGTTTTACTCTGGGAGTATTGTGGAGCTGTGTTATTGGGGGAGTATTTGGGAGCTGTGTTACAGGGGAGTATTGCGGAGCTGTGTTACTGGGGGAGTATTGGACAGCTGTGTTACTGGGGAAGTATTGGTGTGCTGTGTTACTCGGGGAGTATTGGGGAGATGTGTTATTGGCGGAGTATTGGGGAGCTGTGTTACTGGTGGAGTATTGGTGAGCTGTGTTACTGGGGGAGTATTGGGGAGCTGTGTTACTGGGCGAGTATTGGGGAGCTTAGTTACTGGGTGAGTATTGGGGAGCACTGTTACTGGTGGAGTATTGGGAGCTGTGTTACTGGGGGAGTATTGGTGAGCTGTGTTACAGGGGGGCGTACTGGGGAGCTGTGTTAGTGGGGGAGTATTGGGGAGCTGTGTTACTCTGGGAGTATTGTGGATCTGTGTTATTGGGGGAGTATGTGGGAGCTGTGTTACAGGGGAGTATTGCGGAGCTGTGTTACTGGGGGAGTATTGGACAGCTGTGTTACTGGGGAAGTATTGGGGTGCTGTGTTACTTGGGGAGTATTGGGGAGATGTGTTATTAGCGGAGTATTGGGGAGCTGTGTTACTGGTGGAGTATTGGTGAGCTGTGTTACTGGGGCAGTATTGGGGAGCTGTGTTACTGGGGGATAATTATTGAGCTGTGCTATTGGGGGAGTATTGGGAAGCTATGTTACTGGGGGTATTGGGGAGATTTGTTGCTGGGGGAGTATGGTGGAGCACTGTTACTGGGGGAGTATTGGGGAGTTGCTATTTTGGGGGAGTATTGGGGAGCTGTGTTAATGGGGGATTATTGGGGAGCTGTGTTACTGGGGGAGTATTGAGGAGTTGTGTTACTGACGGAGTATTGGGGAGCTGTGTTACTGGGGGAGTATTGGAGAGCTGTGTTACTGGGGAGTATTGGGGAGCACTGTTACTGGGGGAGTATTGGGAGCTGTGTTACTGCGGGAGATTTGGGGCGCTGTGTTACTGGGGGAGTATTGTGGAGCTGTGTTACTGGGGGAGTATTGGGGAGCTGTGTTACTGGGGGAGTATTGGTGAGCTGTATTACTGGGGCGTATTGGGGAGCTGTGTTACTGGGGGAGTATTGGGAGTTGTGTTGCTGGGGGAGTATTGGGGAGCTGTTTACTGGGGGAGTACTGGGGTGTTGTGATATTGTGGGAGTATTGGGGAGTTGTGATATTTGGGGGAGTATTGGGGAGCTGTGTTACTGGGGGAGTATTGGGGAGCTGTGTTACTGGGGGAGTATTGGGGAGCTGTGTTACTGGGAGAGTATTGGTGAGCTGTATTACTGGGGCATATTGGGTAGCTATGTTACTGGGGGAGTATTGGGGAGCTGTGTTATTGGGGGAGTATTTGGGAGCTGTGTTACTGTGGAAGTATTGAGGTGCTGTGTTGCTGGGGAAGTATTGGGATGCTGTGTTACTCGGGGAGTATTGGGGAGATGTATTACTGGAGGAGTATTGGGGAGCACTGATACTTGGGGAGTATTGAGAGCTGTGTTACTGGGGGAGTGTTGGGGTGCTGTATTACTGGGGGAGTACTGGGGAGTTGTGTTACTGGGGGAGTATTGGGGAGTTGTGATATTGGGGGAGTATTGGTGAGCTGTGTTCCTGGGGAAGTATTGGGGAGCTTAGTTACTGCGTGAGTATTGGGGAGCACTGTTACTGGTGGAGTATTGGGAGCTGTGTTACTGGGGGTGTATTAGTGAGCTGTGTTACTGGGGGCGTATTGGGGAGCTGTGTTAGTGGGGGAGTATTGGGGAGTTGTGATATTGGGTGAGTATTGGGGAGTTGTGTTACTGGGGGAGTATTGAGGAGTTGTGTTACTGGGGGAGTATTGGGAGCTGTGTTACTGCGGGAGTATTGTGGAGCTGTGTTATTGGGGGAGTATTTGGGAGCTGTGTTACAGGGGAGTATTGCGGAGCTGTGTTACTGGGGGAGTATTGGACAGCTGTGTTACTGGGGAAGTATTGGTGTGCTGTGTTACTCGGGGAGTATTGGGGAGATGTGTTATTGGCGGAGTATTGGGGAGCTGTGTTACTGGTGGAGTATTGGTGAGCTGTGTTACTGGGGGAGTATTGGGGAGCTGTGTTACTGGGCGAGTATTGGGGAGCTTAGTTACTGGGTGAGTATTGGGGAGCACTGTTACTGGTGGAGTATTGGGAGCTGTGTTACTGGGGGAGTATTGGTGAGCTGTGTTACTGGGGGCGTACTGGGGAGCTGTGTTAGTGGGGGAGTATTGGGGAGCTGTGTTACTCTGGGAGTATTGTGGATCTGTGTTATTGGCGGAGTATGTGGGAGCTGTGTTACAGGGGAGTATTGCGGAGCTGTGTTACTGGGGGAGTATTGGACAGCTGTGTTACTGGGGAAGTATTGGGGTGCTGTGTTAATTGGGGAGTATTGGGGAGATGTGTTATTAGCGGAGTATTGGGGAGCTGTGTTACTGGTGGAGTATTGGTGAGCTGTGTTACTGGGGCAGTATTGGGGAGCTGTGTTACTGGGGGATAATTATTGAGCTGTGCTATTGGGGGAGTATTGGGAAGCTATGTTACTGGGGGTATTGGGGAGATTTGTTGCTGGGGGAGTATGGTGGAGCACTGTTACTGGGGGAGTATTGGGGAGTTGCTATTTTGGGGGAGTATTGGGGAGCTGTGTTAATGGGGGATTATTGGGGAGCTGTGTTACTGGGGGAGTATTGAGGAGTTGTGTTACTGACGGAGTATTGGGGAGCTGTGTTACTGGGGGAGTATTGGAGAGCTGTGTTACTGGGGAGTATTGGGGAGCACTGTTACTGGGGGAGTATTGGGAGCTGTGTTACTGTGGGAGATTTGGGGCGCTGTGTTACTGGGGGAGTATTGTGGAGCTGTGTTACTGGGGGAGTATTGGGGAGCTGTGTTACTGGGGGAGTATTGGTGAGCTGTATTACTGGGGCATATTGGGGAGCTGTGTTACTGGGGGAGTATTGGGGAGCTGTGTTATTGGGGGAGTATTTTGGAGCTGTGTTACTGTGGAAGTATTGAGGTGCTGTGTTGCTGGGGAAGTATTGGGATGCTGTGTTACTCGGGGAGTATTGGGGAGATGTGTTACTGGAGGAGTATTGGGGAGCTGTGTTACTGGGGGAGTATTGGGGAGCTGTGTTACTGGGAGAGTATTGGTGAGCTGTATTACTGGGGCATATTGGGTAGCTATGTTACTGGGGGAGTATTGGGGAGCTGTGTTATTGGGGGAGTATTTGGGAGCTGTGTTACTGTGGAAGTATTGAGGTGCTGTGTTGCTGGGGAAGTATTGGGATGCTGTGTTACTCGGGGAGTATTGGGGAGATGTATTACTGGAGGAGTATTGGGGAGCACTGATACTTGGGGAGTATTGAGAGCTGTGTTACTGGGGGAGTGTTGGGGTGCTGTATTACTGGGGGAGTACTGGGGAGTTGTGTTACTGGGGGAGTATTGGGGAGTTGTGATATTGGGGGAGTATTGGTGAGCTGTGTTCCTGGGGAAGTATTGGGGAGCTTAGTTACTGCGTGAGTATTGGGGAGCACTGTTACTGGTGGAGTATTGGGAGCTGTGTTACTGGGGGTGTATTAGTGAGCTGTGTTACTGGGGGCGTATTGGGGAGCTGTGTTAGTGGGGGAGTATTGGGGAGTTGTGATATTGGGTGAGTATTGGGGAGTTGTGTTACTGGGGGAGTATTGAGGAGTTGTGTTACTGGGGGAGTATTGGGAGCTGTGTTACTGCGGGAGTATTGTGGAGCTGTGTTATTGGGGGAGTATTTGGGAGCTGTGTTACAGGGGAGTATTGCGGAGCTGTGTTACTGGGGGAGTATTGGACAGCTGTGTTACTGGGGAAGTATTGGTGTGCTGTGTTACTCGGGGAGTATTGGGGAGATGTGTTATTGGCGGAGTATTGGGGAGCTGTGTTACTGGTGGAGTATTGGTGAGCTGTGTTACTGGGGGAGTATTGGGGAGCTGTGTTACTGGGCGAGTATTGGGGAGCTTAGTTACTGGGTGAGTATTGGGGAGCACTGTTACTGGTGGAGTATTGGGAGCTGTGTTACTGGGGGAGTATTGGTGAGCTGTGTTACTGGGGGCGTACTGGGGAGCTGTGTTAGTGGGGGAGTATTGGGGAGCTGTGTTACTCTGGGAGTATTGTGGATCTGTGTTATTGGCGGAGTATGTGGGAGCTGTGTTACAGGGGAGTATTGCGGAGCTGTGTTACTGGGGGAGTATTGGACAGCTGTGTTACTGGGGAAGTATTGGGGTGCTGTGTTAATTGGGGAGTATTGGGGAGATGTGTTATTAGCGGAGTATTGGGGAGCTGTGTTACTGGTGGAGTATTGGTGAGCTGTGTTACTGGGGCAGTATTGGGGAGCTGTGTTACTGGGGGATAATTATTGAGCTGTGCTATTGGGGGAGTATTGGGAAGCTATGTTACTGGGGGTATTGGGGAGATTTGTTGCTGGGGGAGTATGGTGGAGCACTGTTACTGGGGGAGTATTGGGGAGTTGCTATTTTGGGGGAGTATTGGGGAGCTGTGTTAATGGGGGATTATTGGGGAGCTGTGTTACTGGGGGAGTATTGAGGAGTTGTGTTACTGACGGAGTATTGGGGAGCTGTGTTACTGGGGGAG
The DNA here is from genome assembly GCF_044704955.1 of Pristiophorus japonicus. Lineage (NCBI taxonomy): Eukaryota > Metazoa > Chordata > Chondrichthyes > Pristiophoridae > Pristiophorus > Pristiophorus japonicus. Next base: position 142,212,369 of record NC_091982.1, on the reverse strand, counting down.
TATTGGAGAGCTGTGTTACTGGGGAGTATTGGGGAGCACTGTTACTGGGGGAGTATTGGGAGCTGTGTTACTGCGGGAGATTTGGGGCGCTGTGTTACTGGGGGAGTATTGTGGAGCTGTGTTACTGGGGGAGTATTGGGGAGCTGTGTTACTGGGGGAGTATTGGTGAGCTGTATTACTGGGGCGTATTGGGGAGCTGTGTTACTGGGGGAGTATTGGGAGTTGTGTTGCTGGGGGAGTATTGGGGAGCTGTTTACTGGGGGAGTACTGGGGTGTTGTGATATTGTGGGAGTATTGGGGAGTTGTGATATTTGGGGGAGTATTGGGGAGCTGTGTTACTGGGGGAGTATTGGGGAGCTGTGTTACTGGGGGAGTATTGGGGAGCTGTGTTACTGGGAGAGTATTGGTGAGCTGTATTACTGGGGCATATTGGGTAGCTATGTTACTGGGGGAGTATTGGGGAGCTGTGTTATTGGGGGAGTATTTGGGAGCTGTGTTACTGTGGAAGTATTGAGGTGCTGTGTTGCTGGGGAAGTATTGGGATGCTGTGTTACTCGGGGAGTATTGGGGAGATGTATTACTGGAGGAGTATTGGGGAGCACTGATACTTGGGGAGTATTGAGAGCTGTGTTACTGGGGGAGTGTTGGGGTGCTGTATTACTGGGGGAGTACTGGGGAGTTGTGTTACTGGGGGAGTATTGGGGAGTTGTGATATTGGGGGAGTATTGGTGAGCTGTGTTCCTGGGGAAGTATTGGGGAGCTTAGTTACTGCGTGAGTATTGGGGAGCACTGTTACTGGTGGAGTATTGGGAGCTGTGTTACTGGGGGTGTATTAGTGAGCTGTGTTACTGGGGGCGTATTGGGGAGCTGTGTTAGTGGGGGAGTATTGGGGAGTTGTGATATTGGGTGAGTATTGGGGAGTTGTGTTACTGGGGGAGTATTGAGGAGTTGTGTTACTGGGGGAGTATTGGGAGCTGTGTTACTGCGGGAGTATTGTGGAGCTGTGTTATTGGGGGAGTATTTGGGAGCTGTGTTACAGGGGAGTATTGCGGAGCTGTGTTACTGGGGGAGTATTGGACAGCTGTGTTACTGGGGAAGTATTGGTGTGCTGTGTTACTCGGGGAGTATTGGGGAGATGTGTTATTGGCGGAGTATTGGGGAGCTGTGTTACTGGTGGAGTATTGGTGAGCTGTGTTACTGGGGGAGTATTGGGGAGCTGTGTTACTGGGCGAGTATTGGGGAGCTTAGTTACTGGGTGAGTATTGGGGAGCACTGTTACTGGTGGAGTATTGGGAGCTGTGTTACTGGGGGAGTATTGGTGAGCTGTGTTACTGGGGGCGTACTGGGGAGCTGTGTTAGTGGGGGAGTATTGGGGAGCTGTGTTACTCTGGGAGTATTGTGGATCTGTGTTATTGGCGGAGTATGTGGGAGCTGTGTTACAGGGGAGTATTGCGGAGCTGTGTTACTGGGGGAGTATTGGACAGCTGTGTTACTGGGGAAGTATTGGGGTGCTGTGTTAATTGGGGAGTATTGGGGAGATGTGTTATTAGCGGAGTATTGGGGAGCTGTGTTACTGGTGGAGTATTGGTGAGCTGTGTTACTGGGGCAGTATTGGGGAGCTGTGTTACTGGGGGATAATTATTGAGCTGTGCTATTGGGGGAGTATTGGGAAGCTATGTTACTGGGGGTATTGGGGAGATTTGTTGCTGGGGGAGTATGGTGGAGCACTGTTACTGGGGGAGTATTGGGGAGTTGCTATTTTGGGGGAGTATTGGGGAGCTGTGTTAATGGGGGATTATTGGGGAGCTGTGTTACTGGGGGAGTATTGAGGAGTTGTGTTACTGACGGAGTATTGGGGAGCTGTGTTACTGGGGGAGTATTGGAGAGCTGTGTTACTGGGGAGTATTGGGGAGCACTGTTACTGGGGGAGTATTGGGAGCTGTGTTACTGTGGGAGATTTGGGGCGCTGTGTTACTGGGGGAGTATTGTGGAGCTGTGTTACTGGGGGAGTATTGGGGAGCTGTGTTACTGGGGGAGTATTGGTGAGCTGTATTACTGGGGCATATTGGGGAGCTGTGTTACTGGGGGAGTATTGGGGAGCTGTGTTATTGGGGGAGTATTTTGGAGCTGTGTTACTGTGGAAGTATTGAGGTGCTGTGTTGCTGGGGAAGTATTGGGATGCTGTGTTACTCGGGGAGTATTGGGGAGATGTGTTACTGGAGGAGTATTGGGGAGCTGTGTTACTGGGGGAGTATTGGGGAGCTGTGTTACTGGGAGAGTATTGGTGAGCTGTATTACTGGGGCATATTGGGTAGCTATGTTACTGGGGGAGTATTGGGGAGCTGTGTTATTGGGGGAGTATTTGGGAGCTGTGTTACTGTGGAAGTATTGAGGTGCTGTGTTGCTGGGGAAGTATTGGGATGCTGTGTTACTCGGGGAGTATTGGGGAGATGTATTACTGGAGGAGTATTGGGGAGCACTGATACTTGGGGAGTATTGAGAGCTGTGTTACTGGGGGAGTGTTGGGGTGCTGTATTACTGGGGGAGTACTGGGGAGTTGTGTTACTGGGGGAGTATTGGGGAGTTGTGATATTGGGGGAGTATTGGTGAGCTGTGTTCCTGGGGAAGTATTGGGGAGCTTAGTTACTGCGTGAGTATTGGGGAGCACTGTTACTGGTGGAGTATTGGGAGCTGTGTTACTGGGGGTGTATTAGTGAGCTGTGTTACTGGGGGCGTATTGGGGAGCTGTGTTAGTGGGGGAGTATTGGGGAGTTGTGATATTGGGTGAGTATTGGGGAGTTGTGTTACTGGGGGAGTATTGAGGAGTTGTGTTACTGGGGGAGTATTGGGAGCTGTGTTACTGCGGGAGTATTGTGGAGCTGTGTTATTGGGGGAGTATTTGGGAGCTGTGTTACAGGGGAGTATTGCGGAGCTGTGTTACTGGGGGAGTATTGGACAGCTGTGTTACTGGGGAAGTATTGGTGTGCTGTGTTACTCGGGGAGTATTGGGGAGATGTGTTATTGGCGGAGTATTGGGGAGCTGTGTTACTGGTGGAGTATTGGTGAGCTGTGTTACTGGGGGAGTATTGGGGAGCTGTGTTACTGGGCGAGTATTGGGGAGCTTAGTTACTGGGTGAGTATTGGGGAGCACTGTTACTGGTGGAGTATTGGGAGCTGTGTTACTGGGGGAGTATTGGTGAGCTGTGTTACTGGGGGCGTACTGGGGAGCTGTGTTAGTGGGGGAGTATTGGGGAGCTGTGTTACTCTGGGAGTATTGTGGATCTGTGTTATTGGCGGAGTATGTGGGAGCTGTGTTACAGGGGAGTATTGCGGAGCTGTGTTACTGGGGGAGTATTGGACAGCTGTGTTACTGGGGAAGTATTGGGGTGCTGTGTTAATTGGGGAGTATTGGGGAGATGTGTTATTAGCGGAGTATTGGGGAGCTGTGTTACTGGTGGAGTATTGGTGAGCTGTGTTACTGGGGCAGTATTGGGGAGCTGTGTTACTGGGGGATAATTATTGAGCTGTGCTATTGGGGGAGTATTGGGAAGCTATGTTACTGGGGGTATTGGGGAGATTTGTTGCTGGGGGAGTATGGTGGAGCACTGTTACTGGGGGAGTATTGGGGAGTTGCTATTTTGGGGGAGTATTGGGGAGCTGTGTTAATGGGGGATTATTGGGGAGCTGTGTTACTGGGGGAGTATTGAGGAGTTGTGTTACTGACGGAGTATTGGGGAGCTGTGTTACTGGGGGAGTATTGGAGAGCTGTGTTACTGGGGAGTATTGGGGAGCACTGTTACTGGGGGAGTATTGGGAGCTGTGTTACTGCGGGAGATTTGGGGCGCTGTGTTACTGGGGGAGTATTGTGGAGCTGTGTTACTGGGGGAGTATTGGGGAGCTGTGTTACTGGGGGAGTATTGGTGAGCTGTATTACTGGGGCGTATTGGGGAGCTGTGTTACTGGGGGAGTATTGGGAGTTGTGTTGCTGGGGGAGTATTGGGGAGCTGTTTACTGGGGGAGTACTGGGGTGTTGTGATATTGTGGGAGTATTGGGGAGTTGTGATATTTGGGGGAGTATTGGGGAGCTGTGTTACTGGGGGAGTATTGGGGAGCTGTGTTACTGGGGGAGTATTGGGGAGCTGTGTTACTGGGAGAGTATTGGTGAGCTGTATTACTGGGGCATATTGGGTAGCTATGTTACTGGGGGAGTATTGGGGAGCTGTGTTATTGGGGGAGTATTTGGGAGCTGTGTTACTGTGGAAGTATTGAGGTGCTGTGTTGCTGGGGAAGTATTGGGATGCTGTGTTACTCGGGGAGTATTGGGGAGATGTATTACTGGAGGAGTATTGGGGAGCACTGATACTTGGGGAGTATTGAGAGCTGTGTTACTGGGGGAGTGTTGGGGTGCTGTATTACTGGGGGAGTACTGGGGAGTTGTGTTACTGGGGGAGTATTGGGGAGTTGTGATATTGGGGGAGTATTGGTGAGCTGTGTTCCTGGGGAAGTATTGGGGAGCTTAGTTACTGCGTGAGTATTGGGGAGCACTGTTACTGGTGGAGTATTGGGAGCTGTGTTACTGGGGGTGTATTAGTGAGCTGTGTTACTGGGGGCGTATTGGGGAGCTGTGTTAGTGGGGGAGTATTGGGGAGTTGTGATATTGGGTGAGTATTGGGGAGTTGTGTTACTGGGGGAGTATTGAGGAGTTGTGTTACTGGGGGAGTATTGGGAGCTGTGTTACTGCGGGAGTATTGTGGAGCTGTGTTATTGGGGGAGTATTTGGGAGCTGTGTTACAGGGGAGTATTGCGGAGCTGTGTTACTGGGGGAGTATTGGACAGCTGTGTTACTGGGGAAGTATTGGTGTGCTGTGTTACTCGGGGAGTATTGGGGAGATGTGTTATTGGCGGAGTATTGGGGAGCTGTGTTACTGGTGGAGTATTGGTGAGCTGTGTTACTGGGGGAGTATTGGGGAGCTGTGTTACTGGGCGAGTATTGGGGAGCTTAGTTACTGGGTGAGTATTGGGGAGCACTGTTACTGGTGGAGTATTGGGAGCTGTGTTACTGGGGGAGTATTGGTGAGCTGTGTTACTGGGGGCGTACTGGGGAGCTGTGTTAGTGGGGGAGTATTGGGGAGCTGTGTTACTCTGGGAGTATTGTGGATCTGTGTTATTGGCGGAGTATGTGGGAGCTGTGTTACAGGGGAGTATTGCGGAGCTGTGTTACTGGGGGAGTATTGGACAGCTGTGTTACTGGGGAAGTATTGGGGTGCTGTGTTAATTGGGGAGTATTGGGGAGATGTGTTATTAGCGGAGTATTGGGGAGCTGTGTTACTGGTGGAGTATTGGTGAGCTGTGTTACTGGGGCAGTATTGGGGAGCTGTGTTACTGGGGGATAATTATTGAGCTGTGCTATTGGGGGAGTATTGGGAAGCTATGTTACTGGGGGTATTGGGGAGATTTGTTGCTGGGGGAGTATGGTGGAGCACTGTTACTGGGGGAGTATTGGGGAGTTGCTATTTTGGGGGAGTATTGGGGAGCTGTGTTAATGGGGGATTATTGGGGAGCTGTGTTACTGGGGGAGTATTGAGGAGTTGTGTTACTGACGGAGTATTGGGGAGCTGTGTTACTGGGGGAGTATTGGAGAGCTGTGTTACTGGGGAGTATTGGGGAGCACTGTTACTGGGGGAGTATTGGGAGCTGTGTTACTGTGGGAGATTTGGGGCGCTGTGTTACTGGGGGAGTATTGTGGAGCTGTGTTACTGGGGGAGTATTGGGGAGCTGTGTTACTGGGGGAGTATTGGTGAGCTGTATTACTGGGGCATATTGGGGAGCTGTGTTACTGGGGGAGTATTGGGGAGCTGTGTTATTGGGGGAGTATTTTGGAGCTGTGTTACTGTGGAAGTATTGAGGTGCTGTGTTGCTGGGGAAGTATTGGGATGCTGTGTTACTCGGGGAGTATTGGGGAGATGTGTTACTGGAGGAGTATTGGGGAGCTGTGTTACTGGGGGAGTATTGGGGAGCTGTGTTACTGGGAGAGTATTGGTGAGCTGTATTACTGGGGCATATTGGGTAGCTATGTTACTGGGGGAGTATTGGGGAGCTGTGTTATTGGGGGAGTATTTGGGAGCTGTGTTACTGTGGAAGTATTGAGGTGCTGTGTTGCTGGGGAAGTATTGGGATGCTGTGTTACTCGGGGAGTATTGGGGAGATGTATTACTGGAGGAGTATTGGGGAGCACTGATACTTGGGGAGTATTGAGAGCTGTGTTACTGGGGGAGTGTTGGGGTGCTGTATTACTGGGGGAGTACTGGGGAGTTGTGTTACTGGGGGAGTATTGGGGAGTTGTGATATTGGGGGAGTATTGGTGAGCTGTGTTCCTGGGGAAGTATTGGGGAGCTTAGTTACTGCGTGAGTATTGGGGAGCACTGTTACTGGTGGAGTATTGGGAGCTGTGTTACTGGGGGTGTATTAGTGAGCTGTGTTACTGGGGGCGTATTGGGGAGCTGTGTTAGTGGGGGAGTATTGGGGAGTTGTGATATTGGGTGAGTATTGGGGAGTTGTGTTACTGGGGGAGTATTGAGGAGTTGTGTTACTGGGGGAGTATTGGGAGCTGTGTTACTGCGGGAGTATTGTGGAGCTGTGTTATTGGGGGAGTATTTGGGAGCTGTGTTACAGGGGAGTATTGCGGAGCTGTGTTACTGGGGGAGTATTGGACAGCTGTGTTACTGGGGAAGTATTGGTGTGCTGTGTTACTCGGGGAGTATTGGGGAGATGTGTTATTGGCGGAGTATTGGGGAGCTGTGTTACTGGTGGAGTATTGGTGAGCTGTGTTACTGGGGGAGTATTGGGGAGCTGTGTTACTGGGCGAGTATTGGGGAGCTTAGTTACTGGGTGAGTATTGGGGAGCACTGTTACTGGTGGAGTATTGGGAGCTGTGTTACTGGGGGAGTATTGGTGAGCTGTGTTACTGGGGGCGTACTGGGGAGCTGTGTTAGTGGGGGAGTATTGGGGAGCTGTGTTACTCTGGGAGTATTGTGGATCTGTGTTATTGGCGGAGTATGTGGGAGCTGTGTTACAGGGGAGTATTGCGGAGCTGTGTTACTGGGGGAGTATTGGACAGCTGTGTTACTGGGGAAGTATTGGGGTGCTGTGTTAATTGGGGAGTATTGGGGAGATGTGTTATTAGCGGAGTATTGGGGAGCTGTGTTACTGGTGGAGTATTGGTGAGCTGTGTTACTGGGGCAGTATTGGGGAGCTGTGTTACTGGGGGATAATTATTGAGCTGTGCTATTGGGGGAGTATTGGGAAGCTATGTTACTGGGGGTATTGGGGAGATTTGTTGCTGGGGGAGTATGGTGGAGCACTGTTACTGGGGGAGTATTGGGGAGTTGCTATTTTGGGGGAGTATTGGGGAGCTGTGTTAATGGGGGATTATTGGGGAGCTGTGTTACTGGGGGAGTATTGAGGAGTTGTGTTACTGACGGAGCATTGGGGAGCTGTGTTACTGGGGGAGTATTGGAGAGCTGTGTTACTGGGGAGTATTGGGGAGCACTGTTACTGGGGGAGTATTGGGAGCTGTGTTACTGTGGGAGATTTGGGGCGCTGTGTTACTGGGGGAGTATTGTGGAGCTGTGTTACTGGGGGAGTATTGGGGAGCTGTGTTACTGGGGGAGTATTGGTGAGCTGTATTACTGGGGCATATTGGGGAGCTGTGTTACTGGGGGAGTATTGGGGAGCTGTGTTATTGGGGGAGTATTTTGGAGCTGTGTTACTGTGGAAGTATTGAGGTGCTGTGTTGCTGGGGAAGTATTGGGATGCTGTGTTACTCGGGGAGTATTGGGGAGATGTGTTACTGGAGGAGTATTGGGGAGCACTGATACTTGGGGAGTATTGAGAGCTGTGTTACTGGGGGAGTATTGGGGTGCTATATTACTGGGGGAGTATTGGGGAGTTGTGTTACTGGGGGAGTATTGGGGAGTTGTGATATTGGGGGAGTATTGGTGAGATGTGTTCCTGGGGAATTATTGGGGAGCTTCGTTACTGCGTGAGTATTGGGGAGCACTGTTACTGGCGGAGTATTGGGAGCTGTGTTACTGGGGGTGTATTGCTGAGCTGTGTTACTGGGGGCGTATTGGGGAGCTGTGTTAGTGGGGGAGTATTGGGGAGCTCTGTTCCTCTGGGAGTATTGTGGAGCTGTGTTATTGGGGGAGTATTTGGGAGCTGTTTTACAGGGGAGTATTGCGGAGCTGTGTTACTGGGGGAGTATTGGACAGCTGTGTTACTGGGGAAGTATTGGGGTGCTGTGTTACTCGGGGAGTATTGGGGAGATGTGTTATTGGCGGAGTATTGGGGAGCTATATTACTGGTGGAGTATTGGTGAGCTGTGTTACTGAGGCAGTATTGGGGAGCTGTGTTACTGGGGGATTATTGGTGAGCTGTGTTATTGGGGGAGTATTGGGAAGCTATGTTACTGTGGGTATTGGGGCGATTTGTTGCTGGGGGAGTACGGTGGAGCACTGTTACTGGGGGAGTATTGGGGAGTTGCTATTTTGGGGGAGTATTGGGGAGCTGTGTTAATGGGGGAGTATTGGGGTGCTGTGTTACTGGGGGAGTATTGAGGAGTTGTGTTACTGAGGGAGTATTGGTGAGCTCTATTACTGGGGGCGTATTGGGGAGCTGTGTTACTGGGGGAGTATTGGGGTGCACTTTACCAGGGGAATATTGGGAGATGTGTTACAGGGGGAGTATTGGTGAGCTCTGTTACTGGGGGAGTATTGGGGAGCTGTGTTACTGGGGGAGTATAGGGGAGCAGTGTTACTGGGGGAGTATTGGTGAGCTGTGTTACTGGGGGAGTATTGGGGAGCTGTGTTACTGGGGTAGTATTGGGGTGCGTTGTTAATGGGTGAGTATTGGGGTGCACTTTTACCAGGGGAATATTGGCAGATGTGTTACAGGGGGAGTATTGGTGAGCTGTGTTACTGGGGGAGTATTGGCGAGCTGTGTTACTGGGGGAGTATAGGGGAGCAGTGTTACTGGGGGAGTATTGGTGAGCTGTGTTACTGGGGGAGTATTGGGGAGCTGTGTTACTGGGGGAGTATTGGGCAGCTGTGTTATTGGGGGAGTACTCGGAAGATGTGTTACTGGGGGAGTATTGGGGAGTTGTGTTATTGTGGGAGTATTGGGGAGCTGTTTACTGGGGGAGTACTAGGGTGTTGTGATATTGTGGGAGTATTGGGGAGTTGTGATATTTGGGGGAGTATTGGGGAGCTGTTACTGAGGGAGTATTGTGGAGCTGTGATACTGGGGGAATATTGGGGAGCTGTGTTACTGGGGGAGTATTGGTGAGCTGTATTACTGGGGGCGTATTTGGGAGCTGTGTTACTGGGGGAGTATTGGGGAGCTGTGTTATTGGGGGAGTATTTGGGAGCTGTGTTACTGTGGAAGTATTGGGGTGCTGTGTTGCTGGGGAAGTATTGGGATGCTGTGTTACTCGGGGAGTATTGGGGAGATGTGTTACTGGAGGAGTATTGGGGAGCACTGATACTTGGGGAGTATTGAGAGCTGTGTTACTGGGGGAGTATTGGGGTGCTGTATTACTGGGGGAGTATTGGGGAGTTGTGTTACTGGGGGAGTATTGGGGAGTTGTGATATTGGGGGAGTATTGGTGAGCTGTGTTCCTGGGGGAATATTGGGGAGCTGTGTTCTGGGCGAGTATTGGGGAGCTTAGTTACTGGGTGAGTATTGGGGAGCACTTTTACTGGCGGAGTATTGGGAGCTGTGTTACTGGGGGAGTATTGGTGAGCTGTGTTACTGGGGGCGTATTGGGGAGCTGTGTTAGTGGGGGAGTATTGGGGAGCTGTGTTACTCTGGGAGTATTGTGGAGCTGTGTTATTGGGGGAGTATGTGGGAGCTGTGTTACAGGGGAGTATTGCGGAGCTGTGTTACTGGGGGAGTATTGGACAGCTGTGTTACTGGGGAAGTATTGGGGTGCTGTGTTACTCGGGGAGTATTGGGGAGATGTGTTATTGGCGGAGTATTGGGGAGCTGTGTTACTGGTGGAGTATTGGTGAGCTGTGTTACTGGGGCAGTATTGGGGAGCTGTGTTACTGGGGGATTATTATTGAGCTGTGTTATTGGGGGAGTATTGGGAAGCTATGTTACTGGGGGTATTGGGGAGATTTGTTGCTGGGGGAGTATGGTGGAGCACTGTTACTGGGGGAGTATTGGGGAGTTGCTATTTTGGGGGAGTATTGGGGTGCTGTGTTAATGGGGGAGTATTGGGGAGCTGTGTTACTGGGGGAGTATTGAGGAGTTTTGTTACTGAGGGAGTATTGGGGAGCTGTGTTACTGGGGGAGTATTGGGGAGCACTGTTACTGAGGGAGTATTGGGGAGCTGTTTACATGGGAAGTGTTGGGGAGTTGTGATATTGGGGGAGTATTGGGGAGCGGTTTACTGGGGGAGTATTGGGGAGCTGTGTTACTGGGGGAGAATTGGGAGTTGTGTTGCTGGGGGAGTATTGGGGAGCTGTTTACTGGGGGAGTACTGGGGTGTTGTGATATTGTGGGAGTATTGGGGAGTTGTGATATTTGGGGGAGTATTGGGGAGCTGTGTTACTGGGGGAGTATTGTGGAGCTGTGTTACTGGGGGAGTATTGGGGAGCTGTTTTACTGGGGGAGTATTGGTGAGCTGTATTACTGGGGCGTATTGGGGAGCTGTGTTACTGGGGGAGTATTGGGGAGCTGTGTTATTGGGGGAGTATTTGGGAGCTGTGTTACTGTGGAAGTATTGAGGTGCTGTGTTGCTGGGGAAGTATTAGGATGCTGTGTTACTCGGGGAGTATTGGGGAGATGTGTTACTGGAGGAGTATTGGGGAGCACTGATACTTGGGGAGTATTGAGAGCTGTGTTACTGGGGGAGTGTTGGGGTGCTGTATTACTGGGGGAGTATTGGGGAGTTGTGTTACTGGGGGAGTATTGGGGAGTTGTGATATTGGGGGAGTATTGGTGAGCTGTGTTCCTGGGGAAGTATTGGGGAGCTTAGTTACTGCGTGAGTATTGGGGAGCACTGTTACTGGCGGAGTATTGGGAGCTGTGTTACTGGGGGTGTATTGGTGAGCTGTGTTACTGGGGGCGTATTGGGGAGCTGTGTTAGTGGGGGAGTATTGGGGAGCTGTGTTACTCTGGGAGTATTGTGGAGCTGTGTTATTGAGGGAGTATTTGGGAGCTGTGTTACAGGGGAGTATTGCGGAGCTGTGTTACTGGGGCAGTATTGGACAGCTGTGTTACTGGGGAAGTATTGGGGTGCTGTGTTAATCGGGGAGTATTGGGGAGATGTGTTATTGGCGGAGTATTGGGAAGCTATGTTACTGGGGGTATTGGGGAGATTTGTTGCTGGGGGAGTATGGTGGAGCACTGTTACTGGGGGAGTATTGGGGAGTTGCTATTTTTTGGGAGTATTGGGGAGCTGTGTTAATGGGGGAGTATTGGGGAGCTGTGTTACTGGGGGAGTATTGAGGAGTTGTGTTACTGACGGAGTATTTGGGAGCTGTGTTACTGGGGGAGTATTGGAGAGCTGTGTTACTGGGGAGTATTGGGGAGCACTGTTACTGGGGGAGTATTGGGAGCTGTGTTACTGCGGGAGATTTGGGGCGCTGTGTTACTGGGGGAGTATTGGAGAGCTGTGTTACTGGGGGAGTATTGGGGAGCACTGTTACTGGGGGAGTATTGGGGAGCTGTTTACATGGGGAGTGTTGGGGAGTTGTGATATTGGGGGAGTATTGGGGAGCTGTTTACTGGGGGAGTATTGGGGAGCTGTGTTACTGGGGGAGAATTGGGAGTTGTGTTGCTGGGGGAGTATTGGGGAGCTGTTTACTGGGGGAGTACTGGGGTGTTGTGATATTGTGGGAGTATTGGGGAGTTGTGATATTTAGGGGAGTATTGGGGAGCTGTGTTACTGGGGGAGTATTGCGGAGCTGTGTTACTGGGGGAGTATTGGGGAGCTGTGTTACTGGGGGAGTATTGGTGAGCTGTATTACTGGGGCGTATTGGGGAGCTGTGTTACTGGGGGAGTATTGGGGAGCTGTGTTATTGGGGGAGTATTTGGGAGCTGTGTTACTGTGGAAGTATTGAGGTGCTCTGTTGCTGGGGAAGTATTGGGATGCTGTGTTACTCGGGTGTATTGGGGAGATGTGTTACTGGAGGAGTATTGGGGAGCACTGATACTTGGGGAGTATTGAGAGCTGTGTTACTGGGGGAGTGTTGGGGTGCTGTATTACTGGGGGAGTATTGGGGAGTTGTGTTACTGGGGGAGTATTGGGGAGTTGTGATATTGGGGGAGTATTGGGGAGCACTGTTACTGGCGGAGTATTGGGAGCTGTGTTACTGGGGGTGTATTGGTGAGCTGTGTTACTGGGGGCGTATTGGGGAGCTGTGTTAGTGGGGGAGTATTGGGGAGCTGTGTTACTCTGGGAGTATTGTGGAGCTGTGTTATTGGGGGAGTATTTGGGAGCTGTGTTACAGGGGAGTATTGCGGAGCTGTGTTACTGCGGGAGTATTGGACAGCTGTGTTACTGGGGAAGTATTGGGGTGCTGTGTTACTCGGGGAGTATTGGGGAGATGTGTTATTTGCGGAGTATTGGGGAGCTGTGTTACTGGGGGAGTATTGGGCAGCTGTGTTATTGGGGGAGTACTCGGGACATGTGTTACTGGGAGAGTATTGGGGAGTTGTGTTATTGTGGGTGTATTGGGGAGCTGTGTTACTGGGGGAGTATTGGAGAGTTGTGTTATTGGGGAGTATTGGGCAAGTGTGTTACTGGGGGCGTATTAGGGTGCATTGTTACTGGGGGAGTATTGGGGAGCTGTGTTACTGGGTGAGTATTGGGGAGCTGTGTTACTGGGGGAGTATTGGGCAGCTGTGTTACTGGGGGAGTATTGAGGAGTTGTGTTATTGGGGGAGTATTGGGGAGCTGTGTTACTGGGGGAGTATTGGGCAGCTGTGTTACTGAGGGAGTATTGGGGAGCACTGTTACTGGGGGAGTATTGGGGAGCTGTGTTACTGGGGGAGGATTGGGGAGCACTTTTACTGGGGGAGTATTGGGAGCTGTGTTACTGGGGGAGTATTGGGGAGTTGTGTTACTGAGGAAGTATTAGGCAGCTGTGTTACTGGGGGAATATTGGGTGCTGTGTTACTGACGAAGTATTGGGGTGTTGTGTTACTGGGGGAGTATTGGGGAGCTGTGTTACTGGGGGCGTATTAGGGTGCATTGTTGCTGGGGGAGTATTGGGGAGCTGTGTTACTGGGTGAGTATTGGGGAGCTGTGTTACTGGGGGAGTATTGGGCAGCTGTGTTACTGGGGGTGTATTGAGGAGTTGTGTTATTGGGGGAGTATTGGGGAGCTGTGTTACTGGGGGAGTATTGGGCAGCTGTGTTACTGCGGGAGTATTGGGGAGCACTGTTACTGGGGGAGTATTGGGGAGCTGTGTTACTGGGGGAGTATTGGGGAGCACTTTTACTGGGGGAGTATTGGGAGCTGTGTTACTGGGGGAGTATTGGGGAGCCGTGTTACTGAGGAAGTATTGGGCAGCTGTGTTACTGGGGGAGTATTGGGTGCTGTGTTACTGGCGAAGTATTGGGGTGTTGTGTTACTGGAGGAGTATTGGGGAGCTGTGTTACTGGGGTAGTATTGGGGTGCGTTGTTAATGGGTGAGTATTGGGGTGCACTTTTACCAGGGGAATATTGGGAGATGTGTTACAGGGGGAGTATTGGTGAGCTGTGTTACTGGGGGAGTATTGGCGAGCTGTGTTACTGGGGGAGTATAGGGGAGCAGTGTTACTGGGGAAGTATTGGTGAGCTGTGTTACTGGGGGAGTATTGGGAGCTGTGTTACTGGGGGAGTATTGGGCAGCTGTGTTATTGGGGGAGTACTCGGGAGATGTGTTACTGGGGGAGTATTGGGGAGTTGTGTTATTGTGGGAGTATTGGGGAGCTCTGTTACTGGGGGAGTATTGGGGTGCTGTGTTTCTGGGGGAGTATTGGGGAGTTGTGTTATTGGGGGAGTATTGGGGAGCTGTGTTACTGGGGGAATATTGGGGAGTTGTGTTATTGGGGAGTATTGGGCAAGTGTGTTACTGGGGGCGTATTAGGGTGCACTGTTACTGGGGGAGTATTGGGGAGCTGTGTTACTGGGTGAGTATTGGGGAGCTGTGTTACTGGGGGAGTATTGGGCAGCTGTGTTACTGTGGAAGTATTGAGGAGTTGTGTTATTGGGGGAGTATTGGGGAGCTGTGTTACTGGGGGAGTATTGGGCAGCTGTGTTACTGAGGGAGTATTGGGGAGCACTGTTACTGGGGGAGTATTGGGGAGCTGTGTTACTGGGGGAGTATTGGGGAGCACTTTTACTGGGGGAGTATTGGGAGCTGTGTTACTGGGGGAGTATTGGGGAGTTGTGTTACTGAGGAAGTATTGGGCAGCTGTTTTACTGGGGGAGTATTGGGTGCTGTGTTACTGGCGAAGTATTGGGGTGCTGTGTTATTCGGGGAGTATTGGGGAGCACTGTTGCTGGGGGAGAATTGGGAGCTGTGTTACTGGGGGAGTATGGGAGAGTTGTGTTACTGCGGGAGTATTGGGGTGCTTTGTTAATGGGTGAGTATTGGGGTGCACTTTTACCAGGGGTATATTGGGAGATGTGTTACAGGTGGAGTATTGGTGAGCTGTGTTACTGGGGGAGTATTGGGGAGCTGTGTTACTGGGGGAGTATAGGGGAGCAGTGTTACTGGGGGAGTATTGGTGAGCTGTGTTACTGGGGGAGTATTGGGGAGCTGTGTTACTGGGGTAGTATTGGGGTGCGTTGTTAATGGGTGAGTATTGGGGTGCACTTTTACCAGGGGAATATTGGGTGATGTGTTACAGGGGGAGTATTGGTGAGCTGTGTTACTGGGGGAGTATTGGCGAGCTGTGTTACTGGGGGAGTATAGGGGAGCATTGTTACTGGGGGAGTATTGGTGAGCTGTGTTACTGGGGGAGTATTGGGGAGCTGTGTTACTGGGGGAGTATTGGGCAGCTGTGTTATTGGGGGAGTACTCGGGAGATGTGTTACTGGGGGAGTATTGGGGAGTTGTGTTATTGTGGGAGTATTGGGGAGCTGTGTTACTGGGGGAGTATTGGGGAGCTATGTTTCTGGGGGAGTATTGGGCAGCTGTGTTACGGGGGTAGTATTGGGTGCTGTGTTACTGGTGGAGTATTGGGGAGTTGTTTTACTGGGGGAGTATTGGGGAGCTGTGTTACTGGGAGAGTATTGGGGAGCACTGTTTCTGGGGGAGTATTGGGGAGCTGTGATATTAGGGGAGTATTGGTGAGCTATGTTACTGATGGAGTACTGGGGCGCTGTGTTACTGGGGGAGTATTTGGGAGCACTTTTACTGGTGGAGAGTTGGGAGCTGTGTTACTGGGGGGTATTGGGCAGCTGTGTTACTGAGGGAGTATTGGGGAGCACTGTTACTGGGGGAGTATTGGGGAGCTGTGTTACTGGGGGAGTATTGTGGAGCTGTGTTACTGGGGGAGTATTGGGGAGCACTGTTACTGGGGGAGTATTGGGAGCTGTGTTACTGGGGGAGTATTGGGGAGTTGTGTTACTGAGGAAGTATTGGGTAGCTGTGTTACTGGGGGAGTATTGGGTGATGTGTTACTGGGGGAGTATTGGGGAGTAGTTTTACTGTGGGAGTATTGGGGAGCTGTGTTACTGGGGGAGTATTGGGGAGCACTGTTTCTGGGGGAGTATTGGGGAGCTGTGATATTGGGGGAGTATTTGTGAGCTATGTTACTGATGGAGTACTGGGGCGCTGTGTTACTGGGGGAGTATTTTGGAGCACCTTTACTGGTGGAGAGTTGGGAGCTGTGTTACTGGGGAGTATTGGGGAGTTGTGTTACTGCGGGAGTATTGGGCAGCTGTGTTACTGAGGGAGTATTGGGGAGCACTGTTACTGGTGGAGTATTGGGGAGCTGTGTTACTGGGGGAGTATTGGGGAGCACTGTTACTGGGGGAGTATTGGGAGCTGTGTTACTGGGGGAGTATTTGGGAGCACTTTTACTGGTGGAGAGTTGGGAGCTGTGTTATTGGGGGAGTATTGGGGACCTGTGTTACTGGGGGAGTATTGGGCAGCTGTGTTACTGAGGGAGTATTGTGGAGCACTGTTACTGGGGGAGTATTGGTGAGCTGTGTTACTGGGGGAGTATTGGGGAGCACTGTTACTGGGGGAGTATTGGGAGCTGTGTTACTGGGGGAGTATTGGGGAGTTGTGTTACTGAGGAAGTATTGGGCAGCTGTGTTACTGGCGGAGTATTGGGAGCTGTGTTACTGGGGGAGTATTGGGGAGTTGTGTTACTGAGGAAGTATTGGGCAGCTGTGTTACTGGCGGAGTATTGGGGAGCTGTGTTACTGGGGGAGTATTGGGGAGTTGTTTTACTGGGGGAGTATTGGGGAGCTGTGTTACTGGGGGAGTATTGGGGAGCACTGTTTCTGGGGGAGTATTGGGGAGCTGTGATATTTGGGGAGTATTGGTGAGCTATGTTACTGATGGAGTACTGGGGCGCTGTTTTACTGGGGGAGTATTTGGGAGCACTTTTACTGGTGGAGAGTTGGGAGCTGTGTTACTGGGGGAGTATTGGGGAGTTGTGTTACTGGGGGAGTATTGGGGAGTTGTGTTATTGGGGGATTATTGGCAAGCTGTGTTACTGGGGGAGTATTGGGGAGCTGTGTTATTGGGGGTGTATTGGGGAGTGCTGTTACTGGGGGAGTATTTGCGAGCTGTGTTACTGGGGGAGTATTGGTGAGCTGTGTTACTGGAGGATTATTGGCGAGCTGTGTTACTGGGGGAGTTTTGGGCAGCTGTGTTACTGGGGGAGTATTCGGGAGTTGTGTTATTGGGGGAGTATTGGGGAGCTATGTTTCTGGGGGAGTATTGGGCAGCTGTGTTACGGGGGTAGTATTGGGTGCTGTGTTACTGGTGGAGTATTGGGGAGTTGTTTTACTGGGGGAGTATTGGGGAGCTGTGTTACTGGGAGAGTATTGGGGAGCACTGTTTCTGGGGGAGTATTGGGGAGCTGTGATATTAGGGGAGTATTGGTGAGCTATGTTACTGATGGAGTACTGGGGCGCTGTGTTACTGGGGGAGTATTTGGGAGCACTTTTACTGGTGGAGAGTTGGGAGCTGTGTTACTGGGGGGTATTGGGCAGCTGTGTTACTGAGGGAGTATTGGGGAGCACTGTTACTGGGGGAGTATTGGGGAGCTGTGTTACTGGGGGAGTATTGTGGAGCTGTGTTACTGGGGGAGTATTGGGGAGCACTGTTACTGGGGGAGTATTGGGAGCTGTGTTACTGGGGGAGTATTGGGGAGTTGTGTTACTGAGGAAGTATTGGGTAGCTGTGTTACTGGGGGAGTATTGGGTGATGTGTTACTGGGGGAGTATTGGGGAGTAGTTTTACTGTGGGAGTATTGGGGAGCTGTGTTACTGGGGGAGTATTGGGGAGCACTGTTTCTGGGGGAGTATTGGGGAGCTGTGATATTTGGGGAGTATTGGTGAGCTATGTTACTGATGGAGTACTGGGGCGCTGTGTTACTGGGGGAGTATTTTGGAGCACTTTTACTGGTGGAGAGTTGGGAGCTGTGTTACTGGGGAGTATTGGGGAGTTGTGTTACTGCGGGAGTATTGGGCAGCTGTGTTACTGAGGGAGTATTGGGGAGCACTGTTACTGGTGGAGTATTGGGGAGCTGTGTTACTGGGGGAGTATTGGGGAGCACTGTTACTGGGGGAGTATTGGGAGCTGTGTTACTGGGGGAGTAGTTGGGAGCACTTTTACTGGTGGAGAGTTGGGAGCTGTGTTACTGGGGGAGTATTGGGGAGCACTGTTTCTGGGGGAGTATTGGGGAGCTGTGATATTTGGGGAGTATTGGTGAGCTATGTTACTGATGGAGTACTGGGGCGCTGTTTTACTGGGGGAGTATTTGGGAGCACTTTTACTGGTGGAGAGTTGGGAGCTGTGTTACTGGGGGAGTATTGGGGAGTTGTGTTACTGGGGGAGTATTGGGGAGTTGTGTTATTGGGGGATTATTGGCAAGCTGTGTTACTGGGGGAGTATTGGGGAGCTGTGTTATTGGGGGTGTATTGGGGAGTGCTGTTACTGGGGGAGTATTTGCGAGCTGTGTTACTGGGGGAGTATTGGTGAGCTGTGTTACTGGAGGATTATTGGCGAGCTGTGTTACTGGGGGAGTTTTGGGCAGCTGTGTTACTGGGGGAGTATTCTGGAGTTGTGTTATTGGGGGAGTATTGGGGAGCTATGTTTCTGGGGGAGTATTGGGCAGCTGTGTTACGGGGGTAGTATTGGGTGCTGTGTTACTGGTGGAGTATTGGGGAGTTGTTTTACTGGGGGAGTATTGGGGAGCTGTGTTACTGGGAGAGTATTGGGGAGCACTGTTTCTGGGGGAGTATTGGGGAGCTGTGATATTAGGGGAGTATTGGTGAGCTATGTTACTGATGGAGTACTGGGGCGCTGTGTTACTGGGGGAGTATTTGGGAGCACTTTTACTGGTGGAGAGTTGGGAGCTGTGTTACTGGGGGGTATTGGGCAGCTGTGTTACTGAGGGAGTATTGGGGAGCACTGTTACTGGGGGAGTATTGGGGAGCTGTGTTACTGGGGGAGTATTGTGGAGCTGTGTTACTGGGGGAGTATTGGGGAGCACTGTTACTGGGGGAGTATTGGGAGCTGTGTTACTGGGGGAGTATTGGGGAGTTGTGTTACTGAGGAAGTATTGGGTAGCTGTGTTACTGGGGGAGTATTGGGTGATGTGTTACTGGGGGAGTATTGGGGAGTAGTTTTACTGTGGGAGTATTGGGGAGCTGTGTTTCTGGGGGAGTATTGGGGAGCACTGTTTCTGGGGGAGTATTGGGGAGCTGTGATATTGGGGGAGTATTGGTGAGCTATGTTACTGATGGAGTACTGGGGCGCTGTGTTACTGGGGGAGTATTTTGGAGCACTTTTACTGGTGGAGAGTTGGGAGCTGTGTTACTGGGGAGTATTGGGGAGTTGTGTTACTGCGGGAGTATTGGGCAGCTGTGTTACTGAGGGAGTATTGGGGAGCACTGTTACTGGTGGAGTATTGGGGAGCTGTGTTACTGGGGGAGTATTGGGGAGCACTGTTACTGGGGGAGTATTGGGAGCTGTGTTACTGGGGGAGTATTGGGGAGTTGTGTTACTGGGGGAGTATTGGGCAGCTGTGTTACTGAGGGAGTATTGGGGAGCACTGTTACTGGTGGAGTATTGGGGAGCTGTGTTACTGGGGGAGTATTGGGGAGCACTGTTACTGGGGGAGTATTGGGAGCTGTGTTACTGGGGGAGTAGTTGGGAGCACTTTTACTGGTGGAGAGTTGGGAGCTGTGTTACTGGGGGAGTATTGGGGAGTTGTGTTACTGTGGGAGTATTGGGCAGCTGTGTTACTGAGGGAGTATTGGGGAGCACTGTTACTGGTGGAGTATTGGGGAGCTGTGTTACTGGGGGAGTATTGGGGAGCACTGTTACTGGGGGAGTATTGGGAGCTGTGTTACTGGGGGAGTATTTGGGAGCACTTTTACTGGTGGAGAGTTGGGAGCTGTGTTATTGGGGGAGTATTGGGGACCTGTGTTACTGGGGGAGTATTGGGCAGCTGTGTTACTGAGGTAGTATTGTGGAGCACTGTTACTGGGGGAGTATTGGTGAGCTGTGTTACTGGGGGAGTATTGGGGAGCACTGTTACTGGGGGAGTATTGGGAGCTGTGTTACTGGGGGAGTATTGGGGAGTTGTGTTACTGAGGAAGTATTGGGCAGCTGTGTTACTGGCGGAGTATTGGGAGCTGTGTTACTGGGGGAGTATTGGGGAGTTGTGTTACTGAGGAAGTATTGGGCAGCTGTGTTACTGGCGGAGTATTGGGGAGCTGTGTTACTGGGGGAGTATTGGGGAGTTGTTTTACTGGGGGAGTATTGGGGAGCTGTGTTACTGGGGGAGTATTGGGGAGCACTGTTTCTGGGGGAGTATTGGGTAGCTGTGATATTTGGGGAGTATTGGTGAGCTATGTTACTGATGGAGTACTGGGGCGCTGTTTTACTGGGGGAGTATTTGGGAGCACTTTTACTGGTGGAGAGTTGGGAGCTGTGTTACTGGGGGAGTATTAGGGAGTTGTGTTACTGGGGGAGTATTGGGGAGTTGTGTTATTGGGGGATTATTGGCAAGCTGTGTTACTGGGGGAGTATTGGGGAGCTGTGTTATTGGGGGTGTATTGGGGAGTGCTGTTACTGGGGGAGTATTTGCGAGCTGTGTTACTGGGGGAGTATTGGTGAGCTGTGTTACTGGAGGATTATTGGCGAGCTGTGTTACTGGGGGAGTTTTGGGCAGCTGTGTTACTGGGGGAGTATTCGGGAGTTGTGTTATTGGGGGAGTATTGGGGAGCTGTGTTACTGGGGGCGTATTTTGGAGCACTGTTACTGGGACAATATTGGGGAGCTGTGTTACTGGGGTGTATTGGAGAGCTGTGTTACTGGGGGAGTATTGTTGAGCTGTGTTACTGGGGGATTATTGGCGAGCTGTGTTGCTGGAGGAGTATTGGGGAGCACTTTTATTAGGGGAGTATTGGGGAGTTGTGTTATTGGTGGACTATTAGAGAGCTGTGTTACTGGGGGAGTATTGGGCAGCTGTGTTACTGGGCGAGTATTGGGGAGCTGTGTTATTGGGGGAGTATTGGGGAGCTGTGTTACTGGGGGAGTATTGGAGAGCTGTGTTACTGGGGGTGTATTGGGGAGTTGTATTACTGGGGAGTATTGGGCAGCTGTGTTACTGGGGGAGTATTGGGGAGCTGTGTTATTGGGGGAGTATTGGGGAGCTGTGTTACTGGGGGAGTATTGGGGAGCTGTGTTACTGGGGGTGTATTGGGGAGCTGTATTACTGGACTGAGTATTTGGAAGCCTCCTGGTGTGTATTTGCGTCCAGCGTTGCCGCCTGTGTTGTATTGGGTATTCCATTGAGCTGGAGATGCTGACAGCGTGTCCTACCAGCTAGTGTTGGAACGGAGATCAGCTCCCCGAGAAGTGCCTGATTGAAAATCCGCTGTTTTTTATAATAGACCGATCTGCAGCATCAGTTTTGCGCCCGGATGGCAAGTTGACTTTTTGTCCCGCGAAATCTGCCTGGTGGTTTGTTCCACAGGGAAGTCACTCTCTCGTTTCTCACCCACCTGCCCACGGGAACTTGGTGTTGGAATGCCCGGCCAATTCACAGGAACAGCACGAGTTACTTCGAGTTTGTTAGGCACATATAGCAGGAACCCCAGGCTCCCCACGCTTTAAGGATTGGAGATAGAAGGCACATTCGGTTTGAAAAAGAAAGACTTGCATTTATATAGAGCCTTTCATGATCATCGGATGTCCAAAAGCGCTTTACAGCCAGTGAAGTACTCTTGAAGTGTAGTCACTGTTGTAATGAGGGAAACACTGCAGCCAATTTGCGCACAGCAAGCTCCCACAAACAGCAATGTGCCAGAACTGTGCAACGAGCAGCAAACGTAAATACCATGTTCCTGTGGCACACAGCGAGCAGCCCGCTCATGCAGAACAGCCGTGTGCTCTCAACATTACTGTTCAACATGGACCTTCTGCCTGAGATTGGGGGGGGGATTGGTGGGCACAATATTAACTGAGCATACTTAAGTCTCGAAAAACCATTCAGAGTTATTGTCACGCAGCCAAGCATTATAAATGTGTTTGATTTTGCTAATAAACAACAACAAACAACTGCTTGCATTTATAAAGCACCTTATGCACCCCAACTCGCTTCACAGGTGTGTAATCAGGCAAAAATTGACGCTGACGCAAAGGAGATATCGGACAGGGTGACGAAGAGTTTGGTCAAGGAGATTTTTAAGGAGCGTCTTCAAGGAGGGTAGAGAGGCGGAGAGGTTCAGGCAGGGAGTTCCAGAGCTCAGGGTCTCGGCTGCCCGTATGCGTGGGGAGGAAGTGGGTGATTCGCAAGAGTCCAGACTTGGAAAAGCGCAGAGATTGCCGAGGGTTGGAGGCAATGTTCCCGTGAAGTTGCACAGCTGCGAGTATGTGCAGCGGTCTGGAGGTTCCGTGCAGGCCGCTCACTGCATCTTCAATGCAAGAAACAGCGTTGCAGGAAAATTTCACAGGGCGACGCAGCCCGTTAAAGGGACGGCGCACCCAGAACCAAATTAGAGGGAACATTGGTTGTGGGGCTGGAGGGAATTGTAGAGGTGTGGAGGGGCGCGGCCATGGCGGCTGTAATGTATTTGCTTAATGAGTTCTTTGCTTAAGAATTCATAACAACACATTGCTACTAAGAACAAGTTGGTTTATTAGCAAAGGTTTAACAACCACACTACACATTACCAGTTCATCCAGCAGGCTCACAACCACCTGCCTCATCATGCATCCCCCGAACCCAATTGGCCGGGGTTTTATTGAGTCTTGTGAACATCATGTGATTCGCCTAGCCACTCCCAACTCAACAGCTCTACAACTATTTTAAACATACAATTAACCAAATGCCTCCCTTGTTAAAGGGCACTACAACTTGCAAACTTAACAAATCAAATTAAAATTTGGTTGCGGGGGCGGGGGGGGGGGGGGTGATGATGCACTCCAGTCCCTCCGGCGCCCACCTCTCGTGAGCGTACCGATGGACACCGCGTGCTCCATCTCCAGGGACACCCTGGCTCGGATGTAACCGTGGAAGAGAGGGAGGCAGTCGGGCTGAACGACCCTCTCGACCGCCCGCTGCCTGGACTGGTTAAAGGCTCTACAACTCTTTTTGTTGCAAAACAAAAAACAATTAAATCAAGTGCTCCCTTATTAAAGGGGGGAACACTCCAAACATTTTCCAAGTGCTCTTTTTTTTGTTTTTTTTGGGGGGGGCGGTTTTGTTTTTTTCTTGTGTTTTTTTTAGAGCACCGAGAGGCAAATTATACAAGTGGCCCCTGACTGGTGGGGGGGTCACTAAAACTCGGCAATAAAAGAAATTAAACTTTAAAACATGTAAAATCAAATTAAAATTTTGTTGCCGAGGGTGATGATGCACTCCAGTCCCTCCGACGCCCACCTCTCACGGAAGGCCGCGAGCGTACCGGTGGACACAGCGTGCTCCATCTCCAGGGACACCCAGGCTCGGATGTAACCGTGGAAGAGAGGCAGGCAGTCGGGCTGAACGACCCCCTCGACCGTCCGCTGCCTGGACCGGTTAATGGCTCTACGAACCTGTGAGCATACTGACAGGTGCATACATTACAGAGGGATTTGGACACAAGGATGAGAAGTTTAAAATCGAGGCTGTCGATAGTGCGGGCTGTAGTTGGTCTGCAAGAGATGGAATCTATTTCCAAGGACCATTGCCGACATCTCCACCTAAACGGACATAAAGCCTCTCCTCCTGCTTCCTAACAAAGACGGCCGGTGAAAATATCCATCAAGCAAGGTGACAGAATTCCACAGGGAGGCGATGATCATGGCTGAAAGGGAAATCGCCGAGCCCACTGAATTCGGCAGCACCGTGCTGGGTCTGCCAGAAAGCGACTGCCGACATTCCACAAACTCTAGAAAGAGGAAGAGCCAATGGCCATTGTTTAAAAAAAATAAAACCCAGAACAAGTTGCTGAGAACTGAAGCTGGCAGTGAAAGAGGCGAGGGGCAATAAAGTGTGAAATGCTGCTGGTGTGAATTTTGCTCACAATTTCTCAGGCCCAACGACGAGGTTTCCACCTCTTTGTACTGCACAGCTGCATATATTCTGTGTCAGCCGTGGCTCAGTGGGTAGCACAGTCGCCTGAGTCAGAAGGTTGTGGCTTCAAATCCCACTCCACGGATTTGAGCACATAAATCTAGGCTGACGCTTCCGTACAGTGCTGAGGGAGTGCGGCACTGTCGGAGGGTCAGTACTGAGGGAGAACCGCACTGTCATAGGAGCAGTACTGAGGGAGCACTGCACTGTCAGAGGGGCAGTACTGAGGGAGTGTTGCACTGTCGGAGGGGCAGTACTTGGGGAGCACTGCACTGTCGGAGGGGCAGTACTGAGGGAGGGGCAGTACTGAGGGAGTGCTGCACTGTCGGAAGGGCAGTACTGAGGGAGGGGCAGTACTGAGGGAGTGCTGCACTGTCGGAGGGGCAGTACTGAGGGAATGCTGCACTGTCGGAGGGGCAGTACTGAGGGAATGCTGCACTGTCGGAGGGGCAGTACTGAGGGAGTGCTGCACTGTCAGAGGGGCAGTACTGAGGGAGTGCTGCATTGTCGGAGGTGCTGTCTTTTGGGTGAGATGTTAAACTGAGACCCTGTCTATCCTCTCAGGTGGACTTAAAAGGTCCTATGCCATTATTTGAACAAGATTTGGGGATTTTTCCCCAGTGTACTGGCTGATATTTATCCCTCAACCAACATCACCAAAACCGGTTATCTGGTCATTTTACATTGCTGTTTGTGGGAGCTTGCTGTGCACAAATTGTCTGCCATGCTTCCTATATTACAACAGTGACTACACTTCAAAAGCACTTTATTGGCTGTAAAGTACTTTATAGAATTTTTAATGTTGCAATAAAAATAATCATAGAAATCTCAGGGAGTGTTTGAGCACCTCCCTGCCGACACCCATCGGAAGTCCTGATGATGTGAAAGGCGTTATATAAATACAAGTTCTTTCTTTCTTATGGCTGGGCCTCAAATTTGGGGCCAGACTTTTCATAAAGGCCCTCAACGCCCAATTGCCTGCTGAGAAGCATCGTTAACACTTGGCGAGAAAACGGGTAAGAATTTCCATTTTGAGGGTAAAGGTGTGTGGAAATGATCGCCCGGCGAAAAAAGCCGGCATTGCCACTCATTCTCGGTGGTCTCTCGGCGGGTAAGTGGAAAGTTAGCCAAATGGGCGGTCGTTACCGGAATGGACGGTAAGTGCAAACATTTAGGCTGAGGCTGCGGTTGGGCCTCCGGAGGGGAGCAAACCTAAAAACAAAATTATCAATCAAAAAATACACATGCAAAGCATTCCCAAAACAGTTTTAAGCCTAATCGGCATGGTAAAATTCTAAATAAATAATTAAATAACCTTTCACTTCCCTTTCTTTTGGGTTTCTCGGCAATCTGGACGCTGGCGGTTGAGCCCAAACTTATATCCTGGCGGTTATTCTCATCGTTGCACGAGGGCGATCTGGTCCCGGCGGGCGACTTCTGATGCGGGCGATACCAGGTAAAAAAACTTATGTGCAAACTCTCGCCGGGCAAAAAAACAGCTGCAATGCCGAGAAAATCGCCGACAATGAAGCTGAAAGTCTGGCCCCTGGTCTCTAAATACTGGGTTGACATCTGGCGTACTAGCAGGTGGGGAACTGGCTGAGTGCTGGTGTAGCTGCTTCTGAGCCAGAAGTTTGAGTTCAAGCCACACTCCAGAGAGTCCCAGTGAGGGTAGCACTGGCTCTGAATACTGGGTTGACGTCCATCGGGGGTACTTGTGTTTGATGGGTCGGGTCTCCCGTTCCCACCCACCCACTCCCTTCATCTTAAGGCTAGCTCCAGGACCATCCAGGACAAAGCAGCCCGCTTGATTGGCTCCTCATCCACCACCTTAATCATTCACTCCCTCCACCACTGTGGCACCGTGGCTGCAGTGTGCACCGTCTACAAGATGCACTGCAGCAAATTGCCAAAGCTTCTTCGACAGCACCTCCCAAACCCGCGACCTCTACCACCTAGAAGGACAAGGGCAGCAGGCGCATGGGAACACCATCACCTCCAAGTTCCTCTCCAAGTCACACACCATCCTGACTTGGAAGTGTACTGCCAGGTCAAAATTCTGGAACTCCCTCCCTAACAGCACTGTGGGAGCACCTTCACCACACGGTCTGCAGCGGTTTAAGGCGGCTCACCACCACCTTCTCGAGGGCGATTAAGGATGTGCAATAAATACTGGCCTTGCCAGCTACGCCCACATCTCAGGAACGATAAAATGTGGGGCTCATTAGCCTTGGTTGCAGCACACCAAGGAGGAGGTACTCTGAAGGTAAAAAGCACGACAAGGGGTGACCATCTCAGCTTCCCCAGTTAGTGGCTCAAGAATCGCGTTTGTGAGATTTGAGTTAGGACTGGCCCTGGGGTGGAACAAAATGGACGGATGAACAAGCTGCTTTATGCAAGCAGCAATTGTTAGCCGAGGATCTAGCTGCTCCAGAGCTTTTGGCTGCGATGGTGTTCTGAGCCTTTGGGTGAAGCAGTGTCCAGCCCGGGTACCATTCAGCAATCTGCCTAACATCAGGGCTGATGTTGCTAGCGGTGACAGCTGAAGGCACTTTGCTTTAAGGTCCGCACATTGATATCTAGACTCAACTCGTCAAACCAGTCTGGCCAGAGACCATAATGATTATAATTCCTGCTTCTCGTTTTGTCATATTATAGAGAACTCCTGTCCCATTGCCCGAAACCTGCCAAGTGGATAATCAAGGGGCTATAGGGAGGGAGGAACTTAATGCAATCACTATCACTAATGAAGTAGTACTCGGTAAAATAATGGGCCTAAAGGCAGACAAGTCCCCAGGACCTGATGGCTTGCATCCTAGGATCTTAAAAGAAGTGACTGCGGAGATAGTGGATGCATTGGTTGTAATCTACCAAAATTCCCTGGATTCTGGGGAGGTCCCAGCGGATTGGAAAACTGCAAATGTAACGCCCCTATTTAAAAAAGGAGGCAGACAAAAAGCAGGAAACTATAGACCAGTTAGCATAACATCTGTCGTTCGAAAAATGCGGGAATCCATTAGTAAGGAAGCAGTAGGGGGACATTTGGAAAAGCATAATTCAATCAAGCAGAGTCAGCATGGTTTTATGAAAGGGAAATCATTATTTGACAAATTTTCTGGAGTTCTTTGAGGGTGTAACGAGCAGGATGGATAAGGGGGAACCAGTGGATGTGGTATATTTGGATTTCCAGAAGGCATTCGATAAGGTGCCACATAAAAGGTTACTGCACAAGATAAAATTTCATGGGGTTGGGGGTAATATATTAGCATGGATAGAGGATTGGCTAACTAACATAAAACAGAGAGTTGGGATAAATGGGTCATTTTCTGGTTGGCAAACAGTGACTAGTGGGGTGCCACAGGGATCGGTGCTGGGTCCTCAACTATTTACAATCTATATTAATGACTTGGATGAAGGGACCGAGTGTAATGTAGCCAAGTTTGCTCTTGATACAAAAATGGGTGGAAAAGCAAATTATGAGGAGGACACAAAAGATCTGCAAAGAGATATAGACAGGTTAAGTGAGTGGGAAAAACTTTGGCAGATGGAATATAATGTGGGAAGATGCAAGGTTAACCACTTTGGCCGAAAAATTGAAAAGCAAATTATAATTTAAATGGAGAAAAATTGATGCAGTTTAGAGGGACCTGGGGGTCCTTGTGCATGAAACACAAAAAGTTAGTATGCAGGTACAGCAAGTAATCAGGAAGGCAAATGGAATGTTGGCCTTTATTGCAAGGGGGATAGAGTATAAAAGCAGAGAAGTCCTGCTACAACTGTACAGGGTATTGGTGAGGCCACACCTGGAGTACTGCGTACAGTTTTGGTCTCCGCATTTAAGGAAGGATATACTTTGCATTGGAGGCTGTTCAGAGAAAGTCACTAGGTTGATTCCGGAGATGAGGGGGTTAACTTATGAGGATAGGTTGAGTAGGTTTGACCTATACACATTGGAGTTCAGAAGAATGAGAGGTGATCTTATCGAAACATATAAGATAATGAGGGGGCTTGACAAGGTGGCTGCAGAGAGGATATTTTTACTCATAGGGGAAACTGAAACAAGGGGACATAGTCTCAGAATAAGGGGCTGCCCATTTAAAACTGAGTTGAGGAGACATTTCTTCGCTCAGAGGGTTGTAAATCTGTGGAATTCTCTGCCCCAGAGAGCTGTGGAGGCTGGGTCATTGAATATATTTAAGGTCGAGATCGACAGATTTTTTAGCAATAAGGAAGTGAAGGCTTATGGGGAGCAGGTGGGGAAGTGGAGCTGAGTCCATGATCAGATCAGCCATGATCTTATTGAATGGCGGAGCAGGCTCGAGGGGCTGTATGGCCTACTCCTGTCCCTATTTCTGTTATTCTCTCCACCTCTCGTACCTCCTTTCAGACCCTCCTTAAAACCCATGCCTTTGATCCAGCTTTTTGTTACCCCGCCCCCCCCTCATCTCTCCTGTATTGGCATCCAGTTTTTAATTGCACCTCTGTGAAGCACCTTGGGACATTTTTTGATGATAAAGGCGTTATATAAATGCTGTTGTTGTTGATAAACAATTTTCACTCAACCAGAGGAAGACTTTGAGCTGCAAAGGAAGAGTGATTGTACCCTGGAAAAGTCCAAATGCCCTGGGAGAGCAAAGCTGGTGACACTTGTGTGAATGTAGAATAGTTGGTGCTTTGCAGTATATTTACACAACTTCCAGTTGAGTGAATGATTTTGACGACAACATAAGCAGTAAATGGGTTCCGCGTCCTTCGGTTGCGAGACCTCGGGGGGGGTGAAATTGCCCTGCGCTCCGATTGGTGGCGTAACCTGCTGGGGGAGGGACTTCCTGCGTCCGGCGCAGAAGTCCCACCCCCGCTGCTAGATTGGGCTTACCACCCCTCAAAGGAAGTGGAGCGCAATCTCGCGTGCTTTACTTCCTTTAGGGGCGGGGTCCGGGGCGCTACTGGGGTGGGGAGTCGAGCGCTATCTGGATGCTCTGCGTTGCATTGACGTGATTCCATGCCCCTCCCCTTCGCATAAAGCGGAGGGCCGCTGTCCACTCTGCAAAGGGCTCTGATGGCCTCAACTGGGCCACTTCCCCTTTAACTTACGCCCCGCGAGAGGATGTCGCCCAGCTTCGTCATCCGCGGACGGAAGGGGTCGGCTCAAGGCGATGATGTCATCACCGGTTGCGTGGCAGCCCGGGGCACTACCGAGGCATGGTGCTGCCGTGGCAACACCTCCACAAGCTCCCGGGCAGATTCCCAGGAGCCGGAAGCACCTCCCCCGCCCCCCGCTCCCAGAGGTGTTAACAGGCCTTTAAAAAGGGGGCAATTCTCTGGATCATATTCACTCACCCCACGTGTGAGCGCACGACTCAACTCATTTCTCACTTCCTGCACAGTCCACCAGCCTTCCCAGCAATGCACATTCCAGCATGGTCATGGAATATCAGTCAAGTTTGGAAACACGGGCTGTCATTTCTCCCTCCCTCGCCCTGGTGTAAGGAGGTCGGTCGGAGCATCTCAATGACTGCCCCGATGAGGTCGGCCAATTCAGTGCAAGCCCGGAATTGAGGCCCCTCCCAAACTGTACCTCATGATCACACATTGGACGAAAGCTTTGCCCACTGAGCCTGTGGGAGGGCCACGCTGCATCTGTTGCCAAGCCCTAGTTGCCCTGAGAAAGTAGGTGGCGGGCCTTCCCCTTGAACCTTCGGTCCCTGAGGTGCAGGCGCTCCCACCATGTGGTTCGGTAGTGAGTGTCAGGAAATTAATACAGCTTGCTTTCCCGTTTGTCCGACCATTTCCTGAAGCAACCCGACTCTGGTCATCAATCTCCTGAAATTCCAATGGCATTAACTCCAGCCACGCAGCTTACATGTAGTCAATGAGACTCTCTTTCTCCTGGCTGCCCTGACGTGCTGAGAGAAGCAAGGACTTTCCCTTTAGCATGTGGAACACATCGAGCCAATTCACCATGCCAGGCTGCTTGTGTTGTGTTGTAAAATGTCATGATGAATCAAACCTGTGATGCAAAGCTCTTGACTGTAATGTATTTGCTTCATGGGTTCTTTGCTTAAGAATTCATATCAACACATTGCTATTAAGAACTAGTTGGTTTATTAGCAAAAGGTTTAACAATCACACTACACATTACCAGTTCATCCACAAGGCTCACAACCACCTGCCTCATCGTGGATCCCCCGAACCCAACTGGCTGGGGTTTTATTGAGTCTTGTGGACAGCACGTGATTGGCTAAGCCACTCCCAACTCAGCAGCTCTACAACTATTTTAAGTTGAACATTTAAATCAAGTGCCCCTTTTTTTAAAGGGCACCAAAACCCATAAATCCAAATTAACTGGGGAACTTTATCAAATTAAATTAAAATCCTGTTCCCGAAACCTGTGAGCATACACATTACACGGGGCTCCTGGATACCCTTTGTCTATGAGCAATGACTATCACACATACACAGAAAGCCAAGGGTTCGAGATTCTGCTGGGCCAGCTCCCAAGGTGTGTTGAGAACACACGTGGGGAAGTTGTATGCTCGCGGCCCATCATGTTCCGTTCACTTTAATTGGCGCACTAAGGTTCTCCAGGAGGCAGGCTGGAGTATAACTTCCATCTTCTGCAGACTGATGGTGGGGACAAATTTTATACAAGCATCCGAGAAATAGGCCATGATGATTTGGCGGTCCCCTTGTGCAGGGACATCAGGGGCAGCAGCGAACAGGAGCTCTCGAACAAGTTCTTCAGAGTTTGCACCGCAGGCAGCAGAGATTGTACAATTCTCCGTCTGTCCTGAACTGAATAGACACTCCTGTATCCAAGTTGCTGATGGCGTAAGTAAGCACAGAAGCAAACAAGATCCTAAACAAGGTGGGAGATAAAATACCACCCTGTTTGACTCCATTGGAGATGGAGGGGGATGCGGGGGGGGGGGGATTTTAACCCCCTCCAAAATGGGGGGCTTGGGTCAGGTGGGTTGTTAAAATGTTAGGAATCTCATATCCGAACCCAACCTGCCTCGAAAGGGAGGCGAGGACTATTGCATGGAGTGGAGTAAGTGCTTTTACAGCACAGCTCGTGGGTTAGGGGGAGCAGGAGTGTTTCCCCCCGGCCCCAAAGCTAACCTTTAAACCTTGCCATCGATCGGACCACCCTCGTAATCTAATGCCCTCCCGTTCTCCGCCCTGGCCTGCAATCTCCCCCCTGGCCCACCCATCATGTCCTCCATGGGTACCCCGTGATCTTCTCCCCCCTCCCCCCATCTCTCCTGGCCCCCCCAATGATCACCCCCCATCTCTCCTGCCACCCCGCGATCCTCTCCCCTCCTCCCGCCATCCCCCCTGCCCCCCCCAATGATCTCCCCTCCTCCCCCCATCTCTCCTGCCATCCCGCGATCCTCTCCCCTCCTCCCGCCATCCCCCCTGCCCCCCTATTGATCTCCCCTCCTCCCCCCCTCACTCCTGGTCCCTCTAAGTGATGACCCCCTCCCACTGCCGATCTCTCCCTCCCTCCTTTCTGGCTCCAGCTGCAGCCTGATGCTGGAGGCTGATCCGCCCGCTGACCAACCAGCCTCTCAATCTGGCTATCTGCAGCTGGGAATATGGTCCAATGTGGTCATCAGACCCTGCCATTGAATTCGGCAGCACCCGAGGGAAACCCATTCTTCCAGCAAAACGCAAAACTGCCCTCTCGCTCACTCTCCGCCTCCTCATAAACATGGAGGCCAGAGAAGGGTTTGGAAACTTCATCATCGCCCATGGCACTGTCGCTTATGGAACTGGCGGGTCACGTGAATAAACTCCTTGGGACAGGTGACTTTGGCCAGTCGTCTCTCTGCTGACTGTGTCAAAGACCGACAACGACACACTAAATACAAGGGGTGGAAATTCGGTTGGGGGCTTTTTTGGGTGATAATGGCGGCGGGGCGGTAAATTTCACACCGGGAAATGGTTTGCATCGGCTGCCACCAAATTCAGCAGCCGGGCCCTGAGTGTGGGGCGGAGCGCTAAGGGAGGTGTTCCACCTCTCTCAGGGCGCTAGGCCGGCTGAGCAACTGACAATCCTCAGCTAGAGAACCGGCCTCCGTGCGCCCTGAGAGAGGTTTCCCCGTGAAAGAAAAATCACCCAAAAAAACCCTTAAAAACATTCCCAATACCTTGCTCGCCCCACATAAACATTAATCGTACAAAGAACAAAAAGAAAAACAGTCACACTTACCTGACGTAGTCATTCCTTTCCTCACATCATATTACAACACTGACTACATGTTAAAAGTACCTCATTGGCTGTAAAACGCTTTGAGACGTCCGATGGTCGTGAAAGGCGCTATATAAATGCAAGTCTTTCTAATTGTGGTGAGCTGGAAAGCAAGTGGCTTACAGCTGGAGTTATTTTGTTGATGAAAAGTGTGCCTCCTTCAGATGTGCTGATGTCACTGCAATTCTTACCGGAAATGATTTGTGCCAAAGCACAACTGTGACGGAACCACAGCTTACTACAGGAAATTCCTCTCTGCTTCTATCACCTCATGTGGTGATGTGGATTGACAGGCATGTTGCTCCTGACACCTGATAACCACCTCGACATACAGAGCACGCACTGTGATCTTTGGAGGATGCCTTTCTGGCGAAAATCTGATGTGAATATGGGTCAAGGCAATAAGAATTCTAATGTGATCGCATTGTATATCAACACCCACCTCACAAGGGTTCTCGATACTTGCTGCCATCTGTAAGTTGTTAAATATTTGCCCCACAGTTTACATTTCTGATTATTGCACATAGAATGGATCTGAGTGTCTTAAATAAGAGGATTTGTATTTCACTACATATTTTGTGCTTCTGTTACCATGGAAAGCCTTTTGGCATCCATTGACTATTATTCAACAGAGGATCTTTTCCAAAGTGGCTGCAGTGTGGAATGTGGCCATTCTTGTCTGATCTAAATTACACATTGTGACTCAAGCACTGAGTGTAAAATGGGTGTGTTAGAAAGAACATTTCAATAATACTTTCATTGTTTGACATTTAAGATAGATAGCTGGTAGAAGAGGCAACCATCATGTGCCTCCTGAATTGTCGGACTATAGGTTGGTGCTGAAAACATCCCCATACTTATGGGTGGCACGAAGAGGAGAGGAAGTAACGGCAATACTGAACACTACCCTGAAACCAATTCTTTCCTCTTCAATCTCCTCCTTCCCCAAGACAAACGCAGCAACGAGACAGTCAACCTGGTAACAAAAATACTTTTCCGGCATTTTTTAATTAGGATGGAGCTTTTCCTTTTAAAGTGGTTATTACTAACTGGCCAAGTTTCAAATAGTCCCCTTACTCTTGAATCTGGGTGAAAGAAATGAGCCAATATCAATGACACTATGTTGGCCAACCAACGGCATAATGATGGATCTTTACAGTGTCACCTAGTTACAGTTTAACAAAAATATTCCAGAAACTCTTTCCTTGTTTTGCAAAATGTCCAATCTGCAGAGATTTATGTTTAAAACTAGACCCAGGCCTTTGCCACCGTCTTCCTCACTGTCTTCAGGAAGGAGCTCACATATATCGCCTGCTTGCAAAAATGCAACATCCCCACCGACTCTTGGGAATCCCTGGCCCAAGACCGCTCAAAGTGGAGGAGAAGCATCCGAGAAAGCACCGAACACTTCGGGTCCGAAATTCATCGACATACCACTCACTACTGCCCGTTTACTGTCCGCTTACTGCCCCAAAATGTAATTTTAGTGAAAAAAACACCTACACACCGCCGACATACAGCCCTGCGGAAAATTCATCAGTGACATACCGTCTGCCTATGCACACCGCCCACATACCGCCCAAAAGTGCAAACTTCAAGACATACCACTGACATACCGCCGGAAATGCATACCGTCCTGGAGAAAGTGCTTTTAAGTAGATCTTAAGTGGGCGGTATGTACACAGAGCTGACAGGTTTGTTTGATATTACACAGATCTTTATAGTTCTCCACAGTTTGATGTATTTTTAAATGGATTGTAGTATTTTCTAGTGTTCAGCAATAATATAAATGGTCAAATAAAACCTTATTTACTCCTTTATTAATGAACTATAATGAAAATGTTATTAGTCTCTCTCAACATCGCCCCCCCTCCAGTTTCTCCCATCCACCCCCCCACCAGTTTCTCCCTCTCCCACCCCCCAGTCTCTCTCTCTCTCTCCCTCTCCCTCTCTCTTTCCCACCTTCCCAGTCTCTCTCTCTCTCCCTCTCCACCCCCCAGTCGCTCTCTCTCTCTCCCATCCCCCAGTCTCTCTCTTTCTCTCCCTCTCTCTCTCCCACCCCCTAGTCTCTTTCTCTCTCTCTCTCTCTCACCTCCCCAGTCTCTCTCTCTCTCTCTCCATCTCCCACTCCCCAGTCTCTCTCTCTCTCTCCCACCCCCCAGTCTCTCTCTCTCTCTCCCATCCCCCAGTCTCTCTCTCTTTCTCTCCCACACCCCAGTCTCTCTCTCTCTCTCCCATCCCCCAGTTTCTCTCTTTCTCTCCCAACCCCCAGTCTCTTTCTCTCTCTCCCTCTCCCTCTCCCACTCCCCAATCTCTCTCTCTCTCTCTCTCCCACCCCCCCAGTCTCTCTCTCTCTCTCTCTCCCACACCCCAGTCTCTCTCTCTCTCTCTCCCACCTCCCAGTCTCTCTCTCTCTCTCTCCCACCCCCCAGTCTCTCTCTCTCTCCCACCCCCCAGTCTCTCTCTCTCTCTCTCTCTCTCCCACCCCCCAGTCTCTCTCTCTCTCCCACACCCCCAGTCTCTCTCTCTCTCCCACCCCCCAGTCTCTCTCTCTCTCCCACCCCCCAGTCTCTCTCTCTCTCTCCTACTCCCCAGTCTCTGTCTCTCCCTCCCAGCCCCAGTCTCTCTCTCTCTCTCTCACACACACTCCCCCAATCTCTCCCGCACCTCAGTCCCTCTCTCTTTCACTCCCCAGTCTCTCTCTCTCACCCCTGCCCCCCCAGTCTCTCTCTCTCTCACCCCAGTCTCTCTCTCTCTCTGTCTCACCCAGTCTCTTTCTCTGTCACCCACAGTCTCTCTCTCTCTCACCCCAGTCTCTCTCTCTCTCTCTCTCTCTCTCTCTCTCACCCCCAGGCTCTCTATCTCCCACTCCCCAGTCTCTCTCTCTCTCTCTCTCACCCCCAGGCTCTCTATCTCCCACCCCCCAGTCTCTCTCTCTCTCTCTCGCCCACACCACCCCCCCCGAGTCTTTCCCCCAGTCTCTCTCTCTCTCTCCCACTCCCCAGTCTCTGTCTCTCTATCTCTTTCTACCATCCCCCGTCTCTCCCTCTCCCACCCCCGCCCAGTCTCTCTCTCTCCCATCCTCCAGTCTCTCTCTCTCTGTCCCCCACCCCCCAGTCTCTTGCTCTCTCTCACCGCCCTCCAGTCTTTCTCTCTCTCTGTCCCAACCCCCAGTCTCTCTCTCTCTCTCTCTCTCTCTCTCTCACACACACTTCCCCAGTCTCTCTCACACCTCAGCCCCTCTCTCTTTCACCCCCCAGTCTCTCTCTCTCGCTCACCACCCCCCAGTCTCTCTCTCTCAACACCCCCAGTCTCTCTCTCTCGCTCACCACCCCCCAGTCTCTCTCTCTCAACACCCCCAGTCTCTCTCTCTCTCTTTCTCTCTCTTAACCCTCCCAGTCTCTCTCTCTCTCTCTCTCTCACCCCTCAGTCTCTCCCCTCCCCACATTGATCTCTCCCCACCCCACAGCGATCTCTGATCTCCCCCACTCCACAGCGATCTCTACCATCCCCCCCCCACAGCGATCTCCCCCCACCCCACAGCGATCTCTGATCTCCCCCACAGCGATCTCTCCCCCCCCCTCCACAGCGATCTCTCCCCACCCCACAGCGATCTCTGATCTCCCCCACCCCACAGCAATCTCTCCCCACCCCCCCTCCCCGCACAATGATCTCTCTCCCCCACACAGCGATCTCTCCCTCCGCCACAGCAACATCCCGCCCCCACAGCGATCTCTGCCCCCCCACAGCGATCTCAGGCCGCCAGCTTCTGGCCTCTCATTGGTGCCTCTCGGGGGGACGGCGCTTGGCAGCCATGCGCGTGAGCGCACAACTCGGGAGCAAAATATTCGCACGTCAAAAGGCCTCCTCCTCTGCCGCACACTGCCTGTTGCACCCCACTCCCACCCACTGCACTCTGCTCCGGCCCGCTGCCCCCCTGCTCCCGCTCGCTGCACCCACCCGCTGCTCCCTCCCACTGCCCCCCTGCACCCGCCCTCTGCACCCACCCGCTGCTCCCTCCCACTGCACCCGGCCCGCTGCCCGCCTGCTCCCGCCCGCCTGCTCCCACCTGCTGCACTCCACCCACTGCACTCTGCTCTGGTTACCGCCGAGAGTAGTAGGATGAAATTCCCGCCCACTCGACCCCGGCGATATTGCCCAGGGACTGCCGAAAAACGGGCGGAAGTTGTGTTTCACCAATTTCGGCCCCATCGAGTCTCTTCGATGGGAGCACACGGAAGCCAAGAACAAACAGCGGAAGGAGTGTATGACAACCCAATCACCCCACACACCCGTACCTCCAACCACCATTAGCCCCACCCCGTGACAGAGACTGTAGAGCTCACACTGGACTCATCAGTCACCTGAGAACTCATATTAGTGTGGAAGCAAGTCATCCTCAACTCCGAGGGACTGCCTTGGAAGAAGAAGACATATATCGCATCAAACTAAAGCACAACAAATGCTCAATGACTTCAAAAAGTCTGATGCAAACCCTGTTCCCACCATCCCCCATTCAAAATCTGACAATGAATCAGCAGCCCTGAATATAGGCCCATGACCACAGGATGTGCAGTGCACCACATGCTAACAACTCTGACTGGGGACTTCGTCGCAATGCTTCCTATTCAGTTTAGAGAAGGTTCACTTGGTTGATTCCTTGGATGAAGCAGTTGACTTATGAGGAAACGTTGAGCAGGTTGGGACTATACATATTAGAGTTTAGAAGAATGAGAGGTGATCTTATTGAAACGTATAAGATTCTGAGGGGGCTGGACAGGGTAGATGCAGAGAGGATGTTTCCCCTCGTGGGGGAATCTAGAACTAGGGGACATAGCTTCAGAATAAGGGGCCACCCATTTAAAACAGAAATTAGGAGCAATTTCTTCTCAGAAGGTTTTAAATCTCTGGTATTCTCTGCCCCAGAGAGCTGTGGAGGCTGTGTCATTGAATATATTTAAGGTGGAGATAGACAGATTTTTGAGCGATAAGGGAATAAAGGGTTATGGGGAGCGGACAGGAAGTGGAGCTGAGTCCATGATCAGATCAGCCATGATCGTATTAAATGGCGGAGCAAGCCCGAGGGGTCAAATGGCTGACTCCTGCTCCTATTTCTTATGTTCTTATGTTCCCCAATCGTAACTTCACCGGAAGCCCTCCTTCTGATGAAAGGTACAACGGCGGAGGGGGCCAGCTTCAAGAAAACTCCTGACCTAAAAATACTGAAATAAGCAACAGTTTATCAATAGTTATAGAGGTGGTCTGGCATAAATGTTGGGAATTTTCCCTCATTCCTTGCAGAGAATTTGTGGACTACTGTAGATGTGTATGGGTTGCTAAATCTGTTTATACAATCGCCCCAGTGAGATGGAGACACATTTTATCTCCCCCCCTCCACCTACCCATCCCTAGTTCATATTCTCACTCACTCAGACTTTTACTTTTTGTAAGTATTGTGTTTGTGAGCAACATTGGCAAGGCTCTATTTATTGGCCTTCACTGATTGAAAATATCCAATCAATGGGAATCTATTACCTATCGGTTCAATAAAGCTGTGACTCAGTGGGTTGCACAGTCGCCTCTGAGTCAAAAGGTTGTGGGTTCAAGTCTCACTCCGGGTACTTGAGTACATAAATCCAGGCTGACACTCCAGTGCAGTGCTGAGGGAGTGCGGCACTGTCGGAGGTGCGGGCTTGCGGATGAGCCGTTAAACCGAGGCCCCGTCTGCCCTTTCAGATGGATGTAAAAGATCCCATGGCACTGTTTTGAAGAAGAGCAAGGAAGCTCTCCCCGATGTCCTGGCCAATATTTATCTTTCAAGTATCATCACTAAATCAGATGAACTCTTCACTATCTCAATGCAGTTTGTGGGAGATACTGTACACAAATTCGCTGCCGTGTTTCCCGTATTACAACAGTGACTATACTCCAAAAGTACTTCTTTGGCTGTAAAACACTTTAGAATTAGGGGGCATTGTTTAAGTATAAGGGGTCGCCCATTTAAAACTGAGATGAGGAGGAATTTCTTCTCTCAGAGGGCTGTAAATCTGTGGAATTCTCTGCCTCAGAGAGCTGTGGAGGCTGGGTCATTGAATATATTTAATGGAGATAGACAGATTTTTGAACGATAAGGGAGTGAAAAATTATGGGGAGCGGGCAGGGAAGTGGAGCTGAGCCCATGATCAGATGAACCACGATCTTATTAAATGGAGAGTAGGCTCGAGGGACCAAATGGCCTACTCCTGCTCCTGTTTCTTATGTTCTTATGTTCTTATATTCTTATATACTTTGGGCTGTCTGGTGGTCATGAAAGCCACTGTATAAATGCAAAATTTTCTTCTCATTCCTTGTTCCAATAAAAAGCCTTTAATTCATTTACTTTGATTGTTGCAGTGACTCAGGCATGGAGTTATCACTGAGATGAGCTACGTGGTCCCAAGTATTTACTCTGTAGTAGTTCTTGGAGCTTTAGAACTGACTTGTAGACACACGGAATGGACAGTTATATATCACCTGTCACCCAAAGGCAAAGGATGGAGATCAAAGGCAGATCTTGGTATCATCCAAGGCCGGCATTTACACAGTCATGGCAACGGGATACTAAGAACATGAAAGCCTTTGGAGAGCTGTGTTGCTACAGGAGTTTGACATTAAAGTGGACACAAATTCTAGTGAAGAAGCACATTATGTAAAATAGGTATCCGTTTTATCCCCAGTTGTGCAGCAAATGTGATTGGAGAACATTTTAATGTGGAGAAACTCGTGTCCTTTTGATGTTATTTGGCAAATCCTCTAACACATTGAAAGCAAGTATCCGTTCCCCCGGAAGAGCTTTGATCATCCTGGAAAGCTACTTCGTGGTACCTGAGGCACGGGGACTGATTGGCAGGTCCCAAGTTCCCCTTGAAGGTATCGTGCTAATTAAAAACTCTCACGGAGCAGAGCTTTCTTCAAAGTGCTCCCCGTATTAGGGTCGCAGCACGCGGTGAGTCCCAGGATGGGTTCGAGTCCACAGCTCAAGGCTGCAACAGGCCACGACCATCACTAAATTCTTCTGCCCATTTCAAGCACTCCAAATTCTCCATTTGGATGGATTGTACAGGAGATGGCAAAATGGCAGAATGGTACACAACGGAGGCTGCCTTTCCAAAATTCATTAAGGACCTTTACTGCAATGTATATGCTTCATGGGTTCTTTGCTTCAGAATTCATAGTAACACATTGCTATTAAGAACTAGTTGGTTTATTAGCAAAGGTTCAACAATCACACTACACATTACCAGTTCATCCACCAGGCTCACAACCACCTGCCTCATTGTGGATCCCCGAACCCAACTGGCTGGGGTTTTATTGAGTCTTGTGAACATCACGTGACTGGCTAAGCCACTCCCACTCAACAGCTCTACAAACCTGTGAGCATACTCAATGGTGCATATATTATATTTATTTTGCATCTAACTTGTGATGTGCCTCAGCCCGTGATACTGGCACTTTAGACAAACAGAGGGAAAAGTTCAGTATCT
The DNA here is from genome assembly GCF_044704955.1 of Pristiophorus japonicus. Taxonomy (NCBI): domain Eukaryota; kingdom Metazoa; phylum Chordata; class Chondrichthyes; family Pristiophoridae; genus Pristiophorus; species Pristiophorus japonicus. Next base: position 142,172,783 of record NC_091982.1, on the reverse strand, counting down.
TAGCTATTTTATATATTCAATAATCTGAGTTTTTGTGAGTATTGAAGTCAATGGTGAATAAAATATTGCACGATGTAAAACAGGCTGCTGATTGCCTATGAATCCAGTTCCTGCTACAGCCGAAGATCAGTATCACCCCCATCATTTTTCCAATAGATTAAACAGAGTAAACCATCGCAGGAACTACTGAGAGAAGCGATGGATTATCAAATCTCGTTGCTTTTTGTAACTGGTATGATGTGAGCCAGTGCTGAGACCATCAGTTCCCGAAGCACAAGCCACACACACACACAAGCGCTAACCAATGGTAAATCTGCCGATACGCTGAGATACGCCAGGAGGAAATATTTTGGCTTGCATTCTCTTGGGGTGGAAATTCGGTCCGCCTCTGTTGTGGTGTTAATCCGGGCGGCAAATGATTTGCATCTGCCGCTGCAACATTCATCAGCTGGGCCCTGAGTGTGGGGCAGAGTGCTAAGGGAAGCATCATACACCTCTCTCAGGGTGCTAGGCCGGCTGAGCATGAGAAAATCCTGAGTTAAACAGCCGGCCTCGGAGCGCTCTAAGGAGGCCTCGCGAGAAACAGAAATCTGAAAAAAGACCCACCAAAAACATTCCCAGTAAATAACTTGCAACACCACAACATAAATCGCATTAAAGAAAACGAATCACACTTACTGAGATGGACATTACTCACCTCACTGCGGCAGGTACAGCTCGGACCTCCTGCTTCCACAGGGGCACTCTGGATCGGGCGTAGTCCACATATTGAGCCGGTGTTGCAAACAGGGGCGTTGCACTCCCGGGCGGTAATGCACCGCGCCCCAGCAATACCGGCACCGAAAGTCCCGGCGGGGCGCTGGAAGCCGACCGCCCGCCCGGAAGTGCTTACCACCGCCATTGCCGCCCCTCCGGGGCGCTAACAGGGGCAACAGAAGACGGGAAATCCAACCCCTTGAGTTTAGAAGGTTGAGGGCGATCTGAAAGAGGTGTTGAAAATGATTAAAGGGTTTGATAGGGCAGTTATGGGACAACTATTTCCTCTGGTGGGGGAATCCGCAACAAGGCTGCAGAATTTTAAAATTAGAGTTAGGACGTTCAGGGATGATGTCAGGAAGCTTCTTCACACAAAGGGTAGTGGAAATCGGAAATGCTCTCTCCCTCGAAAGGCGGTGGGAGCTTGGGGTCAATTGGAACATTCACGACTGAGATTGACAGATTTTTGTTGAGGCTATGAAGGAATATGGAGCTAATGTGGATGATGGAGTTGAGGTACAAATGAGCCATGATCTAAGGGAATGAAGGAAGAAGCCCGAGGAGCTGAACAGCCTCCTCCTGTCCCTATCTTTCTATGTCTCTGACCTTTGTGAAACCGGCAGGTTTACCAGGAGGTTACAGACTCAGCAGACACTGCTGCTTTTAGCCCAGGGCTCACATTGTACAAAAGCAGCGTTAGAAACTGTGCAGCAGGAGCAATAACTTCAATCAGAAACATGAATACAGTAATTACCCTGCTCACTCCAAATCCAACAGCAAATTCGACTGTGACTTCAGGCTACTAAAATTGCTGGACGATTGGATTTCAGTTGTTGGAGCCTTTGTAAAGCTTCACAAACTTCACACACAGATTGCTCTCAAACATTGACTCACATCAGCATTTAAAATACCGGACATTTGCTAGTGAACCTGACTGGGAAAGATGGAAAATTCTGCTCGTTTAGGAGCGAGGAGGTCACGGGGAGACAGTTTGATGTGTCGGAAAATAGGGAAAGGATGATAAAGCACACAGAAACAATCTCCTGATCACACTCACTCTCTCCCGATCACACTCACTCTCTCCGTGATCACACTCACTCCCTCTCCTGAGTAGGCTCACTCTCTCCTGATCACAATCACTCTCTCTCCTGATCACACTCACTCTCTCTCCTGATCACACTCACTTCCTCTCCTGATTAGGCTCACTCTGTCCTGATCACACTCACTGACTCCGTCCTAATCACACTCACTCTCGCTCTCTTGATCACACTCTCTCTCTCCTAATCGCACGCAATCTGATTACACCCACTCTCGCTCTGCTGATCACACTCGCTCTCTCCTGATCACACTCACTCTCTCTCTCCTGATCACACTCACTCTCACCTGATCACACTTACTCACTCCTGATCACACTCACTCTCTCTCTTGATCACACTCACACTCACTCCTGATCACACTCAGTCTCTCTCCTGATCACACTCACTCTCTCCTGGTCACAATCACTCTCCCGCTCCTGATCACACTCATTCTCTCCTGATCACACACTCTCTCTCTCCTGATCACACTCACTCTCTCTCCTGATCACACTCACTCACACTCCTGATCACACTCACTCTCTCTCCTAATCAAACTCCCTCTCCCTCTCCTGATCACACTCACTCTCTCTCCTGATCACACTCACTCTCTCCTGATCACACTCACTCCCCGTCTCCTGATTACACTCACTCTCTCTCTCCCGATCACACTCACTCTCTACTGGTCACACTCACTCTCTCTCCTGATTACACTCTCTCTCTCCTGATCACACTCACTCTCTCTCTCCTGATCACATTCACTCTCTCTCTCCTGATCACACCGACTTTCTCCTGATCACACTCACTCCCCTGATCACACTCACTCTTACTCTCCTGATCACACTCATTCTCTCCTGATTACACTCACTCCCTCTCCTGATCAAGCTCAGTCTCCACTCCTGATCACACCCTCTCTCCTGATCACACTCACTCTCTCCTAATCACACGCACTCTCTCCCGATCACACTCACTTCCCCCCTGCTGATCACACTCACTTTCCTGATCACACTCACTCTCACGCTCCTGATCGCACTCTCTCCCTCTCCTGATCACACTCACTCTCTCTTTCCTGATCACACTCACTCTCTCCTGATCACACTCACTCCCTCTCCTGATCAAGCTCAGTCTCCACTCCTGATCACACTCTCTCTCCTGATCACACTCACTCTCTCTCTCCTGATCACACTCACTCTCTCCTGATCACACTCACTCCCCGTCTCCCTCTCCTGATCACACTTACTCTCTCCTGATCGCACTCACTCTCTCCTGATCAATCACTCTCCCTCTCCTGATCATATTTACTCTCTCCTGATCACCCTCACTCTCTCCTGATCACACTCACTGCCTCTCCTGATCACACTCACTCTCTCTCTCCGGATCACACTCACTCTCCCTCTCCTGATCACACTCACTCTCTCTCCTAATCACATTCACTCTCTCCTGATCACACTCACTCTCTCTCTTTTGATCACACACTCTGATACGCTCATAATAAAGGATGAAACTGAGTGCTGTGAACATTGAGTAAGTGTGAACTTAGCTCCTTTAATAAGACTCCAGAATGCAGGCACCTCGTGGGTGGCCTGCTTATATACAGTGCTGGGATCCCTTGGGACTCCAACAGGTAGCCCCTCTGGTGGTGGTGTGATACAGGTTGCCAAGGGTTAAATACGTACCATTACTCCCTCGTAAAGTCAATAGTACACTAATTTACAGGGTGAGATAATCTGGGAATTTTTGCTCTCTTGTCGATTGTCTCGGTACAAATGCGGGTGTGGGTGAGTTGGTTAGTTCTTGCTGGGTTGCTGGGGATGGTGAGTTCGGCTTCGTGGTCAACCATGATGTTGGTTGCCACTTGTGTGTGTATTGAAGGGTCAAAGTTGGTGGTGTCTTCTTCGGGTTGTTCGTAGCTGTTGGTGAACCGTAATTTGATTTGGTCCAGATGTTTTCTGCACGTTACTCCATTGGCCAATTTGACCTGAAACACCCTACTCCCTTCTTTGGCTGTGACCATGCCAGCGAGCTATTTGGGACCATGTCCATAACTGAGTACAAACACAGGATCATTGACCACAATATCGTGTGACAAATTTGCACAGTCATGGTACACATGTTGTTGATGCCGCCTGATCTCCATGAGATTATGGAGATTAGGGTGGACAAGAGAGAGCCTTGTTTTGAGCGCCCTTTTCATGAGCAGCTCGGCTGGGGGAGTGGGGTCTGGTGCGGTAGCTGAGCAGCACTCGGGACAGCCGGGTCTGCAGGAAGCTTTCCGACACACGTTTCAAGCTTTGCTTGATGGTCTGAACTGCCTGTTCTGCCTGGCCGTTGGATGGGGGCTTGAACGGGGCAGATGTGAAGTGCTTGATCCCATTGAGGGTCATGAATTCTTTGAATTCAGCACTCGTGAAACAGGGCCCATTGTCGGTGACTCGGGCATCAGGCAGGCCGCATGTGGCAAACATGGCTCGAAGGCTTTCGATGGTGGCTGTGGACCTGCTTGCAGACATTATTACACATTAAATCCATTTTGAATAAGCATCCATGACAACCAAGGACATTTTGCCTAGAAATGGGCCCGCATAGTCCACGTGGATCCTCGACCACGGTTTGGAGACCACGACCACAAACTTAGTGGTGCCTCTCTGGGTACATTGCTTAGCTGACAGCAAGTATTGCACTGGCGCACGCATGACTCTAAATCTGAGTCAATGCTGGGCTACCTCACATGGGATCTGGCTATGGCTTTCATCATTACAATGCCTGGGTGGGTGCTATGTAGTGAACGTTTCTCTGCCTTTCTTGGGCAAGACCATGCGATTACCCCACAACAGACAGTCCGCCTGCAAGGACATTTTGTGGAATGGCTTTATCGCCTCCTGCATCTCCGCTGGGACACTGGACCAGCTCCCATGGAGGACACAGTTTTTTTTACCAAGGATAGTAAAGGATCCTGGCTGGTCCAGGTCCTGATCTGGCAAGCCATAACGGGCGACTTTTCGTTTTCGAATGCATCCATTACCATGAGCAAGTCTGCAGGTTGTGCCATTTCAACCCCGGTGGTGGGCATTGCAGCCAACTGACAGCATCAGCGCAGTTCTCTGTGCCCGGTCTGTGGCAGATTACATAGTTGTATGCTGACAGCGTGAGTGCCCATCTTTGGATGCGGGCAGAGACATTGGTGTTAATCCCTTTGCTCTCAGAGAATAGCGGTATGAGCGGCTTGTGGTCAGTTTCAAGCTCAAACTTGAGGCCAAACAAGTACTATTGCATTTTTTTCACATCGTAAAAGCACGCCAGAGCCTCTTTTTCAATCATGCTGTCGGCCCTTTCGGCATTGGACAGACTCCTGGACGATTAAGCGACCGGTTGCAAAATCCCCGATGCATTAGCCTGTTGTAACACACACCCGACCCCGTATGATGACGCATCGCAAGCTAGCACTAATTGTTCACATGGGTTATACAGGACAAGCAGTTTTTTTGAACACAACAGATTTCTGGCTTTCTCAAAGGCAGCCTCTTGTGAATTCCCCCATACCCAATCATCTCCCTTGTGCAGTAGAACATGTAGGGGTTCTAGCAAGGTGCTTAACCCAGGTTGGAAATTACTGAAATAGTTGAGGAGTCCCAGGAACGACCGCAGTTCTGTCATGTTCTGTGGTCTCGGCGCGTTCTTGATAGCATCCGTCATGGCATCGGTGGGTCTGATGCTGTCTGCTGTGATTCTTCTTCCCAAGAACTCGACCTCCAGTGCCAGGAAAACACACTTCGAGTGTTTCAAACTGAGTCCCACGTGACCCAACCGACTAAGAACCTCTTCCAGATTCTTCAAATGCTCAATGGTGTCCCGACCTGTAACCAGTATGTCATCCTGGAAAACCACGGTGCGAGGGACCGACTTTAGCAGGCTCTCCATGTTCCATTGGAAGATTGCCACAGCCGACCAAATCCCGAACGGGCATCTGTTATAGATGAACAAACCTTTGTGCGTGTTGATGCAGGTGAGGCCTTTTGAAGATTCCTCCAGCTCCTGCGTCATGTAGGCTGAGGTCATGTCTAACTTGGTTAACGTCTTCCCTCCAGCCAGGGTGGCAAATAGGTCGTCTGCTTTGGGCAGCGAAAAACGGTTAATCGTTACTTTATAGTCCCTACAAATTCAGACTGCGCCGTCACCTTTAAGTACCGGGACAATCGGACTGGCCCACTCGTTAAATTCCACCGGTGCGATGATGCTTTCTCGCTGCAGCCTGTCTAGCTCAATTTCCACTTTCTCACGCATCATATACGGTACCACCCGCGTTTTGTGGTGGATGGATCACATACCGGGAACCAAATGTGTTATGTATTTAACCCCTTGCAACCTGTATTACACTACCACCAGAGGGTCTACCTGTTAGAGTCCCAAGGGATCCCAGCATCCCTTGGGAGCACTGTATATAAGCAGGCCACCCACGAGGTACCTGCACTCTGGAGTCTCATTAAAAGAGCTAAGGTCACACTTGCTCATTGCACACAGTACTCAGTTTCATTCTTTATTATGAGCTTATCAATTGGTGATGGGGTAATGAGCAACCGTGAGAAAATGCAAAGAACAGTTGGTATCCTGGAGAAGTTCTCAGAAGGGGAGGCCTTCGTGGAGAGACTCGACCAATACTTTGTGGCCAACGAACTGGAAGGGGATGAGAACGCTGCCAAACAAAGGGCGATGGCGATCCTCCTAATTGTCTGTGGGGCAACAACCTATGGCCTCATGAAGAATCTCCTAGCTCCGGTAAAACCAACAGCTAAATCCTATGAAGAATTGTGTACGCTGGTCCGGGAGCACCTAAACCCTAAGGAAAGTATTTTGATGGCGAGATATCTGTTCTACACGTGTCAACGGTCGGAGGGCCAGGAAGTGGCAAGCTATGTCGCTGAACTAAGGCACCTCGCAGGACATTGCGAATTTGAGGGATTCCTGGAACAAATGCTTAGAGACTTTTTTGCACTGGGCATTGGTCATGAGGCAATTCTTCGCAAACTGTTAACCGTTGAAACTCCGAAATCAAGTAAAGCCATAATGATAACCCAGGCATTTATGTCCACCAGCGACACCAAACAGATTTCGCAGAGTAAAGAAGTTTCGGCCAGTACTGTGAACAAAGTAATGTCGGTTTCGAGCAGGAATAAACACGGCAGAACGTACACGCCGGCTGCTGCTGCCCGACTTTAGATGACCCAGAGTCCGCAATCAATTGTTAATGCGAGGCAGTTAACATCTTGTTGGTGCTGGGGAGGTGATCATCGGCCCCATCAATGCCGTTTCAAGTACTATGCGTGCAATGGTTGCAGAACAATGAGACACCTCCAACGAATGTGCAGGCGAGCTGCAAACCCTGCAAACCACCTCGTTGCAGAGGAAGATAGATCCACTGTAGATCAGACTGAATTGGAGACTCAAACCAAGGAGGCAAATGTGTACGGGGTAGGCACATTCACCAAGAAATGCCCACCAATAACGTTGAAAGTTGAACGGAGCAAAATTTCAGTATCGATGGAACTAGACACGGGTGCGAGTCAGTCCATAATGAGCAAAAAGGCCTTCGACAGGCTGTGGTGCAACAAGGCACACTGGCCCAAGCTCAGCCCCATTCACACAAAACTAAGGACTTACACCAAGGAATTAATCCCTGTAATTGGCAGTGCAGAAGTCAAAGTAACATAGAAACATAGAAACATAGAAAATAGGTGCAGGTGTAGGCCATACGGCCCTTTGAGCCTGCACCACCATTCATAAGATCATGGCTGATCATTCCCTCAGTATCCCTTTCCTGCTTTCTCTTCATATCCCTTGATCCCCTTAGCCGTAAGGGTCATATCTAACTCCCTCTTGAATATATCCAATGAACTGGCATTAACAACTCTCTGCGGCAGGAAATTCCACAGGTTAACAACTCTCTGAGTGAAGAAGTTTCTCCTCATCTCAGTCCTAAATGGCCTACCCCTTATCCTAAGACTGTGTCCCCTGGTTCTGGACTTCCCCAACATCGGGAACATTCTACCCGCATCTAACCGTCCCGTCCCGTCAGAATTTTATATGTTTCTATGAGACCTCCTCTCATCCTTCTAAACTTCAATGTATAAAGGTCCAATTGATCCAGTATCCAGATTAGGAGATCAAAACTGAACACAATATTCCAGGTGAGGCCTTACCAAGGCCCTGTACAACTGCAGTAAGACCTCCCTGCTCCTATACTCAAATCCCCTAGCTATGAAGGCCAACATACCATTTGCCTTCTTCACCGCCTGCTGTACCTGCATGCCAACTTTCAATGACTGATGACCCATGACACCCAGGTCTCGTTGCACCTCCCCTTTTCCTAATCTGCCGCCATTCAGATAATGTTCTGTCTTTGTGTTTTTGCCCTCAAAGTGGATAACCTTACATTTATCCACATTATACTGCATCTGCCATGCATTTGCCCACTCACCTAACCTGTCCAAGTCACCCTGCAGCCTCTTAGCAACTCCCTCACAGCTCACACTGCCACCCAGTTAAGTGTCATCTGCAAACCTGGAGATATTACACTCAATTCCTTCATCTAAATCATTGATGTATATTGTAAAGAGCTGGGATCCCAGCAATGAGGCCTGCGGCACTCCACTAGTCACTGCCTGCCATTCTGAAAAGAACCCGTTTATCCCGACTCTCTGCTTCCTGTCTGCCAACCAGTTCTCTATCCATGCCAGTATATTACCCCCAAAACCATGTGCTTTGATTTTGCACACCAATCTCTTGTGTGGGACCTTGTCAAAAGCCTTTTGAAAGTCTAAATACACCACATCCACTGGTTCTCCCTTGTTCACTCTACTAGTTACTTTCTCAAAAAATTCCAGAAGATTTGTCAAGCATGATTTCCCTTTCATAAATCCATGCTGACTTGGACCAATTCTGTCACTGCTTTCCAAATGCGCTGCTATTTCATCCTTCATGATTGATTCCAACATTTTCCCCACTACTGATGTCAGGCTAACCGGTCTATAATTACCCGTTTTCTCTTTCCCTCCTTTTTTAAAAAGTGGTGTTACATTAGCTACCCTCCAGTCCATAGGAACTGATCCAGAGTCGATAGACTGTTGGAAAATGATCACCAATGCATCCACTATTTCTATGGCCACTTCTTTAAATACTCTGGGATGCAGACTACCAGGCCCCGGGAATTTATCGGCCTTCAATCCCATCAATTTCCCTAACACAATTTCCCACCTAATAAGGATATCCTTCAGTTCCTCTTTATCACTAGACCTTCGGTCCCCTAGTACTTCCGGAAGGTTATTTGTGTCTTCCTTTGTGAAGACAGAACCAAAGTATTTGTTCAATTGGTCTGCCATTTCTTTGTTCCCCATTATAAATTCACCTGAATCCGACTGTCTTCAATAATCTTTTTTCTCTTCACATATCTATAGAAGCTTTTGCAGTCAGTTTTTATGTTCATGGAAAGCTTCTTCTTGTACTCTATTTTCCCCCTCTTAGTTAAAGCCTTTGTCCTCCTCTGCTGAATTCTAAATTTCTCCCAGTCCTCAGGTTTGCTGCCTTTTCTGGCCAATTTATATGCCTCTTCCTTGGATTTAACACTATCCTTAATTTGCCTTGTTAGCCACGGTTGAGCCACCTTCCCCATTTTATTTTTCTCCAGACAGGGATGTACAATTGCTGAAGTTCATCCATGCGATCTTTAAATGTTTGCCATTGCCTATCCACCGTCAACCCTTTAAGTATCATTTGCCAGTCTATTCTAGCCAATTCACGCCTCAAACCATCGAAGTTACCTTTCCTTAAATTCAGGACCCTAGTTTCTGAATTAACTCTCCATCTTAATATAGAATTCTACCATGTTATGGTCACTTTTCCCCAAGGGGCCTCGTACAACAAGATTGCTAATTAGTCCTTTCTCATTACACATCACCCAGTCTAGGATGGCCAGCTCCCTAGTTGGTTCCTCAACATATTGATCGAGAAAACCATCCCAAATACAGGCCAGGAAATCCTCCTCCACCGCATTGCTACCAGTTTGGTTAGCCCAAACAATATGTAATTAAAGTCACCCATGATAACTGCTGTACCTTTATTCCACGCATCCCTAATTTCTTGTTTGATGCTGTCCCCAACCTCACTACTACTGTTTGGTAGTCTGTACACAACTCCCACTAGCGTTTTCTGCCCTTTGGTATTCCGTAGCTCCACCCATACCGATTCCACATCATCCAAGCTAATGTCCTTTCTTACTAGTGCATTAATTTCCTTTTTAACCAGCAATGCCACCCCGCCTCCTTTTCCTTTCTGCCTATCCTTCCTAAATGTTGAATACCCCTGGATATTGAGTTCCCAGCCTTGGTCACCTTGGATCCATGTCTCCTTGATGCCAATTACATCATAACCGTTAACTGCTATCTGCGCAGTTAATTCGTCCACCTTATTCCAAATACTCCTCGCATTGAGGCACAGAGCCTTCAGGCTTGTCTTTCTAACACACCTTGCCCCTTTAGAATTTGGCTGTAATGTGGCCCTTTTTGCTTTTTGCCTTAGGTTTCTCTGCCCTCCACTTTTACTTTTTTTCTTTCTATCCTTTGCTTCTGCCCCCATTCTACTTCCCTCTATCTCCCTGCATAGGTTTCCATCCCCCTGCCATATTAGTTTAACTCTTCCCCAAAAGCACTAGCAAACACTCCCCCTAGGACATTGGTTCCGGTCCTGTCCAGGTGCAGACCGTCCGGTTTGTACTGGTCCTACCTCCCCCAGAACCGGTTCCAATCTCCCAGGAATTTTAATCCCTCCCTTCTGCACCACTCCTCAAGCCACGTATTCATCTGAGCTATCCTGCGATTCCTACTCTGACTAGCACGTGGCACTGGTAGCAATTCTGAGATTACTACTTTTGAGGTCCTACTTTTTAATTTAGCTTCTAGCTCCCTAAATTCGTCTTGTAGGACCTCATCCCATTTTTTACCTATATCGTTGGTACCTATATGCACCACGACAACTGTCTGTTCACCCTCCTTTTTCAGAATGCCCTGCAACCGTTCCGAGACATCCTTGACCTTGCACCAGGGAGGCAACATACCATCCTGGAGTCTTAGTTGCGGCCGCAGAAACATCTATCTATTCCCCTTACAATTGAATCCTCTATCACTATAGCTCTCCCACTCTTTTTCCAGCCCTCCTCTGCAGCAGAGCCACCCACGGTGCCATGAACTTGGCTGCTGCTGCCCTTCCCGATGAGTCATCCCCTCCAACAGTACCCAAAGTGCTCCAGAGTGAATCCACCCGTTGCTCCAGTGCTGTAATGTGGTCTGTCAGGAGCTGCAGGCGGATGCACTTCCCGCACATGTAATCGTCAGGGACACCGGAAGCGTCCCTGACTTCCCACATAGTACAGGAAGAGCATAACATGTGTCCGATCTGTCCTGCCATGATTTAACCCTTAGATTAACTTAATTGGGCAACAATAATGCTAAAAGGTTACTTACTGATAAAGAAAAGAAAAAAAAAGAACTACTTGGCTGTGTGAGCTGTGAGGAGGATGCTAAGAGGCTGCAGGGTGACTTGGACAGGTTAGGTGAGTGGGCAAATGCATGGCAGATGCAGTATAATGTGGATAAATGTGAGGTTATCCACTTTGGGGGCAAAAACACGGAGGCAGAATATTATCTGAATGGTGGCAGATTAGGAAAAGGGGAGGTGCAACGAGACCTGGGTGTCATGGGTCATCAGTCATTGAAAGTTGGCATGCAGGTACAGCAGGCGGTGAAGAAGGCAAATGGTATGTTGGCCTTCATAGCTGGGGGATTTGAGTATAGGAGCAGGGAGGTCTTACTGCAGTTGTACAGGGCCTTGGTAAGGCCTCACCTGGAATATTGTGTTCAGTTTTGATCTCCTAATCTGAGGAAGGACATTCTTGCCATTGAGGGAGTGCAGTGAAGGTTCACCAGACTGATTCCCGGGATGGCAAGACTGACATTTGAGGAGAGACTGGATCGACTGAACCTGTATTCACTGGAGTTTAGAAGAATGAGAGGGGATTTCATAGAAACATATAAAATTCTGACAGGATTGGACAGGTTAGATGCAGGAAGAACGTTCCCGATGTTGGGGAAGTCCAGAACCAGGGGTCACAGTCTAAGGATAAGGGGTAAGCCATTTAGGACTGAGATGAGGAGAAACTTCTTCACTCAGAGAGTTGTTAACCTGTAGAATTCTCTACCACAGAGAGTTGTTGATGCCAGTTCATTAGATATATTCAAGAGGGAGTTAGATATGGTCCTTATGGCTAACGGGATCAAGGGGTATGGAGAGAAAGCAGGAAAGGGGTATTGAGGTGAATGATCAGCTATAATCTTATTGAATGGTGGTGCAGGCTTGAAGGGCCGAATGGCCTACTCCTGCACCTCTTTTCTATGTTTCTATGTATTAAATGTAACGACTTGCTGTGTGCAAAATGGCCGCTTAGGTTCCACAGAGGAGACTGTTAGCTAAAATTAAAGCTCATGGAATTGAAGGCAAATTATTGACTTGATTAGGAGATTCGTTAATTGGTCGAAGACAGAGAGTAAGGATAATGGGTAGGTACTCGAATTAGAAGGAAGTGGCTTGTGGTGTCCCACAAGGATCTGTGCTGGGGCCTCAGCTATTCATTATATTTATTAATGACTTTGATAACATAAGAGAGAGCCATATATCCAAATTTGCCAATGACACAAGGATTGGTGGCACCGTGAGTAGTGTAGCCAGGAGTATTAAACTACAAAGAGACGATGATAGATTAAGTGAGTGGGCAAAACTGTGGCAGATGGAGTTCAACGCAAGTAAGTGTGAGGTCATCCATTTTAAGACCAAAAAAGGATAGATCTGATTATTATTTAAATGGTGAAATGCTAGGACCAGTGGAGGACCAAAGAAATTTAGAGGCCCATGTACAGAGATCACTCAAATATAGTGGTCTGCTACATAAAATAATCAAAAAGGTTAATGTTAGTCTTTCAAACTAGAGGGCTCGAGTATAAAGGGGAGAAGTTTTGCTACAGTTATACAAAGCCCTGGTTAGACCATATCTGGAGTACTGTGTACAGTTCTGGGCATACTGTGAAAGGATATACTGTGCAGCACGGGTTCACCGGATTGTTACCAGGGCTCCAAGGGTTAGATTATGAGGAGATTTTACATAAACTAAGCTTGTATTACTTGGCTTCAGGGGTAGATTGAAACATTTTACGCTGGTGGGGGATGTAAGCTGAAAATCGGAACCAGGCCATTCAGGAGTGAAGTTAGGAAACACTTCTTCACACAACGGGCGGTAGGAGTATGGAACTCTCTCCCACAAAAAGCAATAGGTACCAGCTCAATTGATCATTTTAAAGCTGATATTGTTGCATTTTTACTAGCCAAGGGTATAAAATGATAAGGAGCCAAGGCGGGTGGGTGGAGTTAAGAAGGTTCACCAGACTGATTCCAGGGATGGCTGGACTGTCATATGAGAAGAGACTGGATCAACTAGGCCTTTATACACTGGAGTTTAGAAGGATGAGAGGGGATCTCATAGAAACATATAAGATTCTGACGGGACTGGACAGGTTAGATGCGGGAAGAATGTTCCTGATGTTGGTGAAGTCCAGAACCAGGGGACACAGTCTTAGGATAAAGGGTAGACCATTTAGGACTGAGTAACTTCTTCACTCAGAGAGTTGTTAACCTGTGGAATTCCCTGCCGCAGAGAGTTGTTGATGCCAGTTCATTGGATATATTCAAGAGGGAATTAGATATGGCCCTTACGGCTAAAGAGATCAAGGGGTATGGAGAGAAAGCGGAAAAGGGATACTGAGGGAATGATCAACCATGATCTTATTGAATGGTGGTGCAGGCTCGAAGGGCCAATTGGCCTACTCCTGCACCTAATTTCTATGTTTCTATGTTTCTATATTTACCAATCACCAGCCAATCACTTAACCCCTTGGCTGTGATGTCACCTTTCGATTTCTTTCTACTTCTTTTTTGCCTTTTCTCCACGCTGCAGCTGCACCAGCTGGACCCCTGACTCACCACGCTGCTCCTCTATGATGCAGCAGTACATAAACTCCCGCTGTGGATTGTGCCAGGGGATGGCCCCACATTGTTTGGCAGAAGTTGGCTGGGAAAAATCCGCTGGAACTGGGACGACATCCGAGCGCTCTTGTCCGTCGTCGACGCCTTATATGCCCAGGTTCTGAGCAAGGTACCATTGTTGTTTGGAAGATTCTCAGGGGCGAAAGTGCAGATCCATTTGGTTCCCAGTACGCGACCCATCCAGCACAAGGCACGGGCGGTACCATATATGATGCATGAGAAAGTGGAAATTGAGCTGGACAGGCTGCATCGAGAAGGCATCATCGCGCCGGTGGAATTCAATGAATGGGATAAACCGATTGTCCCGGTACTTAAAGAGGACATCACGGTCAGAATTTGTGGGGACTATAAAGTAACGATTAATCGTTTTACGCTACCCAAGGCAGATGACCTATTTGTGACCCTGGCTGGAGGGAAGATATTCACCAAGCTGGACCTGACCTCGGCCTACATGATGCAGAAGCTGGAGGAGTCTTCGAAAGGCCTCACCTGCATCATCACGCACAAAGATCTGTTCATCTATAGCAGATGCCTGTTCTGGATTCGGTCGGCCGCGGCAATCTTCCAATGGAACATGGAGAGCCTGCTAAAGTTGATCCCTCGCACTTTGGTTTTCCAGGATGACTCTCTCCTGATCACACTCACTCACTCACACTCTCCTGATCAAACTCACTCTCTCCTGATCACACTCAATCTCTTTCTCCTGATCACACTCACTGTACCTTTGCTGATCACCCTCACTCTCTCTCTCCTGATCACACTCACTCTCTCCTAATCACACTCTCTCTCTCTCTCACCTGATCACACTCACTCTCTCTCTCTCTCCTGATAACACTCACTCTCTCCTAATCACACTCACTCACTCTCTCCTGATCACGCTCATTCACCCTCTCCTGATTACACTCACTCTCTCCTAATCACACTCACTCTCACTCCTGATCACACTGACTCTCTCCTCATCACACTTGCTTTCTCCTGACCACATTCACACGCCTTCTCCTGATCACACACATTCTCTCTCCTGATCACACTCACTCTCTCCTAATCACACTCACTCTCTGTCCTGATCACACTCACTGTCCCGCTGCTGATCACCCTCACTCTCTCTCTCCTGATCACACTCACTGTCACTCTCCAGGTAACACTCAATCTCCCCAAATCACACTCACTTTCTCTCCTGTTCATACTCACTCCCTTTCCTGATCACACACACCCTCTCTCCTGATCACAATCACTCTCTCTCTCCTTATCACACTCACTCACCCCTAATCACACCCACTCCCTCTCTCCTGATCACGCTCATTCTCCCTCTCCTGATCACACTCACTCTCTCCTCATCACACTCACTCTCCCTCTCCTGGTCACACTCACTCTCTCCTGATCACACTCACTCTCTTCTAATCACACTCACTCTCTCTCTCCTGATCACACTCACTGTCCCTCTGATGATCACCCTCACTCTCTCTCCTGATCACACTCACTCTCTCCTAATCACAATCACTCTCTCTCACCTGATCACACGCACTCTCTCTCTCCTGATCACACCCACTCTCTCCTAATCACACTCACTCACTCTCTCCTGATCACGCTCATTCTCCCTCTCCTGATCACACTCATTCTCTCTTGATCACACTCACTCTCTCCAAATCACACTCATTCTCCCTCTCCTGATCAAACTCACTCACTCCTGATCACACTCACTCTCTCCTAATCACACTCACTCTCCCTCTCCTGGTCACACTCACTCTCACCTGATCACATGCACTCTCTCCTAATCACAGTCACTCTCTCTCTCTCCTGATCACACTCACTGTCCCTCTGCTGATCACCCTCACTCTCTCTCTCCTGATCACACTCACTCTCTCCTAATCACACTCTCTCTCTCTCACCTGATCACACTCACTCTCTCTCTCTCTCCTGATAACACTCACTCTCTCCGAATCACACTCACTCACTCTCTCCTGATCACGCTCATTCACCCTCTCCTGATTACACTCACTCTCTCCTAATCACACTCACTCTCTCCTAATCACACTCACTCTCCCTCTCCTGATCACATTCACTCCCTCCTGATCACACTCACTCTCTCTCCTGATCACACTCACTCTCCCTCTCCTGATCACACTCACTCTCTCCTAATCACACTCACTCTCTACTAATCACACTCAATCTCTCACACCTGACCACTTGCACTCTCTCTCTCCTGATCACACTCACTCCCTTTCCTCAACACACTCACGCTCTCCTGATCACACTCACTCACCTCCTGATCACACTCACTCTCTACTGATCACACTCTCTCTCTCTCCTGATCACACTCACTCTCCCTCTCCAGGTAACACTCACTCTCCCCTAATCACACTCATTTTCTCCCCTGTTCATACTCACTCCCTTTCCTGATCACACACACTCTCTCTCCTGATCACACTCACTCGCTCTCTCCTTAGCACACTCACTCTCTCCTGATCACACTCACTCACCCCTAATCACACTCACTCTCTCTCTCTCCTGATCACACTCGTTCTCCCTCTGCTGCTCACACTCACTCTTTCCTCATCACACTCACTCTCTCCTAATCACACTCACTCTCCCTCACCTGGTCACACTCACTGTCCCTCTGCTGATCACCCTCACTCTCTCTCTCTCCTGATCACACTCACTCTCTCCTAATCACACTCACTCTCTCTCTCACCTGATCACACTCACTCTCTCTCTCTCCTGATCACACTCACTCTCTCCTAATCACAATCACTCTCTCTCACCTGATCACACGCACTCTCTCTCTCCTGATCACACCCACTCTCTCCTAATCACACTCACTCACTCTCTCCTGATCACGCTCATTCTCCCTCTCCTGATCACACTCATTCTCTCTTGATCACACTCACTCTCTCCAAATCACACTCATTCTCCCTCTCCTGATCAAACTCACTCACTCCTGATCACACTCACTCTCTCCTAATCACACTCACTCTCCCTCTCCTGGTCACACTCACTCTCACCTGATCACATGCACTCTCTCCAAATCACAGTCACTCTCTCTCTCTCCTGATCACACTCACTGTCCCTCTGCTGATCACCCTCACTCTCTCTCTCCTGATCACACTCACTCTCTCCTAATCACACTCTCTCTCTCTCACCTGATCACACTCACTCTCTCTCTCTCTCTCTCCTGATAACACTCACTCTCTCCTAATCACACTCACTCACTCTCTCCTGATCACGCTCATTCACCCTCTCCTGATTACACTCACTCTCTCCTGATCACACTCACTCTCTCCTAATCACACTCACTCTCCCTCTCCTGATCACATTCACTCCCTCCTGATCACACTCACTCTCTCTCCTGATCACACTCACTCTCCCTCTCCTGATCACACTCACTCTCTCCTAATCACACTCACTCTCTACTAATCACACTCACTCTCCCTCTCCTGATCACACTCACTCTCTCCTAATCACACTCACTCTCCCTCTCCTGATAACACTCACTCTCTCCTAATCACACTCACTCACTCACTCCTGATCACGCTCATTCACCCTCTCCTGATCACACCCACTCTCTCTTTCCTTATCACACTCACTCTTTCTCACCTAATCACACTCACTCTCACTCCTGATCACACTGACTCTCTCCTCATCACACTTGCTTTCTCCTGACCACACTCACATGCCTTCTCCTGATCACACACATTCTCTCTCCTGATCACACTCACTCTCTCCTAATCACACTCACTCTCTGTCCTGATCACACTCACTGTCCCGCTGCTGATCACCCTCACTCTCTCTCTCCTGATCACACTCACTGTCACTCTCCAGGTAACACTCAATCTCCCCTAATCACACTCACTTTTTCTCCTGTTCATACTCACTCCCTTTCCTGATCACACACACCCTCTCTCCTGATCACAATCACTCTCTCTCTCCTTATCACACTCACTCACCCCTAATCACACCCACTCCCTCTCTCCTGATCACGCTCATTCTCCCTCTCCTGATCACACTCACTCTCTCCTCATCACACTCACTCTCCCTCTCCTGGTCACACTCACTCTCTCCTGATCACACTCACTCTCTTCTAATCACACTCACTCTCTCTCTCCTGATCACACTCACTGTCCCTCTGATGATCACCCTCACTCTCTCTCCTGATCACACTCACTCTCTCCTAATCACAATCACTCTCTCTCACCTGATCACACGCACTCTCTCTCTCCTGATCACACCCACTCTCTCCTAATCACACTCACTCACTCTCTCCTGATCACGCTCATTCTCCCTCTCCTGATCACACTCATTCTCTCTTGATCACACTCACTCTCTCCAAATCACACTCATTCTCCCTCTCCTGATCAAACTCACTCACTCCTGATCACACTCACTCTCTCCTAATCACACTCACTCTCCCTCTCCTGGTCACACTCACTCTCACCTGATCACATGCACTCTCTCCTAATCACAGTCACTCTCTCTCTCTCCTGATCACACTCACTGTCCCTCTGCTGATCACCCTCACTCTCTCTCTCCTGATCACACTCACTCTCTCCTAATCGCACTCACTCTCTCTCTCACGTGATCACACTCACTTTCTCTCTCCTGATCAAACCCACTCTCTCCTAATCACACTCACTCACTCTCTCCTGATCACGCTCATTCTCCCTCTCATGATCAACTCATTCTCTCCTGATCACACTCACTCTCTCCTAATCACACTCACTCTCCATCTCCTGATCACACTCACTCTCTCCTGATTACACTCAGTCTCTCCTAATCACACTCACTCTCTCTCCTGATCACACTCACCCTCCCTCTCCTGATCACACTCACTCTCTCCTAATCACAGTCACTCACTCTCTCCTTATCACACTCACTCTCCCTCTCCTGATCACACGTTCATTCTCCCCTGATCACACTTGCTCTCACTCTCCTGATCACACTCAGTCCCCCTCTCCTGATCACACTCATTTTCCCTCTACTGATCACACTCTCTCTCTCTGCTGATCACACACTCTCCCTCTCCTGATCACACTCACTCTCTCTCTCCTGATCACACTCACTGTCTCCTATTCACACTCATTCTCTCTTTCCTGATCACACCCTCTCTTTCCTAATCACACCCAATCTCTCTTTCCTTATCACACTCATTCTTTCTCTCCTAATCACACTCACTTTCACTCCTGATCACACTCACTCTCTCCTGATCACACTTGCACTCTCCTGACCACATTCACACGCCTTCACTTGATCACACACATTCTCTCTCCTGATCACACTCACTCTCTCCTGATTACACACTCTCTCTCCTGACCACACTCACTCTCTCTCTCCTGATCACACATTCTCTCTGCTGATCACACTCACTCTCTCCTGATCACACTCACACTCTCTCCTGAACACACTCACTCTCTCCAGATCACACTCTTCTCCCCTCTCCTGATCACACTCACTATCACTCCTAATCACATCCATTCTCACTGCTAATCACACTCACTTACTCCTGATCACACTCACTCTCTCTCTTGTTCACACTCACTCCCTTTCCTGATCACACTCACCCTCTCTCCTGATCACATTCACTCACTCTCCTGATCATACACTCACTCCCTTTCCTGATCACATTTACTCCTTCTCCTGACAACGTGCACTCCCTTTCCTGATCACATTCACTCTCTCTCCTGTTCACACTCACTGTCTCTACTGATCACACTCGCTCTCTGCTGATCACATGCACTCTCCCTCCTGATCACACTCACTCTCCCTCTCCTGATCACACTCTCTCTCTCATGACCACACTCACTCTTTGTCTCTCTCCTGATTACACACCCTCTCTCTCCTGATCACACTCATTCTCTCCTGATCACACTCACCCTCTCTCCTGATCACACTCACTCACTCCCCTGATCACATTCACCCCCGCTCCTGATCACACGCACTCCCTTTACTGATCACACTAACGCTCTCTCCTGATCACACTCGCTCTCTCCTGATCACACACACTCTCCCTCCTGATCACACTCACTCTCCCTCTCCTGATCACACTCTCTCTCTCCTGACCACACTCACTCTCTCTCTCCTGATAACACACACTCTCTCTCCTGATCACACTCACTCTCTCCTGACCACACTCACTCTCTCTCTCCTGATCACACTCGCTCTCTCCTGATCACATGAAATCTCCCTCCTGATCACACTCACTCACCCTCTCCTGATCACAATCTCTCTCTGCTGACCACACTCACTCTCGCTCTCCTGATCACACGCACTCTCTCTCCTGATCACACTCACCCTCTCCTGGTCACACTCACTCTCTCTCTCCTGACCACACTCACACTCTCTCTCTTGATCAAACTCACTCTCTCTTGATCAAACTCACTCTCTCTCGTAATCACACTCACTCTCACTCCTGATCACTCACTCTCTCTTTCCTGATCACACTCACTCTCTTTCTCCTGATCAAACTCATCTCTCTCTTGGTCACTCACACCCCCTCTGCTGATCACACTCACTCTCTTTACTGTTCACACTCGTTCTCTTTCCTGATCACACACTCTCTCTCTCTCCTGATCACACTTGCTCTCGCTCCTGATCACACACTCTCCCTCTCCTGTTCACACTCACTCCCTTTCCTGATCACACTCACTCTCTCTCCTGATCACACACTCTCTCTCCTGATCACACTCACTCTTCCTCTCCTGATCACACTCACTCCCTTTCCTGATCACATTCACTCCCGTTCCTGATCACACGCCCACCCTTTCCTTGATCACACCCTCTCTCCTGATCACACTCACTCTCTCTCTCCTGACCACACTCAAACTCACTATCTCCCCTAATCACATTCATTCTCTCTGCTAATCACACTCACTTTCTCCTGATCACACTCACTCACTCGCTTGTTCACACTCACTCCCTTTCCTGATCACACTCACTCTCTCTATTGATCACACACTCTCTCTCCTGACCGCATTCACTCTCTCTCTCCTGATCACACGCACTCTCTCTGCTGATCACACTCACTCTCTCCTGATCACACACACTCTCTCTCCTGATCACACTCACTCTCTCCTGATCACACTCACTCTCTTCTCCTGACCAAACTCAAACTCACTAACACCCCTAATCACATTCATTCTCTCTGCTGATCACACTCATTCTCTCCTGATCACATTCACTCTCTCACCTGATCACACACACTCTCTCTGCTGATCACACTCACTCTCTCCTGATCACACTCACTCTCTGTCTTGTTCTCACTCACTCCCTTTCCTGATCACACTCACCCTCTCACCTGATCACACTCACTCACTCCCCTGATCACACACTCACTCTCTACTGATCACACTCACTCTCTCTCCCCTGATCACAGTCACTGTCTCACCTGATCACACTCACTCACTCCCCTGATCACACACTCGCTCTCCTGACCGCATTCACTCTCTCTCTCCTGATCACACGCACTCTCTCTCCTGATCACACTCACTCTCTCCTAATCACACTCACTCTCCCTCTCCTGATTACATTCACTCCCTCCTGATCACACTCACTCTCTCTCCTGATCACACTCACTCTCCCTCTCCTGATCACACTCACTCTCTCCTAATCACACTCACTCTCCACTAATCACACTCAATCTCTCACACCTGACCACTTGCACTCTCTCTCT
Source organism: Pristiophorus japonicus (assembly GCF_044704955.1). Lineage (NCBI taxonomy): Eukaryota > Metazoa > Chordata > Chondrichthyes > Pristiophoridae > Pristiophorus > Pristiophorus japonicus. The sequence continues at coordinate 142,151,153 of NC_091982.1, read as the reverse complement.
CCTGATCACACTCACTCCCTTTCCTCAACACACTCACTCTCTCCTGATCATACTCACTCACCTCCTGATCACACTCACTCTCTACTGATCACACTCTCTCTCTCTCCTGATCACACTCACTCTCCCTCTCCAGGTAACACTCACTCTCCCCTAATCACACTCACTTTCTCCCCTGTTCATACTCACTCCCTTTCCTGATCACACACACTCTCTCTCCTGATCACACTCACTCACTCTCTCCTTAGCACACTCACTCTCTCCTGATCACACTCACTCACCCCTAATCACACTCACTCTCTCTCTCTCCTGATCACACTCGTTCTCCCTCTGCTGATCACACTCACTCTTTCCTGATCACACTCACTCTCTCCTAATCACACTCACTCTCCCTCACCTGATCACACTCACTGTCCCTCTGCTGATCACCCTCACTCTCTTTTCTCTCCTGATCACACTCACTCTCTCCTAATCACACTCACTCTCTCTCTCCTGATAACACTCACTCTCTCCTAATCACACTCACTCACTCTCTCCTGATCACGCTCATTCACCCTCTCCTGATCACACCCACTCTCTCTTTCCTTATCACACTCACTCTTTCTCACCTAATCACACTCACTCTCACTCCTGATCACACTGACTCTCTCCTCATCACACTTGCTTTCTCCTGACCACACTCACACGCCTTCACCTGATCACACACATTCTCTCTCCTGATCACACTCACTCTCTCCAAATCACAGTCACTCTCTGTCCTGATCACACTCACTGTCCCGCTGCTGATCACCCTCACTCTCTCTCTCCTGATCACACTCACTGTCACTCTCCAGGTAACACTCAATCTCCCCTAATCACACTCACTTTCTCTCCTGTTCATACTCACTCCCTTTCCTGATCACACACACCCTCTCTCCTGATCACAATCACTCTCTCTCTCCTTATCACACTCACTCACCCCTAATCACACCCACTCCCTCTCTCCTGATCACGCTCATTCTCCCTCTCCTGATCACACTCACTCTCTCCTCATCACACTCACTCTCCCTCTCCTGGTCACACTCACTCTCTCCTGATCACACTCACTCTCTTCTAATCACACTCACTCTCTCTCTCCTGATCACACTCACTGTCCCTCTGATGATCACCCTCACCATCTCTCCTGATCACACTCACTCTCTCCTAATCACAATCACTCTCTCTCACCTGATCACACGCACTCTCTCTCTCCTGATCACACCCACTCTCTCCTAATCACACTCACTCACTCTCTCCTGATCACGCTCATTCTCCCTCTCCTGATCACACTCATTCTCTCTTGATCACACTCACTCTCTCCAAATCACACTCATTCTCCCTCTCCTGATCAAACTCACTCACTCCTGATCACACTCACTCTCTCCTAATCACACTCACTCTCCCTCTCCTGGTCACACTCACTCTCACCTGATCACATGCACTCTCTCCTAATCACAGTCACTCTCTCTCTCTCCTGATCACACTCACTGTCCCTCTGCTGATCACCCTCACTCTCCCTCTCCTGATCACACTCACTCTCTCCTAATCACACTCACTCTCTACTAATCACACTCAATCTCTCACACCTGACCACTTGCACTCTCTCTCTCCTGATCACACTCACTCCCTTTCCTCAACACACTCACTCTCTCCTGATCACACTCACTCACCTCCTGATCACACTCACTCTCTACTGATCACACTCTCTCTCTCTCCTGATCACACTCACTCTCCCTCTCCAGGTAACACTCACTCTCCCCTAATCACACTCACTTTCTCCCCTGTTCATACTCACTCCCTTTCCTGATCACACACACTCTCTCTCCTGATCACACTCACTCGCTCTCTCCTTAGCACACTCACTCTCTCCTGATCACACTCACTCACCCCTAATCACACTCACTCTCTCTCTCTCCTGATCACACTCGTTCTCCCTCTGCTGATCACACTCACTCTTTCCTGATCACACTCACTCTCTCCTAATCACACTCACTCTCCCTCACCTGGTCACACTCACTGTCCCTCTGCTGATCACCCTCACTCTCTCTCTCTCCTGATCACACTCACTCTCTCCTAATCACACTCACTCTCTCTCTCCTGATAACACTCACTCTCTCCTAATCACACTCACTCACTCTCTCCTGATCACGCTCATTCACCCTCTCCTGATCACACCCACTCTCTCTTTCCTTATCACACTCACTCTTTCTCACCTAATCACACTCACTCTCACTCCTGATCACACTGACTCTCTCCTCATCACACTTGCTTTCTCCTGACCACACTCACACGCCTTCTCCTGATCACACACATTCTCTCTCCTGATCACACTCACTCTCTCCAAATCACACTCGCTCTCTGTCCTGATCACACTCACTGTCCCGCTGCTGATCACCCTCACTCTCTCTCTCCTGATCACACTCACTGTCACTCTCCAGGTAACACTCAATCTCCCCTATTCACACTCACTTTCTCTCCTGTTCATACTCACTCCCTTTCCTGATCACACACACCCTCTCTCCTGATCACAATCACTCTCTCTCTCCTTATCACACTCACTCACCCCTAATCACACCCACTCCCTCTCTCCTGATCACGCTCATTCTCCCTCTCCTGATCACACTCACTCTCTCCTCATCACACTCACTCTCCCTCTCCTGGTCACACTCACTCTCTCCTGATCACACTCACTCTCTTCTAATCACACTCACTCTCTCTCTCCTGATCACACTCACTGTCCCTCTGATGATCACCCTCACTCTCTCTCCTGATCACACTCACTCTCTCCTAATCACAATCACTCTCTCTCACCTGATCACACGCACTCTCTCTCTCCTGATCACACCCACTTTCTCCTAATCACACTCACTCACTCTCTCCTGATCACGCTCATTCTCTCTCTCCTGATCACACTCATTCTCTCTTGATCACACTCACTCTCTCCAAATCACACTCATTCTCCCTCTCCTGATCAAACTCACTCACTCCTGATCACACTCACTCTCTCCTAATCACACTCACTCTCCCTCTCCTGGTCACACTCACTCTCACCTGATCACATGCACTCTCTCTTAATCACAGTCACTCTCTCTCTCTCCTGATCACACTCACTGTCCCTCGGCTGATCACCCTCACTCTCTCTCTCCTGATCACACTCACTCTCTCCTAATCACACTTTCTCTCTCTCACCTGATCACACTCACTTTCTCTCTCCTGATCACACCCACTCTCTCCTAATCACACTCACTCACTCTCTCCTGATCACGCTCATTCTCCCTCTCATGATCAACTCATTCTCTCCTGATCACACTCACTCTCTCCTAATCACACTCACTCTCCATCTCCTGATCACACTCACTCTCTCCTGATTACACTCAGTCTCTCCTAATCACATTCACTCTCTCTCCTGATCACACTCACCCTCCCTCTCCTGATCACACTCACTCTCTCCTAATCACAGTCACTCACTCTCTCCTTATCACACTCACTCTCCCTCTCCTGATCACACTCAGTCCCCCTCTCGTGATCACACTCATTTTCCCTCTACTGATCACACTCTCTCTCTCTGCTGATCACACACTCTCCCTCTCCTGATCACACTCACTCTCTCTCTCCTGATCACACTCACTGTCTCCTATTCACACTCATTCTCTCTTTCCTGATCACACCCTCTCTTTCCTAATCACACCCAATCTCTCTTTCCTTATCACACTCATTCTTTCTCTCCTAATCACACTCACTTTCACTCCTGATCACACTCACTCTCTCCTGATCACACTTGCACTCTCCTGACCACATTCACACGCCTTCTCTTGATCACACACATTCTCTCTCCTGATCACACTCACTCTCTCCTGATTACACACTCTCTCTCCTGACCACACTCACTCTCTCTCTCCTGATCACACATTCTCTCTGCTGATCACACTCACTCTCTCCTGATCACACTCACACTCTCTCCTGAACACACTCACTCTCTCCAGATCACACTCTTCTCCCCTCTCCTGATCACACTCACTATCACTCCTAATCACATCCATTCTCACTGCTAATCACACTCACTTACTCCTGATCACACTCACTCTCTCTCTTGTTCACACTCACTCCCTTTCCTGATCACACTCACCCTCTCTCCTGATCACATTCACTCACTCTCCTGATCATACACTCACTCCCTTTCCTGATCACATTCACTCCTTCTCCTGACAACGTGCACTCCCTTTCCTGATCACATTCACTCTCTCTCCTGTTCACACTCACTGTCTCTACTGATCACACTCGCTCTCTGCTGATCACATGCACTCTCCCTCCTGATCACACTCACTCTCCCTCTCCTGATCACACTCTCTCTCTCCTGACCACACTCACTCTTTGTCTCTCTCCTGATTACACACCCTCTCTCTCCTGATCACACTCATTCTCTCCTGATCACACTCACCCTCTCTCCTGATCACACTCACTCACTCCCCTGATCACATTCACCCCCGCTCCTGATCACACGCACTCCCTTTACTGATCACACTAACGCTCTCTCCTGATCACACTCGCTCTCTCCTGATCACACACACTCTCCCTCCTGATCACACTCACTCTCCCTCTCCTGATCACACTCTCTCTCTCCTGACCACACTCACTCTCTCTCTCCTGATAACACACACTCTCTCTCCTGATCACACTCACTCTCTCCTGACCACACTCACTCTCTCTCTCCTGATCACACTCGCTCTCTCCTGATCACATGAAATCTCCCTCCTGATCACACTCACTCACCCTCTCCTGATCACACTCTCTCTCTCCTGACCACACTCACTCTCGCTCTCCTGATCACACGCACTCTCTCTCCTGATCACACTCACCCTCTCCTGATCACACTCACTCTCTCTCTCCTGACCACACTCACACTCTCTCTCTTGATCAAACTCACTCTCTCTTGATCAAACTCACTCTCTCTCGTAATCACACTCACTCTCACTCCTGATCACTCACTCTCTCTTTCCTGATCACATTCACTCTCTTTCTCCTGATCAAACTCATCTCTCTCTTGGTCACTCACACCCCCTCTGCTGATCACACTCACTCTCTTTACTGTTCACACTCGTTCTCTTTCCTGATCACACACTCTCTCTCTCTCCTGATCACACTTGCTCTCGCTCCTGATCACACACTCTCCCTCTCCTGTTCACACTCACTCCCTTTCCTGATCACACTCACTCTCTCTCCTGATCACACACTCTCTCTCCTGATCACACTCACTCTTCCTCTCCTGATCACACTCACTCCCTTTCCTGATCACATTCACTCCCGTTCCTGATCACACGCCCACCCTTTCCTTGATCACACCCTCTCTCCTGATCACACTCACTCTCTCTCTCCTGACCACACTCAAACTCACTATCTCCCCTAATCACATTCATTCTCTCTGCTAATCACACTCACTTTCTCCTGATCACACTCACTCACTCGCTTGTTCACACTCACTCCCTTTCCTGATCACACTCACTCTCTCTATTGATCACACACTCTCTCTCCTGACCGCATTCACTCTCTCTCTCCTGATCACACGCACTCTCTCTGCTGATCACACTCACTCTCTCCTGATCACACACACTCTCTCTCCTGATCACACTCACTCTCTCCTGATCACACTCACTCTCTTCTCCTGACCAAACTCAAACTCACTAACACCCCTAATCACATTCATTCTCTCTGCTGATCACACTCATTCTCTCCTGATCACATTCACTCTCTCACCTGATCACACACACTCTCTCTGCTGATCACACTCACTCTCTCCTGATCACACTCACTCTCTGTCTTGTTCTCACTCACTCCCTTTCCTGATCACACTCACCCTCTCACCTGATCACACTCACTCACTCCCCTGATCACACACTCACTCTCTACTGATCACACTCACTCTCTCTCCCCTGATCACAGTCACTGTCTCACCTGATCACACTCACTCACTCCCCTGATCACACACTCGCTCTCCTGACCGCATTCACTCTCTCTCTCCTGATCACACGCACTCTCTCTCCTGATCACACTCACTCTCTCCTAATCACACTCACTCTCCCTCTCCTGATTACATTCACTCCCTCCTGATCACACTCACTCTCTCTCTCCTGATCACACTCACTCTCCCTCTCCTGATCACACTCACTCTCTCCTAATCACACTCACTCTCCACTAATCACACTCAATCTCTCACACCTGACCACTTGCACTCTCTCTCTCCTGATCACACTCACTCCCTTTCCTCAACACACTCACTCTCTCCTGATCATACTCACTCACCTCCTGATCACACTCACTCTCTACTGATCACACTCTCTCTCTCTCCTGATCACACTCACTCTCCCTCTCCAGGTAACACTCACTCTCCCCTAATCACACTCACTTTCTCCCCTGTTCATACTCACTCCCTTTCCTGATCACACACACTCTCTCTCCTGATCACACTCACTCGCTCTCTCCTTAGCACACTCACTCTCTCCTGATCACACTCACTCACCCCTAATCACACTCACTCTCTCTCTCTCCTGATCACACTCGTTCTCCCTCTGCTGATCACACTCACTCTTTCCTGATCACACTCACTCTCTCCTAATCACACTCACTCTCCCTCACCTGATCACACTCACTGTCCCTCTGCTGATCACCCTCACTCTCTCTCTCTCCTGATCACACTCACTCTCTCCTAATCACACTCACTCTCTCTCTCCTGATAACACTCACTCTCTCCTAATCACACTCACTCACTCTCTCCTGATCACGCTCATTCACCCTCTCCTGATCACACCCACTCTCTCTTTCCTTATCACACTCACTCTTTCTCACCTAATCACACTCACTCTCACTCCTGATCACACTGACTCTCTCCTCATCACACTTGCTTTCTCCTGACCACACTCACACGCCTTCACCTGATCACACACATTCTCTCTCCTGATCACACTCACTCTCTCCAAATCACAGTCACTCTCTGTCCTGATCACACTCACTGTCCCGCTGCTGATCACCCTCACTCTCTCTCTCCTGATCACACTCACTGTCACTCTCCAGGTAACACTCAATCTCCCCTAATCACACTCACTTTCTCTCCTGTTCATACTCACTCCCTTTCCTGATCACACACACCCTCTCTCCTGATCACAATCACTCTCTCTCTCCTTATCACACTCACTCACCCCTAATCACACCCACTCCCTCTCTCCTGATCACGCTCATTCTCCCTCTCCTGATCACACTCACTCTCTCCTCATCACACTCACTCTCCCTCTCCTGGTCACACTCACTCTCTCCTGATCACACTCACTCTCTCTCTCCTGATCACACTCACTGTCCCTCTGATGATCACCCTCACTCTCTCTCCTGATCACACTCACTCTCTCCTAATCACAATCACTCTCTCTCACCTGATCACACGCACTCTCTCTCTCCTGATCACACCCACTCTCTCCTAATCACACTCACTCACTCTCTCCTGATCACGCTCATTCTCCCTCTCCTGATCACACTCATTCTCTCTTGATCACACTCACTCTCTCCAAATCACACTCATTCTCTCTCTCCTGATCAAACTCACTCACTCCTGATCACACTCACTCTCTCCTAATCACACTCACTCTCCCTCTCCTGGTCACACTCACTCTCACCTGATCACATGCACTCTCTCCTAATCACAGTCACTCTCTCTCTCTCCTGATCACACTCACTGTCCCTCTGCTGATCACCCTCACTCTCTCTCTCCTGATCACACTCACTCTCTCCTAATCGCACTCACTCTCTCTCTCACGTGATCACACTCACTTTCTCTCTCCTGATCAAACCCACTCTCTCCTAATCACACTCACTCACTCTCTCCTGATCACGCTCATTCTCCCTCTCATGATCAACTCATTCTCTCCTGATCACACTCACTCTCTCCTAATCACACTCACTCTCCATCTCCTGATCACACTCACTCTCTCCTGATTACACTCAGTCTCTCCTAATCACACTCACTCTCTCCTGATCACACTCACCCTCCCTCTCCTGATCACACTCACTCTCTCCTAATCACAGTCACTCACTCTCTCCTTATCACACTCACTCTCCCTCTCCTGATCACACGTTCATTCTCCCCTGATCACACTTGCTCTCACTCTCCTGATCACACTCAGTCCCCCTCTCCTGATCACACTCATTTTCCCTCTACTGATCACACTCTCTCTCTCTGCTGATCACACACTCTCCCTCTCCTGATCACACTCACTCTCTCTCTCCTGATCACACTCACTGTCTCCTATTCACACTCATTCTCTCTTTCCTGATCACACCCTCTCTTTCCTAATCACACCCAATCTCTCTTTCCTTATCACACTCATTCTTTCTCTCCTAATCACACTCACTTTCACTCCTGATCACACTCACTCTCTCCTGATCACACTTGCACTCTCCTGACCACATTCACACGCCTTCACTTGATCACACACATTCTCTCTCCTGATCACACTCACTCTCTCCTGATTACACACTCTCTCTCCTGACCACACTCACTCTCTCTCTCCTGATCACACATTCTCTCTGCTGATCACACTCACTCTCTCCTGATCACACTCACACTCTCTCCTGAACACACTCACTCTCTCCAGATCACACTCTTCTCCCCTCTCCTGATCACACTCACTATCACTCCTAATCACATCCATTCTCACTGCTAATCACACTCACTTACTCCTGATCACACTCACTCTCTCTCTTGTTCACACTCACTCCCTTTCCTGATCACACTCACCCTCTCTCCTGATCACATTCACTCACTCTCCTGATCATACACTCACTCCCTTTCCTGATCACATTTACTCCTTCTCCTGACAACGTGCACTCCCTTTCCTGATCACATTCACTCTCTCTCCTGTTCACACTCACTGTCTCTACTGATCACACTCGCTCTCTGCTGATCACATGCACTCTCCCTCCTGATCACACTCACTCTCCCTCTCCTGATCACACTCTCTCTCTCATGACCACATTCACTCTTTGTCTCTCTCCTGATTACACACCCTCTCTCTCCTGATCACACTCATTCTCTCCTGATCACACTCACCCTCTCTCCTGATCACACTCACTCACTCCCCTGATCACATTCACCCCCGCTCCTGATCACACGCACTCCCTTTACTGATCACACTAACGCTCTCTCCTGATCACACTCGCTCTCTCCTGATCACACACACTCTCCCTCCTGATCACACTCACTCTCCCTCTCCTGATCACACTCTCTCTCTCCTGACCACACTCACTCTCTCTCTCCTGATAACACACACTCTCTCTCCTGATCACACTCACTCTCTCCTGACCACACTCACTCTCTCTCTCCTGATCACACTCGCTCTCTCCTGATCACATGAAATCTCCCTCCTGATCACACTCACTCACCCTCTCCTGATCACAATCTCTCTCTGCTGACCACACTCACTCTCGCTCTCCTGATCACACGCACTCTCTCTCCTGATCACACTCACCCTCTCCTGATCACACTCACTCTCTCTCTCCTGACCACACTCACACTCTCTCTCTTGATCAAACTCACTCTCTCTTGATCAAACTCACTCTCTCTCGTAATCACACTCACTCTCACTCCTGATCACTCACTCTCTCTTTCCTGATCACACTCACTCTCTTTCTCCTGATCAAACTCATCTCTCTCTTGGTCACTCACACCCCCTCTGCTGATCACACTCACTCTCTTTACTGTTCACACTCGTTCTCTTTCCTGATCACACACTCTCTCTCTCTCCTGATCACACTTGCTCTCGCTCCTGATCACACACTCTCCCTCTCCTGTTCACACTCACTCCCTTTCCTGATCACACTCACTCTCTCTCCTGATCACACACTCTCTCTCCTGATCACACTCACTCTTCCTCTCCTGATCACACTCACTCCCTTTCCTGATCACATTCACTCCCGTTCCTGATCACACGCCCACCCTTTCCTTGATCACACCCTCTCTCCTGATCACACTCACTCTCTCTCTCCTGACCACACTCAAACTCACTATCTCCCCTAATCACATTCATTCTCTCTGCTAATCACACTCACTTTCTCCTGATCACACTCACTCACTCGCTTGTTCACACTCACTCCCTTTCCTGATCACACTCACTCTCTCTATTGATCACACACTCTCTCTCCTGACCGCATTCACTCTCTCTCTCCTGATCACACGCACTCTCTCTGCTGATCACACTCACTCTCTCCTGATCACACACACTCTCTCTCCTGATCACACTCACTCTCTCCTGATCACACTCACTCTCTTCTCCTGACCAAACTCAAACTCACTAACACCCCTAATCACATTCATTCTCTCTGCTGATCACACTCATTCTCTCCTGATCACATTCACTCTCTCACCTGATCACACACACTCTCTCTGCTGATCACACTCACTCTCTCCTGATCACACTCACTCTCTGTCTTGTTCTCACTCACTCCCTTTCCTGATCACACTCACCCTCTCACCTGATCACACTCACTCACTCCCCTGATCACACACTCACTCTCTACTGATCACACTCACTCTCTCTCCCCTGATCACAGTCACTGTCTCACCTGATCACACTCACTCACTCCCCTGATCACACACTCGCTCTCCTGACCGCATTCACTCTCTCTCTCCTGATCACACGCACTCTCTCTCCTGATCACACTCACTCTCTCCTAATCACACTCACTCTCCCTCTCCTGATTACATTCACTCCCTCCTGATCACACTCACTCTCTCTCCTGATCACACTCACTCTCCCTCTCCTGATCACACTCACTCTCTCCTAATCACACTCACTCTCCACTAATCACACTCAATCTCTCACACCTGACCACTTGCACTCTCTCTCTCCTGATCACACTCACTCCCTTTCCTCAACACACTCACTCTCTCCTGATCATACTCACTCACCTCCTGATCACACTCACTCTCTACTGATCACACTCTCTCTCTCTCCTGATCACACTCACTCTCCCTCTCCAGGTAACACTCACTCTCCCCTAATCACACTCACTTTCTCCCCTGTTCATACTCACTCCCTTTCCTGATCACACACACTCTCTCTCCTGATCACACTCACTCACTCTCTCCTTAGCACACTCACTCTCTCCTGATCACACTCACTCACCCCTAATCACACTCACTCTCTCTCTCTCCTGATCACACTCGTTCTCCCTCTGCTGATCACACTCACTCTTTCCTGATCACACTCACTCTCTCCTAATCACACTCACTCTCCCTCACCTGATCACACTCACTGTCCCTCTGCTGATCACCCTCACTCTCTCTCTCTCCTGATCACACTCACTCTCTCCTAATCACACTCACTCTCTCTCTCCTGATAACACTCACTCTCTCCTAATCACACTCACTCACTCTCTCCTGATCACGCTCATTCACCCTCTCCTGATCACACTCACTCTCTCCTCATCACACTCACTCTCCCTCTCCTGGTCACACTCACTCTCTCCTGATCACACTCACTCTCTTCTAATCACACTCACTCTCTCTCTCCTGATCACACTCACTGTCCCTCTGATGATCACCCTCACCATCTCTCCTGATCACACTCACTCTCTCCTAATCACAATCACTCTCTCTCACCTGATCACACGCACTCTCTCTCTCCTGATCACACCCACTCTCTCCTAATCACACTCACTCACTCTCTCCTGATCACGCTCATTCTCCCTCTCCTGATCACACTCATTCTCTCTTGATCACACTCACTCTCTCCAAATCACACTCATTCTCCCTCTCCTGATCAAACTCACTCACTCCTGATCACACTCACTCTCTCCTAATCACACTCACTCTCCCTCTCCTGGTCACACTCACTGTCCCTCTGCTGATCACCCTCACTCTCCCTCTCCTGATCACACTCACTCTCTCCTAATCACACTCACTCTCTACTAATCACACTCAATCTCTCACACCTGACCACTTGCACTCTCTCTCTCCTGATCACACTCACTCCCTTTCCTCAACACACTCACTCTCTCCTGATCACACTCACTCACCTCCTGATCACACTCACTCTCTACTGATCACACTCTCTCTCTCTCCTGATCACACTCACTCTCCCTCTCCAGGTAACACTCACTCTCCCCTAATCACACTCACTTTCTCCCCTGTTCATACTCACTCCCTTTCCTGATCACACACACTCTCTCTCCTGATCACACTCACTCGCTCTCTCCTTAGCACACTCACTCTCTCCTGATCACACTCACTCACCCCTAATCACACTCACTCTCTCTCTCTCCTGATCACACTCGTTCTCCCTCTGCTGATCACACTCACTCTTTCCTGATCACACTCACTCTCTCCTAATCACACTCACTCTCCCTCACCTGGTCACACTCACTGTCCCTCTGCTGATCACCCTCACTCTCTCTCTCTCCTGATCACACTCACTCTCTCCTAATCACACTCACTCTCTCTCTCCTGATAACACTCACTCTCTCCTAATCACACTCACTCACTCTCTCCTGATCACGCTCATTCACCCTCTCCTGATCACACCCACTCTCTCTTTCCTTATCACACTCACTCTTTCTCACCTAATCACACTCACTCTCACTCCTGATCACACTGACTCTCTCCTCATCACACTTGCTTTCTCCTGACCACACTCACACGCCTTCTCCTGATCACACACATTCTCTCTCCTGATCACACTCACTCTCTCCAAATCACACTCGCTCTCTGTCCTGATCACACTCACTGTCCCGCTGCTGATCACCCTCACTCTCTCTCTCCTGATCACACTCACTGTCACTCTCCAGGTAACACTCAATCTCCCCTAATCACACTCACTTTCTCTCCTGTTCATACTCACTCCCTTTCCTGATCACACACACCCTCTCTCCTGATCACAATCACTCTCTCTCTCCTTATCACACTCACTCACCCCTAATCACACCCACTCCCTCTCTCCTGATCACGCTCATTCTCCCTCTCCTGATCACACTCACTCTCTCCTCATCACACTCACTCTCCCTCTCCTGGTCACACTCACTCTCTCCTGATCACACTCACTCTCTTCTAATCACACTCACTCTCTCTCTCCTGATCACACTCACTGTCCCTCTGATGATCACCCTCACTCTCTCTCCTGATCACACTCACTCTCTCCTAATCACAATCACTCTCTCTCACCTGATCACACGCACTCTCTCTCTCCTGATCACACCCACTTTCTCCTAATCACACTCACTCACTCTCTCCTGATCACGCTCATTCTCTCTCTCCTGATCACACTCATTCTCTCTTGATCACACTCACTCTCTCCAAATCACACTCATTCTCCCTCTCCTGATCAAACTCACTCACTCCTGATCACACTCACTCTCTCCTAATCACACTCACTCTCCCTCTCCTGGTCACACTCACTCTCACCTGATCACATGCACTCTCTCTTAATCACAGTCACTCTCTCTCTCTCCTGATCACACTCACTGTCCCTCGGCTGATCACCCTCACTCTCTCTCTCCTGATCACACTCACTCTCTCCTAATCACACTTTCTCTCTCTCACCTGATCACACTCACTTTCTCTCTCCTGATCACACCCACTCTCTCCTAATCACACTCACTCACTCTCTCCTGATCACGCTCATTCTCCCTCTCATGATCAACTCATTCTCTCCTGATCACACTCACTCTCTCCTAATCACACTCACTCTCCATCTCCTGATCACACTCACTCTCTCCTGATTACACTCAGTCTCTCCTAATCACATTCACTCTCTCTCCTGATCACACTCACCCTCCCTCTCCTGATCACACTCACTCTCTCCTAATCACAGTCACTCACTCTCTCCTTATCACACTCACTCTCCCTCTCCTGATCACACTCAGTCCCCCTCTCGTGATCACACTCATTTTCCCTCTACTGATCACACTCTCTCTCTCTGCTGATCACACACTCTCCCTCTCCTGATCACACTCACTCTCTCTCTCCTGATCACACTCACTGTCTCCTATTCACACTCATTCTCTCTTTCCTGATCACACCCTCTCTTTCCTAATCACACCCAATCTCTCTTTCCTTATCACACTCATTCTTTCTCTCCTAATCACACTCACTTTCACTCCTGATCACACTCACTCTCTCCTGATCACACTTGCACTCTCCTGACCACATTCACACGCCTTCTCTTGATCACACACATTCTCTCTCCTGATCACACTCACTCTCTCCTGATTACACACTCTCTCTCCTGACCACACTCACTCTCTCTCTCCTGATCACACATTCTCTCTGCTGATCACACTCACTCTCTCCTGATCACACTCACACTCTCTCCTGAACACACTCACTCTCTCCAGATCACACTCTTCTCCCCTCTCCTGATCACACTCACTATCACTCCTAATCACATCCATTCTCACTGCTAATCACACTCACTTACTCCTGATCACACTCACTCTCTCTCTTGTTCACACTCACTCCCTTTCCTGATCACACTCACCCTCTCTCCTGATCACATTCACTCACTCTCCTGATCATACACTCACTCCCTTTCCTGATCACATTCACTCCTTCTCCTGACAACGTGCACTCCCTTTCCTGATCACATTCACTCTCTCTCCTGTTCACACTCACTGTCTCTACTGATCACACTCGCTCTCTGCTGATCACATGCACTCTCCCTCCTGATCACACTCACTCTCCCTCTCCTGATCACACTCTCTCTCTCCTGACCACACTCACTCTTTGTCTCTCTCCTGATTACACACCCTCTCTCTCCTGATCACACTCATTCTCTCCTGATCACACTCACCCTCTCTCCTGATCACACTCACTCACTCCCCTGATCACATTCACCCCCGCTCCTGATCACACGCACTCCCTTTACTGATCACACTAACGCTCTCTCCTGATCACACTCGCTCTCTCCTGATCACACACACTCTCCCTCCTGATCACACTCACTCTCCCTCTCCTGATCACACTCTCTCTCTCCTGACCACACTCACTCTCTCTCTCCTGATAACACACACTCTCTCTCCTGATCACACTCACTCTCTCCTGACCACACTCACTCTCTCTCTCCTGATCACACTCGCTCTCTCCTGATCACATGAAATCTCCCTCCTGATCACACTCACTCACCCTCTCCTGATCACACTCTCTCTCTCCTGACCACACTCACTCTCGCTCTCCTGATCACACGCACTCTCTCTCCTGATCACACTCACCCTCTCCTGATCACACTCACTCTCTCTCTCCTGACCACACTCACACTCTCTCTCTTGATCAAACTCACTCTCTCTTGATCAAACTCACTCTCTCTCGTAATCACACTCACTCTCACTCCTGATCACTCACTCTCTCTTTCCTGATCACATTCACTCTCTTTCTCCTGATCAAACTCATCTCTCTCTTGGTCACTCACACCCCCTCTGCTGATCACACTCACTCTCTTTACTGTTCACACTCGTTCTCTTTCCTGATCACACACTCTCTCTCTCTCCTGATCACACTTGCTCTCGCTCCTGATCACACACTCTCCCTCTCCTGTTCACACTCACTCCCTTTCCTGATCACACTCACTCTCTCTCCTGATCACACACTCTCTCTCCTGATCACACTCACTCTTCCTCTCCTGATCACACTCACTCCCTTTCCTGATCACATTCACTCCCGTTCCTGATCACACGCCCACCCTTTCCTTGATCACACCCTCTCTCCTGATCACACTCACTCTCTCTCTCCTGACCACACTCAAACTCACTATCTCCCCTAATCACATTCATTCTCTCTGCTAATCACACTCACTTTCTCCTGATCACACTCACTCACTCGCTTGTTCACACTCACTCCCTTTCCTGATCACACTCACTCTCTCTATTGATCACACACTCTCTCTCCTGACCGCATTCACTCTCTCTCTCCTGATCACACGCACTCTCTCTGCTGATCACACTCACTCTCTCCTGATCACACACACTCTCTCTCCTGATCACACTCACTCTCTCCTGATCACACTCACTCTCTTCTCCTGACCAAACTCAAACTCACTAACACCCCTAATCACATTCATTCTCTCTGCTGATCACACTCATTCTCTCCTGATCACATTCACTCTCTCACCTGATCACACACACTCTCTCTGCTGATCACACTCACTCTCTCCTGATCACACTCACTCTCTGTCTTGTTCTCACTCACTCCCTTTCCTGATCACACTCACCCTCTCACCTGATCACACTCACTCACTCCCCTGATCACACACTCACTCTCTACTGATCACACTCACTCTCTCTCCCCTGATCACAGTCACTGTCTCACCTGATCACACTCACTCACTCCCCTGATCACACACTCGCTCTCCTGACCGCATTCACTCTCTCTCTCCTGATCACACGCACTCTCTCTCCTGATCACACTCACTCTCTCCTAATCACACTCACTCTCCCTCTCCTGATTACATTCACTCCCTCCTGATCACACTCACTCTCTCTCTCCTGATCACACTCACTCTCCCTCTCCTGATCACACTCACTCTCTCCTAATCACACTCACTCTCCACTAATCACACTCAATCTCTCACACCTGACCACTTGCACTCTCTCTCTCCTGATCACACTCACTCCCTTTCCTCAACACACTCACTCTCTCCTGATCATACTCACTCACCTCCTGATCACACTCACTCTCTACTGATCACACTCTCTCTCTCTCCTGATCACACTCACTCTCCCTCTCCAGGTAACACTCACTCTCCCCTAATCACACTCACTTTCTCCCCTGTTCATACTCACTCCCTTTCCTGATCACACACACTCTCTCTCCTGATCACACTCACTCGCTCTCTCCTTAGCACACTCACTCTCTCCTGATCACACTCACTCACCCCTAATCACACTCACTCTCTCTCTCTCCTGATCACACTCGTTCTCCCTCTGCTGATCACACTCACTCTTTCCTGATCACACTCACTCTCTCCTAATCACACTCACTCTCCCTCACCTGATCACACTCACTGTCCCTCTGCTGATCACCCTCACTCTCTCTCTCTCCTGATCACACTCACTCTCTCCTAATCACACTCACTCTCTCTCTCCTGATAACACTCACTCTCTCCTAATCACACTCACTCACTCTCTCCTGATCACGCTCATTCACCCTCTCCTGATCACACCCACTCTCTCTTTCCTTATCACACTCACTCTTTCTCACCTAATCACACTCACTCTCACTCCTGATCACACTGACTCTCTCCTCATCACACTTGCTTTCTCCTGACCACACTCACACGCCTTCACCTGATCACACACATTCTCTCTCCTGATCACACTCACTCTCTCCAAATCACAGTCACTCTCTGTCCTGATCACACTCACTGTCCCGCTGCTGATCACCCTCACTCTCTCTCTCCTGATCACACTCACTGTCACTCTCCAGGTAACACTCAATCTCCCCTAATCACACTCACTTTCTCTCCTGTTCATACTCACTCCCTTTCCTGATCACACACACCCTCTCTCCTGATCACAATCACTCTCTCTCTCCTTATCACACTCACTCACCCCTAATCACACCCACTCCCTCTCTCCTGATCACGCTCATTCTCCCTCTCCTGATCACACTCACTCTCTCCTCATCACACTCACTCTCCCTCTCCTGGTCACACTCACTCTCTCCTGATCACACTCACTCTCTCTCTCCTGATCACACTCACTGTCCCTCTGATGATCACCCTCACTCTCTCTCCTGATCACACTCACTCTCTCCTAATCACAATCACTCTCTCTCACCTGATCACACGCACTCTCTCTCTCCTGATCACACCCACTCTCTCCTAATCACACTCACTCACTCTCTCCTGATCACGCTCATTCTCCCTCTCCTGATCACACTCATTCTCTCTTGATCACACTCACTCTCTCCAAATCACACTCATTCTCTCTCTCCTGATCAAACTCACTCACTCCTGATCACACTCACTCTCTCCTAATCACACTCACTCTCCCTCTCCTGGTCACACTCACTCTCACCTGATCACATGCACTCTCTCCTAATCACAGTCACTCTCTCTCTCTCCTGATCACACTCACTGTCCCTCTGCTGATCACCCTCACTCTCTCTCTCCTGATCACACTCACTCTCTCCTAATCGCACTCACTCTCTCTCTCACGTGATCACACTCACTTTCTCTCTCCTGATCAAACCCACTCTCTCCTAATCACACTCACTCACTCTCTCCTGATCACGCTCATTCTCCCTCTCATGATCAACTCATTCTCTCCTGATCACACTCACTCTCTCCTAATCACACTCACTCTCCATCTCCTGATCACACTCACTCTCTCCTGATTACACTCAGTCTCTCCTAATCACACTCACTCTCTCCTGATCACACTCACCCTCCCTCTCCTGATCACACTCACTCTCTCCTAATCACAGTCACTCACTCTCTCCTTATCACACTCACTCTCCCTCTCCTGATCACACGTTCATTCTCCCCTGATCACACTTGCTCTCACTCTCCTGATCACACTCAGTCCCCCTCTCCTGATCACACTCATTTTCCCTCTACTGATCACACTCTCTCTCTCTGCTGATCACACACTCTCCCTCTCCTGATCACACTCACTCTCTCTCTCCTGATCACACTCACTGTCTCCTATTCACACTCATTCTCTCTTTCCTGATCACACCCTCTCTTTCCTAATCACACCCAATCTCTCTTTCCTTATCACACTCATTCTTTCTCTCCTAATCACACTCACTTTCACTCCTGATCACACTCACTCTCTCCTGATCACACTTGCACTCTCCTGACCACATTCACACGCCTTCACTTGATCACACACATTCTCTCTCCTGATCACACTCACTCTCTCCTGATTACACACTCTCTCTCCTGACCACACTCACTCTCTCTCTCCTGATCACACATTCTCTCTGCTGATCACACTCACTCTCTCCTGATCACACTCACACTCTCTCCTGAACACACTCACTCTCTCCAGATCACACTCTTCTCCCCTCTCCTGATCACACTCACTATCACTCCTAATCACATCCATTCTCACTGCTAATCACACTCACTTACTCCTGATCACACTCACTCTCTCTCTTGTTCACACTCACTCCCTTTCCTGATCACACTCACCCTCTCTCCTGATCACATTCACTCACTCTCCTGATCATACACTCACTCCCTTTCCTGATCACATTTACTCCTTCTCCTGACAACGTGCACTCCCTTTCCTGATCACATTCACTCTCTCTCCTGTTCACACTCACTGTCTCTACTGATCACACTCGCTCTCTGCTGATCACATGCACTCTCCCTCCTGATCACACTCACTCTCCCTCTCCTGATCACACTCTCTCTCTCATGACCACATTCACTCTTTGTCTCTCTCCTGATTACACACCCTCTCTCTCCTGATCACACTCATTCTCTCCTGATCACACTCACCCTCTCTCCTGATCACACTCACTCACTCCCCTGATCACATTCACCCCCGCTCCTGATCACACGCACTCCCTTTACTGATCACACTAACGCTCTCTCCTGATCACACTCGCTCTCTCCTGATCACACACACTCTCCCTCCTGATCACACTCACTCTCCCTCTCCTGATCACACTCTCTCTCTCCTGACCACACTCACTCTCTCTCTCCTGATAACACACACTCTCTCTCCTGATCACACTCACTCTCTCCTGACCACACTCACTCTCTCTCTCCTGATCACACTCGCTCTCTCCTGATCACATGAAATCTCCCTCCTGATCACACTCACTCACCCTCTCCTGATCACAATCTCTCTCTGCTGACCACACTCACTCTCGCTCTCCTGATCACACGCACTCTCTCTCCTGATCACACTCACCCTCTCCTGATCACACTCACTCTCTCTCTCCTGACCACACTCACACTCTCTCTCTTGATCAAACTCACTCTCTCTTGATCAAACTCACTCTCTCTCGTAATCACACTCACTCTCACTCCTGATCACTCACTCTCTCTTTCCTGATCACACTCACTCTCTTTCTCCTGATCAAACTCATCTCTCTCTTGGTCACTCACACCCCCTCTGCTGATCACACTCACTCTCTTTACTGTTCACACTCGTTCTCTTTCCTGATCACACACTCTCTCTCTCTCCTGATCACACTTGCTCTCGCTCCTGATCACACACTCTCCCTCTCCTGTTCACACTCACTCCCTTTCCTGATCACACTCACTCTCTCTCCTGATCACACACTCTCTCTCCTGATCACACTCACTCTTCCTCTCCTGATCACACTCACTCCCTTTCCTGATCACATTCACTCCCGTTCCTGATCACACGCCCACCCTTTCCTTGATCACACCCTCTCTCCTGATCACACTCACTCTCTCTCTCCTGACCACACTCAAACTCACTATCTCCCCTAATCACATTCATTCTCTCTGCTAATCACACTCACTTTCTCCTGATCACACTCACTCACTCGCTTGTTCACACTCACTCCCTTTCCTGATCACACTCACTCTCTCTATTGATCACACACTCTCTCTCCTGACCGCATTCACTCTCTCTCTCCTGATCACACGCACTCTCTCTGCTGATCACACTCACTCTCTCCTGATCACACACACTCTCTCTCCTGATCACACTCACTCTCTCCTGATCACACTCACTCTCTTCTCCTGACCAAACTCAAACTCACTAACACCCCTAATCACATTCATTCTCTCTGCTGATCACACTCATTCTCTCCTGATCACATTCACTCTCTCACCTGATCACACACACTCTCTCTGCTGATCACACTCACTCTCTCCTGATCACACTCACTCTCTGTCTTGTTCTCACTCACTCCCTTTCCTGATCACACTCACCCTCTCACCTGATCACACTCACTCACTCCCCTGATCACACACTCACTCTCTACTGATCACACTCACTCTCTCTCCCCTGATCACAGTCACTGTCTCACCTGATCACACTCACTCACTCCCCTGATCACACACTCGCTCTCCTGACCGCATTCACTCTCTCTCTCCTGATCACACGCACTCTCTCTCCTGATCACACTCACTCTCTCCTAATCACACTCACTCTCCCTCTCCTGATTACATTCACTCCCTCCTGATCACACTCACTCTCTCTCCTGATCACACTCACTCTCCCTCTCCTGATCACACTCACTCTCTCCTAATCACACTCACTCTCCACTAATCACACTCAATCTCTCACACCTGACCACTTGCACTCTCTCTCTCCTGATCACACTCACTCCCTTTCCTCAACACACTCACTCTCTCCTGATCATACTCACTCACCTCCTGATCACACTCACTCTCTACTGATCACACTCTCTCTCTCTCCTGATCACACTCACTCTCCCTCTCCAGGTAACACTCACTCTCCCCTAATCACACTCACTTTCTCCCCTGTTCATACTCACTCCCTTTCCTGATCACACACACTCTCTCTCCTGATCACACTCACTCACTCTCTCCTTAGCACACTCACTCTCTCCTGATCACACTCACTCACCCCTAATCACACTCACTCTCTCTCTCTCCTGATCACACTCGTTCTCCCTCTGCTGATCACACTCACTCTTTCCTGATCACACTCACTCTCTCCTAATCACACTCACTCTCCCTCACCTGATCACACTCACTGTCCCTCTGCTGATCACCCTCACTCTCTCTCTCTCCTGATCACACTCACTCTCTCCTAATCACACTCACTCTCTCTCTCCTGATAACACTCACTCTCTCCTAATCACACTCACTCACTCTCTCCTGATCACGCTCATTCACCCTCTCCTGATCACACTCACTCTCTCCTCATCACACTCACTCTCCCTCTCCTGGTCACACTCACTCTCTCCTGATCACACTCACTCTCTTCTAATCACACTCACTCTCTCTCTCCTGATCACACTCACTGTCCCTCTGATGATCACCCTCACCATCTCTCCTGATCACACTCACTCTCTCCTAATCACAATCACTCTCTCTCACCTGATCACACGCACTCTCTCTCTCCTGATCACACCCACTCTCTCCTAATCACACTCACTCACTCTCTCCTGATCACGCTCATTCTCCCTCTCCTGATCACACTCATTCTCTCTTGATCACACTCACTCTCTCCAAATCACACTCATTCTCCCTCTCCTGATCAAACTCACTCACTCCTGATCACACTCACTCTCTCCTAATCACACTCACTCTCCCTCTCCTGGTCACACTCACTGTCCCTCTGCTGATCACCCTCACTCTCCCTCTCCTGATCACACTCACTCTCTCCTAATCACACTCACTCTCTACTAATCACACTCAATCTCTCACACCTGACCACTTGCACTCTCTCTCTCCTGATCACACTCACTCCCTTTCCTCAACACACTCACTCTCTCCTGATCACACTCACTCACCTCCTGATCACACTCACTCTCTACTGATCACACTCTCTCTCTCTCCTGATCACACTCACTCTCCCTCTCCAGGTAACACTCACTCTCCCCTAATCACACTCACTTTCTCCCCTGTTCATACTCACTCCCTTTCCTGATCACACACACTCTCTCTCCTGATCACACTCACTCGCTCTCTCCTTAGCACACTCACTCTCTCCTGATCACACTCACTCACCCCTAATCACACTCACTCTCTCTCTCTCCTGATCACACTCGTTCTCCCTCTGCTGATCACACTCACTCTTTCCTGATCACACTCACTCTCTCCTAATCACACTCACTCTCCCTCACCTGGTCACACTCACTGTCCCTCTGCTGATCACCCTCACTCTCTCTCTCTCCTGATCACACTCACTCTCTCCTAATCACACTCACTCTCTCTCTCCTGATAACACTCACTCTCTCCTAATCACACTCACTCACTCTCTCCTGATCACGCTCATTCACCCTCTCCTGATCACACCCACTCTCTCTTTCCTTATCACACTCACTCTTTCTCACCTAATCACACTCACTCTCACTCCTGATCACACTGACTCTCTCCTCATCACACTTGCTTTCTCCTGACCACACTCACACGCCTTCTCCTGATCACACACATTCTCTCTCCTGATCACACTCACTCTCTCCAAATCACACTCGCTCTCTGTCCTGATCACACTCACTGTCCCGCTGCTGATCACCCTCACTCTCTCTCTCCTGATCACACTCACTGTCACTCTCCAGGTAACACTCAATCTCCCCTAATCACACTCACTTTCTCTCCTGTTCATACTCACTCCCTTTCCTGATCACACACACCCTCTCTCCTGATCACAATCACTCTCTCTCTCCTTATCACACTCACTCACCCCTAATCACACCCACTCCCTCTCTCCTGATCACGCTCATTCTCCCTCTCCTGATCACACTCACTCTCTCCTCATCACACTCACTCTCCCTCTCCTGGTCACACTCACTCTCTCCTGATCACACTCACTCTCTTCTAATCACACTCACTCTCTCTCTCCTGATCACACTCACTGTCCCTCTGATGATCACCCTCACTCTCTCTCCTGATCACACTCACTCTCTCCTAATCACAATCACTCTCTCTCACCTGATCACACGCACTCTCTCTCTCCTGATCACACCCACTTTCTCCTAATCACACTCACTCACTCTCTCCTGATCACGCTCATTCTCTCTCTCCTGATCACACTCATTCTCTCTTGATCACACTCACTCTCTCCAAATCACACTCATTCTCCCTCTCCTGATCAAACTCACTCACTCCTGATCACACTCACTCTCTCCTAATCACACTCACTCTCCCTCTCCTGGTCACACTCACTCTCACCTGATCACATGCACTCTCTCTTAATCACAGTCACTCTCTCTCTCTCCTGATCACACTCACTGTCCCTCGGCTGATCACCCTCACTCTCTCTCTCCTGATCACACTCACTCTCTCCTAATCACACTCTCTCTCTCTCACCTGATCACACTCACTTTCTCTCTCCTGATCACACCCACTCTCTCCTAATCACACTCACTCACTCTCTCCTGATCACGCTCATTCTCCCTCTCATGATCAACTCATTCTCTCCTGATCACACTCACTCTCTCCTAATCACACTCACTCTCCATCTCCTGATCACACTCACTCTCTCCTGATTACACTCAGTCTCTCCTAATCACATTCACTCTCTCTCCTGATCACACTCACCCTCCCTCTCCTGATCACACTCACTCTCTCCTAATCACAGTCACTCACTCTCTCCTTATCACACTCACTCTCCCTCTCCTGATCACACTCAGTCCCCCTCTCGTGATCACACTCATTTTCCCTCTACTGATCACACTCTCTCTCTCTGCTGATCACACACTCTCCCTCTCCTGATCACACTCACTCTCTCTCTCCTGATCACACTCACTGTCTCCTATTCACACTCATTCTCTCTTTCCTGATCACACCCTCTCTTTCCTAATCACACCCAATCTCTCTTTCCTTATCACACTCATTCTTTCTCTCCTAATCACACTCACTTTCACTCCTGATCACACTCACTCTCTCCTGATCACACTTGCACTCTCCTGACCACATTCACACGCCTTCTCTTGATCACACACATTCTCTCTCCTGATCACACTCACTCTCTCCTGATTACACACTCTCTCTCCTGACCACACTCACTCTCTCTCTCCTGATCACACATTCTCTCTGCTGATCACACTCACTCTCTCCTGATCACACTCACACTCTCTCCTGAACACACTCACTCTCTCCAGATCACACTCTTCTCCCCTCTCCTGATCACACTCACTATCACTCCTAATCACATCCATTCTCACTGCTAATCACACTCACTTACTCCTGATCACACTCACTCTCTCTCTTGTTCACACTCACTCCCTTTCCTGATCACACTCACCCTCTCTCCTGATCACATTCACTCACTCTCCTGATCATACACTCACTCCCTTTCCTGATCACATTCACTCCTTCTCCTGACAACGTGCACTCCCTTTCCTGATCACATTCACTCTCTCTCCTGTTCACACTCACTGTCTCTACTGATCACACTCGCTCTCTGCTGATCACATGCACTCTCCCTCCTGATCACACTCACTCTCCCTCTCCTGATCACACTCTCTCTCTCCTGACCACACTCACTCTTTGTCTCTCTCCTGATTACACACCCTCTCTCTCCTGATCACACTCATTCTCTCCTGATCACACTCACCCTCTCTCCTGATCACACTCACTCACTCCCCTGATCACATTCACCCCCGCTCCTGATCACACGCACTCCCTTTACTGATCACACTAACGCTCTCTCCTGATCACACTCGCTCTCTCCTGATCACACACACTCTCCCTCCTGATCACACTCACTCTCCCTCTCCTGATCACACTCTCTCTCTCCTGACCACACTCACTCTCTCTCTCCTGATAACACACACTCTCTCTCCTGATCACACTCACTCTCTCCTGACCACACTCACTCTCTCTCTCCTGATCACACTCGCTCTCTCCTGATCACATGAAATCTCCCTCCTGATCACACTCACTCACCCTCTCCTGATCACAATCTCTCTCTCCTGACCACACTCACTCTCGCTCTCCTGATCACACGCACTCTCTCTCCTGATCACACTCACTCTCTCCTGATCACACTCACTCTCTCTCTCCTGACCACACTCACTCTCTCTCTCTTGATCAAACTCACTCTCTCTTGATCAAACTCACTCTCTCTCGTAATCACACTCACTCTCACTCCTGATCACTCACTCTCTCTTTCCTGATCACACTCACTCTCTTTCTCCTGATCAAACTCATCTCTCTCTTGGTCACTCACACCCCCTCTGCTGATCACACTCACTCTCTTTACTGTTCACACTCGTTCTCTTTCCTGATCACACACTCTCTCTCTCTCCTGATCACACTTGCTCTCGCTCCTGATCACACACTCTCCCTCTCCTGTTCACACTCACTCCCTTTCCTGATCACACTCACTCTCTCTCCTGATCACACACTCTCTCTCCTGATCACACTCACTCTTCCTCTCCTGATCACACTCACTCCCTTTCCTGATCACATTCACTCCCGTTCCTGATCACACGCCCACCCTTTCCTTGATCACACCCTCTCTCCCGATCACACTCACTCTCTCTCTCCTGACCACACTCAAACTCACTATCTCCCCTAATCACATTCATTCTCTCTGCTAATCACACTCACTTTCTCCTGATCACACTCACTCACTCGCTTGTTCACACTCACTCCCTTTCCTGATCACACTCACTCTCTCTATTGATCACACACTCTCTCTCCTGACCGCATTCACTCTCTCTCTCCTGATCACACGCACTCTCTCTGCTGATCACACTCACTCTCTCCTGATCACACACACTCTCTCTCCTGATCACACTCACTCTCTCCTGATCACACTCACTCTCTTCTCCTGACCAAACTCAAACTCACTAACACCCCGAATCACATTCATTCTCTCTGCTGATCACATTCATTCTCTCCTGATCACACTCACTCTCTCACCTGATCACACACACTCTCTCCTGACCACACTCACTCTCTCTCTCCTGATCACACATTCTCTCTGCTGATCACACTCACTCTTTCCTGATCACACTCACTCTCTCCTAATCACACTCACTCTCCCTCACCTGGTCACACTCACTGTCCCTCTGCTGATCACCCTCACTCTCTCTCTCTCCTGATCACACTCACTCTCTCCTAATCACACTCACTCTCTCTCTCACCTGATCACACTCACTCTCTCTCTCCTGATAACACTCACTCTCTCCTAATCACACTCACTCACTCTCTCCTGATCACGCTCATTCACCCTCTCCTGATCACACCCACTCTCTCCTTCCTTATCACGCTCACTCTTTCTCACCTAATCACACTCACTCTCACTCCTGATCACACTGACTCTCTCCTCATCACACTTGCTTTCTCCTGACCACACTCACACGCCTTCTCCTGATCACACACATTCTCTCTCCTGATCACACTCACTCTCTCCAAATCACACTCACTCTCTGTCCTGATCACACTCACTGTCCCTCTGATGATCACCCTCACTCTCTCTCCTGATCACACTCACTCTCTCCTAATCACAATCACTCTCTCTCACCTGATCACACGCACTCTCTCTCTCCTGATCACACCCACTCTCTCCTAATCACACTCACTCACTCTCTCCTGATCACGCTCATTCTCCCTCTCCTGATCACACTCATTCTCTCTTGATCACACTCACTCTCTCCAAATCACACTCATTCTCCCTCTCCTGATCAAACTCACTCACTCCTGATCACACTCACTCTCTCCTAATCACACTCACTCTCCCTCTCCTGGTCACACTCACTCTCACCTGATCACATGCACTCTCTCCTAATCACAGTCACTCTCTCTCTCTCTCCTGATCACACTCACTGTCCCTCTGCTGATCACCCTCACTCTCTCTCTCCTGATCACACTCACTCTCTCCTAATCGCACTCACTCTCTCTCTCACGTGATCACACTCACTTTCTCTCTCCTGATCACACCCACTCTCTCCTAATCACACTCACTCACTCTCTCCTGATCACGCTCATTCTCCCTCTCATGATCAACTCATTCTCTCCTGATCACACTCACTCTCTCCTAATCACACTCACTCTCCATCTCCTGATCACACTCACTCTCTCCTGATTACACTCAGTCTCTCCTAATCACATTCACTCTCTCTCCTGATCACACTCACCCTCCCTCTCCTGATCACACTCACTCTCTCCTAATCACAGTCACTCACTCTCTCCTTATCACACTCACTCTCCCTCTCCTGATCACACGTTCATTCTCCCCTGATCACACTTGCTCTCACTCTCCTGATCACACTCAGTCCCCCTCTCCTGATCACACTCATTTTCCCTCTACTGATCACACTCTCTCTCTCTGCTGATCACACACTCTCCCTCTCCTGATCACACTCACTCTCTCTCTCCTGATCACACTCACTGTCTCCTATTCACACTCATTCTCTCTTTCCTGATCACACCCTCTCTTTCCTAATCACACCCAATCTCTCTTTCCTTATCACACTCATTCTTTCTCTCCTAATCACACTCACTTTCACTCCTGATCACACTCACTCTCTCCTGATCACACTTGCACTCTCCTGACCACATTCACACGCCTTCTCTTGATCACACACATTCTCTCTCCTGATCACACTCACTCTCTCCTGATTACACACTCTCTCTCCTGACCACACTCACTCTCTCTCTCCTGATCACACATTCTCTCTGCTGATCACACTCACTCTCTCCTGATCACACTCACACTCTCTCCTGAACACACTCACTCTCTCCAGATCACACTCTTCTCCCCTCTCCTGATCACACTCACTATCACTCCTAATCACATCCATTCTCACTGCTAATCACACTCACTTACTCCTGATCACACTCACTCTTTCTCTTGTTCACACTCACTCCCTTTCCTGATCACACTCACCATCTCTCCTGATCACATTCACTCACTCTCCTGATCATAAACTCACTCCCTTTCCTGATCACATTCACTCCTTCTCCTGACAACGTGCACTCCCTTTCCTGATCACATTCACTCTCTCTCCTGTTCACACTCACTGTCTCTACTGATCACACTCGCTCTCTGCTGATCACATGCACTCTCCCTCCTGATCACACTCACTCTCCCTCTCCTGATCACACTCTCTCTCTCCTGACCACACTCACTCTTTGTCTCTCTCCTGATTACACACCCTCTCTCTCCTGATCACACTCATTCTCTCCTGATCACACTCACCCTCTCTCCTGATCACACTCACTCACTCCCCTGATCACATTCACCCCCGCTCCTGATCACACGCACTCCCTTTACTGATCACACTAACGCTCTCTCCTGATCACACTCGCTCTCTCCTGATCACACACACTCTCCCTCCTGATCACACTCACTCTCCCTCTCCTGATCACACTCTCTCTCTCCTGACCACACTCACTCTCTCTCTCCTGATAACACACACTCTCTCTCCTGATCACACTCATTCTCTCCTGATCACACTCACCCTCTCTCCTGATCACACTCACTCACTCCCCTGATCACATTCACCCCCGCTCCTGATCACACGCACTCCCTTTACTGATCACACTAACGCTCTCTCCTGATCACACTCGCTCTCTCCTGATCACACACACTCTCCCTCCTGATCACACTCACTCTCCCTCTCCTGATCACACTCTCTCTCTCCTGACCACACTCACTCTCTCTCTCCTGATAACACACACTCTCTCTCCTGATCACACTCACTCTCTCCTGACCACACTCACTCTCTCTCTCCTGATCACACTCGCTCTCTCCTGATCACATGAAATCTCCCTTCTGATCACACTCACTCACCCTCTCCTGATCACAATCTCTCTCTCCTAACCACACTCACTCTCGCTCTCCTGATCACACGCACTCTCTCTCCTGATCACACACTCTCTCTCCTGATCACACTCACTCTTCCTCTCCTGATCACACTCACTCCCTTTCCTGATCACATTCACTCCCGTTCCTGATCACACGCCCACCCTTTCCTTGATCACACCCTCTCTCCTGATCACACTCACTCTCTCTCTCCTGACCACACTCAAGCTCACTATCTCCCCTAATCACATTCATTCTCTCTGCTAATCACACTCACTTTCTCCTGATCACACTCACTCACTCGCTTGTTCACACTCACTCCCTTTCCTGATCACACTCACTCTCACTATTGATCACACACTCTCTCTCCTGACCGCATTCACTCTCTCTCTCCTGATCACACGCACTCTCTCTGCTGATCACACTCACTCTCTCCTGATCACACACACTCTCTCTCCTGATCACACTCACTCTCTCCTGATCACACTCACTCTCTTCTCCTGACCACACTCAAACTCACTAACACCCCTAATCACATTCATTCTCTCTGCTGATAACACTCATTCTCTCCTGATCACACTTACTCTCTCACCTGATCACACACACTCTCTCTGCTGATCACACTCACTCTCTCCTGATCACACTCACTCTCTCTCTTGTTCTCACTCACTCTCTCTCCTGATCACACACTCACTCTCTACTGATCACACTCACTCTCTCTCCC
Source organism: Pristiophorus japonicus (assembly GCF_044704955.1). Classification (NCBI taxonomy): domain Eukaryota; kingdom Metazoa; phylum Chordata; class Chondrichthyes; family Pristiophoridae; genus Pristiophorus; species Pristiophorus japonicus. The sequence goes on along the minus strand of NC_091982.1, from coordinate 142,121,002 downwards.
CTGATCACAGTCACTGTCTCACCTGATCACACTCACTCACTCCCCTGATCACACACTCGCTCTCCTGACCGCATTCACTGTCTCTCTCCTGATCACACGCACTCTCTCTCCTGATCACACTCACTCTCTCCTAATCACACTCACTCTCCCTCTCCTGATCACATTCACTCCCTCCTGATCACACTCACTCTCTCTCCTGATCACACTCACTCTCCCTCTCCTGATCACACTCACTCTCTCCTAATCACACTCACTCTCTACTAATCACACTCAATCTCTCACACCTGACCACTTGCACTCTCTCTCTCCTGATCACACTCACTCCCTTTCCTCAACACACTCACTCTCTCCTGATCACACTCACTCACCTCCTGATCACACTCACTCTCTACTGATCACACTCTCTCTCTCCTGATCACACTCACTCTCCCTCTCCAGGTAACACTCACTCTCCCCTAATCACACTCACTTTCTCCCCTGTTCATACTCACTCCCTTTCCTGATCACACACACTCTCTCTCCTGATCACACTCACTCGCTCTCTCCTTAGCACACTCACTCTCTCCTGATCACACTCACTCACCCCTAATCACACTCACTCTCTCTCTCTCCTGATCACACTCGTTCTCCCTCTGCTGATCACACTCACTCTTTCCTGATCACACTCACTCTCTCCTAATCACACTCACTCTCCCTCACCTGGTCACATTCACTGTCCCTCTCCTAATCACACTCACTCTCTCGCTCACCTGATCACACTCACTCTCTCTCTCCTGATAACACTCACTCTCTCCTAATCACACTCACTCACTCTCTCCTGATCACGCTCATTCACCCTCTCCTGATCACACCCACTCTCTCTTTCCTTATCACACTCACTCTTTCTCACCTAATCACACTCACTCTCACTCCTGATCACACTGACTCTCTCCTCATCACACTTGCTTTCTCCTGACCACACTCACACGCCTTCTCCTGATCACACACATTCTCTCTCCTAATCACACTCACTCTCCCTCACCTGGTCACACTCACTGTCCCTCTGCTGATCACCCTCACTCTCTCTCTCTCCTGATCACACTCACTCTCTCCTAATCACACTCACTCTCTCTCTCACCTGATCACACTCACTCTCTCTCTCCTGATAACACTCACTCTCTCCTAATCACACTCACTCACTCTCTCCTGATCACGCTCATTCACCCTCTCCTGATCACACCCACTCTCTCTTTCCTTATCACACTCACTCTTTCTCACCTAATCACACTCACTCTCACTCCTGATCACACTGACTCTCTCCTCATCACACTTGCTTTCTCCTGACCACACTCACACGCCTTCTCCTGATCACACACATTCTCTCTCCTGATCACACTCACTCTCTCCAAATCACACTCACTCTCTGTCCTGATCACACTCACTGTCCCGCTGCTGATCACCCTCACTCTCTCTCTCCTGATCACACTCACTGTCACTCTCCAGGTAACACTCAATCTCCCCTAATCACACTCACTTTCTCTCCTGTTCATACTCACTCCCTTTCCTGATCACACACACCCTCTCTCCTGATCACAATCACTCTCTCTCTCCTTATCACACTCACTCACCCCTAATCACACCCACTCCCTCTCTCCTGATCACGCTCATTCTCCCTCTCCTGATCACACTCACTCTCTCTTCATCACACTCACTCTCCCTCTCCTGGTCACACTCACTCTCTCCTGATCACACCCACTCTCTTCTAATCACACTCACTCACTCTCTCCTGATCACGCTCATTCTCCCTCTCCTGATCACACTCATTCTCTCTTGATCACACTCACTCTCTCCAAATCACACTCATTCTCCCTCTCCTGATCAAACTCACTCACTCCTGATCACACTCACTCTCTCCTAATCACACTCACTCTCCCTCTCCTGGTCACACTCACTCTCACCTGATCACATGCACTCTCTACTAATCACAGTCACTCTCTCTCTCTCCTGATCACACTCACTGTCCCTCTGCTGATCACACTCACTCTCTCTCTCCTGATCACACTCACTGTCCCTCTGATGATCACCCTCACTCTCTCTCCTGATCACACTCACTCTCTCCTAATCGCACTCACTCTCTCTCTCACGTGATCACACTCACTTTCTCTCTCCTGATCACACCCACTCTCTCCTAATCACACTCACTCACTCTCTCCTGATCACGCTCATTCTCCCTCTCATGATCAACTCATTCTCTCCTGATCACACTCACTCACCCCTAATCACACCCACTCCCTCTCTCCTGATCACGCTCATTCTCCCTCTCCTGATCACACTCACTCTCTCTTCATCACACTCACTCTCCCTCTCCTGGTCACACTCACTCTCTCCTGATCACACCCACTCTCTTCTAATCACACTCACTCACTCTCTCCTGATCACGCTCATTCTCCCTCTCCTGATCACACTCATTCTCTCTTGATCACACTCACTCTCTCCAAATCACACTCATTCTCCCTCTCCTGATCAAACTCACTCACTCCTGATCACACTCTCTCTCTCTCCTGATCACACTCACTCTCCCTCTCCAGGTAACACTCACTCTCCCCTAATCACACTCACTTTCTCCCCTGTTCATACTCACTCCCTTTCCTGATCACACACACTCTCTCTCCTGATCACACTCACTCGCTCTCTCCTTAGCACACTCACTCTCTCCTGATCACACTCACTCACCCCTAATCACACTCACTCTCTCTCTCTCCTGATCACACTCGTTCTCCCTCTGCTGATCACACTCACTCTTTCCTGATCACACTCACTCTCTCCTAATCACACTCACTCTCCCTCACCTGGTCACACTCACTGTCCCTCTCCTAATCACACTCACTCTCTCTCTCACCTGATCACACTCACTCTCTCTCTCCTGATAACACTCACTCTCTCCTAATCACACTCACTCACTCTCTCCTGATCACGCTCATTCACCCTCACCTGATCACACCCACTCTCTCTTTCCTTATCACACTCACTCTTTCTCACCTAATCACACTCACTCTCACTCCTGATCACACTGACTCTCTCCTCATCACACTTGCTTTCTCCTGACCACACTCACACGCCTTCTCCTGATCACACACATTCTCTCTCCTGATCACACTCACTCTCTCCAAATCACACTCACTCTCTGTCCTGATCACACTCACTGTCCCGCTGCTGATCACCCTCACTCTCTCTCTCCTGATCACACTCACTGTCACTCTCCAGGTAACACTCAATCTCCCCTAATCACACTCACTTTCTCTCCTGTTCATACTCACTCCCTTTCCTGATCACACACACCCTCTCTCCTGATCACAATCGCTCTCTCTCTCCTTATCACACTCACTCACCCCTAATCACACCCACTCCCTCTCTCCTGATCACGCTCATTCTCCCTCTCCTGATCACACTCACTCTCTCCTCATCACACTCACTCTCCCTCTCCTGGTCACACTCACTCTCTCCTGATCACACTCACTCTCTTCTAATCACACTCACTCTCTCTCTCCTGATCACACTCACTGTCCCTCTGATGATCGCCCTCACTCTCTCTCCTGATCACACTCACTCTCTCCTGATCACAATCACTCTCTCTCACCTGATCACACGCACTCTCTCTCTCTCCTGATCACACCCACTCTCTCCTAATCACACTCACTCACTCTCTCCTGATCACGCTCATTCTCCCTCTCCTGATCACACTCATTCTCTCTTGATCACACTCACTCTCTCCAAATCACACTCATTCTCCCTCTCCTGATCAAACTCACTCACTCCTGATCACACTCACTCTCTCCTATTCACACTCACTCTCCCTCTCCTGGTCACACTCACTCTCACCTGATCACATGCACTCTCTCCTAATCACAGTCACTCTCTCTCTCTCCTGATCACACTCACTGTCCCTCTGCTGATCACACTCACTCTCTCTCTCCTGATCACACTCACTGTCCCTCTGATGATCACCCTCACTCTCTCTCCTGATCACACTCACTCTCTCCTAATCACACTCACTCTCTCTCTCACGTGATCACACTCACTTTCTCTCTCCTGATCACACCCACTCTCTCCTAATCACACTCACTCACTCTCTCCTGATCACGCTCATTCTCCCTCTCATGATCAACTCATTCTCTCCTGATCACACTCACTCTCTCCTAATCACACTCACTCTCCATCTCCTGATCACACTCACTCTCTCCTGATTACACTCAGTCTCTCCTAATCACACTCACTCTCTCTCCTGATCACACTCACCCTCCCTCTCCTGATCACACTCACTCTCTCCTAATCACAATCACTCACTCTCTCCTTATCACATTCACTCTCCCTCTCCTGATCACACGTTCATTCTCCCCTGTTCACACTTGCTCTCACTCTCCTGATCACACTCAGTCCCCCTCTCCTGATCACACTCATTTTCCCTCTACTGATCACACTCTCTCTCTCTGCTGATCACACACTCTCCCTCTCCTGATCACACTCACTCTCTCTCTCCTGATCACACTCACTGTCTCCTATTCACACTCATTCTCTCTCTCCTGATCACACCCTCTCTTTCCTAATCACACCCAATCTCTCTTTCCTTATCACACTCATTCTTTCTCTCCTAATCACACTCACTTTCACTCCTGATCACACTCACTCTCTCCTGATCACACTTGCACTCTCCTGACCACATTCACACGCCTTCTCTTGTTCACACACATTCTCTCTCCTGATCACACTCACTCTCTCCTGATCACACTCACTCTCTCCTAATCACAATCACTCTCTCTCACCTGATCACACGCACTCTCTCTCTCCTGATCACACCCACTCTCTCCTAATCACACTCACTCACTCTCTCCTGATCACGCTCATTCTCCCTCTCCTGATCACACTCATTCTCCCTCTCCTGATCAAACTCACTCACTCCTGATCACACTCACTCTCTCCTAATCACACTCACTCTCTCCTAATCACACTCACTCTCCCTCTCCTGGTCACACTCACTCTCACCTGATCACACTCACGCTCTTCTCCTGACCACACTCAAACTCACTAACACCCCTAATCACATTCATTCTCTCTGCTGATCACACTCACTCTCTCCTGATCACACTCACTCGCTCTCTTATTCTCACACACTCCCTTTCCTGATCACACACTCTCTCTCCTGATCACACTCACTCTCTCCTGATCACACACACACTCTCTCCTGATCACACTCACTCACTCTCCTGATCAAACACATCTCTCTCTTGGTCACTCAAACCCCCTCTGCTGATCACACTCACTCTCTTTACTGTTTACACTCGCTCTCTTTCCTGATCACAGACTCTCTCTCTCCTGATCACACCCTCACTCTCTCCTGATCACACTTGCTCTCACTCTCCTGATCACGCTGAGTCCCCTCTCCTGATCACACTCACTCTCCCTCTCCTGATCACACTCTTTCTCTGCTGATCACACTCACTCTCCCTCTCCTGACCACACTCACTCTCTCTCTCCTGATCAAACTCACTCTCACTCCTGATCACAATTACTCTCTCCTGATCACACTTAATCTCTCCTGACCACACTCACAATCCCTCTCCTGATCAAACACAATCTCTCTCCTGATCATATTCACTCTCTCCTGATCACACACTCTCTCTCCTGACCACACCCACTCTCTCTCTCCTGATCACACACACACTCTCTCTGCTGATCACACTCACTCTTTCCTGATCACACACACTCTCTCACCTGATCACACACACTCTCTCTGCTGATCACACTCACTCTCTCCTGACCGCATTCACTCTCTCTCCTGATCACACGCACTCTCTCTGCTGATCACACTCACTCTCTCCTGATCACACACACTCTCTCTCCTGATCACACTCACACTCTCCTGATCACACTCACTCTCTCTCTCCTGACCACACTCAAACTCACTATCTCCCCTAATCACATTCATTCTCTCTGCTGATCACACTCACTCTCTCTTGATCAAACTCACTCTCTCACCTATCACACACACTCTCTCTGCTGATCACACTCACTCTCTCCTGATCACACTCTCTCTCTCCTGATCATACACTCTCTCTCCTGACCACACTCACTCTCTCTCTCCTGATCACACACACTCTCTCTGCTGATCACACTCACTCTCTCTCTTGTTTTCACTCACTCCCTTTCCTGATCACACTCACCCACTCTCCTGATCACACTCACTCACTCCCCTGATCACACACTCACTCTCTACTGATCACACTCGCTCTCTCCTGATCACACTCACTCTCTCCTGACCACACTCACTCTCTCTCTCCTGATCACACTCGCTCTCTCCTGATCACATGCACTCTTCCTCCTGATCACACTCACACATCCTCTCCTGATCACAATCTCTCTTTCCTGACCACACTCACTCTCTCTCTCCTGATCACATGCACTCTCTCTCCTGATCACACTCACTCTCTCCTGACCACACTCACTCTCTCTCTCTTGATCAAACTCACTCTCTCTCTTGATCAAACTCACTCTTTCTCCTAATCACACTCGCACTCACTCCTGATCACACTCACTCTCTCTCCTGATCACACACTCTCTCTCCTGATCACACTCACTCTTCCTCTCCTGATCACACTCACTCCCTTTCCTGATCACATTCACTCCCGTTCCTGATCACACGCCCATCCTTTCCTTGATCACACCCTCTCTCCTGATCACACTCACTCTCTCTCCTGACCACACTCAAACTCACTATCTCCCCTAATCACATTTATTCTCTCTGCTAATCACACTCACTTTCTCCTGATCACACTCACTCACTCGCTTGTTCACACTCACTCCCTTTCCTGATCACACTCACTCTCTCTATTGATCACACACTCTCTCTCCTGACCGCATTCACTCTCTCTCTCCTGATCACACGCACTCTCTCTGCTGATCACACTCACTCTCTCCTGATCACACACACTGTCTCTCCTGATCACACTCACTCTCTTCTCCTGACCACACTCAAACTCACTAACACCCCTAATCACATTCATTCTCTCTGCTGATCACACTCATTCTCTTCTGATCACACTCACTCTCTCACCTGATCACACACACTCTCTCTGCTGATCACACTCACTCTCTCCTGATCACACTCACTCTCTCTCTTGTTCTCACTCACTCCCTTTCCTAATCACACTCACCCTCTCACCTGATCACACTCACTCACTCCCCTGATCACACACTTACTCTCTACTGATCACACTCACTCTCTCTCTCCTGATCACAGTCACTGTCTCACCTGATCACACTCACTCACCCCCTGATCACACACTCTCTCTCCTGACCGCATTCACTCTCTCTCTCCTGATCACACGCACTCTCTCTCCTGATCACACTCACTCTCTCCTGATCACACTCACTCTCTTCTCCTGACCGCATTCACTCTCTCTCTCCTGATCACACGCACTCTCTCTCCTGATCACACTCACTCTCTCCTGATCACACTCACTCTCTTCTCCTGACCACACTCAAACTCACTAACACCCCTAATCACATTCATTCTCTCTGCTGATCACACTCACTCTCTCCTGATCACACTCACTCTCTCTCTCTTGTTCTCACTCACTCCCTTTCCTAATCACACTCACCCTCTCACCTGATCACACTCACTCACTCCCCTGATCACACACTCACTCTCTACTGATCACACTCACTCTCTCTCTCCTGATCACAGTCACTGTCTCACCTGATCACACTCACTCACCCCCTGATCACACACTCTCTCTTCTGACCGCATTCACTCTCTCTCTCCTGATCACACGCACTCTCTCTCCTGATCACACTCACTCTCTTCTCCTGACCACACTCAAACTCACTAACACCCCTAATCACATTCATTCTCTCTGCTGATCACACTCACTCTCTCCTGATCACACTCACTCTCTCTCTTGTTCTCACTCACTCCCTTTCCTGATCACACTCACTCTCTCCTGATCACACACACTCTCTCTCCTGATCACACTCACTCTCTCCTGATCACACACACACTCTCTCCTCATCACACTCATTCTCTCTCCTGATCAAACTCGTCTCTCTCTTGGTCACTCACACCCCCTCTGCTGATCACACTCACTCTCTTTACTGTTTACACTCGCTCTCTTTCCTGATCACAGACTCTCTCTCTCCTGATCACACCCTCACTCTTCTCCTGATCATACTTGCTCTCACTCTCCTGATCACGCTGAGTCTCCTCTCCTGATCACACTCACTCTCCCTCTCCTGACCACACTCACTCTCTCTCTCCTTATCAAACTCACTCTCACTCCTGATCACAATTACTCTCTCCTGATCACACTTAATCTCTCCTGACCACACTCACAATCCCTCTCCTGATCAAACACAATCTCTCTCCTGATCATATTCACTCTCTCCTGATCACACACTCTGTCTCCTGACCACACCCACTCTCTCTCTCCTGATCACACACACACTCTCTCTGCTGATCACACTCACTCTTTCCTGATCACACTCACTCTCTCACCTGATCACACACATTCTCTCTGCTGATCACACTCACTCTCTCTCCTGATCACACACTCTCTCTCCTGACCGCATTCACTCTCTCTCCTGATCACACGCACTCTCTCTGCTGATCACACTCACTCTCTCCTGATCACACACACTCTCTCTCCTGATCACACTCACACTCTCCTGATCACACTCACTCTCTCTCTCCTGACCACACTCAAACTCACTATCTCCCCTAATCACATTCATTCTCTCTGCTGATCACACTCACTCTCTCTTGATCAAACTCACTCTCTTACCTGATCACACACACACTCTCTGCTGATCACACTCACTCTCTCCTGATCACACTCACTCTCTCTCCTGATCACACACTCTCTCTCCTGACCACACTCACTCTCTCTCTCCTGATCACATACACTCTCTCTGCTGATCACACTCACTCGCTCTCTTGTTTTCACTCACTCCCTTTCCTGATCACACTCACCTTCTCTCCTGATCACACTCACTCACTCCCCTGATCACACACTCACTCTCTACTGATCACACTTGCTCTCTCCTGATCACACTCACTCTCTCCTGACCACACTCACTCTCTCTCTCCTGATCACACTCGCTCTCTCCTGATCACATGCACTCTTCCTCCTGATCACACTCACACACCCTCTCCTGATCACAATCTCTCTCTCCTGACCACACTCACTCTCTCTCTCCTGATCACATGCACTCTCTCTCCTGATCACACTCACTCTCTCCTGATCACACACACTCTCTCTCCTGATCACACTCACTCTCTCCTGATCACACACACACTCTCTCCTGATCACACTCATTCTCTCTCCTGATCAAACTCATCTCCCTCTTGGTCACTCACACCCCCTCTGCTGATCACACTCACTCTCTTTACTGTTTACACTTGCTCTCTTTCCTGATCACAGACTCTCTCTCTCCTGATCACACCCTCACTCTCTCCTGATCACACTTGCTCTCACTCTCCTGATCATGCTGAGTCCCCTCTCCTGATCACACTCACTCTCCCTCTCCTGATCACACTCTTTCTCTGCTGATCACACTCACTCTCCCTCTCCTGACCACACTCACTCTCTCTCTCCTGATCAAACTCATTCTCACTCCTGATCACAATTACTCTCTCCTGATCACACTTAATCTCTCCTGACCACACTCACAATCCCTCTCCTGATCAAACACAATCTCTCTCCTGATCATATTTACTCTCTCCTGATCACACACTCTCTCTCCTGACCACACCCACTCTCTTTCTCCTGATCACACACACACTCTCTCTGCTGATCACACTCACTCTTTCCTGATCACACTCATTCTCTCACCTGATCACACACACTCTCTCCTGACCACACTCACTCTCTCTCTCCTGATCACACTCGCTCTCTCCTGATCACATGCACTCTTCCTCCTGATCACACTCACACACCCTCTCCTGATCACAATCTCTCTCTCCTGACCACACTCACTCTCTATCTCCTGATCACACTCGCTCTCTCCTGATCATGTGCACTCTCCCTCCTGATCACACTCACTCACCCTCTCCTGATCACAATCTCTCTCTCCTGACCACACTCACTCTCTCTATCCTGATCACACACACTCTCTCTCTCCTGATCACACTCACTCTCTCCTGATCACACTCACTCTCTCCTGATCACACTCACTCTCTCTCTCTCTCTTGACTACACTCACTCTCTCTCTCTTGATCAAACTCACTCTCTCTCTTGATCAAACTCACTCTCTCTCCTAATCACACTCGCTCTCACTCCTGATCACACTCACTCTCTCTTTCCTGATCACACTCACTCTCTCTCCTGATCAAACTCATCTCTCTCTTGGTCACTCACACCCCCTCTGCTGATCACACTCACTCTCTTTACTGTTTACACTTGCTCTCTTTCCTGATCACAGACTCTCTCTCTCCTGATCACACCCTCACTCTCTCCTGATCACACTTGCTCTCACTCTCCTGATCATGCTGAGTCCCCTCTCCTGATCACACTCACTCTCCCTCTCCTGATCACACTCTTTCTCTGCTGATCACACTCACTCTCCCTCTCCTGACCACACTCACTCTCTCTCTCCTGATCAAACTCATTCTCACTCCTGATCACAATTACTCTCTCCTGATCACACTTAATCTCTCCTGACCACACTCACAATCCCTCTCCTGATCAAACACAATCTCTCTCCTGATCATATTTACTCTCTCCTGATCACACACTCTCTCTCCTGACCACACCCACTCTCTTTCTCCTGATCACACACACACTCTCTCTGCTGATCACACTCACTCTTTCCTGATCACACTCATTCTCTCACCTGATCACACACACTCTCTCCTGACCACACTCACTCTCTCTCTCCTGATCACACTCGCTCTCTCCTGATCACATGCACTCTTCCTCCTGATCACACTCACACACCCTCTCCTGATCACAATCTCTCTCTCCTGACCACACTCACTCTCTCTCTCCTGATCACATGCACTCTCTCTCCTGATCACACTCATTCTCTCCTGATCACACACACTCTCTCTCCTGATCACACTCACTCTCTCCTGATCACACACACACTCTCTCCTGATCACACTCATTCTCTCTCCTGATCAAACTCATCTCCCTCTTGGTCACTCACACCCCCTCTGCTGATCACACTCACTCTCTTTACTGTTTACACTTGCTCTCTTTCCTGATCACAGACTCTCTCTCTCCTGATCACACCCTCACTCTCTCCTGATCACACTTGCTCTCACTCTCCTGATCATGCTGAGTCCCCTCTCCTGATCACACTCACTCTCCCTCTCCTGATCACACTCTTTCTCTGCTGATCACACTCACTCTCCCTCTCCTGATCAAACTCACTCTCACTCCTGATCACAATTACTCTCTCCTGATCACACTTAATCTCTCATGACCACACTCACAATCCCTCTCCTGATCAAACACAATCTCTCTCCTGATCATATTCACTCTCTCCTGATCACACACTCTCTCTCCTGACCACACCCACTCTCTCTCTCCTGATCACACACACACTCTCTCTGCTGATCACACTCACTCTTTCCTGATCACACTCATTCTCTCACCTGATCACACACACTCTCTCTGCTGATCACACTCACTCTCTCTCCTGATCACACACTCTCTCTCCTGACCGCATTCACTCTCTCTCCTGATCACACGCACTCTCTCTGCTGATCACACTCACTCTCTCCTGATCACACACACTCTCTCTCCTGATCACACTCACACTCACCTGATCACACACACTCTCTCTCTCCTGACCACACTCAAACTCACTATCTCCGCTAATCACATTCATTCTCTCTGCTGATCACACTCACTCTCTCTTGATCAAACTCACTCTCTCACCTGATCACACACTCTCTCTCTGCTGATCACACTCACTCTCTCCTGATCACACTCACTCTCTCTCCTGATCACACACTCTCTCACCTGACCACACTCACTCTCTCTCTCCTGATCACACACACTCTCTCTGCTGATCACACTCACTCTCTCTCTTGTTTTCACTCACTCCCTTTCCTGATCACACTCACCCTCTCTCCTGATCACACTCACTCACTCCCCTGATCACACACTCACTCTCTACTGATCACACTCGCTCTCTCTCTCCTGATCACAGTCACTGTCTCTCCTGGTCAAACTCACTCCCTTTCCTTGATCACACTCTCTCTCCTGATCACACTCACTCTCTCTCTCCTGACCGCACTCAAACTCACTATCTCCCCTATTCACATTCATTCCCTCTGCTAATCATACTCACTTTCTCCTGATCACACTCACTCTCTCTCTTGTTCACACTCACTCCCTTTCCTGATCACACTCACCCTCTCTCCTGATCACACTCACTCACTCACTCCCCTGATCACATTCACTCTCTCCTGATCACACTCACTCTCCCTCTCCTGATCACACGCACTCCCTTTCCTGATCACATTCACTCCCGTTCCTGATCACACGCACTCCCTTTCCTGATCACACTCACTCCCTCTCCTGATCACAATCGCTCCCTCCTGATCACACTCACTCTCCCTCCTGATCACACTCACTCTCCCTATCCTGATCACACTCTCTCTCTCCTGACCACACTCACTCTCTCTCTCCTGATAACACACACTCTCTCTCCTGATCACACTCACTCTCTCCTGACCACACTCACTCTCTCTCTCTCCTGATCACACTCGCTCTCTCCTGATCACATGCACTCTTCCTCCTGATCACACTCACACACCCTCTCCTGATCACAATCTCTCTCTCCTGACCACACTCACTCTCTCTCTCCTGATCACATGCACTCTCTCTCCTGATCACACTCACTCTCTCCTGACCACACTCACTCTCTCTCTCTTGATCAAACTCACTCTCTCTCTTGATCAAACTCACTCTTTCTCCTAATCACACTCGCACTCACTCCTGATCACACTCACTCTCTCTTTCCTGATCACACTCACTCTCTCTCCTGATCAAACTCATCTCTCTCTTGGTCACTCGCACCCCCTCTGCTGATCACACTCTCTCTTTTTACTGTTTACACTCGCTCTCTTTCCTGATCACACAATCTCTCTCTCTCCTGATCACACTTGCTCTCTCTCCTGATCACACTCACTCACTCTCCTGATCACACTCACTCTCTCTCCTGATCACGCTGAGTCCCCTCTCCTGATCACACTCATTCTCCCTCTCCTGATCACACTCTTTCTCTCCTGATCACACTCACTCTCCCTCTCCTGACCACACCCACTCTCTATTTCTGTATCACACTCACTCTCTCTTTCCTAATCACACTCACTCTCACTGCTGATCACAATTACTCTCTCCTGATCACACTTAATCTCTCCTGACCACACTCACAACCCCTCTCCTGATCACACACAATCTCTCTCCTGATCATACTCACTCTCTCCTGATCACACACTCTCTCTCCTGACCACACTCACTCACTCTCTCCTGATCACACACACTCTCTCTGCTGATCACACTCACTCTCTGTCCTGATCACACACTCTCTCTCCTGACCACACTCACTCTCTCTCTCCTGATCACATGCACTCTCTCTGCTGATCACACTCACTCTCTCCTGATCACACTCACTCTCTCTCCTGATCACACTCACTCTCTCCTGATCGCACTCACTCTCTCTCTCCTGACCACTCTCAACTCACTACCTCCCCTCATCACATTCATTCTCTCTGCTGATCACACTCACTCTCTCCTGATCACACTCACTCTCTCTCCTGATCACACACTCTCTCTCCTGACCACACTCACTCTCTCTCTCCTGATCACACTCGCTCTCTCCTGATCACATGCACTCTTCCTCCTGATCACACTCACACACCCTCTCCTGATCACAATCTCTCTCTCCTGACCACACTCACTCTCTCTCTCCTGATCACATGCACTCTCTCTCCTGATCACACTCATTCTCTCCTGATCACACACACTCTCTCTCCTGATCACACTCACTCTCTCCTGATCACACACACACTCTCTCCTGATCACACTCATTCTCTCTCCTGATCAAACTCATCTCCCTCTTGGTCACTCACACCCCCTCTGCTGATCACACTCACTCTCTTTACTGTTTACACTTGCTCTCTTTCCTGATCACAGACTCTCTCTCTCCTGATCACACCCTCACTCTCTCCTGATCACACTTGCTCTCACTCTCCTGATCATGCTGAGTCCCCTCTCCTGATCACACTCACTCTCCCTCTCCTGATCACACTCTTTCTCTGCTGATCACACTCACTCTCCCTCTCCTGATCAAACTCACTCTCACTCCTGATCACAATTACTCTCTCCTGATCACACTTAATCTCTCATGACCACACTCACAATCCCTCTCCTGATCAAACACAATCTCTCTCCTGATCATATTCACTCTCTCCTGATCACACACTCTCTCTCCTGACCACACCCACTCTCTCTCTCCTGATCACACACACACTCTCTCTGCTGATCACACTCACTCTTTCCTGATCACACTCATTCTCTCACCTGATCACACACACTCTCTCTGCTGATCACACTCACTCTCTCTCCTGATCACACACTCTCTCTCCTGACCGCATTCACTCTCTCTCCTGATCACACGCACTCTCTCTGCTGATCACACTCACTCTCTCCTGATCACACACACTCTCTCTCCTGATCACACTCACACTCACCTGATCACACACACTCTCTCTCTCCTGACCACACTCAAACTCACTATCTCCGCTAATCACATTCATTCTCTCTGCTGATCACACTCACTCTCTCTTGATCAAACTCACTCTCTCACCTGATCACACACTCTCTCTCTGCTGATCACACTCACTCTCTCCTGATCACACTCACTCTCTCTCCTGATCACACACTCTCTCACCTGACCACACTCACTCTCTCTCTCCTGATCACACACACTCTCTCTGCTGATCACACTCACTCTCTCTCTTGTTTTCACTCACTCCCTTTCCTGATCACACTCACCCTCTCTCCTGATCACACTCACTCACTCCCCTGATCACACACTCACTCTCTACTGATCACACTCGCTCTCTCTCTCCTGATCACAGTCACTGTCTCTCCTGGTCAAACTCACTCCCTTTCCTTGATCACACTCTCTCTCCTGATCACACTCACTCTCTCTCTCCTGACCGCACTCAAACTCACTATCTCCCCTATTCACATTCATTCCCTCTGCTAATCATACTCACTTTCTCCTGATCACACTCACTCTCTCTCTTGTTCACACTCACTCCCTTTCCTGATCACACTCACCCTCTCTCCTGATCACACTCACTCACTCACTCCCCTGATCACATTCACTCTCTCCTGATCACACTCACTCTCCCTCTCCTGATCACACGCACTCCCTTTCCTGATCACATTCACTCCCGTTCCTGATCACACGCACTCCCTTTCCTGATCACACTCACTCCCTCTCCTGATCACAATCGCTCCCTCCTGATCACACTCACTCTCCCTCCTGATCACACTCACTCTCCCTATCCTGATCACACTCTCTCTCTCCTGACCACACTCACTCTCTCTCTCCTGATAACACACACTCTCTCTCCTGATCACACTCACTCTCTCCTGACCACACTCACTCTCTCTCTCTCCTGATCACACTCGCTCTCTCCTGATCACATGCACTCTTCCTCCTGATCACACTCACACACCCTCTCCTGATCACAATCTCTCTCTCCTGACCACACTCACTCTCTCTCTCCTGATCACATGCACTCTCTCTCCTGATCACACTCACTCTCTCCTGACCACACTCACTCTCTCTCTCTTGATCAAACTCACTCTCTCTCTTGATCAAACTCACTCTTTCTCCTAATCACACTCGCACTCACTCCTGATCACACTCACTCTCTCTTTCCTGATCACACTCACTCTCTCTCCTGATCAAACTCATCTCTCTCTTGGTCACTCGCACCCCCTCTGCTGATCACACTCTCTCTTTTTACTGTTTACACTCGCTCTCTTTCCTGATCACACAATCTCTCTCTCTCCTGATCACACTTGCTCTCTCTCCTGATCACACTCACTCACTCTCCTGATCACACTCACTCTCTCTCCTGATCACGCTGAGTCCCCTCTCCTGATCACACTCATTCTCCCTCTCCTGATCACACTCTTTCTCTCCTGATCACACTCACTCTCCCTCTCCTGACCACACCCACTCTCTATTTCTGTATCACACTCACTCTCTCTTTCCTAATCACACTCACTCTCACTGCTGATCACAATTACTCTCTCCTGATCACACTTAATCTCTCCTGACCACACTCACAACCCCTCTCCTGATCACACACAATCTCTCTCCTGATCATACTCACTCTCTCCTGATCACACACTCTCTCTCCTGACCACACTCACTCACTCTCTCCTGATCACACACACTCTCTCTGCTGATCACACTCACTCTCTGTCCTGATCACACACTCTCTCTCCTGACCACACTCACTCTCTCTCTCCTGATCACATGCACTCTCTCTGCTGATCACACTCACTCTCTCCTGATCACACTCACTCTCTCTCCTGATCACACTCACTCTCTCCTGATCGCACTCACTCTCTCTCTCCTGACCACTCTCAACTCACTACCTCCCCTCATCACATTCATTCTCTCTGCTGATCACACTCACTCTCTCCTGATCACACTCACTCTCTCTCCTGATCACACACTCTCTCTCCTGACCACACTCACTCTCTCTCTCCTGATCACACACACTCTCTCTGCTGATCACACTCACTCTCTCTCTTGTTCACACTCACTCCCTTTCCTGATCACACTCACAACCCCTCTCCTGGTCACACACAATCTCTCTCCTGATCACACTCACTCTCTCCTGATCACACTCACTCTCTCTCCTGATCACACACTCTCACTCCTGACCACACTCACTCTCTCTCTCCTGATCACGCACACTCTCTCTGCTGATCACACTCACTCTCTCTCTTGTTTTCACTCACTCCCTTTCCTGTTCACACTCACCCTCTCTCCTGATCACACTCACTCACTCCCCTGATCACACACTCACTCTCTACTGATCACACTCGCTCTCTCTCTCCTGATCACAGTCACTATCTCTCCTGGTCAAACTCACTCCCTTTCCTTGATCACACTCTCTCTCCTGATCACACTCACTCTCTCTCTCCTGACCGCACTCAAACTCACTATCTCCCCTCATCACATTCATTCTCTCTGCTAATCACACTCACATTCTCCTGATCACACTCACTCTCTCTCTCTTGTTCACACTCACTCCCTTTCCTGATCACACTCACCCTCTCACCTGATCACACTCACTCACTCCCCTGATCACATTCACTCTCTCCTGATCACACTCACTCTCCCTCTCCTGATCACACTCACTCCCTTTCCTGATCACATTCACTCCCGTTCCTGATCACACGCACTCCCTTTCCTGATCACACTCACTCTCTCTCCTGATCACACTCGCTCTCTTCTGATCACACTCACTCTCCCTCCTGATCACACTCACTCTCCCTCTCCTGATCACACTCTCTCTCTCCTGACGACACTCACTCTCTCTCTGCTGATAACACACACTCTCTCTCCTGATCACATGCACTTTCCCTCCTGATCACACTCACTCACCATCTCCTGATCACAATCTCTCTCTCCTGACCACACTCACTCTCTATCTCCTGATCACACTCGCTCTCTCCTGATCATGTGCACTCTCCCTCCTGATCACACTCACTCACCCTCTCCTGATCACAATCTCTCTCTCCTGACCACACTCACTCTCTCTCTCCTGATCACACTCACTCTCTCCTGATCACACTCACTCTCTCCTGATCACACTCACTCTCTCTCTCTCTCTTGACTACACTCACTCTCTCTCTCTTGATCAAACTCACTCTCTCTCTTGATCAAACTCACTCTCTCTCCTAATCACACTCGCTCTCACTCCTGATCACACTCACTCTCTCTTTCCTGATCACACTCACTCTCTCTCCTGATCAAACTCATCTCTCTCTTGGTCACTCACACCCCCTCTGCTGATCACACTCACTCTCTTTACTGTTTACACTCGCTCTCTTTCCTGATCACACACTCTCTCTCTCCTGATCACTCCCTCACTCTCTCATGATCACACTTGCTCTCACTCTCCTGATCACGCTGAGTCCCCTCTCCTGATCACACTCATTCTCCCTCTCCTGATCACAGTCTTTCTCTGCTGATCACACTCACTCTCCCTCTCCTGACCACACTCACTCTCCCTCTCCTGATCACACTCCCTCTCTCCTAATCACATTCATTTGCTCTCTCCTGATCACACCCACTGTCTCCTAATCACACCCACTCTCTCTTTCCGTATCACACTCACTCTAGCTTTCCTAATCACACTCACTCTCACTCCTGATCACAATTACTCTCTCCTGATCACACTTAATCTCTCCTGATCACACTCACAACCCCTCTCCTGATCACACACAATCTCTCTCCTGATCATACTCACTCTCTCCTGATCACACACTCTCTCTCCTGACCACACTCACTCTCTCTTGCCTGATCACACTCTCTCTCTCCTGATCACACTCACTCTCTCTCCTGATCACATACTCTCTCTCTGCTGATCACACTTACTCTCTCTCTCCTGATCACAGTCACCGTCTCTCCTGTTCACACTCACTCCATTTCCTGATCACACTCACCCTCTCTCCTGATCACACTCACTCACTCCCCTGATCACACACTCACTCTCTACTGAACACACTATCTCGCTCTCTCCTGATCACAGTCACTGTCTCTCCTGTTCACACTCACTCCCTTTCCTTGATCACACTCTCTCTCCTGATCACACTCATTCTCTCTCCTGATCACACTCACGCTCTTTCTCCTGATCAGACACCCTCTCTCTCCTGATCACACTCACTCTCTCCTGATCACACTCATTCTCCCTCTCCTGATCACACTCACGCTCTTTCTCCTGATCAGACACCCTCTCTCTCCTGATCACACTCAC
The DNA here is from genome assembly GCF_044704955.1 of Pristiophorus japonicus. Classification (NCBI taxonomy): domain Eukaryota; kingdom Metazoa; phylum Chordata; class Chondrichthyes; family Pristiophoridae; genus Pristiophorus; species Pristiophorus japonicus. The sequence continues at coordinate 142,101,939 of NC_091982.1, read as the reverse complement.
TATCTCCTGATCACACTCATTCTCCCTCTCCTGATCACACTCACTCACTTTCCTGATCACATACACTCCCGCTCCTGATCACACGCACTCCCTTTCCTGATCACATTCACTCTCTCTCCTGATAACACTCGCTCTCTCCTGATCACACTCATTCTCCATCCTGATCACACGCACTCTCCCTCTCCTGATCACACTCTCTCTCTCTCCTGACCACACTCACTCTCTCTCTCCTGATAACACACACTATCTCTCCTGATCACACTCACTCTCTCCTGACCACACTCACTCTCTCTCTCCTGATCACACTCGCTCACTCCTGATCACATGCACTCTCTCTCCTGATCACACTCGCTCTCTCCAGATCACACTCATTCTCCCTCCTGATCACACTCTCTCTCTCCTGACCACACTCACTCTCACTCTCCTGATAACATGCACTCTCTCTTCTGATCACGATCTCTCTCTCCTGACGACACTCACTCGCTCTCTCCTGATCACACGCACTCTCTCTCCTGATCACACTCAATCACACCTGATCACACTCACTCTCTCCTGATCACACTCACTCTCTCTCTCTCCTGACCACACTCACTCTCTCTCTCTTGATCAAACTCACTCTCTCTCTTGATCAATCTCACTCTCTCTCCTGATCACACTCTATCTGTCCTGATCACACGCACTCTCCCTCCTGATTACACTCACTCTCTCCTGACCACACTCACTCTCTCCTGATCACACTCACTCTCTCTCTCCTGACCATACTCACTCTCTCTCTCTTGATCAAACTCACTCTCTCTTGATCAAACTCACTCTCTCTCCTAATCACACTCGCTCTCACTCCTGATCACACTCACTCTCTCTTTACTGATCACACCCACTCTCTCTCTCCTGATCAAAATCATCTCTCTCTTGATCACTCACATCCCCTCTGCTGATCACACTCACTCTCTTTACTGTTCACACTCGCTCTCTCTCTCCTGATCACACACTCTCTCTCTCTCCTGATCACACTTGCTCTCTCTCCTGATCACGCACTCTCTCTCTCCTGTTCACACTCACTCCCTTTCCTGATCACACTCACTCGCTCTCCTGATCACACTCACTCTCTCTCCTGATCACACCCTCACTCTCTCCTGATCACACTTGCTCTCTCTCCTGATCACACACTCTCTCTCTCCTGTTCACACTCACTCTCTTTCCTGATCACACTCACTCTCTATCCTGATCACACCCTCACTCTCTCCCGATCACACTTGCTCTCACTCTCCTGATCACGCTGAGTCCCCTCTCCTGATCACAATTTTTCTCTGCTGATCACACTCACTCTCCCTCTCCTGACCACACTCACTCTCTCTCTCCTGATCACAATCCCTCTCTCCTAATCACACTCATTCGCTCTCTCCTGATCACACCCACTGTCTCCTAATCACACCCACTCTCCCTTTCCTTATCACACTCACTCTCTCTTTCCTAATCACACTCACTCTCACTCCTGATCACAATTAATCTCTCCTGATCACACTTAATCTCTCCTGACCACACTCACAACCCCTCTCCTGATCACACTCACTCTCTCTCCTGATCACACTCACTCTCTCCTGACCACACTCATTCTCTCTCTCTTGATTACACACACACTTTCTCCTGATCACACTCACCCTCTCTCCTGATCACACTCACTCACTCCCCTGATCGCACACTCACTCTCTACTGATCACAGTCGCTCTCTCTCTCCTGATCACAGTCACCCTCTCTCCTGTTCACACTCACTCCCTTTCCTTGATCACTCTCACCTGATCACACTCATTCTCTCTCCTGATCACACACACTCTCTCTCCTGATCACACTCACTCTCTCCTGATCACACTCACTCTCTCTCTCCTGACCACACTCAAACTCACTATCTCCCCTAATCACATTCATTCTCTCTGCTAATCACACACACTTTCTCCTGATCACACTCACTCTCTCTCTTGTTCACACTCACTCCCTTTCCTGATCACACTCACCCTCTCTCCTGATCACACTCACTCACTCCCCTGATCACATTCACTCTCTCTGATCACAATCACTCTCCCTCTCCTGATCACACTCACTTCCTTTCCTGATCACACTCACTCTCTCTCCTGATCTCACTCGCTCTCTCCTGATCACACACACTCTCCCTCCTGATCACACTCACTCACCCTCTTCTGATCACGATCTCTCTCTCCTGACCACACTCACTCGCTCTCTCCTGATCACACGCAATCTCTCTCCTGATCACACTCACTCACTCCTGATCACACTCACTCTCTCCTGATCACACTCACTTTCTCTCTCTCTCCTGACCACACTCACTCTCTCTCTCTTGATCAAACTCACTCTCTCTCTTGATCAATCTCACTATCTCTCCTAATCACACTCGCTCTCACTCCTGATCACACTCACTCTCTCTTTCCTGATCACACCCACTCTCTATCTCCTGATCAAACTCGCTCTCTCTCTTGGTCACTCAAACCCCCTCTGCTGATCACACTTAGTCTCTTTACTGTTCACACTCGCTCTCTTTCCTGATCACACACTCTCTCTCTCCTGACCACACTCACTCTCTCTCTCCTGATCACACTCGCTCTCTCCCGATCACATGCACTCTCTCTCCTGATCACACTCGCTCTCTCCTGATCACACTCATTCTCCCTCCTGATCACACGCACTCTCCCTCTCCTGATCACACTCTCTCTCTCCTGACCACACTCACTCTCTCTCTCCCGATAACACACACTCTCTCTTCTGATCATGATCTCTCTCTCCTGACCACACTCACTCGCTCACTCCTGATCACACGCACTCTCTCTCCTGATCACACTCACTCACACCTGATCACACTCACTCTCTCCTGATCACACTCACTCTCTCTCTCCTGACCACACTCTCTCTCTCTTGATCAAACTCACTCTCTCTCTTGATCAATCTCACTCTCTCTCCTGATCACACTCGCTCTCTCCTGATCACACGCACTCTCCCTCCTGATCACACTCACTCTCTCCTGACCACACTCACTCTCTCCTGATCACACTCACTCTCTCTCTCCTGACCATACTCACTCTCTCTCTCTTGATCAAACTCATCTCTCTCTTGATCACTCACATCCCCTCTGCTGATCACACTCACTCTCTTTACTGTTCACACTCGCTCTCACTCCTGATCACACTCACTCTCTCTTTACTGATCACACCCACTCTCTCTCTCTCCTGATCAAACTCATCTCTCTCTTGATCACTCACATTTCCTCTGCTGATCACACTCACTCTCTTCACTGTTCACACTCGCTCTCTCTCTCCTGATCACACACTCTCTCTCTCTCTCCTGATCACACTTGCTCTCTCTCCTGATCACACACTCTCACTCCTGACCACACTCACTCTCTCTCTCCTGATCACGCACACTCTCTCTGCTGATCACACTCACTCTCTCTCTTGTTTTCACTCACTCCCTTTCCTGTTCACACTCACCCTCTCTCCTGATCACACTCACTCACTCCCCTGATCACACACTCACTCTCTACTGATCACACTCGCTCTCTCTCTCCTGATCACAGTCACTATCTCTCCTGGTCAAACTCACTCCCTTTCCTTGATCACACTCTCTCTCCTGATCACACTCACTCTCTCTCTCCTGACCGCACTCAAACTCACTATCTCCCCTCATCACATTCATTCTCTCTGCTAATCACACTCACATTCTCCTGATCACACTCACTCTCTCTCTCTTGTTCACACTCACTCCCTTTCCTGATCACACTCACCCTCTCACCTGATCACACTCACTCACTCCCCTGATCACATTCACTCTCTCCTGATCACACTCACTCTCCCTCTACTGATCACACTCACTCCCTTTCCTGATCACATTCACTCCCGTTCCTGATCACACGCACTCCCTTTCCTGATCACACTCACTCTCTCTCCTGATCACACTCGCTCTCTCCTGATCACACTCACTCTCCCTCCTGATCACACTCACTCTCCCTCTCCTGATCACACTCTCTCTCTCTCCTGACGACACTCACTCTCTCTCTGCTGATAACACACACTCTCTCTCCTGATCACATGCACTTTCCCTCCTGATCACACTCACTCACCATCTCCTGATCACAATCTCTCTCTCCTGACCACACTCACTCTCTATCTCCTGATCACACTCGCTCTCTCCTGATCATGTGCACTCTCCCTCCTGATCACACTCACTCACCCTCTCCTGATCACAATCTCTCTCTCCTGACCACACTCACTCTCTCTATCCTGATCACACACACTCTCTCTCTCCTGATCACACTCACTCTCTCCTGATCACACTCACTCTCTCCTGATCACACTCACTCTCTCTCTCTCTCTTGACTACACTCACTCTCTCTCTCTTGATCAAACTCACTCTCTCTCTTGATCAAACTCACTCTCTCTCCTAATCACACTCGCTCTCACTCCTGATCACACTCACTCTCTCTTTCCTGATCACACTCACTCTCTCTCCTGATCAAACTCATCTCTCTCTTGGTCACTCACACCCCCTCTGCTGATCACACTCACTCTCTTTACTGTTTACACTCGCTCTCTTTCCTGATCACACACTCTCTCTCTCCTGATCACTCCCTCACTCTCTCATGATCACACTTGCTCTCACTCTCCTGATCACGCTGAGTCCCCTCTCCTGATCACACTCATTCTCCCTCTCCTGATCACAGTCTTTCTCTGCTGATCACACTCACTCTCCCTCTCCTGACCACACTCACTCTCCCTCTCCTGATCACACTCCCTCTCTCCTAATCACATTCATTTGCTCTCTCCTGATCACACCCACTGTCTCCTAATCACACCCACTCTCTCTTTCCGTATCACACTCACTCTAGCTTTCCTAATCACACTCACTCTCACTCCTGATCACAATTACTCTCTCCTGATCACACTTAATCTCTCCTGATCACACTCACAACCCCTCTCCTGATCACACACAATCTCTCTCCTGATCATACTCACTCTCTCCTGATCACACACTCTCTCTCCTGACCACACTCACTCTCTCTTGCCTGATCACACTCTCTCTCTCCTGATCACACTCACTCTCTCTCCTGATCACATACTCTCTCTCTGCTGATCACACTTACTCTCTCTCTCCTGATCACAGTCACCGTCTCTCCTGTTCACACTCACTCCATTTCCTGATCACACTCACCCTCTCTCCTGATCACACTCACTCACTCCCCTGATCACACACTCACTCTCTACTGAACACACTATCTCGCTCTCTCCTGATCACAGTCACTGTCTCTCCTGTTCACACTCACTCCCTTTCCTTGATCACACTCTCTCTCCTGATCACACTCATTCTCTCTCCTGATCACACTCACGCTCTTTCTCCTGATCAGACACCCTCTCTCTCCTGATCACACTCACTCTCTCCTGATCACACTCATTCTCCCTCTCCTGATCACACTCACGCTCTTTCTCCTGATCAGACACCCTCTCTCTCCTGATCACACTCACTATCTCCTGATCACACTCATTCTCCCTCTCCTGATCACACTCACTCACTTTCCTGATCACATACACTCCCGCTCCTGATCACACGCACTCCCTTTCCTGATCACACTCACTCTCTCTCCTGATAACACTCGCTCTCTCCTGATCACACTCATTCTCCATCCTGATCACACGCACTCTCCCTCTCCTGATCACACTCTCTCTCTCTCCTGACCACACTCACTCTCTCTCTCCTGATAACACACACTATCTCTCCTGATCACACTCACTCTCTCCTGACCACACTCACTCTCTCTCTCCTGATCACACTCGCTCACTCCTGATCACATGCACTCTCTCTCCTGATCACACTCGCTCTCTCCAGATCACACTCATTCTCCCTCCTGATCACACTCTCTCTCTCCTGACCACACTCACTCTCACTCTCCTGATAACACGCACTCTCTCTTCTGATCACGATCTCTCTCTCCTGACGACACTCACTCGCTCTCTCCTGATCACACGCACTCTCTCTCCTGATCACACTCAATCACACCTGATCACACTCACTCTCTCCTGATCACACTCACTCTCTCTCTCTCCTGACCACACTCACTCTCTCTCTCTTGATCAAACTCACTCTCTCTCTTGATCAATCTCACTCTCTCTCCTGATCACACTCTATCTGTCCTGATCACACGCACTCTCCCTCCTGATTACACTCACTCTCTCCTGACCACACTCACTCTCTCCTGATCACACTCACTCTCTCTCTCCTGACCATACTCACTCTCTCTCTCTTGATCAAACTCACTCTCTCTTGATCAAACTCACTCTCTCTCCTAATCACACTCGCTCTCACTCCTGATCACACTCACTCTCTCTTTACTGATCACACCCACTCTCTCTCTCCTGATCAAAATCATCTCTCTCTTGATCACTCACACCCCCTCTGCTGATCACACTCACTCTCTTTACTGTTCACACTCGCTCTCTCTCTCCTGATCACACACTCTCTCTCTCTCCTGATCACACTTGCTCTCTCTCCTGATCACGCACTCTCTCTCTCCTGTTCACACTCACTCCCTTTCCTGATCACACTCACTCGCTCTCCTGATCACACTCACTCTCTCTCCTGATCACACCCTCACTCTCTCCTGATCACACTTGCTCTCTCTCCTGATCACACACTCTCTCTCTCCTGTTCACACTCACTCTCTTTCCTGATCACACTCACTCTCTATCCTGATCACACCCTCACTCTCTCCCGATCACACTTGCTCTCACTCTCCTGATCACGCTGAGTCCCCTCTCCTGATCACAATTTTTCTCTGCTGATCACACTCACTCTCCCTCTCCTGACCACACTCACTCTCTCTCTCCTGATCACAATCCCTCTCTCCTAATCACACTCATTCGCTCTCTCCTGATCACACCCACTGTCTCCTAATCACACCCACTCTCCCTTTCCTTATCACACTCACTCTCTCTTTCCTAATCACACTCACTCTCACTCCTGATCACAATTAATCTCTCCTGATCACACTTAATCTCTCCTGACCACACTCACAACCCCTCTCCTGATCACACTCACTCTCTCTCCTGATCACACTCACTCTCTCCTGACCACACTCATTCTCTCTCTCTTGATTACACACACACTTTCTCCTGATCACACTCACCCTCTCTCCTGATCACACTCACTCACTCCCCTGATCGCACACTCACTCTCTACTGATCACAGTCGCTCTCTCTCTCCTGATCACAGTCACCCTCTCTCCTGTTCACACTCACTCCCTTTCCTTGATCACTCTCACCTGATCACACTCATTCTCTCTCCTGATCACACACACTCTCTCTCCTGATCACACTCACTCTCTCCTGATCACACTCACTCTCTCTCTCCTGACCACACTCAAACTCACTATCTCCCCTAATCACATTCATTCTCTCTGCTAATCACACACACTTTCTCCTGATCACACTCACTCTCTCTCTTGTTCACACTCACTCCCTTTCCTGATCACACTCACCCTCTCTCCTGATCACACTCACTCACTCCCCTGATCACATTCACTCTCTCCTGATCACAATCACTCTCCCTCTCCTGATCACACTCACTCCCTTTCCTGATCACACTCACTCTCTCTCCTGATCTCACTCGCTCTCTCCTGATCACACACACTCTCCCTCCTGATCACACTCACTCACCCTCTTCTGATCACGATCTCTCTCTCCTGACCACACTCACTCGCTCTCTCCTGATCACACGCAATCTCTCTCCTGATCACACTCACTCACTCCTGATCACACTCACTCTCTCCTGATCACACTCACTTTCTCTCTCTCTCCTGACCACACTCACTCTCTCTCTCTTGATCAAACTCACTCTCTCTCTCTTGATCAATCTCACTATCTCTCCTAATCACACTCGCTCTCACTCCTGATCACACTCACTCTCTCTTTCCTGATCACACCCACTCTCTATCTCCTGATCAAACTCGCTCTCTCTCTTGGTCACTCAAACCCCCTCTGCTGATCACACTTAGTCTCTTTACTGTTCACACTCGCTCTCTTTCCTGATCACACACTCTCTCTCTCCTGACCACACTCACTCTCTCTCTCCTGATAACACACACTCTCTCTCCTGATCACACTCACTCTCTCCTGACCACACTCACTCTCTCTCTCCTGATCACACTCGCTCTCTCCCGATCACATGCACTCTCTCTCCTGATCACACTCGCTCTCTCCTGATCACACTCATTCTCCCTCCTGATCACACGCACTCTCCCTCTCCTGATCACACTCTCTCTCTCCTGACCACACTCACTCTCTCTCTCCTGATAACACACACTCTCTCTTCTGATCATGATCTCTCTCTCCTGACCACACTCACTCGCTCACTCCTGATCACACGCACTCTCTCTCCTGATCACACTCACTCACACCTGATCACACTCACTCTCTCCTGATCACACTCACTCTCTCTCTCTCCTGACCACACTCTCTCTCTCTTGATCAAACTCACTCTCTCTCTTGATCAATCTCACTCTCTCTCCTGATCACACTCGCTCTCTCCTGATCACACGCACTCTCCCTCCTGATCACACTCACTCTCTCCTGACCACACTCACTCTCTCCTGATCACACTCACTCTCTCTCTCCTGACCATACTCACTCTCTCTCTCTTGATCAAACTCATCTCTCTCTTGATCACTCACATCCCCTCTGCTGATCACACTCACTCTCTTTACTGTTCACACTCGCTCTCACTCCTGATCACACTCACTCTCTCTTTACTGATCACACCCACTCTCTCTCTCTCCTGATCAAACTCATCTCTCTCTTGATCACTCACATTTCCTCTGCTGATCACACTCACTCTCTTCACTGTTCACACTCGCTCTCTCTCTCCTGATCACACACTCTCTCTCTCTCTCCTGATCACACTTGCTCTCTCTCCTGATCCCTGATCACACACTCTCTCTCTCCTGTTCACACTCACTCCCTTTCCTGATCACACTCACTCGCTCTCCTGATCACACTCACTCTCTCTCCTGATCACACCCTCACTCTCTCCTGATCACACTTGCTCGCTCTCCTGATCACACACTCACTCTCTCCTGTTCACACTCACTCCCTTTCCTGATCACACTCACTCACTCTCCTGATCACACACTCTCTCTCCTGATCACACCCTCACTCTCTCCTGATCACACTTGCTCTCACTCTCCTGATCACGCTGAGTCTCCTCTCCTGATCAAATTTTTCTCTGCTGATCACACTCATTCTCCCTCTCCTGACCACACTCACTCTCTCTCTCCTGATCACACTCCCTCTCTCCTAATCACACTCATTCGCTCTCTCCTGATCACATCCACTGTCTCTTAATCACACCCACTCTCCCTTTCCTTATCACACTCACTCTCTCTTTCCTAATCACACTCACTCTCACTCCTGATCACAATTACTCTCTCCTGATCACACTTAATCTCTCCTGACCACACTCACAACCCCTCTCCTGATCACACACAATCTCTCTCCTGATCAGACTCACTCTCTCCTGATCACACACTCTCTCTGCTGATCACACTCACTCTCTCCTGACCACACTCATTCTCTCTCTCTTGATCACACACACACTTTCTCCTGATCACACTCAGCCTCTCTCCTGATCACACTCACTCACTCCCCTGATCGCACACTCACTCTCTACTGATCACAGTCGCTCTCTCTCTCCTGATCACGTCACTGTCTCTCCTGTTCACACTCACTCCCTTTCCTTGATCACTCCCACCTGATCACACTCATTCTCTCTCCTGATCACACACACTCTCTCTCCTGATCACACTCACTCTCTCCTGATCACACTCAAACTCACTATCTCCCCTAATCACATTCATTCTCTCTGCTAATCACACACACTTTCTCCTCATCACACTCACTCTCTCTCTTGTTCACACTCAGTCCCTTTCCTGATCACGCTCACCCTCTCTCCTGATCACACTCACTCACTCCCCTGATCACATTCACTCTCTCCTGATCACACTCACTCTCTCCTGATCACACTCACTCTCTCTCTCCTGATCACACTCAAACTCACTATCTCCCCTAATCACATTCATTCTCTCTGCTAATCACACACACTTTATCCTGATCACACTCACTCTCTCTCTTGTTCACACTCACTCCCTTTCCTGATCACACTCACCCTCTCTCCTGATCACACTCGCTCTCTCCTGATCACACACACTCTCTCTCCTGATCACACTCACTCACTCCTGATCACACTCACTTTCTCTCTCTCTCCTGACCATACTCACTCTCTCTCTCTTGATCAAACTCACTCTCTCTCTTGATCAATCTCACTCTCTCTCCTAATCACACTCGCTCTCACTCCTGATCACACACTCTCACTCTCTCCTGATCACACTTGCTCTCTATCCGGATCACACACTCTCTCTCCTGTTCACACTCACTCACTTTCCTGATCACACTCACTCACTCTCCTGATCACACTCACTCTCGCTCCTGATCACACCCTCACTCTCTCCTGGTCACACTTGCTCTCACTCTCCTGATCACGCTGAGTCCCCTCTCCTGATCACACTTTTTCTCTGCTGATCACACTCACACTCCCTCTCCTGACCACACTCACTCTCTCTCTCCTGATCACACTACCTCTCTCCTAATCACACTCATTCGCTCTCTCCTGATCACACCCACTGTCTCCTAATCACACCCACTCTCCCTTTCCTTATCACACTCACTCTCTCTTTCCTAATCACACTCACTCTCACTCCTGATCACAATTACTCTCTCCTGATCACACTTAATCTCTCCTGACCACACTCACAACCCCTCTCCTGATCACACACAATCTCTCTCCTGATCATACTCACTCTCTCTTGATCACACACTCCCTCTCCTGACCACACTCACTCTCTCACTCCTGATCACACACACTCTCTCTCCTGATCACACTCACTCTCTCCTGATCACACTCACTCTCTCTCTCCTGACAACACTCAAACTCACTATCTCCCCTAATCACATTCATTCTCTCTGCTAATCACACACACTTTCTCCTGATCACACTCACTATCTCTCTTGTTCACACTCACTCCCTTTCCTGATCACACTCACCCTCTCTCCTGATCACACTCATTCACTCCCCTGATCACATTCACTCTCTCCTGATCACACTCACTCTACCTCTCCTGATCACACTCACTCCCTTTCCTGATCACACTCACTCTCTCTCTTGTTCACACTCACTCCCTTTCCTGATCACACTCACCCTCTCTCCTGATCACACTCACTCACTCCCCTGATCGCATTCACTCTCTCCTGATCACACTCACTCTCCCTCTCCTGATCACACTCACTCCCTTTCCTGATCACACTCACACTCTCTCCTGATCACACTCGCTCTCTCCTGATCACACACACTCTCTCTCCTGATCACACTCACTCACTCCTGATCACACTCACTTTCTCTCTCTCTCCTGACCACACTCACTCTCTCTCTCTTGATCAAACTCACTCTCTCTCTTGATCAATCTCACTCTCTCTCCTAATCACACTCGCTCTCACTCCTGATCACGCACTCTCACTCTCTCCTGATCACACTTGCTCTCTATCTGGATCACACACTCTCTCTCCTGTTCACACTCACTCACTTTCCTGATCACACTCACTCACTCTCCTGATCACACTCACTCTCGCTCCTGATCACACCCTCACTCTCTCCTGATCACACTTGCTCTCACTCTCCTGATCACGCTGAGTCCCCTCTCCTGATCACACTTCTTCTCTGCTGATCACACTCACACTCCCTCTCCTGACCACACTCACTCTCTCTCTCCTGATCACACTACCTCTCTCCTAATCACACTCATTCGCTCTCTCCTGATCACACCCACTGTCTCCTAATCACACCCACTCTCCCTTTCCTTATCACACTCACTCTCTCTTTCCTAATCACACTCACTCTCACTCCTGATCACAATTACTCTCTCCTGATCACACTTAATCTCTCCTGACCACACTCACAACCCCTCTCCTGATCACACACACTCTCTCTCCTGATCACACTCACTCTCTCCTGATCACACTCACTCTCTCTCTCCTGACAACACTCAAACTCACTATCTCCCCGAATCACATTCATTCTCTCTGCTAATCACACACACTTTCTCCTGATCATACTCACTATCTCTCTTGTTCACACTCACTCCCTTTCCTGATCACACTCACCCTCTCTCCTGATCACACTCATTCACTCCCCTGATCACATTCACTCTCTCCTGATCACACTCACTCTACCTCTCCTGATCACACTCACTCCCTTTCCTGATCACACTCACTCTCTCTCCTGATCACACTCACTCTTCCTCTCCTGATCAAACACTCTCTCTCCTGACCACAATCACTCTCTCTCTCCTGATAACACACACTCTCTCTACTGATCACACTCACTCTCTCCTGACCACACTCACTCACTCTCTCCTGATCACACTCACTCTCTCTCTCTCCTGACCACACTCAAACTCACTATCTCCCCTAATCACATTCATTCTCTCTGCTAATCTCACACACTTTCTCCTGATCACACTCACTGTCTCTCTTGTTCACACTCACTCCCTTTCCTGATCACACTCACCCTCTCTCCTGATCACACTTATTCACTCCCCTGATCACATTCACTCTCTCCTGACCACACTCACTCTCCCTCTCCTGTTCACACTCACTCACTTTCCTGATCACACTCACTCACTCTCCTGATCACACTCACTCTCGCTCCTGATCACACCCTCACTCTCTCCTGATCACATTTGCTCTCACTCTCCTGATCACGCTGAGTCCCCTCTCCTGATCACACTTTTTCTCTGCTGATCACACTCACTCTCCCTCTCCTGATCACACTCACCCTCTCTCCTGATCACACTCACTCACTCCCCTGATCACATTCACTCTCTCCTGATCACACGCACTCTCTCTCCTGATCACACTCACTCCCTTTCCTGATCACACTCACTCTCTCTCCTGATCACACTCACTCTCTCCTGATCACACACACTCTCCCTCCTGATCACACACACTCTCCCTCTCCTGATCAGTCACTGTCTCTACTGTTCACACTCACTCCCTTTCCTTGATCACTCTCACCTGATCACACTCATTCTCTCTCCTGATCACACACACTCTCTCTCCTGATCACACTCACTCTCTCCTGATCACACTCACTCTCTCTCTCCTGACCACACTCAAACTCACTATCTCCCCTAATCACATTCATTCTCTCTGCTAATCACACACACTTTCTCCTGATCACACTCACTCTCTCTCTTGTTCACACTCACTCCTTTTCCTGATCACACTCACCCTCTCTCCTGATCACACTCTTTCACTCCCCTGATCACATTCACTCTCTCCTGATCACACTCACTCTCCCTCTCCTGTTCACACTCACTCACTTTCCTGATCACACTCACTCACTCTCCTGATCACACTCACTCTCGCTCCTGATCACACCCTCACTCTCTCCTGATCACATGCACTCTCCCTGCTGATCACACACACTCTCTCTGCTGATCACACTCAATCATTCCTGATCACACTCACTCTCTCTCCTGATCACACACTATCTCTCCTGACCACACTCACCCTCTCTCTTCTCATCACACGCACACTCTCTGCTAATCACACTCACTTTCTCCTGATCACACTCACCCACTCTCTTGTTCACACTCACTCCCTTTCCTGATCACACTCACCCTCTCTCCAGATCACACTCATTCACTCCCCTGATCACATTCACTCTCTCCTGATCACACTCACTCTCCCTCTCCTGATCACACTCACTCCCTTTCCTGATCACACTCACTCTCTCTCCTGATCACACTCACTCTCTCCTGATCACACACACTCTCCCTACTGATCACACTCACTCTCCCTCTCCTGATCACACACTCGCTCTCCTGACCACAAACACTCTCTCTCTCCTGATAAAACACACTCTCTCTACTGATCACACTCACTCTCTCCTGACCGCACTCACTCACTCTCTCCTGATCACACTCACTCTCTCTCTCCTGACCACACTCAAACTCACTATCTCCCCTAATCACATTCATTCTCTCTGCTAATCACACACACTTTCTCCTGATCACACTCACTCTCTCTCTTGTTCACACTCACTCCCTTTCCTGATCACACTCACCCTCTCTCCTGATCACACTTCTTCTCTGCTGATCACACTCACACTCCCTCTCCTGACCACACTCACTCTCTCTCTCCTGATCACACTACCTCTCTCCTAATCACACTCATTCGCTCTCTCCTGATCACACCCACTGTCTCCTAATCACACCCACTCTCCCTTTCCTTATCACACTCACTCTCTCTTTCCTAATCACACTCACTCTCACTCCTGATCACAATTACTCTCTCCTGATCACACTTAATCTCTCCTGACCACACTCACAACCCCTCTCCTGATCACACACACTCTCTCTCCTGATCACACTCACTCTCTCCTGATCACACTCACTCTCTCTCTCCTGACAACACTCAAACTCACTATCTCCCCTAATCACATTCATTCTCTCTGCTAATCACACACACTTTCTCCTGATCACACTCACTATCTCTCTTGTTCACACTCACTCCCTTTCCTGATCACACTCACCCTCTCTCCTGATCACACTCATTCACTCCCCTGATCACATTCACTCTCTCCTGATCACACTCACTCTACCTCTCCTGATCACACTCACTCCCTTTCCTGATCACACTCACTCTCTCTCCTGATCACACTCACTCTTCCTCTCCTGATCAAACACTCTCTCTCCTGACCACAATCACTCTCTCTCTCCTGATAACACACACTCTCTCTACTGATCACACTCACTCTCTCCTGACCACACTCACTCACTCTCTCCTGATCACACTCACTCTCTCTCTCTCCTGACCACACTCAAACTCACTATCTCCCCTAATCACATTCATTCTCTCTGCTAATCTCACACACTTTCTCCTGATCACACTCACTGTCTCTCTTGTTCACACTCACTCCCTTTCCTGATCACACTCACCCTCTCTCCTGATCACACTTATTCACTCCCCTGATCACATTCACTCTCTCCTGACCACACTCACTCTCCCTCTCCTGTTCACACTCACTCACTTTCCTGATCACACTCACTCACTCTCCTGATCACACTCACTCTCGCTCCTGATCACACCCTCACTCTCTCCTGATCACATTTGCTCTCACTCTCCTGATCACGCTGAGTCCCCTCTCCTGATCACACTTTTTCTCTGCTGATCACACTCACTCTCCCTCTCCTGATCACACTCACCCTCTCTCCTGATCACACTCACTCACTCCCCTGATCACATTCACTCTCTCCTGATCACACGCACTCTCTCTCCTGATCACACTCACTCCCTTTCCTGATCACACTCACTCTCTCTCCTGATCACACTCACTCTCTCCTGATCACACACACTCTCCCTCCTGATCACACACACTCTCCCTCTCCTGATCACAGTCACTGTCTCTCCTGTTCACACTCACTCCCTTTCCTTGATCACTCTCACCTGATCACACTCATTCTCTCTCCTGATCACACACACTCTCTCTCCTGATCACACTCACTCTCTCCTGATCACCCTCACTCTCTCTCTCCTGACCACACTCAAACTCACTATCTCCCCTAATCACATTCATTCTCTCTGCTAATCACACACACTTTCTCCTGATCACACTCACTCTCTCTCTTGTTCACACTCACTCCTTTTCCTGATCACACTCACCCTCTCTCCTGATCACACTCATTCACTCCCCTGATCACATTCACTCTCTCCTGATCACACTCACTCTCCCTCTCCTGTTCACACTCACTCACTTTCCTGATCACACTCACTCACTCTCCTGATCACACTCACTCTCGCTCCTGATCACACCCTCACTCTCTCCTGATCACATGCACTCTCCCTGCTGATCACACACACTCTCTCTGCTGATCACACTCAATCATTCCTGATCACACTCACTCTCTCTCCTGATCACACACTATCTCTCCTGACCACACTCACCCTCTCTCTTCTCATCACACGCACACTCTCTGCTAATCACACTCACTTTCTCCTGATCACACTCACCCACTCTCTTGTTCACACTCACTCCCTTTCCTGATCACACTCACCCTCTCTCCTGATCACACTCATTCACTCCCCTGATCACATTCACTCTCTCCTGATCACACTCACTCTCCCTCTCCTGATCACACTCACTCCCTTTCCTGATCACACTCACTCTCTCTCCTGATCACACTCACTCTCTCCTGATCACACACACTCTCCCTACTGATCACACTCACTCTCCCTCTCCTGATCACACACTCGCTCTCCTGACCACAAACACTCTCTCTCTCCTGATAAAACACACTCTCTCTACTGATCACACTCACTCTCTCCTGACCGCACTCACTCACTCTCTCCTGATCACACTCACTCTCTCTCTCCTGACCACACTCAAACTCACTATCTCCCCTAATCACATTCATTCTCTCTGCTAATCACACACACTTTCTCCTGATCACACTCACTCTCTCTCTTGTTCACACTCACTCCCTTTCCTGATCACACTCACCCTCTCTCCTGATCACACTCATTCACTCCCCTGATCACATTCACTCTCTCCTGATCACACTCACTCTCCCTCTCCTGATCACACTCACCCGCTTTCCTGATCACACTCACTCTCTCTCCTGATCACACTCACTCTCTCCTAATCACACACACTCTCCCTCCTGATCACACTCACTCTCCCTCTCCTGATCACACACTCTCTCTCCTGACCACAATCATTCTCTCTCTCCTGATAACACACACTCTCTCTACTGATCAAACTCACTCTCTCCTGACCACACTCACTCTCTCTCTCCTGACCACACTCAAACTCACTATCTCTCCTAATCACATTCATTCTCTCTGCTAATCACACACACTTTCTCCTGATCACACTCACTCTCTCTCTTGTTCACACTCACTCCTTTTCCTGATCACACTCATCCTCTCTCCTGATCACACTCATTCACTCCCCTGATCACATTCACTCTCTCCTGATCACACTCCCTCTCACTCTCCTGTTCACACTCACTCACTTTCCTGATCACACTCACTCACTCTCCTGATCATGCTGAGTCCCCTCTCCTGATCACACTCATTCTCCCTCTCGTGATCACACTCTTTCTCTGCTGATCACACTCACTCTCCCTCTCTTGACCACACTCACTCTCTCTCTCCTGATCACACTCCCTCTCTCCTAATCACACTCATTCGCTCTCTCCTGATCACACCCACTGTCTCCTAATCACATCCACTCTCTCTTTCCGTATCACACTCACTCTCACTTCTGATCTCAATTACTCTCTCCTGATCACACTTAATCTCTCCTGACCACACTCACAACCCCTCTCCTGATCACACACAATCTCTCTCCTCATCAGACTCACTCTCTCCTGATCACACTCACTCTGTCACTCCTGATCACACACACTCTCTCTGCTGATCACACTCATTCTCTCCTGATCACACTCACTCTCTCTCCTGATCACACACTCTCTCTCCTGACCACACTCACTCTCTCTCTCCTGATCACACTCACTCCCTTTCCTGATCACACTCACCCTCTCTCCTGATCACACTCATTCACTCCCCTGATCACATTCACTCTCTCCTGATCACACTCACTCTCCCTCTCCTGTTCACACTCACTCACTTTCCTGATCACACTCACTCACTCTCCTGATCACACTCACTCTCCCTCTCCTGATCACACCCTCACTCTCTCCTGATCACATGCACTCTCCCTGCTGATCACACACACTCTCTCTGCTGATCACACTCAATCATTCCTGATCACACTCACTCTCTCTCCTGATCACACACTATCTCTCCTGACCACACTCACCCTCTCTCTTCTCATCACACGCACACTCTCTGCTAATCACACTCACTTTCTCCTGATCACACTCACCCACTCTCTTGTTCACACTCACTCCCTTTCCTGATCACACTCACCCTCTCTCCTGATCACACTCATTCACTCCCCTGATCACATTCACTCTCTCCTGATCACACTCACTCTCCCTCTCCTGATCACACTCACTCCCTTTCCTGATCACACTCACTCTCTCTCCTGATCACACTCACTCTCTCCTGATCACACACACTCTCCCTACTGATCACACTCACTCTCCCTCTCCTGATCACACACTCGCTCTCCTGACCACAAACACTCACTCTCTCCTGATAAAACACACTCTCTCTACTGATCACACTCACTCTCTCCTGACCGCACTCACTCACTCTCTCCTGATCACACTCACTCTCTCTCTCCTGACCACACTCAAACTCACTATCTCCCCTAATCACATTCATTCTCTCTGCTAATCACACACACTTTCTCCTGATCACACTCACTCTCTCTCTTGTTCACACTCACTCCCTTTCCTGATCACACTCACCCTCTCTCCTGATCACACTCATTCACTCCCCTGATCACATTCACTCTCTCCTGATCACACTCACTCTCCCTCTCCTGATCACACTCACCCGCTTTCCTGATCACACTCACTCTCTCTCCTGATCACACTCACTCTCTCCTAATCACACACACTCTCCCTCCTGATCACACTCACTCTCCCTCTCCTGATCACACACTCTCTCTCCTGACCACAATCATTCTCTCTCTCCTGATAACACACACTCTCTCTACTGATCAAACTCACTCTCTCCTGACCACACTCACTCTCTCTCTCCTGACCACACTCAAACTCACTATCTCTCCTAATCACATTCATTCTCTCTGCTAATCACACACACTTTCTCCTGATCACACTCACTCTCTCTCTTGTTCACACTCACTCCTTTTCCTGATCACACTCATCCTCTCTCCTGATCACACTCATTCACTCCCCTGATCACATTCACTCTCTCCTGATCACACTCCCTCTCACTCTCCTGTTCACACTCACTCACTTTCCTGATCACACTCACTCACTCTCCTGATCATGCTGAGTCCCCTCTCCTGATCACACTCATTCTCCCTCTCGTGATCACACTCTTTCTCTGCTGATCACACTCACTCTCCCTCTCTTGACCACACTCACTCTCTCTCTCCTGATCACACTCCCTCTCTCCTAATCACACTCATTCGCTCTCTCCTGATCACACCCACTGTCTCCTAATCACATCCACTCTCTCTTTCCGTATCACACTCACTCTCACTTCTGATCTCAATTACTCTCTCCTGATCACACTTAATCTCTCCTGACCACACTCACAACCCCTCTCCTGATCACACACAATCTCTCTCCTCATCAGACTCACTCTCTCCTGATCACACTCACTCTGTCACTCCTGATCACACACACTCTCTCATAGAAACATAGAAAATAGGTGCAGGAGCAGGCCATTCAGCCCTTCTAGCCTGCACCGCCATTCAATGAGTTCATGGCTGAACATGAAACTTCAGTACCCCCTTCCTGCTTTCTCGCCATAACCCTTGATCCCCCGAGTAGTAAGGACTTCATCTAACTCCCTTTTGAATATATTTAGTGAATTGGCCTCAACTACTTTCTGTGGTAGAGAATTCCACAGGTTCACCACTCTCTGGGTGAAGAAGTTTCTCCTCATCTCGGTCCTAAATGGCTTACCCCTTATCCTCAGACTGTGACCCCTGGTTCTGGACTTCCCCAACATTGGGAACATTCTTTCTGCATCTAACCTGTCTAAACCCGTCAGAATTTTAAACGTTTCTATGAGGTCCCCTCTCATTCTTCTGAACTCCAGTGAATACAAGCCCAATTGATCCAATCTTTCTTGATAGGTCAGTCCCGCCATCCCGGGAATCAGTCTGGTGAACCTTCGCTGCACTCCCTCAATAGCAAGAATGTCCTTCCTCAAGTTAGGAGACCAAAACTGTACACAATACTCCAGGTGTGGCCTCACCAAGGCCCTGTACAACTGTAGCAACACCTCCCTGCCCCTGTATTCAAATCCCCTCGCTATGAAGGCCAACATGCCATTTGCTTTCTTAACCGCCTGCTGTACCTGCATGCCAACCTTCAATGACTGATGTACCATGACACCCAGGTCTCGTTGCACCTTCCCTTTTCCTAATCTGTCACCATTCAGATAATAGTCTGTCTCTCTGTTTTTACCACCAAAGTGGATAACCTCACATTTATCCACATTATACTTCATCTGCCATGCATTTGCCCACTCACCTAACCTATCCAAGTCACTCTGCAGCCTAATAGCATCCTCCTCGCAGCTCACACTGCCACCCAACTTAGTATCATCCGCAAATTTGGAGATACTGCATTTAATCCCCTCGTCTAAATCATTAATGTACAATGTAAACAGCTGGGGCCCCAGCACAGAACCTTGCGGCACTCCACTAGTCACTGCCTGCCATTCTGAAAAGTACCCGTTTACTCCTACTCTTTGCTTCCTGTCTGACAACCAGTTCTCAATCCACGTCAGCACACTACCCCCAATCCCATGTGCTTTAACTTTGCACATTAATCTCTTGTGTGGGACCTTGTCGAAAGCCTTCTGAAAGTCCAAATATACCACATCAACTGGTTCTCCTTTGTCCACTTTACTGGAAACATCCTCAAAAAATTCCAGAAGATTTGTCAAGCATGATTTCCCTTTCACAAATCCATGCTGACTTGGACCTATCATGTCACCATTTTCCAGATGCACTGCTATGACATCCTTAATAATTGATTCCATCATTTTACCCACTACTGAGGTCAGGCTGACCGGTCTATAATTCCCTGTTTTCTCTCTCCCTCCTTTTTTAAAAAGTGGGGTTACATTGGCTACCCTCCACTCCATAGGAACTGATCCAGAGTCAATGGAATGTTGGAAAATGACTGTCAATGCATCCGCTATTTCCAAGGCCACCTCCTTAAGTACTCTAGGATGCAGGCCATCAGGCCCTGGGGATTTATCTGCCTTCAATCCCATCAATTTCCCCAACACAATTTCCCGACTAATAAAGATTTCCCTCAGTTCCTCTTCCTTACTAGACCCTCTGACCCCTTTTATATCCGGAAGGTTGTTTGTATCCTCCTTAGTGAATACCGAACCAAAGTACTTGTTCAATTGATCCGCCATTTCTTTGTTCCCCGTTATGACTTCCCCTGATTCTGACTGCAGGGGACCTACGTTTGTCTTCACCAACCTTTTTCTCTTTACATACCTATAGAAACTTTTGCAATCCGCCTTAATGTTCCCTGCAAGCTTCTTCTCGTACTCCATTTTCCCTGTCCTAATCAAACCCTTTGTCCTCCTCTGCTGAGTTCTAAATTTCTCCCAGTCCCCAGGTTCGCTGCTATTTCTGGCCAATTTGTATGCCACTTCCTTGGCTTTAATACTATCCCTGATTTCCCTAGATAGCCACGGTTGAGCCACCTTCCCCTTTTTATTTTTACGCCAGACAGGAATGTACAATTGTTGTACTTCATCCATGCGGTCTCTAAATGTCTGCCATTGCCCATCCACAGTCAACCCCTTAAGTATCATTCGCCAATCTATCCTAGCCAATTCTCGCCTCATACCTTCAAAGTTACCCTTCTTTAAGTTCTGGACCATGGTCTCTGAATTTACTGTTTCATTCTCCATCCTAATGCAGAATTCCACCATATTATGGTCACTCTTCCCCAAGGGGCCTCGCACAATGAGATTGCTAATTAATCCTCTCTCATTACACAACACCCAGTCCAAGATGGCCTCCCCCCTAGTTGGTTCCTCAACATATTGGTCTAGAAAACCATCCCTTATGCACTCCAGGAAATCCTCCTCCACCGTATTGCTTCCAGTTTGGCTAGCCCAATCTATGTGCATATTAAAGTCACCCATTATAACTGCTACACCTTTATTGCATGCACCCCTAATTTCCTGTTTGATGCCCTCCCCAACATCCCTATTACTGTTTGGAGGTCTGTACACAACTCCTACTAACGTTTTTTGCCCTTTGGTGTTCTGCAGCTCTACCCATATAGATTCCACATCATCCAAGCTAATGTCTTTCCTAACTATTGCATTAATCTCCTCTTTAACCAGCAATGCTACCCCACCTCCTTTTCCTTTTATTCTATCCTTCCTGAATGTTGAATACCCCTGAATGTTGAGTTCCCAGCCCTGATCATCCTGGAGCCACGTCTCCGTAATCCCAATCACATCATATTTGTTAACATCTATTTGCACAATTAATTCATCCACCTTATTGCGGATACTCCTTGCATTAAGACACAAAGCCTTCAGGCTTGTTTTATTAACACCCTTTGTCCTTTTAGAATTTTGCTGTACAGTGGCCCTTTTTGTTCTTTGCCTTGGGTTTCTCTGCCCTACACTTTTCCTCATCTCCCTTCTGTCTTTTGCTTTTGGCTCCTTTTTGTTTCCCTCTGTCTCCCTGCATTGGTTCCCATCCCCCTGCCATATTAGTTTAAATCCTCCCCAACAGCACTAGCAAACACTCCCCCGAGGACATTGGTTCCAGTCCTGCCCAGGTGCAGACCGTCCGGTTTGTACTGGTCCCACCTCCCCCAGAACCGGTCCCAATGCCCCAGGAATTTGAATCCCTCCCTGCTGCACCACTGCTCAAGCCACGTATTCATCTGCGCTATCCTGCGATTCCTACTCTGACTATCACGTGGCACTGGTAGCAATCCCGAGATTACTACTTTTGAGGTCCTACTTTTTAATTTAGCTCCTAGCTCCTTAAATTCGTTTCGTAGGACCTCATCCCTTTTTTTGCCTATGTCGTTGGTACCAATGTGCACCACGACAACTGGCTGTTCTCCCTCCCATTTCAGAATGTCCTGCACCCGCTCCGAGACATCCTTGACCCTTGCACCAGGGAGGCAACATACCATCCTGGAGTCTCGGTTGCGGCCGCAGAAACGCCTATCTATTCCCCTCACAATTGAATCCCCTATCACTATCGCTCTCCCACTCTTTTTCTTGCCCTCCTGTGCAGCAGAGCCAGCCACGGTGCCATGAACTTGGCTGCTGCTGCCCTCCCCTGATGAGTCATTCCCCTCAACAGTACCCAAAGCGGTGTATCTGTTTTGCAGGGGGATGACCGCAGGGGACCCCTGCACTACCTTCCTTGCTCTACTCTTCCTGCTGGTCTTCCATTCCCTATCTGGCTGTGGACCCTTTCCCTGCGGTAAGACCAACTCACTACACGTGATACTCACGTCATTCTCAGCATCGTGGATGCTCCAGAGTGAATCCACCTTCAGCTCCAATTCCGTAACGCGGACCGTCAGGAGCTGGAGGCGGATACACTTCCCGCACACATAGTCGTCAGGGACACCGGAAGCGTCCCTGAGTTCCCACATGGTACAGGAGGAGCACAACACCCGACCGAGCTCTCCTGCCATGTCTTAACCCTTAGATACACTTAAACTGGTAATAACAATGTTAAAAGTTACTGACCAATATAAGAAGAAAAAGAAAAACTACTCACCAATCACCAGCCAATCACTTACCCCCTAGGCTGTGACGTCACCTTTGTTTTTTTTGCCTTCTCCCTGTAGCTGCACCGGTACGCCTCTCGCCGACCCCGGACTCGCGCTGCTCCGAGCTCCCGCCTCCTCGACTGACTGCTCCGAGCTCCCGCTGGCCTTTATAGGCCTCTCGCCGACCCCGGACTCGCGCTGCTCCGAGCTCCCGCCTCCTCGACTGACTGCTCGACTCCCGCTGGCCTTTATAGGCCTCTCGCCGACCCCGGACTCGCGCTGCTCCGAGCTCCCGCCTCCTCGACTGACTGCTCCGAGCTCCCGCTGGCCTTTATAGGCCTCTCGCCGACCCCGGACTCGCGCTGCTCCGAGCTCCCGCCTCCTCGACTGACTGCTCCGAGCTCCCGCTGGCCTTTATAGGCCTCTCGCCGACCCCGGACTCGCGCTGCTCCGAGCTCCCGCCTCCTCGACTGACTGCTCGACTCCCGCTGGCCTTTATAGGCCTCTCGCCGACCCCGGACTCGCGCTGCTCCGAGCTCCCGCCTCCTCGACTGACTGCTCCGAGCTCCCGCTGGCCTTTATAGGCCTCTCGCCGACCCCGGACTCGCGCTGCTCCGAGCTCCCGCCTCCTCGACTGACTGCTCGACTCCCGCTGGCCTTTATAGGCCTCTCGCCGACCCCGGACTCGCGCTGCTCCGAGCTCCCGCCTCCTCTGCTGATCACACTCATTCTCTCCTGATCACACTCACTCTCTCTCCTGATCACACACTCTCTCTCCTGACCACACTCACTCTCTCTCTCCTGATCACACTCACTCCCTTTCCTGATCACACTCACCCTCTCTCCTGATCACACTCATTCACTCCCCTGATCACATTCACTCTCTCCTGATCACACTCACTCTCCCTCTCCTGTTCACACTCACTCACTTTCCTGATCACACTCACTCACTCTCCTGATCACACTCACTCTCCCTCTCCTGATCACACCCTCACTCTCTCCTGATCACATGCACTCTCCCTGCTGATCACACACACTCTCTCTGCTGATCACACTCATTCTCTCCTGATCACACTCACTCTCTCTCCTGATCACACACTCTCTCTCCTGACCACACTCACTCTCTCTCTCCTGATCACACTCACTCCCTTTCCTGATCACACTCACCCTCTCTCCTGATCACACTCATTCACTCCCCTGATCACATTCACTCTCTCCTGATCACACTCACTCTCCCTCTCCTGTTCACACTCACTCACTTTCCTGATCACACTCACTCACTCTCCTGATCACACTCACTCTCCCTCTCCTGATCACACCCTCACTCTCTCCTGATCACATGCACTCTCCCTGCTGATCACACACACTCTCTCTGCTGATCACACTCACTCATTCCTGATCACACTCACTCTCTCTCCTGATCACACACTATCTCTCCTGACCACACTCACCCTCTCTCTTCTCATCACACGCACACTCTCTGCTAATCACACTCACTTTCTCCTGATCACACTCACTCACTCTCTTGTTCACACTCACTCCCTTTCCTGATCACACTCACTCTCTCTCCTGATCACACGCATTCACTCCCCTGATCACATTCACTCTCTCCTGATCACACTCACTCTCCCTCTCCTGATCACACTCACTCCCTTTCCTGATCACACTCACTCTCTCTCCTGATCACACTCACTCTCTCCTGATCACACACACTCTCCCTACTGATCACACTCACTCTCCCTCTCCTGATCACACACTCTTTCTCCTGACCACAATCACTCTCTCTCTCCTGATAACACACACTCTCTCTACTGATCAAACTCACTCTCCCTGACCACACTCACTCACTCTCTCCTGATCACACTCACTCTCTCTCTCCTGACCACACTCAAACTCACTATCTCCCCTAATCACATTCATTCTCTCTGCTAATCACACACACTTTCTCCTGATCACACTCACTCTCTCTCTTGTTCACACTCACTCCTTTTCCTGATCACACTCATCCTCTCTCCTGATCACACTCATTCACTCCCCTGATCACATTCACTCTCTCCTGATCACACTCCCTCTCCCTCTCCTGTTCACACTCACTCACTTTCCTGATCACACTCACTCACTCTCCTGATCACGCTGAGTCCCCTCTCCTGATCACACTCATTCTCCCTCTCGTGATCACACTCTTTCTCTGCTGATCACACTCACTCTCCCTCTCCTGACCACACTCACTCTCTCTCTCCTGATCACACACCATCTCTCCTAATCACACTCATTCGCTCTCTCCTGATCACACCCACTGTCTCCTAATCACACCCACTCTCTCTTTCCGTATCACACTCACTCTCACTCCTGATCTCAATTACTCTCTCCTGATCACAATTAATCTCTCCTGACCACACTCACAACCCCTCTCTTGATCACACACAATCTCTCTCCTCATCATACTCACTCTCTCCTGATCACACTTACTCTGTCACTCCTGATCACACACACTCTCTCTGCCGATCACACTCATTCTCTCCTGATCACACTCACTCTCTCTCCTGATCACATACTCTCTCTCCTGACCACACTCACTCTCTCTCTCCTGATCACACACACTCTCTCTGCTGATCACAATCACTCTCTCCTGATCACACACACTCTCTCTCCTGATCACAATCACTCTCTCTCTCCTGACCACACTCAAACTCACTATTTCCCCTAATCACATTCATTCTCTCTGCTGATCACACTCACTCTCTCCTGATCACACTCACTCTCTCCTGATCACACACACTCTCACTGCTGATCACACTCACTCATTCCTGATCACACTCACTCTCTCTCCTGATCACACACTCTCTCTCCTGACCACACTCACCCTCTCTCTCCTCATCACACGCACTCTCTCTGCTAATCACACTCACTTTCTCCTGATCACACTCACTCACTCTCTTGTTCACACTCTCTCCCTTTCCTGATCACACTCACCCTCTCTCCTGATCACACTCACTCACTCCCCTGATCACATTCACTCTCTCCTGATCACACGCACTCTCTCTCCTGATCACACTCACTCCCTTTCCTGATCACACTCACTCTCTCTCCTGATCACACTCACTCTCTCCTGATCACACACACTCTCCCTCCTGATCACACACACTCTCCCTCTCCTGATCACAGTCACTGTCTCTCCTGTTCACACTCACTCCCTTTCCTTGATCACTCTCACCTGATCACACTCATTCTCTCTCCTGATCACACACACTCTCTCTCCTGATCACACTCACTCTCTCCTGATCACACTCACTCTCTCTCTCCTGATCACACTCAAACTCACTATCTCCCCTAATCACATTCATTCTCTCTGCTAATCACACACACTTTCTCCTGATCACACTCACTCTCTCTCTTGTTCACACTCACTCCTTTTCCTGATCACACTCACCCTCTCTCCTGATCACACTCATTCACTCCCCTGATCACATTCACTCTCTCCTGATCACACTCACTCTCCCTCTCCTGTTCACACTCACTCACTTTCCTGATCACACTCACTCACTCTCCTGATCAAACTCACTCTCGCTCCTGATCACACCCTCACTCTCTCCTGATCACATGCACTCTCCCTGCTGATCACACACACTCTCTCTGCTGATCACACCCTCACTCTCTCCTGATCACACTCACTCTCCCTCTCCTGATCACACTCACTCCCTTTCCTGATCAGACTCACTCTCTCTCCTGATCACACTCACTCTCTCCTAATCACACACACTCTCCCTCCTGATCACACTCACTCTCCCTCTCCTGATCACACACTCTTTCTCCTGACCACAATCACTCTCTCTCTCCTGATAACACACACTCTCTCTACTGATCAAACTCACTCTCTCCTGACCACACTCACTCACTCTCTCCTGATCACACTCACTCTCTCTCTCCTGACCACACTCAAACTCACTATCTCCCCTAATCACATTCATTCTCTCTGCTAATCACACACACCTTCTCCTGATCACACTCACTCTCTCTCTTGTTCACACTCACTCCTTTTCCTGATCACACTCATCCTCTCTCCTGATCACACTCATTCACTCCCCTGATCACATTCACTCTCTCCTGATCACACTCACTCTCCCTCTCCTGTTCACACTCACTCACTTTCCTGATCACACTCACTCACTCTCCTGATCACGCTGAGTCCCCTCTCCTGATCACACTCATTCTCCCTCTCGTGATCACATTCTTTTTCTGCTGATCACACTCACTCTCCCTCTCCTGACCACACTCACTCTCTCTCTCCTGATCACACTCCCTCTCTCCTAATCACACTCATTCGCTCTCTCCTGATCACACCCACTGTCTCCTAATCACACCCACTCTCTCTTTCCGTATCACACTCACTCTCACTCCTGATCTCAATTACTCTCTCCTGATCACACTTAATCTCTCCTGACCACACTCACAACCCCTCTCCTGATCACACACAATCTCTCTCCTCATCATACTCACTCTCTCCTGATCACACTCACTCTGTCACTCCTGATCACACACACTCTCTCTGCTGATCACACTCATTCTCTCCTGATCACACTCACTCTCTCTCCTGATCACACACTCTCTCTCCTGACCACACTCACTCTCTCTCTCCTGATCACACACACTCTCTCTGCTGATCACAATCACTCTCTCCTGATCACACACACTCTCTCTCCTGATCACACTCACTCTCTCTCTCCTGACCACACTCAAACTCACTATTTCCCCTAATCACATTAATTCTCTCTGCTGATCACACTCACTCTCTCCTGATCACACTCACTCTCTCCTGATCACACACACTCTCGCTCTGCTGATCACACTCACTCATTCCTGATCACACTCACTCTCTCTCCTGATCACACACTCTCTCTCCTGACCACACTCACCCTCTCTCTCCTCATCACACGCACTCTCTCTGCTAATCACACTCACTTTCTCCTGATCACACTCACTCACTCTCTTGTTCACACTCACTCCCTTTCCTGATCACACTCACCCTCTCTCCTGATCACACTCACTCACTCCCCTGATCACATTCACTCTCTCCTGATCACATTCACTCTCCCTCCCTGATCACACTCACTCCCTTTCCTGATCACATTCACTCCCGTTCCTGATCACACGCACTCCCTTTTCTAATCATACTCACTCTCTCTCCTGATCACACTCGCTCTCTCCTGATCACACTCACTCTCCCTCCTGATCACACTCACTCTCCCTCTCCTGATAACACACACATTCTCTCCAGATCACACTCACTCTCTCCTGACCACACTCAAACTCACTATCTCCCCTAATCACATTCATTCTCTCTGCTAATCACACACACTTTCTCTTGATCACACTCACTCTCTCTCTTGTTCACACTCACCCCCTTTCCTGATCACAATCACCCTCTCTCCTGATCACACTCATTCACTCCCCTGATCACATTCACTCTTTCCTGATCACACTCACTCTCCCTCTCCTGATCACACTCACTCCCTTTCCTGATCACACTCACTCTCTCTCCTGATCACACTCACTCTCTCCTGATCACACACACTCTCCTTCCTGAACACACTCACTCTCCCTCTCCTGATCACACACTCTCTCTCCTGACCACAATCACTCTCTCTCTCCTGATAACACACACTCTCTCTACTGATCACACTCACTCTCTCCTGACCACACTCACTCTCTCTCTCCTGATCACACTCGCTCTCTCCTGATCATATGCACTCTCCCTCCTGATCACACTCACTCACCCTCTCCTGATCACACTCTCTCTCTCCTGACCACACTCACTCTCGCTCTCCTGATCAAACGCACTCTCTCTCCTGATCACACTCACTCTCTCCTGATCACACTCACTCTCTCCTGATCACACTTGCTCACACTCTCCTGATCACGCTGAGTCCCCTCTCCTGATCACACTCATTCTCCCTCTCGTGATCACACTCTTTCTCTGTTGATCACACTCACTCTCCCTCTCCTGACCACACTCACTCTCTCTCTCTCCTGATCACACTCCCTCTCTCCTAATCACACTCATTCGCTCTCTCCTGATCACATCCACTGTCTCCTAATCACACCCACTCTCTCTTTCCGTATCACACTCACTCTCACTCCTGATCTCAATTACTCTCTCCTGATCACACTTAATCTCTCCTGACCACACTCACAACCCCTCTCCTGATCACACACAATCTCTCTCCTCATCATACTCACTCTCTCCTGATCACACTCACTCTGTCACTCCTGATCACACACACTCTCTCTGCTGATCACACTCATTCTCTCCTGATCACACTCACTCTCTCTCCTGATCACACACTCTCTCTCCTGACCACACTCACTCTCTCTCTCCTGATCACACACAATCTCTCTGCTGATCACAATCACTCTCTCCTGATCACACACACTCTCTCTCCTGATCACACTCACTCTCTCTCTCCTGACCACACTCAAACTCACTATTTCCCCTAATCACATTAATTCTCTCTGCTGATCACACTCACTCTCTCCTGATCACACTCACTCTCTCCTGATCACACACACTCTCGCTCTGCTGATCACACTCACTCATTCCTGATCACACTCACTCTCTCTCCTGATCACACACTCTCTCTCCTGACCACACTCACCCTCTCTCTCCTCATCACACGCACTCTCTCTGCTAATCACACTCACTCTCTCCTGATCACACACACTCTCTCTCCTGATCACACTCACTCTCTCTCTCCTGACCACACTCAAACTCACTATTTCCCCTAATCACATTCATTCTCTCTGCTGATCACACTCACTCTCTCCTGATCACACTCACTCTCTCCTGATCACACACACTCTCTCTCTGCTGATCACACTCACTCATTCCTGATCACACTCACTCTCTCTCCTGATCACACACTCTCTCTCCTGACCACACTCCCTCTCTCCTAATCACACTCATTCGCTCTCTCCTGATCACACCCACTGTCTCCTAATCACACCCACTCTCTCTTTCCGTATCACACTCACTCTCACTCCTGATCTCAATTACTCTCTCCTGATCACACTTAATCTCTCCTGACCACACTCACAACCCCTCTCCTGATCACACACAATCTCTCTCCTCATCATACTCACTCTCTCCTGATCACACTCACTCTGTCACTCCTGATCACACACACTCTCTCTGCTGATCACACTCATTCTCTCTCTCCTGATCACACACACTCTCTCTGCTGATCACAATCACTCTCTCCTGATCACACACACTCTCTCTCCTGATCACACTCACTCTCTCTCTCCTGACCACACTCAAACTCACTATTTCCCCTAATCACATTAATTCTCTCTGCTGATCACACTCACTCTCTCCTGATCACACTCACTCTCTCCTGATCACACACACTCTCGCTCTGCTGATCACACTCACTCATTCCTGATCACACTCACTCTCTCTCCTGATCACACACTCTCTCTCCTGACCACACTCACCCTCTCTCTCCTCATCACACGCACTCTCTCTGCTAATCACACTCACTTTCTCCTGATCACACTCACTCACTCTCTTGTTCACACTCACTCCCTTTCCTGATCACACTCACCCTCTCTCCTGATCACACTCACTCACTCCCCTGATCACATTCACTCTCTCCTGATCACATTCACTCTCCCTCCCTGATCACACTCACTCCCTTTCCTGATCACATTCACTCCCGTTCCTGATCACACGCACTCCCTTTTCTAATCATACTCACTCTCTCTCCTGATCACACTCGCTCTCTCCTGATCACACTCACTCTCCCTCCTGATCACACTCACTCTCCCTCTCCTGATAACACACACATTCTCTCCAGATCACACTCACTCTCTCCTGACCACACTCAAACTCACTATCTCCCCTAATCACATTCATTCTCTCTGCTAATCACACACACTTTCTCTTGATCACACTCACTCTCTCTCTTGTTCACACTCACCCCCTTTCCTGATCACAATCACCCTCTCTCCTGATCACACTCATTCACTCCCCTGATCACATTCACTCTTTCCTGATCACACTCACTCTCCCTCTCCTGATCACACTCACTCCCTTTCCTGATCACACTCACTCTCTCTCCTGATCACACTCACTCTCTCCTGATCACACACACTCTCCTTCCTGAACACACTCACTCTCCCTCTCCTGATCACACACTCTCTCTCCTGACCACAATCACTCTCTCTCTCCTGATAACACACACTCTCTCTACTGATCACACTCACTCTCTCCTGACCACACTCACTCTCTCTCTCCTGATCACACTCGCTCTCTCCTGATCATATGCACTCTCCCTCCTGATCACACTCACTCACCCTCTCCTGATCACCCTCTCTCTCTCCTGACCACACTCACTCTCGCTCTCCTGATCAAACGCACTCTCTCTCCTGATCACACTCACTCTCTCCTGATCACACTCACTCTCTCCTGATCACACTTGCTCACACTCTCCTGATCACGCTGAGTCCCCTCTCCTGATCACACTCATTCTCCCTCTCGTGATCACACTCTTTCTCTGTTGATCACACTCACTCTCCCTCTCCTGACCACACTCACTCTCTCTCTCTCCTGATCACACTCCCTCTCTCCTAATCACACTCATTCGCTCTCTCCTGATCACATCCACTGTCTCCTAATCACACCCACTCTCTCTTTCCGTATCACACTCACTCTCACTCCTGATCTCAATTACTCTCTCCTGATCACACTTAATCTCTCCTGACCACACTCACAACCCCTCTCCTGATCACACACAATCTCTCTCCTCATCATACTCACTCTCTCCTGATCACACTCACTCTGTCACTCCTGATCACACACACTCTCTCTGCTGATCACACTCATTCTCTCCTGATCACACTCACTCTCTCTCCTGATCACACACTCTCTCTCCTGACCACACTCACTCTCTCTCTCCTGATCACACACACTCTCTCTGCTGATCACAATCACTCTCTCCTGATCACACACACTCTCTCTCCTGATCACACTCACTCTCTCTCTCCTGACCACACTCAAACTCACTATTTCCCCTAATCACATTAATTCTCTCTGCTGATCACACTCACTCTCTCCTGATCACACTCACTCTCTCCTGATCACACACACTCTCGCTCTGCTGATCACACTCACTCATTCCTGATCACACTCACTCTCTCTCCTGATCACACACTCTCTCTCCTGACCACACTCACCCTCTCTCTCCTCAACACACGCACTCTCTCTGCTAATCACACTCACTCTCTCCTGATCACACACACTCTCTCTCCTGATCACACTCACTCTCTCTCTCCTGACCACACTCAAACTCACTATTTCCCCTAATCACATTCATTCTCTCTGCTGATCACACTCACTCTCTCCTGATCACACTCACTCTCTCCTGATCACACACACTCTCTCTCTGCTGATCACACTCACTCATTCCTGATCACACTCACTCTCTCTCCTGATCACACACTCTCTCTCCTGACCACACTCACCCTCTCTCTCCTCATCACACGCACTCTCTCTGCTAATCACACTCACTTTCTCCTGATCACACTCACTCACTCTCTTGTTCACACTCACTCCCTTTCCTGATCACACTCACCCTCTCTCCTGATCACACTCACTCACTCCCCTGATCACATTCACTCTCTTCTGATCACATTCACTCTCCCTCCCCTGATCACACTCACTCCCTTTCCTGATCACATTCACTCCCGTTCCTGATCACACGCACTCCCTTTCCTAATCATACTCACTCTCTCTCCTGATCACACTCGCTCTCTCCTGATCACACTCACTCTCCCTCCTGATCACACTCACTCTCCCTCTCCTGATCACTCTCTCGCTCTCCTGACCACACTCACTCTCTCTCTCCTGATAACACACACATTCTCTCCTGATCACACTCACTCTCTCCTGACCACACTCAAACTCACTATCTCCCCTAATCACATTCATTCTCTCTGCTAATCACACACACTTTCTCCTGATCACACTCACTCTCTCTCCTGATAACACACTCTCTCTCCTGACCACACTCACTCTCTCTCTCCTGATCACACACACTCTCTCTGCTGATCACAATCACTCTCTCCTGATCACAAACACTCTCTCTCCTGATCACAATCACTCTCTCTCTCCTGACCACACTCAAACTCACTATTTCCCCTAATCACATTCATTCTCTCTGCTGATCACACTCACTCTCTCCTGATCACACTCACTCTCTCCTGATCACACACACTCTCTCTGCTGATCACACTCACTCATTCCTGATCACACTCACTCTCTCTCCTGATCACACCCTCTCTCTCCTGACCACACTCACCCTCTCTCTCCTCATCTACGCACTCTCTCTGCTAATCACACTCACTTTCTCCTGATCACACTCACTCACTCTCTTGTTCACACTCACTCCTTTTCCTGATCACACTCATCCTCTCTCCTGATCACACTCATTCACTCCCCTGATCACATTCACTCTCTCCTGATCACACTCACTCTCCCTCTCCTGTTCACACTCACTCACTTTCCTGATCACACTCACTCACTCTCCTGATCACGCTGAGTCCCCTCTCCTGATCACACTCATTCTCCCTCTCGTGATCACACTCTTTCTCTGCTGATCACACTCACTCTCCCTCTCCTGACCACACTCACTCTCTCTCTCCTGATCACACTCCCTCTCTCCTAATCACACTCATTCGCTCTCTCCTAATCACACCCACTGTCTCCTAATCACACCCACTCTCTCTTTCCGTATCACACTCACTCTCACTCCTGATCTCAATTACTCTCTCCTGATCACACTTAATCTCTCCTGACCACACTCACAACCCCTCTCCTGATCACACACAATCTCTCTCCTCATCATACTCACTCTCTCCTGATCACACACACTCTCTCTGCTGATCACACTCATTCTCTCCTGATCACACTCACTCTCTCTCCTGATCAAACTCATCTCTCTCTTGGTCACTCACACCCCATCTGCTGATCACACTCACTCTCTTTACTGTTTACACTCGCTCTCTTTCCTGATCAAACACTCTCTCTCTCTCCTGATCACACTTGCTCCCTCTCCTGATCACACTCACTCTCTCCTGATCACACTTGCTCACACTCCCTGATCACGCTGAGTCCCCTCTCCTGATCACACTCATTCTCCGTCTCGTGATCACACTCTTTCTCTGCTGATCACACTCACTCTCCCTCTCCTGACCACACTCACTCTCTCTCTCCTGATCACACTCCCTCTATCCTAATCACACTCATTCGCTCTCTCCTGATCACACCCACTGTCTCCTAATCATAGTCACTCTCTCCTGATCACACACTCTCTCTCCTGGCCACACTCACTCTCTCTCTCCTGATCACATACACTCGCTCTGCTGATCACACTCATTCTCTCCTGATCACACTCACTCTCTCTCCTGATAACACACTCTCTCCTGACCACACTCAAACGCACTATCTCCCCTAATCACATTCATTCTCTCTGCTGATCACACTCACTCTCTCCTGATCACACTCACTCTCTCCTGATCACACACACTCTCTCTGCTGATCACACTCACTCATTCCTGATCACACTCACTCTCTCTCCTGATCACACACTCTCTCTCCTGACCACACTCACCCTCTCTCTCCTCATCACACGCACTCTCTCTGCTAATCACACTCACTTTCTCCTGATCACACTCACTCACTCTCTTGTTCACACTCACTCCCTTTCCTGATCACACTCACCCTCTCTCCTGATCACACTCACTCACTCCCCTGATCACATTCACTCTCTCCTGATCACATTCACTCTCCCTCCCCTGATCACACTCACTCCCTTTCCTGACCACATTCACTCCCGTTCCTGATCACACTCACTCTCTCTTTCCTGATCACACTCACTCTCTCTCCTGATCAAACTCATCTCTCTCTTGGTCACTCACACCCCATCTGCTGATCACACTCACTCTCTTTACTGTTTACACTCGCTCTCTTTCCTGATCAAACACTCTCTCTCTCTCCTGATCACACTTGCTCTCTCTCCTGATCACACTCACTCTCTCCTGATCACACTTGCTCACACTCTCCTGATCACGCTGAGTCGCCTCTCCTGATCACACTCATTCTCCGTCTCGTGATCACACTCTTTCTCTGCTGATCACACTCACTCTCCCTCTCCTGACCACACTCACTCTCTCTCTCCTGATCACACTCCCTCTCTCCTAATCACACTCATTCGCTCTCTCCTGATCACACCCACTGTCTCCTAATCATACTCACTCTCTCCTGATCACACACTCTCTCTCCTGGCCACACTCACTCCCTCTCTCCTGATCACACACACTCGCTCTGCTGATCACACTCATTCTCTACTGATCACACTCACTCTCTCTCCTGATAACACACTCTCTCTCCTGACCACACTCAAACTCACTATCTCCCCTAATCACATTCATTCTCTCTGCTGATCACACTCACTCTCTCCTGATCACACTCACTCTCTCCTGATCACACACACTCTCTCCTGATCACACTCACTCACTCTTTCCTGATCACACCCACTCACTCTCTCCTGATCAAACTCGCTCTCTCTCTTGGTCACACTCGCGCTCTTTCCTGATCACGCTCACTCTCTCTCTCCTGATCACACTCACTTGCTCCCGATCATACTCGTTCTCCCTCTCCTGATCACACTCTCACTCGCTCTCTCCTGATCACATGCACTCTCTCTCCTGATCACACTCACTCTCTCCTGATCACATTCACTGTCTCTCCTGTTCACACTCACTCCCTTCCCTGATCACGCTCACTCTCTCCTGATTACATTCACTCTCTCCTGTTCACACTCACTGTCTCTCCTGATGACACTCGCTCTCTCCTGATCACACTCACTCCCTCTCCTGATCACACTCACTCTACCTCTCCTGATCACACTCTCTCTCTCCTGACCACACTCACTCTCTCTCCTGTTCACACTCACTGTCTCTCCTGATCACACTCGCTTTCTCCTGATTACACTCACTCTCTCCTATTTACACTCTTCCCGCCTCTCCTGATCACACTCACTATCTCTCCTAATCACATTCATTCTCTCTGCTAATCACACTCACTTTCTCCTGATCACACTAACTCTCTCTCTTGTTCACACTCACTCCCTTTCCTGATCACACTCACCCTCTCTCCTGATCACACTCATGCATTCTCCTGATCAGACACTCACTCTCTACTGATCACAGTCGCTCGCTCTCTCCTGATCACATTCACTGTCTCTCCTGAACACGCTCACTCTCTCCTGATCACACTCAATCTCCCTCCCCTGATCACACTCCCTCTCCCTCTCCTGATCACACTCATTCATGCTCTCCTAATAACACTCACTGTCTCCTGATCACACTCACTCTCTCCTAATTACACTCTTCCCCCTCTCCTGATCACACTCACTATCTCTCCTAATCACATTCACTCTCTCTGCTAATCACACTCACTTTCTCCTGATCGCACTCACTCTCTCTCTTGTTCACACTCACACCCTTTCCTGATCACACTCACCCTCTCTCCTGATCACACTCGCTCTCTCCTCTGATCACACTCACTCTCTCCTGATCACACTCACCCTCTCTCCTGATCACACTCACCCTCTCTCCTGATCACTCTCACCCCCTTTCCTGAACACATTCACACTCTCTCCTGATCACGCGCACGCACTTCCCTGATCACATTCACTCTCTCTCCTGTTCACACTCACTGTCTCTCCTGATCACACTCACTCTCTCTCCTGACCACACTCACTCTCTCTCTCCTGATCACATTCACTCTCTCTCTCCTGATCACACCGACTTTCTCCTGATCACACTCACTCAACCCTGATTACACTCATTCTCCCTCTCCTGATTATACTCCCTCTCCCCCTCCTAACCACACTCACTCTCTTCTGATCACACTCACTCCCTCTCCCGATCACACGCACTCCCTTTCCTGATCATATTCACTCACGCTCCTGTTCACACTCTCTGCCTCTCCAGATCACACTCGCTCTCTCCTGATCACACTCACTCTCCCTCCTGATCACACTCACTCACCCTATCCTGATCACACACTCTCTCTCCTGACCACACTCAGTCTCTCTCTCCTGATCACATACACTCTCACTCCTGATCACGCTCACTCTCTCCTGATCACACTCACTCTCTCTCTCCTGATCACACTCACTCTCTCCTGATCACACTCACCCTCTCTCCTGATCATACTCACTCTCCCTCTCCTGATCACACTCTCTCTCTCTTGACCACACTCAGTCTCTCTCTCCTGATCACACACATACGCACTCCTGATCACGCTCACTCTCTCCTGATCACACTCACCCGCTCTCCTGACCACACTCACTCTCCCTTTCCTGATCACGCTCACTCTCTCCTGGTCACACTCACTCTCTCTCTCCTGATCAAACTCACTCTCTCATGATCACACTCACCCTCTCTCCTGATCACACTCACTCTCCCTCTCCTAATCACGCTCACCCTCTCCTGATCACATTCACTCTCTCTCTCCTGATCACACTCACTCTCTCATGATCACTCTCGCCGTCTCTCCTGATCACACTCACTCTTCCTCTCCTGATCACACTCACTCCCTTTCCTGATCGCATTCACTCCCTCTCCTGATCACACGCACTCCCTTTCCTGATCACATTCACTCGCTCTCCTGTTCACACTCACTCTCTCTCCTAATCACACTCACTCTTCCTCTCCTGATCACACTCACTCCCTTTCCTGATCGCATTCACCCCCTCTCCTGATCACACGCACTCCCTTTCCTGATCACATTCACTCGCTCTCCTGTTCACACTCACTCTCTCTCCTAATCACACTCACTCTCTCCTGATCACACTCACCCTTTCTCCTGATTACACTCACTCACCCTCTCCTGATCACATGCACTCCCTTCTCCTGATCACACTCACTCTCTCTCCTGATCACATTCATTCTCTCTGCTATTTACACTCACTTTCTCCTGATCACACTCGCTCTCTCCCTTGTTCACACTCACTCCCTTTCCTGATCACACTCACTCTCTCTCCTGATCACACTCACTCTCTCCCGATCACACTCCCTCTCCCTCTCCTAATCACACTCTCTCCCCTCTCCTGATCACACTCACTCTCTCTCCGAATCACATTCATTCTCTCTGCTATTTACACTCACTTTCTCCTGATAACACTCACTCTCTCCCTTGTTCACACTCACTCCCTTTCCTGATCACACTCACTCCCTCTCCCGATCACACGCACTCCCTTTCCTGATCATATTCACTCACGCTCCTGTTCACACTCACTACCTCTCCTGATCACACTCGCTCTCTCCTGATCACACTCACTCTCCCTCCTGATCACACTCACTCACCCTATCCTGATCACACTCTCTCTCTCCTGACCACACTCAGTCTCTCTCTCCTGATCACACACACTCTCACTCCTGATCATGCTCACTCTCTCCTTATCACACTCACTCTCTCTCTCCTGATCACACTCACTCTCTCCTGATCACACTCACCCTCTCTACTGATCATACTCACTCTCCCTCTCCTGATCACACTCTCTCTCTCTTGACCACACTCAGTCTCTCTCTCCTGATCACACACACTCGCACTCCTGATCACGCTCACTCTCTACTGATCACACTCACCCGCTCTCCTGATCACACTCACTCTCCCTTTCCTGATCATGCTCACTCTCTCCTGATCACACTCACTCTCTCTCTCCTGATCATACTCACTCTCTCATGATCACACTCACCCTCTCTCCTGATCACACTCACTCTCCCTCTCCTAATCACGCTCACCCTCTCCTGATCACATTCACTCTCTCTCTCTTGATCACACTCACTCTCTCATGATCACTCTCGCTGTCTCTCCTGATCACACTCACTCTTCCTCTCCTGATCACACTCACTCCCTTTCCTGATCGCATTCACTCCCTCTCCTGATCACACGCACTCTCTTTCCTGATCACATTCACTCGCTCTCCTGTTCACACTCACTCTCTCTCCTGATCACACTCACCCTTTCTCCTGATTACACTCACTCACCCTCTCCTGATCACATGCACTCCCTTCTCCTGATCACACTCACTATCTCTCCTGATCACATTCATTCTCTCTGCTATTTACACTCACTTTCTCCTGATCACACTCGCTCTCTCCCTTGTTCACACTCACTTCCTTTCCTGATCGCACTCACTCTCTCTCCTGATCACACTCACTCTCTCCTGATCACACTCCCTCTCCCTCTCCTAATCACACTCTCTCCCCTCTCCTGATCACACTCACTCTCTCTCCGAATCACATTCATTCTCTCTGCTATTTACACTCACTTTCTCCTGATCACACTCACTCTCTCCTGCTCACACTCACTCTCTCGCCTAATCACACTCATTCTCTCCTAATCACACGCACTCTCTCATGATCATACTCACCCTCTCTCCTGATCACACTCACTCTCCCTCTCCTGATCACGCTCACTCCTTCCTGATCACACTCACTCTCTCTCCTGGTCACACTCACTCTCTCATGATCAAACTCACCCTCTCTCCTGATCACACTCACTCTCCCTCTCAGGAGCACACTCACTCTCTCCTGATCACATTCACTCTCTCTCTCCTGATCACACTCACTCTCTCATGATCACTCTCGCCCTCTCTCCTGATCACACTCACTCTCCCTCTCCTGATCACACTCACTCCCTTTCCTGATCGCATTCACTCCCTCTCCTGATCACACTCGCTCTCTCTCCTAATCACACTCACTCTCTCCTGATCACACTCACCCTTTCTCCCGATCACACTCACTCTCCCTCTCCTGATCACACGCGCTCCCCTCTCCTGATCACACTCACTCTCTCTCCTGATCACATCCATCCTCTCTGCTATTTACACTCACTTTCTCCTGATCACACTCGCTCTCTCACTTGTTCACACTCACTCCCTTTCCTGATCACACTCACTCTCTCTCCTGATCACACTCACTCTCTCCTGATCACACTCGCTCTCTCCTGATCATATGCACTCTCCCTCCTGATCACACTCACTCACCCTCTCCTGATCACACTCTCTCTCTCCTGACCACACTCACTCTCGCTCTCCTGATCAAACGCACTCTCTCTCCTGATCACACTCACTCTCTCCTGATCACACTCACTCTCTCCTGATCACACTTGCTCACACTCTCCTGATCACGCTGAGTCCCCTCTCCTGATCACACTCATTCTCCCTCTCGTGATCACACTCTTTCTCTGCAGATCACACTCACTCTCCCTCTCCTGACCACACTCACTCTCTCTCTCTCCTGATCACACTCCCTCTCTCCTAATCACACTCATTCGCTCTCTCCTGATCACATCCACTGTCTCCTAATCACACCCACTCTCTCTTTCCGTATCACACTCACTCTCACTCCTGATCTCAATTACTCTCTCCTGATCACACTTAATCTCTCCTGACCACACTCACAACCCCTCTCCTGATCACACACAATCTCTCTCCTCATCATACTCACTCTCTCCTGATCACACTCACTCTGTCACTCCTGATCACACACACTCTCTCTGCTGATCACACTCATTCTCTCCTGATCACACTCACTCTCTCTCCTGATCACACACTCTCTCTCCTGACCACACTCACTCTCTCTCTCCTGATCACACACACTCTCTCTGCTGATCACAATCACTCTCTCCTGATCACACACACTCTCTCTCCTGATCACACTCACTCTCTCTCTCCTGACCACACTCAAACTCACTATTTCCCCTAATCACATTAATTCTCTCTGCTGATCACACTCACTCTCTCCTGATCACACTCACTCTCTCCTGATCACACACACTCTCGCTCTGCTGATCACACTCACTCATTCCTGATCACACTCACTCTCTCTCCTGATCACACACTCTCTCTCCTGACCACACTCACCCTCTCTCTCCTCATCACACGCACTCTCTCTGCTAATCACACTCACTCTCTCCTGATCACACACACTCTCTCTCCTGATCACACTCACTCTCTCTCTCCTGACCACACTCAAACTCACTATTTCCCCTAATCACATTCATTCTCTCTGCTGATCACACTCACTCTCTCCTGATCACACTCACTCTCTCCTGATCACACACACTCTC
Organism: Pristiophorus japonicus; assembly: GCF_044704955.1. Lineage (NCBI taxonomy): Eukaryota > Metazoa > Chordata > Chondrichthyes > Pristiophoridae > Pristiophorus > Pristiophorus japonicus. The sequence continues at coordinate 142,060,183 of NC_091982.1, read as the reverse complement.
TCTCTGCTGATCACACTCACTCATTCCTGATCACACTCACTCTCTCTCCTGATCACACACTCTCTCTCCTGACCACACTCCCTCTCTCCTAATCACACTCATTCGCTCTCTCCTGATCACACCCACTGTCTCCTAATCACACCCACTCTCTCTTTCCGTATCACACTCACTCTCACTCCTGATCTCAATTACTCTCTCCTGATCACACTTAATCTCTCCTGACCACACTCACAACCCCTCTCCTGATCACACACAATCTCTCTCCTCATCATACTCACTCTCTCCTGATCACACTCACTCTGTCACTCCTGATCACACACACTCTCTCTGCTGATCACACTCATTCTCTCCTGATCACACTCACTCTCTCTCCTGATCACACACTCTCTCTCCTGACCACACTCACTCTCTCTCTCCTGATCACACACACTCTCTCTGCTGATCACAATCACTCTCTCCTGATCACACACACTCTCTCTCCTGATCACAATCACTCTCTCTCTCCTGACCACACTCAAACTCACTATTTCCCCTAATCACATTCATTCTCTCTCCTGATCACACTCACTCTCTCCTGATCACACTCACTCTCTCCTGATCACACTTGCTCACACTCTCCTGATCACGCTGAGTCCCCTCTCCTGATCACACTCATTCTCCCTCTCGTGATCACACTCTTTCTCTGCAGATCACACTCACTCTCCCTCTCCTGACCACACTCACTCTCTCTCTCTCCTGATCACACTCCCTCTCTCCTAATCACACTCATTCGCTCTCTCCTGATCACATCCACTGTCTCCTAATCACACCCACTCTCTCTTTCCGTATCACACTCACTCTCACTCCTGATCTCAATTACTCTCTCCTGATCACACTTAATCTCTCCTGACCACACTCACAACCCCTCTCCTGATCACACACAATCTCTCTCCTCATCATACTCACTCTCTCCTGATCACACTCACTCTGTCACTCCTGATCACACACACTCTCTCTGCTGATCACACTCATTCTCTCCTGATCACACTCACTCTCTCTCCTGATCACACACTCTCTCTCCTGACCACACTCACTCTCTCTCTCCTGATCACACACACTCTCTCTGCTGATCACAATCACTCTCTCCTGATCACACACTCTCTCTCTCCTGATCACACTCACTCTCTCTCTCCTGACCACACTCAAACTCACTATTTCCCCTAATCACATTAATTCTCTCTGCTGATCACACTCACTCTCTCCTGATCACACTCACTCTCTCCTGATCACACACACTCTCGCTCTGCTGATCACACTCACTCATTCCTGATCACACTCACTCTCTCTCCTGATCACACACTCTCTCTCCTGACCACACTCACCCTCTCTCTCCTCATCACACGCACTCTCTCTGCTAATCACACTCACTCTCTCCTGATCACACACACTCTCTCTCCTGATCACACTCACTCTCTCTCTCCTGACCACACTCAAACTCACTATTTCCCCTAATCACATTCATTCTCTCTGCTGATCACACTCACTCTCTCCTGATCACACTCACTCTCTCCTGATCACACACACTCTCTCTCTGCTGATCACACTCACTCATTCCTGATCACACTCACTCTCTCTCCTGATCACACACTCTCTCTCCTGACCACACTCCCTCTCTCCTAATCACACTCATTCGCTCTCTCCTGATCACACCCACTGTCTCCTAATCACACCCACTCTCTCTTTCCGTATCACACTCACTCTCACTCCTGATCTCAATTACTCTCTCCTGATCACACTTAATCTCTCCTGACCACACTCACAACCCCTCTCCTGATCACACACAATCTCTCTCCTCATCATACTCACTCTCTCCTGATCACACTCACTCTGTCACTCCTGATCACACACACTCTCTCTGCTGATCACACTCATTCTCTCCTGATCACACTCACTCTCTCTCCTGATCACACACTCTCTCTCCTGACCACACTCACTCTCTCTCTCCTGATCACACACACTCTCTCTGCTGATCACAATCACTCTCTCCTGATCACACACACTCTCTCTCCTGATCACAATCACTCTCTCTCTCCTGACCACACTCAAACTCACTATTTCCCCTAATCACATTCATTCTCTCTGCTGATCACACTCACTCTCTCCTGATCACACTCACTCTCTCCTGATCACACACACTCTCACTGCTGATCACACTCACTCATTCCTGATCACACTCACTCTCTCTCCTGATCACACACTCTCTCTCCTGACCACACTCACCCTCTCTCTCCTCATCACACGCACTCTCTCTGCTAATCACACTCACTTTCTCCTGATCACACTCACTCACTCTCTTGTTCACACTCACTCCCTTTCCTGATCACACTCACCCTCTCTCCTGATCACACTCACTCACTCCCCTGATCACATTCACTCTCTCCTGATCACATTCACTCTCCCTCCCTGATCACACTCACTCCCTTTCCTGATCACATTCACTCCCGTTCCTGATCACACGCACTCCCTTTTCTAATCATACTCACTCTCTCTCCTGATCACACTCGCTCTCTCCTGATCACACTCACTCTCCCTCCTGATCACACTCACTCTCCCTCTCCTGATAACACACACATTCTCTCCAGATCACACTCACTCTCTCCTGACCACACTCAAACTCACTATCTCCCCTAATCACATTCATTCTCTCTGCTAATCACACACACTTTCTCTTGATCACACTCACTCTCTCTCTTGTTCACACTCACCCCCTTTCCTGATCACAATCACCCTCTCTCCTGATCACACTCATTCACTCCCCTGATCACATTCACTCTTTCCTGATCACACTCACTCTCCCTCTCCTGATCACACTCACTCCCTTTCCTGATCACACTCACTCTCTCTCCTGATCACACTCACTCTCTCCTGATCACACACACTCTCCTTCCTGAACACACTCACTCTCCCTCTCCTGATCACACACTCTCTCTCCTGACCACAATCACTCTCTCTCTCCTGATAACACACACTCTCTCTACTGATCACACTCACTCTCTCCTGACCACACTCACTCTCTCTCTCCTGATCACACTCGCTCTCTCCTGATCATATGCACTCTCCCTCCTGATCACACTCACTCACCCTCTCCTGATCACACTCTCTCTCTCCTGACCACACTCACTCTCGCTCTCCTGATCAAACGCACTCTCTCTCCTGATCACACTCACTCTCTCCTGATCACACTCACTCTCTCCTGATCACACTTGCTCACACTCTCCTGATCACGCTGAGTCCCCTCTCCTGATCACACTCATTCTCCCTCTCGTGATCACACTCTTTCTCTGCTGATCACACTCACTCTCCCTCTCCTGACCACACTCACTCTCTCTCTCTCCTGATCACACTCCCTCTCTCCTAATCACACTCATTCGCTCTCTCCTGATCACATCCACTGTCTCCTAATCACACCCACTCTCTCTTTCCGTATCACACTCACTCTCACTCCTGATCTCAATTACTCTCTCCTGATCACACTTAATCTCTCCTGACCACACTCACAACCCCTCTCCTGATCACACACAATCTCTCTCCTCATCATACTCACTCTCTCCTGATCACACTCACTCTGTCACTCCTGATCACACACACTCTCTCTGCTGATCACACTCATTCTCTCCTGATCACACTCACTCTCTCTCCTGATCACACACTCTCTCTCCTGACCACACTCACTCTCTCTCTCCTGATCACACACACTCTCTCTGCTGATCACAATCACTCTCTCCTGATCACACACACTCTCTCTCCTGATCACACTCACTCTCTCTCTCCTGACCACACTCAAACTCACTATTTCCCCTAATCACATTAATTCTCTCTGCTGATCACACTCACTCTCTCCTGATCACACTCACTCTCTCCTGATCACACACACTCTCGCTCTGCTGATCACACTCACTCATTCCTGATCACACTCACTCTCTCTCCTGATCACACACTCTCTCTCCTGACCACACTCACCCTCTCTCTCCTCATCACACGCACTCTCTCTGCTAATCACACTCACTCTCTCCTGATCACACACACTCTCTCTCCTGATCACACTCACTCTCTCTCTCCTGACCACACTCAAACTCACTATTTCCCCTAATCACATTCATTCTCTCTGCTGATCACACTCACTCTCTCCTGATCACACTCACTCTCTCCTGATCACACACACTCTCTCTCTGCTGATCACACTCACTCATTCCTGATCACACTCACTCTCTCTCCTGATCACACACTCTCTCTCCTGACCACACTCACCCTCTCTCTCCTCATCACACGCACTCTCTCTGCTAATCACACTCACTTTCTCCTGATCACACTCACTCACTCTCTTGTTCACACTCACTCCCTTTCCTGATCACACTCACCCTCTCTCCTGATCACACTCACTCACTCCCCTGATCACATTCACTCTCTTCTGATCACATTCACTCTCCCTCCCCTGATCACACTCACTCCCTTTCCTGATCACATTCACTCCCGTTCCTGATCACACGCACTCCCTTTCCTAATCATACTCACTCTCTCTCCTGATCACACTCGCTCTCTCCTGATCACACTCACTCTCCCTCCTGATCACACTCACTCTCCCTCTCCTGATCACTCTCTCGCTCTCCTGACCACACTCACTCTCTCTCTCCTGATAACACACACATTCTCTCCTGATCACACTCACTCTCTCCTGACCACACTCAAACTCACTATCTCCCCTAATCACATTCATTCTCTCTGCTAATCACACACACTTTCTCCTGATCACACTCACTCTCTCTCCTGATAACACACTCTCTCTCCTGACCACACTCACTCTCTCTCTCCTGATCACACACACTCTCTCTGCTGATCACAATCACTCTCTCCTGATCACACACACTCTCTCTCCTGATCACAATCACTCTCTCTCTCCTGACCACACTCAAACTCACTATTTCCCCTAATCACATTCATTCTCTCTGCTGATCACACTCACTCTCTCCTGATCACACTCACTCTCTCCTGATCACACACACTCTCTCTGCTGATCACACTCACTCATTCCTGATCACACTCACTCTCTCTCCTGATCACACCCTCGCTCTCCTGACCACACTCACCCTCTCTCTCCTCATCTACGCACTCTCTCTGCTAATCACACTCACTTTCTCCTGATCACACTCACTCACTCTCTTGTTCACACTCACTCCTTTTCCTGATCACACTCATCCTCTCTCCTGATCACACTCATTCACTCCCCTGATCACATTCACTCTCTCCTGATCACACTCACTCTCCCTCTCCTGTTCACACTCACTCACTTTCCTGATCACACTCACTCACTCTCCTGATCACGCTGAGTCCCCTCTCCTGATCACACTCATTCTCCCTCTCGTGATCACACTCTTTCTCTGCTGATCACACTCACTCTCCCTCTCCTGACCACACTCACTCTCTCTCTCCTGATCACACTCCCTCTCTCCTAATCACACTCATTCGCTCTCTCCTAATCACACCCACTGTCTCCTAATCACACCCATTCTCTCTTTCCGTATCACACTCACTCTCACTCCTGATCTCAATTACTCTCTCCTGATCACACTTAATCTCTCCTGACCACACTCATAACCCCTCTCCTGATCACACACAATCTCTCTCCTCATCATACTCACTCTCTCCTGATCACACACACTCTCTCTGCTGATCACACTCATTCTCTCCTGATCACACTCACTCTCTCTCCTGATCAAACTCATCTCTCTCTTGGTCACTCACATCCCATCTGCTGATCACACTCACTCTCTTTACTGTTTACACTCGCTCTCTTTCCTGATCAAACACTCTCTCTCTCTCCTGATCACACTTGCTCCCTCTCCTGATCACACTCACTCTCTCCTGATCACACTTGCTCACACTCTCCTGATCACGCTGAGTCCCCTCTCCTGATCACACTCATTCTCCGTCTCGTGATCACACTCTTTCTCTGCTGATCACACTCACTCTCCCTCTCCTGACCACACTCACTCTCTCTCTCCTGATCACACTCCCTCTCTCCTAATCACACTCATTCGCTCTCTCCTGATCACACCCACTGTCTCCTAATCATAGTCACTCTCTCCTGATCACACACTCTCTCTCCTGGCCACACTCACTCTCTCTCTCCTGATCACATACACTCGCTCTGCTGATCACACTCATTCTCTCCTGATCACACTCACTCTCTCTCCTGATAACACACTCTCTCCTGACCACATTCAAACGCACTATCTCCCCTAATCACATTCATTCTCTCTGCTGATCACACTCACTCTCTCCTGATCACACTCACTCTCTCCTGATCACACACACTCTCTCTGCTGATCACACTCACTCATTCCTGATCACACTCACTCTCTCTCCTGATCACACACTCTCTCTCCTGACCACACTCACCCTCTCTCTCCTCATCACACGCACTCTCTCTGCTAATCACACTCACTTTCTCCTGATCACACTCACTCACTCTCTTGTTCACACTCACTCCCTTTCCTGATCACACTCACCCTCTCTCCTGATCACACTCATGCATTCTCCTGATCAGACACTCACTCTCTACTGATCACAGTCGCTCGCTCTCTCCTGATCACATTCACTGTCTCTCCTGAACACGCTCACTCTCTCCTGATCACACTCAATCTCCCTCCCCTGATCACACTCCCTCTCCCTCTCCTGATCACACTCATTCATGCTCTCCTAATAACACTCACTGTCTCCTGATCACACTCACTCTCTCCTAATTACACTCTTCCCCCTCTCCTGATCACACTCACTATCTCTCCTAATCACATTCACTCTCTCTGCTAATCACACTCACTTTCTCCTGATCGCACTCACTCTCTCTCTTGTTCACACTCACACCCTTTCCTGATCACACTCACCCTCTCTCCTGATCACACTCGCTCTCTCCTCTGATCACACTCACTCTCTCCTGATCACACTCACCCTCTCTCCTGATCACACTCACCCTCTCTCCTGATCACTCTCACCCCCTTTCCTGAACACATTCACACTCTCTCCTGATCACGCGCACGCACTTCCCTGATCACATTCACTCTCTCTCCTGTTCACACTCACTGTCTCTCCTGATCACACTCACTCTCTCTCCTGACCACACTCACCCTCTCTCTCTCCTGATCACAGACACTCTATCTCCTGATCACACACTCACTCTCTACTGATCACACTCGCTCTCTCTCTCTCCTGATCACATTCACTGCCTCTCCTGTTCACACTCACTCCCTTTCCTGATCACACGCACTCTCTCCTGATCACACTCACTCTCTCTCCTGTTCACACACACTCTCTTTCCTGATCACACTCACTCTCTCTCCTGACCACACTCACTCTCTCTCTCCTGATCACATTCACTCTCTCTCTCCTGATCACACCGACTTTCTCCTGATCACACTCACTCAACCCTGATTACACTCATTCTCCCTCTCCTGATTATACTCCCTCTCCCCCTCCTAACCACACACTCTCTCTTCTGATCACACTCACTCCCTCTCCCGATCACACGCACTCCCTTTCCTGATCATATTCACTCACGCTCCTGTTCACACTCTCTGCCTCTCCTGATCACACTCGCTCTCTCCTGATCACACTCACTCTCCCTCCTGATCACACTCACTCACCCTATCCTGATCACACACTCTCTCTCCTGACCACACTCAGTCTCTCTCTCCTGATCACATACACTCTCACTCCTGATCACGCTCACTCTCTCCTGATCACACTCACTCTCTCTCTCCTGATCACACTCACTCTCTCCTGATCACACTCACCCTCTCTCCTGATCATACTCACTCTCCCTCTCCTGATCACACTCTCTCTCTCTTGACCACACTCAGTCTCTCTCTCCTGATCACACACATACGCACTCCTGATCACGCTCACTCTCTCCTGATCACACTCACCCGCTCTCCTGACCACACTCACTCTCCCTTTCCTGATCACGCTCACTCTCTCCTGGTCACACTCACTCTCTCTCTCCTGATCAAACTCACTCTCTCATGATCACACTCACCCTCTCTCCTGATCACACTCACTCTTCCTCTCCTGATCACACTCACTCCCTTTCCTGATCGCATTCACTCCCTCTCCTGATCACACGCACTCCCTTTCCTGATCACATTCACTCGCTCTCCTGTTCACACTCACTCTCTCTCCTAATCACACTCACTCTTCCTCTCCTGATCACACTCACTCCCTTTCCTGATCGCATTCACTCCCTCTCCTGATCACACGCACTCCCTTTCCTGATCACATTCACTCGCTCTCCTGTTCACACTCACTCTCTCTCCTAATCACACTCACTCTCTCCTGATCACACTCACCCTTTCTCCTGATTACACTCACTCACCCTCTCCTGATCACATGCACTCCCTTCTCCTGATCACACTCACTCTCTCTCCTGATCACATTCATTCTCTCTGCTATTTACACTCACTTTCTCCTGATCACACTCGCTCTCTCCCTTGTTCACACTCACTCCCTTTCCTGATCACACTCACTCTCTCTCCTGATCACACTCACTCTCTCCCGATCACACTCCCTCTCCCTCTCCTAATCACACTCTCTCCCCTCTCCTGATCACACTCACTCTCTCTCCGAATCACATTCATTCTCTCTGCTATTTACACTCACTTTCTCCTGATAACACTCACTCTCTCCCTTGTTCACACTCACTCCCTTTCCTGATCACACTCACTCCCTCTCCCGATCACACGCACTCCCTTTCCTGATCATATTCACTCACGCTCCTGTTCACACTCACTACCTCTCCTGATCACACTCGCTCTCTCCTGATCACACTCACTCTCCCTCCTGATCACACTCACTCACCCTATCCTGATCACACTCTCTCTCTCCTGACCACACTCAGTCTCTCTCTCCTGATCACACACACTCTCACTCCTGATCATGCTCACTCTCTCCTTATCACACTCACTCTCTCTCTCCTGATCACACTCACTCTCTCCTGATCACACTCATCCTCTCTCCTGATCATACTCACTCTCCCTCTCCTGATCACACTCTCTCTCTCTTGACCACACTCAGTCTCTCTCTCCTGATCACACACACTCGCACTCCTGATCACGCTCACTCTCTACTGATCACACTCACCCGCTCTCCTGATCACACTCACTCTCCCTTTCCTGATCATGCTCACTCTCTCCTGATCACACTCACTCTCTCTCTCCTGATCATACTCACTCTCTCATGATCACACTCACCCTCTCTCCTGATCACACTCACTCTCCCTCTCCTAATCACGCTCACCCTCTCCTGATCACATTCACTCTCTCTCTCTTGATCACACTCACTCTCTCATGATCACTCTCGCTGTCTCTCCTGATCACACTCACTCTTCCTCTCCTGATCACACTCACTCCCTTTCCTGATCGCATTCACTCCCTCTCCTGATCACACGCACTCTCTTTCCTGATCACATTCACTCGCTCTCCTGTTCACACTCACTCTCTCTCCTGATCACACTCACCCTTTCTCCTGATTACACTCACTCACCCTCTCCTGATCACATGCACTCCCTTCTCCTGATCACACTCACTCTCTCTCCTGATCACATTCATTCTCTCTGCTATTTACACTCACTTTCTCCTGATCACACTCGCTCTCTCCCTTGTTCACACTCACTTCCTTTCCTGATCGCACTCACTCTCTCTCCTGATCACACTCACTCTCTCCCGATCACACTCCCTCTCCCTCTCCTAATCACACTCTCTCCCCTCTCCTGATCACACTCACTCTCTCTCCGAATCACATTCATTCTCTCTGCTATTTACACTCACTTTCTCCTGATCACACTCACTCTCTCCTGCTCACACTCACTCTCTCGCCTAATCACACTCATTCTCTCCTAATCACACGCACTCTCTCATGATCATACTCACCCTCTCTCCTGATCACACTCACTCTCCCTATCCTGATCACGCTCACTCCTTCCTGATCACACTCACTCTCTCTCCTGGTCACACTCACTCTCTCATGATCAAACTCACCCTCTCTCCTGATCACACTCACTCTCCCTCTCAGGAGCACACTCACTCTCTCCTGATCACATTCACTCTCTCTCTCCTGATCACACTCACTCTCTCATGATCACTCTCGCCCTCTCTCCTGATCACACTCACTCTCCCTCTCCTGATCACACTCACTCCCTTTCCTGATCGCATTCACTCCCTCTCCTGATCACACTCGCTCTCTCCCTTGTTCACACTCACTCCCTTTTCTGATCACATTCACTCGCTCTCCTGTTCACACTCACTCTCTCTCCTAATCACACTCACTCTCTCCTGATCACACTCACCCTTTCTCCCGATCACATTCACTCTCCCTCTCCTGATCACACGCGCTCCCCTCTCCTGATCACACTCACTCTCTCTCCTGATCACATCCATCCTCTCTGCTATTTACACTCACTTTCTCCTGATCACACTCGCTCTCTCACTTGTTCACACTCACTCCCTTTCCTGATCACACTCACTCTCTCTTCTGATCACACTCACTCTCTCCTGATCACACTCACTCACTCTCCTGATCACACACTCACTCTCTACTGATCACACTCGCTCGATCTCTCCAGATCTCATTCACTGTTTCTCCTGTTCACACTGACTCTCTTTCCTGATCACACTCACTCTCTCCTGCTCACACTCACTCTCTCACCTAATCACACTCATTCTCTCCTAATCACACTCACTCCCTTTTGATCAGACTCACTCCCTTTCCTGATCACATTCACTCTCCTCCTGTTCACACTCACAGTCTCTCCTTATCACACTCACTCACCCCTAATCACACTCATTATCCCTCTCCCGATCACACTCCCTCTCCCACTCCTAATCACACTCTCTCCCCTCTCCTGATCACACTCACTCTCTCTCCGAATCACATTCATTCTCTCTGCTATTTACACTCACTTTCTCCTGATCACACTCACTCTCTCTCTTGTTCACGCTCACTCCCTTTCCTGATCACACTTACACTCTCTCTCCTGATCACAGTCACTCTCTCATGATCACACTCACCCTCTCTCCTGATCACACTCACGCTCCCTCTCCTGATCATGCTCACTCGTTCCTGATCACACTCACTCTCTCTCCTGATCACACTCACTCTCTCATGATCAAACTCACCCTCTCTCCTGATCACACTCACTCTCCCTCTCCGGAGCACACTCACTCTCTCATGATCACACTCACACTCTCTCCTAATCACACTCACTCTCCCTCTCCGGATCACACTCACTCCCTTTCCTGATCACATTCACTCCCTCTCCTGATCACACGTACTCCATTTCCTGATCACATTCACTCTCTCTCCTGTTCACACTCACTCTCTCTCCTAATCACACTCACTCTCTCCTGATCACACTCGCCCTTTCTCCTGATCACACTCACTCTCCCTCTCCTGATCACACGCACTCCCTTTCCTTATCACATTCACTCTCCTCCTGTTCACACTCACTCACCCCTGATCACACACATTCTCCCTCTCCCAATCACACTCCCTCCCCCCTCCTGATCACACTCTCCCTCCTCTCCTGATCACAGTCACTCTCTCTCCTAATCACATTCATTCTCTCTGCTATTTACACTCACTTTCTCCTGATCACACTCACTCTCTCCCTTGTTCACACTCACTCTCTTTCCTGATCACACTCACTCTCTCTCCTGATCACACACTCTCTCTTTCTTGATCACTCTCTCTCTCCTGATCACACTCACTCACTCTCCTGATCACACTCACTCTCTACTGATCACACACTCTCTCTCTCCTGATCACATTCACTCTCCCTCTCCTGATCACACTCAGTTCCCCTCTCTGGATCACACTCACCCTCTCTCTCCTGATCACACTCACTCTCTCTCTAATGATCACACTCATGATCTCTCTCTCCTGATCACACTCACTCTCTCCTAATCACACTTACTCTCTCTCCTAATCACACTCACTCTCTCCTGATCACACTCACTCTTTCTCTAATGATCACGCTCACCCTCTCTCTCCTGATCACACTTACTCTCTCTCTCTCCTGATCACACTCACTCTCTCCTGATCACATTCACTCTCTCCTGACCACACTCACTCTCTCACCTGGTCACACTCACTCTCTCTCCTGATCACACTCACTCTCTCCTGATCACACTCACTTTCCCTCACTTTTGTCTCCCCGTGTACATAGTTTGGTTGACAATAGGACCTGCGTTTGGAGTGATGGTCTCCACAGTCGAATAGAATTTTGACTCCCTTTGTTGGCTGATTGGTGAGCACTCGTTCTGGTGTATGATTTTGTACAGATGCCGATGCGCTGTTGAACAGGAGTGGAGATCAGGGATAAAGCAGGCTGTGTGGGGGAGTGGGTGAGGAGTGGGGAAAGAGATATTGAGCGGTGAAATGGAGATGTGCAGAGAGTAGGTACAGGTTGTTTCTCAGCAGTCAATGGTGAATAGGGCAGCGGGAGTTCAGGCACATTTACATTTTCAGCATTTGGTAATTACAATCGGCCTAAAGGAAGTGGACAGAAGGATTGCCTGAAGACAAGGGCTTTTTAATCTCTGAAAGGCATTAACATGACATCTGCTGAGAGAAAGCGGGAGCCATGTAACTCGATAATGAGCTTATGGCAGATGCCAGCCTGCAGTAATCTCTGCCTGAAGTCAGTGGGTTTTCCTCGCTGTCTGCCCACAACTCAATGACCAAGCTTTCGTCCAGGATCATGTTTGGGACGCAAGGCGGATGAGGTGTGTGAATGAGCCCAGGTGACTTGCTCAGTGAAACCAGATATCTGAGCAGATTGTGATCTTGTGATCTTGTGAGGATTCACCGATCCATCTGCTATTCTGTAAACGTCAATGGCTGGATTTTCAGTTCTGCTCATTTCGGGGCGGTAATGGCGGCAGGGCGGTAAAGTTTGATCCCGGGAACAGTTTGCGCCGCAGTCCGCAAAATTGGGCAGCTGGGCCCTGAGTGTGGGGCGGAACGCTAACGGAGGCGTTGTACACCTCGAATATCGAAAATTTTAACCAAAAAAAAAAAGCCAAAATCCCGAGCTAAAGAGCCAGCCTGGGAACACCCTGAGAGGCCTGCGGGGGGGATGGTCGGCTGGGGGTGGGGAAACAGGAAATGAAACATCAAAAACAATCCCATTAAATAACTCACACCAGCACAACATAAATCGACAAATAAAAACCAACCACACTTACCTGAGGTGGACATGACTTCCCTCTCTCAGCCGCTACAGCTCGGAACGCCCGTTTTCACAGGCGGTCCCGGCACGGCGCTCTACGGAGCGCTACGGATCGGGCAGCGGCCACAAATCGAGTTGGTGTTGACAGGGTGTTGCACACCGACTCGCCTCTCCCGGGCGGTACTGCTCCGCACCCCGTGATACCGGCACCGAATGTCCCGGCGGGTCGTTGGAAGCTGGCCGCCCGCCCGGAAGAGCTCACCGCCGCCATTGCCCCCCCTCCGAGGCGAAAACAGAGGTGGCAACAAGCCGAAAATCCGTATCTCCCACTGGTAGAGCTGGTGGTATGTGATGGGGTATAACTACCTTAGTACTGATCCACTACTCTACTGAGCCGCTCACCTCTCCCACCACCAGCTTCTCGGGTCATGGCCAATAATTGTCCTGAGAATTAATCAAAAAAAGGCAGCAGCAACCCTTCTGTTACCGTCACCAATTGGGCATTCTGATGGGTGAGTCCGGTGCAAAGTGGCTCACCCTTTGTCGTGAAGCACAAACGGATCATGACTCTGTATCCACACATATACGTTGCCCAGCATGGGGCACTGGATAGAGATCGGGAAAGCTGGTGATTATTGCCCTCCATGCAACGGGGAACCTTCAGCAATAGATCAACTCCCACAGCCTATAGCCTAAACAGCATAGATCAGGGCTTGACCAGGAGCTGAACCTGTCCTCTACTGTTATTGTATGCCTCAGTCTCACACTACAATAGACCGGAATCACACACACCGTAAGCACAGCACAGTACACCACACCACACCCACACCCATACCCTCACCCGCACACACACCCTCACCCTCACCCACACCCTCACCCACACACACACCATACCCACACATCACCCTCACCCACACCCTCACCCACACTCACACCACACCCACACCTCACCATCACCCTCACCCACACCACAACCTCACCCATACCCACACCATACCCACACATCACCCACACCCATACCCTCACCCACACCCACACCCTCACCCACACCCTCACCCACACCCACACCATACCCACACATCACTCACACCCATACCCTCACCCGCACACACACCCTCACCCTCACCCACACCCTCACCCACACCCACACCATACCCACACATCACCCACACCCATACCCTCACCCACACCCACACCACACCACACCTCACCATCACCCTCACCCACACCACAACCTCACCCATACCCTCACCCACACCCATACCCTCACCCACACCCACACCCACACCCACACCATACCCACACATCACCCACACCCTTATCCACACCTACACCACACCCACACCTCACCCTCACCCACACCCACTCCATACCCACACATCACCCACACCGATACCCTCACCCACACCCACACCACACCCACACCTCACCATCACCCTCACCCACACCACACCCTCACCCATACCCACACCCACACCCACACCCACACCCACACCCTCACCCACACCCACACCATACCCACAACATCACCCACACCCTCACCCACACCCACACCAAACCCATACCTCACCCTCACCCACACTCACACCCTCACCCACACCCACACCCTCACCCACACCCTCACCCACACCCACATCCACACCACGCCCACACCCACACCCACACCCTCACCCACACCACACCCACACCCACACTAAACCCATACCTCACACTCACCCACACTCACACCCTCACCCACACCCACATCCACACCCTCACCCACACTCACACCCACACTCACACCCACACCTCACCCTCACCCACACTCACACCCACACCTCACCCTCAACCTCACCCACACCTGACCCTCACCCTCACCCACACCCTCACCCACAATCACACCACAAACACACCTCACCCTCACCCACACCCATACCTCACCCACACCACACCCTCACCCACACCACACCCTCACCCACACCCTTACCCTCACCCATCATCATACCCTCACCCTCACCCACACCCTCACCCACACCCACACCACATCCACACCTCACCCTCACCCACACCCACACCACACCCTCACCCTCACCCTCAACCACACCTCACCCTCACCCACACCCTCACACACACCCACACCACATCCACACCTCACCCTCACCCACACCCATACCACACCCACACCCACACCACACCCACACCCATACCCTCACCCACACTACACCCTCACCCACAGCCTCACCCACACCCACACCACACCCACACCACACCCTCACCCACACCCACACCATACCCACAGCACACCCACACCCACACCACACCCACACCACACCCTCACCACACCCTCACCCACACCACACCACACCACACCCACACCCACACCACACCACACCACACCCACACCCACACCACACCCTCACCACACCCTCACCCACACCACACCACACCCTCACCACACCCTCACCCACACCACACCACACCCTCACCCACACGCTCACCCACACTGCACCACATCCACACCCACACCACACCACACCCTCACCCACACCCTCACCCACACCACACCACACCCACACCCACACCACACCACACCCTCACCACACCCTCACCCACACCACACCACACCCTCACCCACACGCTCACCCACACCCACACCACATCCACACCCACACCACATCACACCCTCACCCACACGCTCACCCACACCCACACCACATCCACACCCACACCCACACCACACCCACACCCACACCACACCCTCACCCACACCACACCCTCACCCACACCCACACCACACCCTCACCCACACCACACCCTCTCCCACACCCACACCACACCCTCACCCACATCACACCCACACCCTCACCACACCACATCGTCACCCACACCACACCACACCCACACCCACACCCACACCTAACCCTCACCCTCACCCACACCCTCACCACACCACACCCACACCCACACCCACACCACACCCACACCCACACCCACACCCACACCCTCACCCACACCCTCACCACACTACACCGTCACCCACACCACACCACACCCACACCACCACCACACCCACACCACACCAACACCCACACCCACACCACACCCACACCCACATCCACACCACACTACACCGTCACCCACACCACACCCTCACCCACATCCACACCACACCCACACCACACCCACACCCACACCACACCACACCCACACCCACATCCACACCACACTACACCGTCACCCACACCACACCGTCACCCACACCACACCACACCCACACCACACCACACGCACACCACCACCACACCCACACCACACCAACACCCACACCCACACCACACCCACACCCACATCCACACCACACCACACCGTCACCCACACCTCACCCACACCCACACCACACCCACACCACACCCACACCACACCCACACCACACCACACCGTCACCCACACCTCACCCACACCCACACCACACCCTCACCCACACCCACACCCACACCACACCAAACCCTCACCCACACACCCTCACCCACACCACACCACACCCGCACCACACCCACACCACACCCACACCACACCACACCCACACCACAGTCTCACGCACACCTCACGCTCACCCACACCCACACCCACACCCACACCACACCAAACCCTCACCCACACACCCTCACCCACACCCACACCCACATCACACCCTCACCCACACCCACACCACACCCTCACCCACATTACACCTACACCCACACCCACACCACACCCACACCCACACCACACCACAAACCAAACCTCACAGCATTGGAGCCGATTGGAGGACATGTCTGAGATGAGGGACCATTAACCACGAGAATGAGCAATTTATAATTGAGGCATTGGGGGTGCAGGAACTGATGTAGGTCAGCGAGACTGTGAGTAATTGGGCTCTGCAGTGCTGGTTTTTAAGCCTCCAATGCCCAAAATTGGGGTCCGAGATGCCTGCGCACACTGCCAACGTGATGTACACTGGATGCCATCTTGGTAAAGGGGTTTGCCCAGGTGCACCCCTAATGAAGCCGGCACCATGCAGAGCAGGACGATGATGATGTCAATCATTGTGCAATGCTCACTTGACACCAGCGCTGCCATTGTAGAATGCCATGCTCCAGCCTAGGCTCAGACTTAAACTTGCATCACTGGACAGGGAATGAAGGACCCCGACCAGCAGTACTTAGAGGGATCATCAACCACTTACAGGTTATTTGCTGATAATTTCTTCATGGCTGCTGGTGCAATTGTATGTGTTTTTGGAGCTTTCCTAATTTTCAGTAGTCTACAGAGGGTGGTCTGGCTGGTGCTGAAGTACATTTTTGTTGATTTAAAAGCTTGTGCTGAAATAAGAGGGAAGTTTGTCAGTGAGTGCCCTGTGATATGATTTGGTGATGTGGCTGTCATTGTGTGCGAGCTGTGAGTGGTTGGAAGGCTTACAACAGTGCTCAGTGTGTGAGGGTGACGTAATTTTAAAGTTGATTACTGATTGATAGCGATTGTCAGTGGATGGGGGTGTAGGAACTTAATCAGTGGATGAGGCTGGTGGTGCAGTTGGTAGGATATGGCATTTGAAGAAGAACTCACCGGCCTTGACAACTCATGTCAGATCGTTAAACTTCTTCCTGCACTGGATCTACGATCCTGTAGCAACGCTCCTGGCATTGGCCTCCACGGCTACTTCTTCACACTGCCTCCTGAGCATGTGTCAGGCTGTCTCTCCTCATCCAAACAAGACTTCCTTTGCATTGTCTGAAAACCTTGATGTTCGCAGTCTTGAATGTTCAGCCATTGCTCAGAGAATAACAGTACAGATTGTCTTTTGAAAGAAACTCCCACCACTTCTTGCAGCCACAAATCACCTCCTCGTTAAAAGGTGCAGGCTGCCTTTAAGTAGCGCGGCCACACATGGTATCGGCCACCCCGCTGATGTGTGCAGCCAATGAGCAGTGCAGGGAGTGCTGGCTGCATGCAGCAATCATTTAAGAGAGCAGGCAGCATCAATTTACCATCCTGCCTGCACTGCAATGAACGAGCATGGGTTAATCGCACATCGCGATCCCCTTGACCGTTTTCAGGGATGAGCCAATTTCTCCCCCAACTAGAAAGGGAGGCAGCAGCTACAGAATCTGATCGAGTACTATTAATGATCAATTCTCAGCGCAGCACTAGAATTTTCCATTATCACTGGGCGGGGGAAAGGGGGGAGTGCTAACGTAGAAATATATAGAATATTCAACACAGAAACAAGCCATTCGGTCCAACTAGTCTGTGCTGGCATTTATACACCACACCAGTCTCCTCCCATTCCAACAGCCCCATCTCAACCTTTCAGCCTATCTTTCTATTCCCTTTTCTCCCATGTACTCGCCTAGTTTCCTTTTGAAAGCATCTAAGCTGTTCACATCAACCACTTCCTGTGGTAGTGAGTTCCACACTCTAACCAGTCTTTGAGTAAAGACATTTATCCTTATTTCCCTGTTGGATTTATTAGTCACTATCTTGTATTTATGGCCCATAGTTTTGGATTCCCCCACAAGTGGAAACATTCTCTCCACATCTACCCTGTCCAACCCATTCATCATTTTAAAGATCTCTATCAGGTCAACTCCGAGTCTTCTCTTTTCTACAGAAACAAAGTCCCAACCAGTTCAACCTTTCCCGATAACTGGAATCTCTCAGTTCTGGTAGCATTCTTATTTTTAAAAAAATCACTTTTCCATTGCTTCTGTGTCCTTGTTATAGCAGGAGATCAGGACTGTGCACAGTACTCCAAGTGCAGCCTGACCAGGCTCCTGTACAGTTTAACATAACTTTGCAACTTCTGAATTCTATAGCCCTAGAAGTAAATCATAGTGCTTCATCAGCATTTTAATTGCTTTGCTGACCTGTGATGCTGCTTCTAATGATTTGTTCACCTATATCCCTGGATCCTCTTGCTTGTCTACCCCAAGAAGGAATGGGGTACTGAAGTTGCATGATCAGCCATGATCACATTGAATAGTGGTACAAGCTCGAACGGCCGAATGTCTGAATGGCCTACTCCTGCACCAATTTCTATGTTTCTATTCAGTTCCTTATTTTCTAAGGTGTGGGTGCTGTTTCTATTTCTCCTATCAAAGTGCCTCACCTCACATTTATCTACATTAAAGTTAATTTGGCACCTAACTGCCCAGTCTGTAAGTTTTCTAATGCCTTGCATTATGCTGCATTCTTCCTCAGTGTTAGCTATACACCCCCCACCACGCCCCCAACCAACCCCCCGCCTCCCAGTTTGGTATCATCTGCAAATGTTGATATTGAGTTACTTATTCCTGAGTCCAAATCATTAATGTAAATGATGAGTAACACTGGTCCCAGCACTGATCCTTGTGGGACACCGCTTTCTACCTTCCTCCAATCTGACTAACTACCAATACCCCTACTCGCTGCTTTCTATTTTTTAGCTAATTTGCTGTCCATTCAGCTAATTGTCCCCTGGCTCCACATGCCCTAACCTTTATCATGAGCCGACCGTGTGGTACCTTATCGAAGGCCTTTTGAAAATCCAAGTGTATGGCATCTACCACATTACCCTTGTCTACCCTTTCCATTACCTCTTCAAAGAATTCTATCAGATTTGTTCAGCACGACTTAGCCTTTCGGAATCCATGCACTGGTTCATTACATTCTGTCTTTAGATGCTCTTCTATCACTTCTTCTGGGACAGGTTCCAGTAACTTTCCTGTCACTGACGTTAAGCTGACTGGCCGATAGTTCTGAGGTTTTGCTCTATCTCCTTGTATAGGAACAGCATTAGCAGTCTGCCAGTCCTCTGGCTCTATCTCCTATTCTATGGGACTTTTAGTTACAGATAGCCTTTCTAGTTTCCTGGAGTATGCATGGGTGCACACCATCCGGACCTGGGGTTTATCCTCTGCTAGTTTTGCTAGTTTGTCAATTATTTTCTCCCTTTCTATCCCAGCTGTATTAATATTTTAAGCTCACCCTCGAGTGAAATGTCTATTTCATTATCTTCTTTGGTAAAACCTGAGGCGCAGTAGGTACTCAATACTTCTGCCATTTCTCTGCCGTTACCTGTGAGCAATGTTTCCTTTAAGCTCATGTTCTGGAGCTCCTGCATAGCCGTCTCACCAGCTTTAAATACAAAAAGCTGCACAGACACTGTAATAAGGATGGGCCACACAGCCCCATAAAGGGATCACGCACCCAAAAACATTGAAGGCAGAAATGCCGTGAGTTTATCTTGCTCAATCTTTAGTGGCCTTATCCCAACGTTAATTTTCCTTTTGTCTGTAGAAAACATTATTATTTTTTTATATTCCTTGATAATTTGATTTTGTAATTTCACTTTGCCTTTCTGATGGTTTTTAAATGTCTTTCCTAAGTTTTTCATTTTCCCTTTTGTCCTCCTCACCTTTCCTGCCTCAGTATTTCTTACATGAATCTTTTTTCAGATTCAATTTTCCCTTCAGTTCTTTATTCATCCACAGTACCCATAATTAGTGTGCTTGTTTTGGGGGTTTTAATGGAATACATTTCTCTTAGAATCATAGAATAAGATCATAGAAATTTACAGCACAGAAGGAGGACATTTGGCCCATCATGTCTGTGCCGACTGACAAAGAGCTATCCAGCCTAATCCCACTTTAATAAGAACATAAGAATTAGGAACAGGAGTAGGCCAGCTAGCCCCTCGAGCCTGCACCGCCATTCAACAAGATCATGGCTGATCTGGCCGTGGACTCAGCTCCACTTACCTGCCCGCTCCCCGTAATCCTTAATTCCCTTATTGGTTAAAAATCTATCTATCTGTGATTTGAATACATTCAATGAGCTAGCCTCAACTGCTTCCTTGGGCAGAGAATTCCACAGATTCACAACCCTCTGGGAGAAGAAATTCCTTCTCAACTCGGTTTTAAATTGGCTCCCCTGTATTTTGAGGCTGTGCCCCCTAGTTCTAGTCTCTCCGACCAATGGAAATAACCTCTCTGCCTCTATCTTGTCTATCCCTTTCATTATTTTAAATGTTTCTTTAAGATCACCCCTCATCCTTCTGAACTCCAATGAGTAAAGACCCAGTCTACTCAGTCTATCATCATAAGGTAACCCCCTCATCTCCGGAATCAGCCTCGTGAATCGTCTCTGTACCCCCTCCAAAGCCAGTATATCCTTCCTTAAGTAAGGTGACCAAAACTGCACGCAGTACTCCAGGTGCGGCCTCACCAATACCCTATACAGTTGCAGCAGGACCTCCCTGCTTTTGTACTCCATCCCTCTCGCAATGAAGGCCAACATTCTATTCGCCTTCCTGATTACCTGCTGCACCTGCAAACTAACTTTTTGGGATTCATGCACAAGGATCCCCAGGTCCCTCTGCACCGCAGCATGTTGTAATTTCTCCCCATTCAAATAATATTCCCTTTTACTGTTTTTTTTTCCAAGGTGGATGACCTCACACTTTCCGACATTGTATTCCATATGCCAAATCTTAGCCCATTCGCTTAACCTATCTAAATCTCTCTGCAGCCTCTCTGTGTCCTCTACACAACCCGCTTTCCCACTAATCTTTGTGTCATCTGCAAATTTTGTTACACTACACTCTGTTCCCTCTTCCAGGTCATCTATGTATATTGTAAACAGTTGTGGTCCCAGCACCGATCCCTGTGACACACCACTAACCACCGATTTCCAATCCGAAAAGGACCCATTTATGCCGACTCTCTGCTTTCTGTAAGCCGGCCAATTCTCTATCCATGCTAATACATTTCCTCTGACTCCGCGTACCTTTATCTTCTGCAGTAACCTTTTGTGTGGCTCTTGGCACTTTCCAGCTCTTGGTCCGTAGCCCTGTAGGTTACGACACTTCAAGTGCACATCCAAGTACATTTTACCTGGCAACATGCTCGTAAATCTCCTCTGCACCCTCTCCAGTGCAATCACATCTTTCCTGTAATGCGTTGACAAGAACTGCACGCAGTACTCTAGCTGTGGCCTAACCAGTGTTTTAAACACCAAGCATAAGCTCCCTGCTCTTATATTCTACGCCTCAGCTAATAAAGGCTAGTATTCCATATGTCTTCTTAACCACCTTATCTATCTGTCCTGCTACCTTCAGGGATCTGTGGACATGCACTCCAAGGTCCCTCTGTTCCTCTACACTTTTCAGTTTCTTACCATTTATTGTGTATTCCCTTGCCTTGTTAGCTCTCCTCAAAAGCATTACTTCACACTTCTCTGGATTGAATTCCATTTGCCCCTGTTCTGCCCACCTGACCAGTCCATTTATATCTTCCTGCAGTCTACAGCTTTCTTCCTCACTATCAACCATGGAGCCAATTTTTGGATCATCTGCAAACTTCTTAATTATGCCCACTACACTTAAGTCTAAATCACAGATATATATTCCACGGAATCTAGTACTGAGCCTTGTGAAAAACCATGTAGACTACATAAAATATGCTACCCTCATCGACCCTCCTTGTTACCTCCTCAAATAATTCATTCAAGTTAGTCAGACATGACTTTCCTGTAAAAAATCCATGCTGACTGTCCTTGATTAATCCGTGTCTTTAAAAATGAAGATTTATCCTGTCCCTCAGAATTTTGTTCAATAATTTTCCCATCACCGAGCTTAGGCTGACTGGTCTATAATTACTCGGTCTATCCCTTTATAAACAAAGGTACAACATTAGCAGTCCTCCAGTCCTCTGGCACTGCACCTGTAATCAGAGAGGATTGGAAAATGATGGTCAGAGCCTCTGCTATTTCCTCCCTTGCTTCTGTTATCAGGCTGGGATACATTTCAACTGGGCCTGGTGAAGTCTATTGATTACCCTTTTAATAGATTTCCCATCACTGTTCTGTCTCTTTGTTTTTCTAGATTTTCTCCCTGTTTACCTTCTTTGGTTCTTTCCTCATTTCCTTATCATTTGCTCTTTTTCAACCTATTACCGTACTTAGTCTTTGTCCTAGTTGTGCCACTCCTGATCCTCATCTTGAGCCTTACTATGTTGTGACCACCACTTCAATGATGCTCTCTTACTCTTATTTCTCCTATTAGTTCTGGTTCATTACCCAAGATCTCTCACTGAAAGGGTAGATAATCCGCAGTGGCAGTGGGCTCAAGCATATCCCATACAAAGGAAGACTTGCATTTATATAGCACCTTTCATGACCACCAGATGTCTCAAAACGCTTTACAGTGAATGAAGTACTTTTGGAGTAAAGTCACTGTTGTAATGTTGGAAATGCAGCAGCCAATTTGCGCACAGCAAGCTCCCACAAACAGCAATGTGATAATGACCAGATAATCTGTTTTTGTTATGTTGATTGAGGGATAAATATTGGCCAGGTCACCGATAGATAACTTCCCCTGCTCTTCTTCAAAATAATGCCATGGGATCTTTTATGTCCACAGTGAGGGGGTAGACGGGGCCTCAGTTTTTATGTGCTCTGTTATGTATGCAATAAAGGTATAAACTGAGTACTGTTTAACTGAACAAGGTACAACCTTGTTTCTGCTTTATTACAGCCCAAAGTGCCTGACTCAAAAAATGGCTGGCCTTTTATACCAGAGCAGCACCATGTGCGAGCTGCTCAGTGGCTTCCAACAATGACACCATCTGGTGGCTACAAACAGAATGTACATACAAGACATGCTCAAGTCCCTGGAGTGAGACTTGAACCCACAACCTTCTGACTCAGAGGCAAGTGTGCTATCCACTGAGCCGCAGCTGACACTTAAATATGTCTGCAGCTCTGCTCCAGGGACATTAAAGATGAAAATCTGCCCCCATATTTCAAGGCCAGAATGGTAAGAACCGCCATCCCCCCACCGGGAAATGTGGGTGGGGGGAGAGGGGCATTGAGACTGAGGGGTTGGTCTGAGGGATCCAAATTTGCCATTGAACTGACCGTGTGGAAAGCGGGTAATTCAGCTCAATCACGCAGTCAGACTCAGTCAACCCTGTTTATCAGCAGCTTTGTGCAAATTGATGCAAGCCCAATACATTAACGCAGCGCAAAGCCAAATCCAGCTTAATGCCTCTGAACAAAACCTACACATCGGTCTTCAAGCAAGACAGCTGCTTGGGATCAATAACCTGTTTCCTGTTTGCACAGAACAATCAATACTCCAACAGCATTCAATGACAAATTGCATGATATGGGGGAATTGCAACAAATCCCAACTTTACCCCGACCACCACACACACAAACATCTTTCAGTGAGAGAGCACTTTCTGCCAAATACAATCCTTTTCACCATTGTTGCCTGTGATAAGTGACAAATAGGTTACAGTAAGCAGTACAATGAAGTGCTTCAGATTTCCTGTGCTCTGTTTGAGGTGATCTTATTTTAATTCACAGGCAGACGAAGGAATGGAAAATCTCGTGTCAGGATATCCAGCTCAGCCTAAGAACATCAGAAATAGGAACAGGAGTCGGCCATTTGGCCCCTCGAGCCTGCTCCACCATCCAATAGGATCATGGCTGATCTGGTCTTGGCCTCAACTCCACTTCCCTGCCCGCTCCCCATAACCCTTGACTCCCTTATCCCAGAGGGCAGGCTATCTTAGATCTGGTCCTGTGTAATGAGACAGGATTAATAAACAATCTCCTAGTAAAGGATCCCCTTGGAATGAGTGATCATAGTATGATTGAATTTCAAATTCAGATGGAGGGTGAGAAAGTTGGATCTCTAACCAGCGTACTAAGCTTAAATAAAGGAGACTATAAAGGTATGAGGGCGGAGTTGGGTAAAGTGCACTGGGAAAATAGATTAAAGTGTAGGACGGTTGATGAACAGTGATGTACATTTAAGGAGATATTTCACAACTCTGAAGAAAAATATATTCCAGTGAGGAGGAAAGGGCATAAGAGAAAGGATAGCTATCTAAGGCTAACTAAAGAAATAAAGGACGGTATCCAATTAAAAACAAGGGCATACAAAGTGGCCAAAACTAGTGGGAGGACAGAAGACTGGGAAGCCAACAAAGAATTACTAAAAAAATGATTAAGAAAAGGAAGATAGACGATGAAAGTAAACTAGCACAAAATATAAAAACAGGTAGCAAGAGTTTCAATAGGCATATGAAAAGGAAAAGAGTGGCTAGAGTAAATGTTGGTCCCTTAGAGGACAAGACTGGGAAATTAGTAATGGGGAACATGGAGATGGCAGAAACTCTGAACAAATATTTTGTATCAGTCTTTATGGTCGAGGACACTAACAATATTCCAACAGTGGATAGTCAAGAGGCTATGGGGGGGAGAAACTTAACACAATCACAATCACTAAGGAGGTGGTACTCAGTAAAATAATGGGACTAAAGGCGGATAAATCCCCTGGACCTGATGGCTTGCATTCTAGGGTCTTAAGAGAAGTAGCAGCAGGGATAGTAATTTACCAAAATTCCCTGGATTCTGGGGAGATCCCAGCAGATTGGAAAACTGCAAATGTAATGCCCCTATTTAAAAAAGGAGGCAGAAAAAAACAGGAAACTATAGACCAGTTAACCTAACATCTGTGGTTGGGAAGATGTTGGAGTCCATTATTAAAGAAGCAGTAGCAGGACATTTGGAAAAGCAAAATTCGGTCAGGCAGAGACAGCATGGATTTATGAAGGGGAAGTCATGTTTGACAAATTTGCTCGAATTCTTTGAGGATGTAATGAACAGGGTGGATAAAGGGGAACCAGTGGATGTGGTGTATTTGGTTCCAGAAGGCATTTCACAAGGTGCCACATAAAAGGTTACTGCACAAGATAAAAGTTCACAGGGTTGGGGGTAATATATTAGCATGGATAGAAGATTGGCTAACGAACAGAAAACAGAGAGTAGGGATAAATGGTTCATTCTCTGGTTGGCAATCAGTAACCAGTGAGGAGCCACAGGGATCAGTGCTGGGACCCCAACTATTTACAATCTATATTAACAACTTGGAGGAAGGGACTGAGTGTAACGTAACCAAGTTTGCCAACGATACAAAGATGGGAGGAAAAGCAATGTGTGAGGAGAACACAAAAATCCGCAAGAGGACATAGACAGGCTAAGTGAGTGGGCAAAAATTTGGCAGATGAAGTATAATGTTGGAAAGTGTGAGGTCATGCACTTTGGCAGAAAAAAAATCAAAGAGCAAGTTATTATTTAAATGGAGCAAAATTGCAAAGTACTGCAGTACAGCGGGACCTGGGGGTACTTGTGCATGGAACACAAAATGTTAGTATGCAGGTACAGCAAGTGATCAGGAAGGCCAATGGAATCTTGGCCTTTATTGCAGAGGGGATGGAGTATAGAAGCAGGGAAGTCTTGCTACAGTTGTACAGGGTATTGATGAGGCCACACCTGGAATACTGCATGCAGTTTTGGTTTCTATATTTACGAAAGGATATACTTGCTTTGGAGACAGATCAGAGAAGGTTCACAAGATTGATTCCAGAGATGAGGGGGTTGATTTATGAGGATAAGGCCTCTACTCATTGGAATTCAGAAGAATGAGAGGTGATCTTATCGAAATGTATAAGATTATGAGGGGGCTTGACAAGGTGGATGCAGAGAGGATGTTTTCACTGATAGGGGAGACTAGAACTAGGGGGCATAATCTTAGAATAAGAGGCCGCCGAATTTAAAACTGAGATGAGGAAAAATTTCTTCTCTCAGAAGGTTGTCGATCTGTGGAATTCGCTGCCTCAGAGAGCTGTGGAAGCTGGGACATTGAATAAATTTAAGACAGAAATAGACAGTTTCTTAAATGATAAGGGGATAAAGGGTTATGGGGAGCGGGCAGGGAAGTGGACCTGAGTCCATGATTGTATTAAATGGTGGAGCAGGCTCGAGGGGCCATATGGCCTACTCCTGAGCCATAGCTGACACTGAAGCCAATTCCATCATCCCATGGGGTCAGTTATCTGCAGCTGTGTGTGCGGCCGAGCCTCACACCAGGCTCAGTAAACCCACACTCACTGAACTCAGCATTCCTTGGCCAGGGAGAGGGGTAATTCAGTGATGGCTCCTGCTCCTGATTACCGTCCACTGGTTCCTGTTAGAAGCTGTTGATTGTAGAAGTGGAAGAGCTGTATTTGGGATATGTTTCAAAAATAGAGCCCAGATTTTCTGATCAGTGTTATCTTAACCCCAGCAGTATCCCATTTATTTCAAAAGTCTTACTGCTGTTGTTAAAATAACACTGATCTGAAAATCTATCTTTAAAGATTTCAAATAATTGTGAACAATGTTTCGTAGAAATGCTTAACCCGCTTGCAGCTAATTTCCTCTCTCTGGAAGGAAGTCACCCATTTAGGGCTATGGGGAAAGAGCAGGGGGAGTGGGACTAATTGGATAGTTCTTTCAAAGAGCGGGTACAGACACGATGGGCTGAATGGCCTCCTTCAGTGTGGTATGTTTCTATGATTAAAATAATGAAGTACTACTGTGAACATTGCAGCGAGGGATATGATGAGCGGTGAATGTTCATGCAATATTCGCAGTACATTCCAGGCTTTACCCTTACTGGGGGGTAGCAGGGGGAGGGGGGTTAGGTTGTGAATTACCATCAATAACTCGATTGGCAATGACTCTGCCCACAGAACTGTCATACAGAGTGGATAGCTCCCTAATTTGACGCCAAGGGAGGTGGTCCCTGTCACGGAGGTGGGTCCTGCCCCAAGTACTATCAAGTGGACCCTAAGTTAGTACATGAAGGCCAACTGCAATGGTCTCAACCGCTCAACCAAAGACTGCCCTAAGTGAAGGAAGTGCATCCGGGAGGGCGCTGAGCACCTCGAGTCTCATCGCCGAGAGCATGCAGAAAACAAGCACAGGCAGCGAAAAGAGCTTGCGGCAAACCAGTCCCACCCACCCTTTCACTCAACGAATGTCTGTCCCTCCTGTGACAGGGTTTGTGGCTCTTGTATTGGACTGTACAGCCACATAAGGACTTATTTTAAGAGTGGAAGCAAGTCTTCCTCGAATTCGAGGGATTGCCTATGATGATGATGATGGTAAAGATTGGCGGACTAAGCACAGTCAAGGGATCAAAGCTGGAGTCGGGGTTGTTAAACCCGCAGCCCCGCCCCCCCCCCACCGCCCCTGGGATTGACCTGGAAACTCCAGGAACTGAAGATTAATCTCCGGGACACTGCTACAAACAGTTATAATAATATTGATGATCGGAAAAGGGCTGGTTGACTGGGGAGGGGGAGGGGTGGAGAGTGCTGGAACAAGGGCATGTGATTAATCCTCCAGGAATACATCCAACCAGAGTTGACATGCCTAACTGGAAGCGTCCTGGTATGTGTGAGTCGGCACCATGCCAGGCATGGACCATGTACAGTAGACACCTCAAGTTGCTGGAGAAAAACCACCAACGATGTCTCCGCAAGATCCTGCAAATCCCCTGGGAGGACAGACACACCAACATTAGCGTCCTCAACCAGGCCAACATCCCCAGCATCGAAGCATTGACACACTCGACCAGCTCCGTTGGGTGGGCCACATAGTTCACATGCCCGACACAAGACTCCCAAAGTAAGTACTCTACTAGGAACTCCTTCACAGCAAACGAGCCAAAGGTAGGCAGAGGAAATGTTTCAAGGACACCCTCAAAGCCTCCATGATAAAATGCAACATCCCCACTGACACCTGGGAGTCCCTAACCAAAGACCCTAAGTGGAGGAAGTGCATCCTGGAGGGTGCTGAGCACCTCGAGTTTCATCGCTGAGAGCACGCAGAAATCAAGCGCAGGCAACGGAAGGAGCGTGCGGCAAACCAGTCCCACCCTCCCTTTCCCTCAACGACTATCTGTCCCACCTGTGACAGGGACTGTGGTTCTCGTATTGGACTGTTCAGCCACCTAAGGACTCATTTTTAGAGTGGAAGCAAGTCTTCCTCGATTCCGAGGGACTGCCTACGAATGAGTGTAGTTCCCCTCTCAGCTACTGAGGGAGCCTATAGCCTTTTCTGAATGGTTTTATTCATTCTCGGGATGCGGGCATCGCTGGCAAGGCCGGCATTAATTGCCCATCATTCCTAGTTGCCCTGAGAAGGTGATGGTGGGCCTTCATTTTGAACTATCGGTAGCGGGTTCGATACAACTGAGTGGCTGGTAAGGCCATTTCGGGGTGCAGCTAATAGTCAACCACATTGGCGTGCGACTGGAGTCACAGGTAGGCCGAGACCGACTAAGGACAGCAAGTTTCCTTTCCCAAAGAACATGTGAACCAGTTGGGTTTTTACGACAATCCAACAGCTCATGGTCACTATTAATGATACCAGCTTTTTATTTTCGGACTTTTTTAAATTGCTTTCAAATTCTCAAAATGCCATGGTGGGATTTGAAATGTCATTCTCTGGTTATTAGTCCAGGCCCCAGAATTACTACAACAACGACAACTTGTATTTATATAAATTAATGCAATAAAACATCCCAAGGCGCTTCACAGGAGTGTTAACAAACAAGATCTGGCGGTGAATGGTTAAACCAGTTGTCTGCCACATCTGTTCAAGTCTGTGCCCTTGGACTTAAGGGAGCAAAGATGAGGGCTATACCAGGGGAAATGGCCAGGGTGAGAGAGAGTAATGGTTTTAATAGGGACTAGGACATCAAAGGTGGTGGTAAGGGTGCGGTTGAGCAGATCGGTGACTGCAGAGATGTGAATGGAGGGTTACAGGCCGGACAGTTGGGATTTTGAAGGTGCAGTTGTAAGTGAATTGGGAGAGAGTTTGTCCAGGTGCGGACACAGAAGGAAGTAGGGTTGGTGGGGGTGGGAAGGAGGATGTGGGTGGAGAGAGATACACAGAAGTGGCCAGAGATGGCCTTATTTGCGATTGACACGATGGGAGTAGCGAGGCCACGAGAGATGGCAAGGTTGAGGGGTGGCTGTGAATATTGGGGAGTTTACACGGAGGGAGAGATTAAGGGAGGATCGGAGGCTAGTGAGCACAGAGGAGAGAGAGCATGATGAATTGAGATGGAGGTTGAAATCACCGAGGATGAGAACTCACTCAGTGCAGAGGGTGAGGGGGAAAAGAGTGAGGGTATCTCGGTAATAACATTTTTATGGAGCTTGGGTAGGCTGTAACGTTCTTGTCTGAGTGTAGAAAGGTGAATTGCAGTTTGATGCTGAAGGTAGGTCTTTAATTTTTTATTTCTTATTATTTTAATTGTACGAAGGAAGGATGGTTTTTGCAAGCCTGTTCCCCAAGGCTTGGTTGGTTCAGGTCCAGGTCTCTCCGCTTCCTGGCCCTATCCCAGGCCGAATGGCCTCCGATCTACCTACCTGCGCCGATTTCTTTAACTCTCCGCAAGGGTATTCTCAAGTGGCCACATACGCTGGCCTAAGTAGAAAGGGAGTAACTATTAGCTGGCCAAAGTTGCCTTAATGGCCAGAACTGGCGTAGGTGACTGGTAACGCCCCCTTTTGAGAAAAAAAACTAACCTAAAAAAGATGTAACTAAGTGAGTTACGCTGGTGCAAATTGATTGGGGAAACTGGGGATTTTTAAGTTAGGCCAGAAAAAGCAGCCTACTCCAAAAAAAACAGAGCAACTCCTGGCCAAAATTGAGCCCATAACCACTACTCCTTACGAGAAGGAAACTCAACAATGTATTGCAGCCACCTGTAGCAGTTAGTGCTCCTTTGGGGGACATCTTCCAATGAGAAACTTTTTCTACAGGTCTACATTTGGCAATTGGATTTTTTACTAATCGTAAAAAAATCTACTCCTGATCTTTAGTCTCTTTGACATTGAAGAAGCTACAATGTAGATAGCAATTCTATTTGAACATCTCTTTGTCTCATCTGTAGCTGACCTTGATCCCTGAAATATAATTGGTTCAGTGTCAGATGTTAATGGTTGTCAATCAACCTGATATTGAGTCTGACCTTCAGTGACCCTGAAATGCAATGAAGAGTGAGAATGAAAGGCCTACCTGAAGAAATAAGCTCTTACTTTCCATCTGACCATCCAAACATTTTTGAAGTATGTCCTTGTACACAGTCGGGGAGGTTTGATTGCTTTTCTCTAATGGTATACCACAGTAATCTATTGTTGCAAGGGAATGTAACATCACCGGTTAGTCCTGCAGCTGGTATTTATCTCCAGCTCACCTTTGTGTTATTATCTTTTTTTTTTAAACTATTGCCGTTTCAAATATTTGTATTTACAGTGGGACAGAAGGCTGCCCATGAACTGTACCCCAGCAGAGAAACAAAACAAATAAAATGATATTGTACATTGTTTGGGAATAAACCATTATATTTAAAGGTTGCATATAAAGGAGTTAATGATTTAAAATGTACAATATGTCCTCATGGTATAATAGGAAGGATTGAACGGCAGATTATAGGTAGCAGAGTGCTCACTGCACTGCATGTGCAAATACAATGTGGTGTACTGGGTATACATGGGTGTACTGGTACGGTACAGTACGCGGATGACGCTTGCGTTTGCACACATTCAGAGGTTGAACTCCAAGTCATAGTCAACATCTTCACTGAGGCGTACAAAAGCATGGTGTAAAGTCCTGTCCCCTCAGTACAGATTCACAAGAGGCATGTAGTGAAGTCAAGGTCACTCTGGACCTGCACCTTTATTTTACAGCTCTGGAATGCTGCACTTGCCTGAGACCTGTCCTTATATACCTGTCTCTTGCAAGTGCATCCCTGGTGGTAAGGTATGCTGATGGTTACAGGTCATATCTTATTACAGTCATGTATAGCATGTTAGGATACAGTTATATATATAATAATGTAAGATACATGACATCACCCTCCCCCAAGGTCTTATTTTTTTTATAGGTTTAGTCTCTCAGGTGGTCTACGCTCTTGCGTGGAGCATCTGAGTTGTGGTTCAGTTGCTTGCCTTGGTGTCTGTTTTTCTTTGGGTGTGGTTGCTGGTATCTCGCCTGGGCTGTCTGTTTCAATTGGTGTGATTGTTGTTGACTCGCCTGGACTGTCTGTTGGGATTGCCCTTTCCTCAGGTTGTTCCCTCTGTCTGTCCACCAGGTGTGGTGCGAGTTCCACATTGTAGTCTGCCTCTGGTTCCGCAGTGTTGTTGGTAAATCTGCTTTTGACTTGGTCAACATGCCTCCGGCAGGTTTTGCCATTGTCCATTTCTACTACCAGTAGCCTGTTTCCTTCCTTGCCCGTTACTGTCCCTGCAAGCCCTGCCATAGTTTAGTACAAACACTTTGACCCCTATCTCATTCCATCTCCCCCTCGAATTTCTGTCATGGTACTCAGTCAGCTTACGGCGCTTTCCCTCAACGATTCTGTGCATGTCTGGGAGGATTAATGAGAGCCTTGTTTTTAAAGTCCTTTTCATCAACAGTTACGCAAGGGGAATCCCAGTCAGTGAGTGCGGACGAGATCTGTATGCCAGCAGCAGTCACGACAGGCAACCCTGCAACGTGGGACCTTGGATTTTAAGCATGCCTTGTTTAATGATTTGCACTGCTCTCTCCGCCTGGCCGTTGGAGGCCGGCTTGAACGGTGCCGTCTTGACATGATTTATGCCGTGGTCAATTATAAAGTCTTGGAATTCTGCGCTGGTGAAGCACGGACCATTGTCACTGACCAATATGTCAGGGATTCCGTGCGTTGCAAACATGGTTGCGAGGCTCTCCACAGTGGTGGAGGATGTGCTCGAGTTTAAAATGGTGCATTCGATCCACTTTGAAAATGCATCGACAACTACAAGGAACATTTTGCCCATGAATGGGCCCACATAGTCTACGTGCACCCGCGACTACGGTTTGGTCGGCCAAGGCCAGTGGCTCAGTGGCGCCTCCCTGGGGGCATTGCTGAGTTGGGCACAAATGGTGCACCTTCGGACGCAGAGCTCCAAGTCCGCGTCAATACCAGGTCACCAGATGTGGGATCTGGCTATGGCCTTCATGAGAACAATCCTCGGGTGCATGCGGTGGAGCTCCCGGACAAATGCCTCTCTGTCTCGCAGAGGCATGACTACTCGGCTGCCCCACATCAGGCAGTCTGCTTGTAGTGATAGCTCATGCATGCGCCTGTGAAAGGGTTTTAATTCCTCGGGGCAGGCATCGCAAGCCTCTGCCCAGTCACCGGTTAGAACACATCTTTTTACTAAGGATAACGTGGGATCACTGGCTGTCCAGGCTCTGATTTGGTGAGCCGTCATGTGCGAACCTGTGGACTCAAAGGCATTGATTGCCATAACTCTCTTACAGTCCTGTTCATCAGACCCTTCCGTGGTCGCCAGCGGTAGCCTGCTGTCGAGAGCCTGTTCTCCCGGTTTTGTCTGTGTGTCGGGGTAGCAACTTGTTTAGTGCTGTGAACTTCTTGTTCCGATATTTTGTTCGTTGTCGTACCTGCATTGTAAATCAACCTTGTTTCTTCTTCCCCTGCCAAGAATGTCTGTGAAACCAGTGCTGCTGCCTCTAAAGTCAGGTTCTTGGTCTCTATGAGCTTTCGGAATATGCCTGCGTGGCTTATTCCTTCAATGAAAAAGTCTCTCAGCATTTCTCTCCTCAGTTCATCGGAGAACTCACATAAACTAGCCAACCTCCGAAGTTCCGCCACAAAGTCGGGTATGCTCTGGCCCACACAGCGTCTGTAGTTGTAGAACCTGTGTCTGGCCATGTGTAAGCTGCTCACTGGCTTCAGGTGGTCTCTTACCAGTGTGCTCAATTCTTCAAATGACTTGCTTGCTGGTTTCTCGGGTGCCAACAGATCCTTCATTAAAGCGTATGTTTTCGAGCCACAGCTGGTCAAGAGATGGGCTCTTCTCTTGTCTGCCTTATCATCGCCTAACCAGTCTTTGGTTACAAAGCTTTGCTGGAGCCTTTCTATAAAGTCCTCCCAATTGTCTCCAGCATTGTACTTTTCATCTGATCCGTTGTTCGCCATTCTGTGGATTCTGTAATCTCTTAACTCGTCGCCACTGTAAAGTCCTGTCCCCTCAGTACAGATTCACATGAGGCATGTAGTGAAGTCAAGGTCACTCTGGACCTGCACCTTTATTTCACAGCTCTGGAATGCTGCACTTGCCTGAGACCTGTCCTTATATGCCTGTCTCTTGCAAGTGCACCCCTGGTGGTAAGGTATGCTAGTGGTTACAGGTCATATCTTATTACAGTCATGTATAGCATGTTAGGATACAGTTATATATAATAATGTAAGATACATGACACATGGACCTTACACTAAACATCCGTAAGTCAATGGTCCTCCACCAACCTGACCCCGCCACACAGCACTGCACTCCAGTCATCAACATCCACAGCGCGGCCCTGGACAACGTGGACCACTTTCCATACCTTGGTAGCCTATTATCAGCAAGGACAGATATCGATGACGAGGTTTAACACCGCCTCCAGTGCGGAAGCACAGCCTTCGGCCGCCTGAGGATGAGAGTTTTTGAAGATCAGGCCCTCAAATCTGGCACCAAGCTCATGGTCTACAGGGCTGTAGTGATACCCGCCCTCCTGTATGGCTCAGAGACGTGAACCATATACAGTAGACACCTCAAATCGTTGGAGAAATACAACCAACGATGTCTCCGCAAGATCCTGCAAATCCTCTTGGAGGGCAGACTCACCAACATCAGTGTTCTCGATCAGGCCAACATCCCCAGCATCGAAGCACTGACCACACTCGACCAACTCCGTTGGGTGGGCCATATTGTTTGCATGCCTGACAGAAGACTGTCAAAGCAAGCAAGCGCTCTACTCGGAACTCCTACACAGCAAGCAAGCCCTAGATGGGCAGAGGAAATATTTCAAGGACACCCTTAAAGTCTCCTTGATAAAATGCACCTAGGACTCCCTGGCCAAAGGGCCGCCCTAAATGGAGGAAGAGCATCCGGGAGGGCGCTGAGCACCTCGAGTCTTGTCGCCAAGAGCATGCAGAAAGCAAGCACAGGCAGCAGAAGGAGCTTGCGGCAAACCAGTCCAACCCTCCCTTTCTTTCAACGAATGTCTGCCCCACCAGTGACAAGAGACGTAATTCCGTATTGGACTGTTCAGTCACCTAAGAACTCACTTTTAGAGTGGAAGCAAGTCGTCTCAATTTCGAGGGATTGCTTATGATGATGATGATGGGTGGCCTTGGGTGTACTGGGTATACATGGGTGTACTGGGTGCCATTGGATGCAGAAACCCTCACCATTTTTAAGAGATGGTTGGATGGGCATTTATAGTGTCGTAACCTGCAGGGTTTCGGACCTTGAGCTGGTAATTGGGATTAGACTGGATGACCTTTTGTTGGATGGCACAGATATAATGGTAAGTACTGCAGGGAATAGAATGCGGCCAGGGTGATCTCCTGGACTAGTGTTGATTGCTTGGATGGGTCAGAGTGGAATTTTCGCAGATTTTTTCTCATTAAATTGGCCTGGGTTTTTATCTGGATTTTGCCTCTCCCAGGCTCCGGTTGGGGTGGAGTGTAGATGTTTTCAGTGTAAGGGGTGTTGCAGTTGTGTGAGGGGGACTGGTTGGGCTGGGTGCTCTTTGCCTTTCCGTCATTGTTCATAGGTTTATATGTAACCTTTAGGGCTGCTGACCAAGGATCGTGTGGCTCTTTGTCGGCTGGCAAGGACACAATGGGATGAAATGGCCTCCTTCTGCACTGTAAATTTCTATGTTTCTTTGTTTCTATGTTCTGAATATACATAGGTGTACTGGGTATACATGAATGCACTGGGTATACATGGGGGTGCTGGGTATATTTGGGTGTACTGGGTATATTTGGGTGTACTGTGTATACATGGGTGTTCTGAGTATACATGGGTGTACTGGGTATACATGGGTGTACTGATTATATTTCGGTTTACTGTGTTTATCCATTTTTCATCACTGGGGCTACGCTATTAACGAGGGTTAAGTATAGGATCAAAATTCCAATCAACAAAGCTCACTTCACCGATTGGTGGGTATTGAGTTTGGTTCTCTTCAACTAAACTTCCACATCCGTATCTGCCCTTTACTTTATTAATTTCTGAATGATCTCACATTATTGCTGTACACCACTGGGATCAGGACAGTGCTGAACTTCCTTCAATCAAACTACCTGACAATACTTACAATCCAGGCTCATCCATGATGAACCTGAGTAAGAGCTGGAGTTATTTGTGTCTGCAGACCTTTACTGAGCACAAATGATCACCTTTGGGAGTGCAGAGAGGAACACTGGAAAGAGAAAAGCAGAGTACAGAGATAATGAGATTGAACATCCACTTTGTGTCCCCAGCCTGCGATTTACTCTCGCCTCTGAGTCAGAAGGTTGTGGATTCACGACCCACTCCAGAGACTGGAGCACATAATCCAGGTTGACACTCCAGTGCCATACTGAGGGAGTGCTACACTGTCAGAGGTGCCATCTTTCGGATGAAACGTGTGCTCTCTCAGATGAACATAAAAGATCCCATGACACTATTTCGAAGAAGAATGGGAGAGTTATCCCAGGTGGACTGGCCAATATTTGGCCCTCAAATAACATAACCACAACAGATTGTCTGCTCATTATCGCATTGCTGTTTGTGGGAGCTTGCTGTGCACAAACTAGCTGCCGCGCTTCCTACATTATCTGTCGGGACCTTCTCTGGCCCCGGCTCTTCCTCCTGTCGTCTTCACCTGGCGGGAAATCTTCAAGAGTTTTGCCGTTCAAGCCTCGGGTTAATATTGCAGTCGAGTCCCAATAACATCAGCAGAGCGCGATCTGCATATTAAAAGAGGCTCCCTGCCAGTACTTCTCGCCTGATCAGAAGAGCAGGTTAGAATTGTCAACAGTGTGAAGGGCACGGTATAATGTATGCACCTGTGAACATGCTAACAGGTTTGTAGAGATATTGCACAATTTCTGTGGTCTGGAAGAGTCCGTGTTCCACGTTTTTATCGAATGTGCGAGGTTGCAGCCCCTGTTCCATTATTTAAAGGGGCTGCTCCTGAAATTCTGGTTGCACTTCAGTCCCACACTCCTGATCTTTGGGCACCCTGTGCGGAGGGGAGCGGGTAGGTCCGAAGGGCTCCTCGTAGGACGGCTCCTGGGCACGGCCAAGGGTGCCATCAGCCGGTCCAGGCAGCGGGCAGTCGAGGGGGTCGTTCAGCCTGACTGCCTGCCTCTCTTCCGCGCGTACATCCGCGCCAGGGTGTCCTTGGAGATGGAACACGCGGTGTCCACCGGTACGCTCGCGGCCTTCTGCGAGAGGTGGGCGCCGGAGGGACTGGAGTGCATTATCACCCCCGGCATCCAAATTTTAATTTGGTTTTATGTTTTTAAGTTTAATTTGTTTTAATTGCCGGTGTTTTTACATCCCCCTCCCCTTTTTTAGGGGGCACTTGTAAAAATTTATGATTTTATTGCCCAAAAAAAAAAACAAAGTAAAAAAACAAAACAAAAAAAAGGACAGTTGAAAAATGTTCATTTGACCTAATGTTTGTTTTGTTTACTCAAAAAGAGTTGTCGAGATATTGCACAATTTCTGTGGTCTGGAAGAGTCCGTGTTCCACGTTTTTATCGAATGTGCGAGGTTGCAGCCCCTGTTCCATTATTTAAAGGGGCTGCTTCTGAAATTCTGGTTGCACTTCAGTCCCACACTCCTGATCTTTGGGCACCCTGTGCGGAGCGGAGCGGGTAGGTCCGAGGGCCTCCTCGTAGGACTGCTCCTGGGCACGGCCAAGGGTGCCATCAGCCGGTCCAGGCAGCGGGCGGTCGAGGGGGTCGTTCAGCCTGCCTGCTTGACTCTCTTCCGCGCGTACATCCGCGCCAGGGTGTCCTTGGAGATGGAGCACACGGTGTCAACCGGTACGCTCGCAGCCTTCCGCAAGAGGTGGGCGCCGGAGGGACTGGAATGCATTATCACGCCCGGCAACCAAATTTTAATTTGATTTTATGTTTTAAAGTTTAATTTGTTTTAATTGCCAGTGTTTTTAGTGTCCCCCACCTCTTTTATAGGGGACACTTGGAAAAAATTTTGATTTTAGTGCCCAAAAAAACCCCCCCAAAAAACCCCCCAAAAATACAAAAAAACCCACAAAAAAAACACAAAAATAGGGCCTTGAAAATGTTTCGAGTGTCCCCCAGATCGGGGGTCACTTGACCTAATGTTTATTTGTCTCCTTTAAAAGAGTTGTAGAGATATTGCACAATTTCTGTGGTCTGGAAGAGTCCGTGTTCCACGTTTTTATCGAATGCACGAGGTTGCAGCCCCTGTTCCATTATTTAAAGGGGCTGCTCCTGAAATTCTGGTTGCACTTCAGTTCCACACTCCTGATCTTTGGGCACCCTGTGCGGAGGAGAGCGGGTAGGTCTGAGGGCCTCCTCATAGGACTGCTTCTGGGCACGGCCAAGGGTGCCATCAGCCGGTCCAGGCAGCGGGCAGTCGAGGGGGTCGTTCAACCTGACTGCCTACCTCTCTTCTGCGCGTACATCCGCGCCAGGGTGTCCTTAGAGATGGAGCACGCGGTGTCCACTGGTACGCTCGTGGCCTTCTCCGAGAGGTGGGCGCCGGAGGGACTGGAGTGCATCGTTACCCCCGGCAACCAAATTTTCATTTGAATCTATGTTTTAAAGTTTAATTTGTTTAATTTGCCGGGTTTTTAGTGTCACCCTCCCATTTTATAGGGGGCACTTGTAAAAATATTATTTTAGTGCCCAGAAAAAAAAACATTAAAAAAATACAAAAAAACCCCCAAAAAACAAAAAACAATACAATAAAGGGCCTTGAAAAATGTTTGGAGTGTCCCCCAGATCGAGGGGCACTTGATTTAATGTTTACTTTTTCTCCCAAAAAGAGTTGTAAAGCTGTTGCACAATTTCTGCGGTCTGGAAGAGTCCGTGATCCACGTTTTTA
The DNA here is from genome assembly GCF_044704955.1 of Pristiophorus japonicus. Lineage (NCBI taxonomy): Eukaryota > Metazoa > Chordata > Chondrichthyes > Pristiophoridae > Pristiophorus > Pristiophorus japonicus. The sequence continues at coordinate 142,021,111 of NC_091982.1, read as the reverse complement.
TCAAATGTACGAGGTTGCAGTCCCTGTTTCTCCTCAATTTCTGGCTGCACTTCAGTCCCACACTCCTGATCTTTGGGCACCCTGTGCGGAGGGGAGCGGGTAGGTCCGAGGGCCTCCTCATAGGACTGCTCCTGGGCACGGCCAAGGGTGCCACCAGCCGGTCCAGGCAGCGGGCGGTCGAGGGGGTCGTTCAGCCCGACTGCCTGCCTCTCTTCCGTGCTTACATCCGAGCCAGGGTGTCCTTGGAGATGGAGCACGCGGTGTCCACCGGTACGCTCGCGGCCTTCCGCGAGAGGTGGGCGCCGGAGGGACTGGAGTGCATCAACACCCTTGGGAACAGAATTTTTATTTGATTGGCAAAGTTCCCAGTTAATTTCTTATGGATTCCAGTGCCCTTACCAAAAGGGGCATTGATTTAGTTTACAATAGTTGTAGAGTTGTCGCATTGTGAGTGGCTTAGCCAGTCTCGTGATGTCTGCAAAACTCAATAAAACCCCAGCTAGTTAGGTCTTGGTCATCCACGATGAGGAAGGTGGTTGTGAGCACTGCTCTGATAAATCCATCAATGTAGCCCCAGAACAGCGGGAGCAACAGAAACGCAGTCGCAGGAAAATCAACGCTGGAGCACTCAAAGACCCTGCTCAGAAAGCCCAATTTAACCAGCGCCTCACAACCAACCTATCGACTTCCAGTGAACCGGAGACACAGAGTGTCCATAGCACCTGGTCTGCCCTCAAGGCCTCCATAATTAGCACTTGTGAAGAGACGCTTGGTCACTCCACCAGGAAACATCAAGATTGGTTCGACGAGAACGGTCAGGAGATCCAGGAGCTAATAACCCACAAGCGCAAGGCATTCTTGAACTGGAAACAACATCACAACTCGAGAGTAAGAAAGCAGCTCTGTAGACGTCTGAAGGCCAAGGTCCAACAAAAAACTCGTGACCGAAAGAGCAGATGTTGGTTGGAGAAAGCGCAGGAGATTCAGCAACTAGCCGACAACCACGGCGTGCGTTGATTCTTCAGCGTACCTATGGCCAGGCCCTACCACACTGCTGGCCAAAAACAAAGGTGCTCATCAAGGACAAAGAGGCAGTCAGTACCCGCTGGAGGGAGCACTTCAAAGATCTCCTTAACCGAGATTCTGTCTTCGATATGAGTGTCCTCGACTTCATCCCGCAGCATGCTAGCCATCACCACCTCAACATAACCCCAGCCCGACATGTGGTTGAAAAGGTCATCCAACAATTGAAGAACAACAAGGCCTCAGGAGCAGATGGAATCCCCGCCGAAGTACTAAAGCATGGCGGAGAAGCACTATTGGCGCGAATCCATGATCTAATTTCTCTTATTCGGAAGGAGGAGAGCATGCCGTGGCTTTCAGAGATGCTGTAATCGTGACCATCTTCAAGAAAGGTGATGTCCGATTGAGATAATTACAAAGGAGTTTCTCTGGTGTCTGCCACACGGAAAGTCATCAAAAGAATCTTCCTCAATCGCCTTCTCCTTGTGGCTGAAGAACTTCTCCCAGAGTCGCAATATCGATTTCACTCACTAAGGGAAACGACAGACATGATCTTCACCGCGCGGCAAATTCAAGAGAAATGCAGGGAACAGCACCAACTCTTGTACATGGCCTTCTTTGACCTCACAAAGGCTTTCGACACTGTCAACCATGAGGGATTATGGAGTGTCCTCCTCAAATTCGGCTGCCCTCAAAAGTTTGTCACCATCCTCCGCCTGCTTCACGACGACATGCAAGCCGTGATCCTGACCAACGGATCCACCACAGACCTAATCCACATCTGGACCAGGGTCAAGCAGGGCTGTGTCATCGCACCAACGCTCTTGTCGTCTTCCTTGCTGCAATGGTCCAGTTCATCCTCAATAAGCTCCCTGCTGGAGTGGAGTTAATCTACAGAACAAATAGGAATCTGTTCAACCTCCGACTCCTCCAGTGCAGATCCAAGGTCGTCCCATCCTCTGTCATTGAATTACAGTATGCAGACAACGCTTGCGACTGTGCACAATCAGAGGTCGACCTCCAAGCCATCGTCAACACCTTCACCGAGGCATACGAAATTATGGGCCTTACACTAAACATCCATAAGACAAACGTCCTCTACCAACCCCCTGCCCCCACCACATAGTACTGCCCGCCGATTATCAAGATCCATGACGAGACATTGGCCAAGTGGACCACTTTCCATACCTCGGGAGCCTACCGTCAACAGGGGCAGACGTTGATGATAAAGTCCAATACCACCTTCAGTGTGTCAGTGCAGCCTTCGGTCACCTGAGGAAGAGTGTTTGAAAACCAGGACCTCAAACCCGGCACCAAGATCGTGGTCTACAGAGCAGTAGTGATACCCGCCCTCCTATATGCTTCAGAGACATAGACTATGTACAACAGGCACCTCAAAGTACTGGAGAAGTACCACCAACACTGCCTCTGCAAAATCCAGCAAATCTATTGGCAGGATAGACGCACCAACATCAGTGTCCTCGCTCAGGCCAACATCCCCAGCAGCGGCCAGTTCTGATGGACAGGCCACATTGTCCGCATGCCTGATGCTAGACTCCCGAACCAAGCGCTCTACTCCGAGCTCCGACACGGCAAGCGAGCCCCAGGAGGACACCCTCAAAGCCTCCATGAAAATGTGCAACATCCCCAACGACTCCTGGGAATCCCTGGCTCAAGATCGCTCACAATGGAGGGGACACATCCGGGAAGGCGCCGAACACTTTGAGTCTCTTCGGGAGCACACGGAAGCCAAGTACGAACAGCGGAAGAAGCACACGGCAACCCAAGCACCCCACCCACCCGTCCCTCCAACCACCATCTGCCCCAACGGTTACAGTGACTGTAGCTCCCGCACTGGTCTCATCAGTCACCTGAGAACTCATTGTAGTGTGGAAGCAAGTCATCCTCAACTCCGAGGGACTGCCTATGAAGCAGAAGTGGATGAACTGGTAATGTGCAGTGTGATTGTTAAACCTTTGTTAATAAACCAACTAATTCTTAATGGCAATGTGTTGCTATGAATTCTTAAGCAAGGAACCCATGAAGCAAATACATTACAAGCGGGATGTTGGAAGTTAAGCCTCCCGGCCGATATTACCTGCCCGCCCGCCTGGGTATTGCCGAGGGGACAGGGTTAAATCGTCCCTGGAGTAGTGAGAATATTCACGAGTTTGGACAGATAGCGAAGCAAAAAGGAAGGCAGCATGGATTGTAACCGTCGCTCAGTAAGCCAGCTGCTGTCACTCAGCAGTCTTTACTTTTACAAACACACGTATATCCTGCCGAGACATGTGCTTGGTGTTTAGTCAATAGCTGAGTCTGACGAGCAGATGGTGAGATACAGCAGGTGCATACGGCCAGCAGACACCGAGTGTGACGGCAGGAATGCTCGAAAGGACTGCTGGCCCCATCACTGTCTCTTCACCCTGTTAAATCCCGGTCTCAACTGAATATTCTGCAGCTGCTTTAAGCAGCAACATTCAATTACTGCTGCGGGGGGAGCGGGGGCTGGGTTCTGCCCTCTGCAAAATGTCCTTTCCCTCTTACTAAAAGACACAATTTGAATCAAATGGCACATTTACCAGTCTCCCTCCCCCAACGCTCTCCAGCTCCACCAATGGTCCTACAAGTCCCCTTTGCTCAGAGAGGACAAACTGCAGTGCTGTTTTTTAAAGACATTCGGGTGGAAATTCAGATGGAAGCTATTTCGGGCTCTAATGGTGGTGTAGCGGTAAATATTGCGCAGGAAATGGTTTGCGTCTGCAGCCACTAAATTCAGCAGCTGGGCCCTGAGTGTGGGGCGGAGCGCTAAGGGAGGCATTGCACACCTCTCTCATGGCGCTAGACCGGCTGAGCAACTGAAAATCCCCAGCTAAAGAGCCGGCCTCGGAGCTCTTTGAGAAAGGCCTCCATGTGGAAAAAAAAAATCACGCCAAAGATATTCCCAATACCTTACTGACCCCACATAAACATAAGTCGCAAAAACTAAAAAAAAACAATCGCACTTACCTCGTGCAGACTTACCGCCGCCCGGAACAGCTCGGATCGCCCGCTTTCTCAGACGGTCCCGCTAGGGTGCGCTACGGGGCGCTACAGGGTCAGCGCCAAACAAAAACCGATGCGTTATCGAAACCGACGTGACTGCCCCGGGCGGTTCTGGTCCGTGCCCACTAAACACGCCATGCGGCGTGAATGCTGGCGCTCGCAGCTCCGAACCCCTTTAGCGCCCCCATTCCAACCCTTTCCAGGGGTGCAAAGCGAACGAATTTCCACCCCATAAACATTCTTTGGGGGTCTAGGCCGCGGGAGTGGCCTGCAGTGACCCTGTCCTTCCCATGGAACGGGAGCTGTCAGTACAGACACGAGATTGGAGGGGTGCTCGGAGCCCCATGACAATGGTTTGGGGAGAGCTGAATGGTGGGAGATCTGCGGAAAGTGTCCAGAGAAACGTAGCGGAAAGTGGAGACGAGGAGAGAGTGAACAAAGCTCTGTTTATATTCGGAAACATCAGCACTGAATTCCTTTTGCCCATGTCAGCCGTGGCTCAGTGATAGCACTCTCGACTCTGAGGCAGAAGGTTGTGGGTTCAAGTCCCACTCCAGGAACTTGAACACAAAATTCTAGGCTGGCACTCCAGTGCAGTGCTGAGGGAGCGCTGCATTGTCAGAGGTGGCGTCTTTCGGATGAGATGTTAAATCGAGGTCCCGTCTGCTCCCTCAGTATAAAATATCCCATTGTACTATTGGAAGAAGAGCAGGGGAGTTATTCCTGGCCGATATTTATCCCTCAATCAACATTATCATATTGCTGTGTGTGGGAGCTTGCTGTGTGCAAATTGGCTGCTGCATTTCCCACATTACAACAGTGACTATACTCCAAAAGTACTTTATTGGCTGTAAAGCGCTTTGGGACGTCCGGTGGTCATGAAAGGCGCTATATAAATGCAAGTTCTTTTTTATTTCTCTCTCCGGCTCTGACCCCTTGTAACCAGGGCGGAGGTTCAACAGAGACCCCACTTAACGTGCATAAGTGGAGTCTCCACACGACAACAGGGTAGGTTCTCCAACAGTGTTTCCTTTAAGCTGCGTGGCTGTGGGCTGTGAATCTTTCTGAACCTCCCGCATAGCTGGCTCCCTGGCATCATAGAATCATAGAAATTTACAGCACGCAACGAGGCCATTTCGGCCCACCGTGTCCGCGCTGGCCGACCACGAGCTATCCAGCCTAATCCCACCTTCCAGCTCTAGCTTCGTAGCCTTGTAGGTTACGGCACTTCAAGTGCACATCCAAGTACTTTTTAAATGTGGTGAGGGTTTCTGCCTCTACCACCCTTTCAGGCAGTGAGTTCCAGACCCCCACCACCCTCTGGGTGAAGAAATTTCTCCTCAAATCCCCTCTAAACGTCCTACCAATTACTTTAAATCTATGACCCCTGGTTGTTGACCCCACTGCCAAAGGAAATGGGTCCTTCCTATCCACTCTATCTAGGCCCCTCATAATGTTATACACCTCAATCAGGTCTTCCCTCAGCCTCCGTGCCAAAGAAAACAGACCCAGCCTATCCAATCTGTCCTCATAGCCAAAATTCTCCAGTCCAGGCAACAATCTTGTAAATCCCCTCTGCACCCTCTTTAGTGCAATCACATCTTTCCTGTAATGTGGTGACCAGAACTGCATGCAGTTTTCTCTCTGCAGCCTAACCAGTGTTTTATACAGTTCAAGCATAACCTACAATGAGAAAAAACGGGTGTGTGCATTATTATGAATGGGCTGTGCATCCCTTTAAAGGGGCCGTGCATCCCAAAAATGAAGGTGATGATTGGTTACCAACCCCCCAGGATTGCTCTGGAGCCACCAGGAATTAAAGGCTAAACTCCTGGACACTGCTGTGAGAAACCCGGGAGAAAAATCATCGGGGCATTAAATAAATGGTCTCTTTTTTATTGTTTCCGCTGAACACTTATTGTTTATCAGTTATAGAAATACTGGAGACGGGTGACAAGGGTGCGGGTTCGAATGGGAAATCATGCGATCAAACCTCCAGAATACATCGAACCAGAGTTGGCAACCCCAGCAGCGGGGTGCGAGGAAATTCACTTTTGTGGTCACGCACCTGTGCACTCGGTGATGGGCACGAGGCCAGAATTGGAGGTGTGCAGAGATCCAGGAGGGTTGTGGGGCAGGAGGAGGTTATCAGGAGGGGTGAGGCCATGGAGGGATTCGAATACCTCAAGTAGGTAGCATTTTGCAATCAATTCCAGTTTGAACACACAATCCAGTGGAACAGACAATTTAGTCTTTAGGGGTCTTTTATACAACAACAACAACTTGTATTTAGAAAGAAAGAAAGACTTGCATTTATATAGCGCCTTTCACGATCACTGGACGTCTCAGCGCTTTACAGCCAATGAAGTACTTTAGGAGTGTGGTCATTGTTGTAATTTGGGAAACGCAGCAGCTCATAAGCAAACTCCCACATACAGCAATGTGATAATGACCAGATAATCTGTTTTTGTTATGTTGATTGAGGAATAAATATTGACCAGGACTCCAGGGATAACTCCCCTGCTCTTCTTCAAAATAGTGTCATGGGATCTCTTACGTCCACTCGGTTTAACGTCTCATCGGAAAGACAGCACCTCCGACAATGCAGCACTCCCTCAGCACTGCACTGGAGTATCAGCCTAACTTTATGTGCTCAAGTCTCTGGAGTTGCTCTGGAACCCACAACCTTCACCAGAGGTGAGTGTGCTGCTCACTGAGCCACTGCTGACTCTACGCCAGCAACATGGGAGCAGCTCTGGGGCAATTCCCGACAATAGCTTCTGCCTTAACCGTTAACCCCGGGGGTGAATTCCACTGCCTCACAACCCTCTCTGTGTGAAAAACATTCTCCTGCTCTCTGTTCTCAATCTCTCATTTAATTTTGTATCTATGACCCCTTGTTCTAGACTACCTCAAGCACCACAACCATCCTATTCATATTTTAAACTCTTCTATTATATCGGCCAACAATCTGTGTTGTTCTGATAAAAAAGATCTCATTTTTCAAACTTTTCTTCATATTTATCTAGAACTAAGGGCCACATAGGAGATGAGGAGGAATTTCTTCTCTCAAAGGGTTGTAAATCTGTGGAATTCTCTACCCCAGAGAGCTGTGGAAGCTGGCTCATTGAATATATTTAAGGTGGAGACAGACAGATTTTTGAGTGATAAGGGAGTAAACAGTTATGGGGAACGGGCAGGGAAGTGGAGTTGAGGCCTAGATCAGATCAGCCATGATCGTACTGAATGGTGGAGCAGACTTGAGGGGCCGAATGGCCTACTCCTGCTCCTATTTATTATGTTCTTATATGTCCTCATAGCTGGCAGCTGAGATGAGCTAACTCAGCATAGACCAGACATGAGACATGGGACACTTTGGGCTTGTATGGCTCAGTCCCATACTGGGCACAACACCTGCCAAACAAGCCATCGTCTCATTCTTTGAATCAATGCACAGAACAGTTCTGCTGAAGGTTGACCTGACTGTCGTCACTGAACTTGAACTTTTATTACTTTCTCTGTTCCATCAGAAACTGTTAATCAGCAACAATTGACTGTCCCAGTTACAGCAAAGCTCTCCGTATACTGAATCCCTTATAGCCAACGTTTTTCAGTGTGGCAGTCAGGATTTCATTGTGTTTAAAACGAATTCAATCTGCGATGTAAACAGGGTAAGAATGAAGTTATTCCAACCTGTAAACCAACATGCAGGAAAGTTAACCACGACAATGACTGCAATGCAGACGTATTATAAATACACAGACCTAATACAATCGAAGTTCCCCGTGTAAATGGGATTTATGGGACAGATGGAAGGCGAAGGCTTCAGTTTCAAAGTCTACCACTGCGGAAAAACACTGATCAAAGGAAATGAGCGACACACCTGCGACGCAACAGTGGCTCGGAAATCCACTCACTCCCTCAGGCTAAAGAGGTGGTGCTACGTTCTGAAAAACATGAGCAGCTATTGTTTGTGCATTTGAGATAGGCCCAGTGCGAGTCCTTTTTGCCATCTGCTCCTTTCGTTATCAGATACAGAACAGAAAATCATTGACAGTTCAGTTAATCACAGTAACTGAATTAAATACATAGAATCTACAGCACAAAACAGGCTATTGGGCTGAAGTGGAATATACTCCACACAAACCTCCTCCTACTCTGCTCCTCAGATCCCTTGATTCTCTTATCCCTCAGGACTGTACCAAGCCTCCCCTTAAATGTATCATTGCTTCAACCTCTCCATGTGGCAGTAAGTTCCACATTCTCACCACACTCTGTTCAAAGAAATTGCTCCGAAATTCTTTATTTCATAGAATGATGTAGCACAGAAGGAAGCCATTCGGCCCATCGTGCCTGTGCCGGCTCTTTGGGTTATCAAATTAATCCCACTCCCCCGCTCTTTCCCCACAGCCCTACAAATTTGTTCCCATTGAGTATCTATCCAATTCCCTTCTGAAAGTTACTGTTGGGTCTGCTCCCACCGCCCATTCAGGCCGTGTGTTCCAGATCACAACAGCTCGCTTGGTGAAAAAATGTTTCCTCATGTCCCTCTGGTTACCGAGCCTCCTGCCGATGGAAACAATTTCTCTCAGTCTACTCTGTCTAGACCCCTCATGGTTTTGAGCACCTCCATCAAATCTCCTCTCAACCTTCTCTGCTGTAAGGAGAACAACCCCAGCTTCTCCAGTCTCTCTGCGTAACTGAAGTCCCTCATCGCTGGAACCACTCTGGTAAACCTCTTCTGCACCCTTGACATCCTTCCGAAAGTGTGGTGCCCAGAATTGGACACAGTACTCCCGCTGAGGCCTAACCAGTGTTTTATAAAGATTTAGCAGGACTTCGTGTTAGTGGTTATCTTATATTTATGCTTCCTTGCTCTGCACTAACCCACAAGTGGAATAGGTTTCTACATATCCACCCCATCGAACCCCCTTCATCATTCTAAAAACCCCTTCGCCCTCTCATATTCCAGAGAGAGTGCAGCTTGCACGTTTTCGCTGATAGTTACGTTCTCTCAATTCTGGTAACGTCCTTGTAAATCTTTTCTCCAGCGTTTCACTACCTGCTGTTGCTGTAAACGCCTGAGTAAATTGAAGTGACAGGAGCATAGAAATAGATGCAGGAGTAGGCCATTCGGCCCTTCGAGCCTGCACCACCATTCAATAAGATCATAGCTGATCATTCACCTCAGTACCCTTTTCCTGCTTTCTCTCCATACCCCTTGATCCCTTTATCCCCAAGGGCCATATCTAACCTTGGAATGAAAGTGGCTCATTTTTTCCCCTTGACTTACCTCGCTCTATACCTGATGGCACTGACCTGTGCTAAAAGCTCAGCTCCATCGACCAAGCGAGCAATCCTTGCCGTTCTGCATTCCATGCGCTTCCTGGATGAGCAGAGACACATTCATTGGCAAGAAAGGATGATAAATAACTGAACGAGCATGAAATAACTTGGCAAGCAAGCTGGATTGCTGCCACACATACCGTGGGAGGTGATGGTCTATCCCTCGTGTTGTTTTATGTTTCCTAAATCATTGGTATGGTAGGTGCCTTGGTGCCGAGGTTTTTGGACCAAATCCCACCAGGGCAAAGTTGTGAAACTGAACGCAATAAATCCAGTCCCTTGTGATCTGGCATCAGCAAAATGATCAAGGTCGTTACTGGATTAACATAAATACCCAACTGGTTTGTCAATGTCCTTCAGGGAATGGAACATGCCACTCCTACCTGGTCAGGCCTGCATGTGACTCCAGTCCAATGTAAGCTGCACGGCCAGGTGGCCACGCAGCGCTCCAGGGAACCCGTGCAGCCGGCTTCTCATGCTCAGTATTTCCAATGGCCCCTTAAAGGGGCTGCACAGGGCCCGACACAATTAGCGGGAACACTGCCCCAGTCCCACCTCTCCCCAGTCTGGTCTACATGTCACTCCAAGCCCACATTATGCAATTGACTCCGAATCATTTTGAGGTCAGCCAATTTTGCCAGAGTCGTCACAGCCCAAGGACAGATAACTAATAATGTGAATGACTTGAGTGGGCAGAAGGTTGAAATTGAAAAAATTTTAAACGTTTAACCTTCGATATTTCTTTGAAATTAGAAGGCAAACACATCGTTGGTCTCTGGAAAAGTGGCAGCCCAGCGCTAAACTTAAAGGTTACTGTTACTGAGGAGAGGGGACAGGAGAGGCACGGAAATAGGGTACCGGCCAGGAACATGTCGATCTCGGTTTGGTAAACATGAAACATAGGTTGCTGTTATGAAGAGCAGAAAAATGAAGAGAAGCAACGATAGGTTGTGAAATATGGAAAAAATTTCAGGCAAGTCAGTTCCTCCTGTGAATCAGAAGGCCTTCTGTGATAAATATGGTATGCGCACCATAAATAGATGCCTGGCCATGACATGCCAGTTTGATTTCCTTACTCTAACAAAAATGTGAATATATATTTGTATAAAGAGAGAGAATTTTCATTTATATGGAACCTTTCATGACATCCCAAAGCACTTTACAGCCAATGAGGTACTGTTGTCATCATCATATGCAGTCCCACAGAATCGAGGAAGACTTGCTTCCGCTTTAAAAGTGAGTTCTCAGGTGACTGAACAGTCCAGTATGGGAATTACAGTCTCTGTCACAGGTGGGATAGACAGTCGTTGAAGGAAAGGGTGGGTGGGGAGTCTGGTTTGCCGCACATTCCTTCCGCTGTCTGTGTTTGGTTTCTGCATGCTCTCGGCAACGTGACTCGAGGTGCTCAGCGCCCTCCCGGATGCTCTTCCTCCACTTAGGGTGATCTTGGGCCAGGGATTCCCAGGTGTCAGTGGGGATGTTGCACTTTATCAAGGAGGCTTTGAGAGTGTCCTTGAAACGTTTCCTCTGCCCACCTGGGGCTCGCTTGCCATTTAGGAGTTCCAAGTAAACTGCTTGCTTTGGGAGTCTCGTGTCATGTGAACAATGTGGCCCACCCAACGGAGCTGGTCGAGTGTGGTCAGTGCTTCGATGCTGGAGATGTTGGCCTGAGTGAGAACACTGACATTGGTGCATCTGTCCTCCCAGGGGATTTGCAGGATTTTGTGGAGGCAGCGCTGGTGGTACTTCTCCAGTGCTTTGAGCTGTCTGCTGTATATGGTCCACATCTCTGAGCCATATGGGAGGGCGGGTATCACTACAGCCCTGTAGACCATAAGCTTGCCAGATTTGAGGTCCTGGTTGTCAAACAATCTGAGGTATTGTTATAATGCAGGAAACACAACAGCCAATTTGTGCACAGCAAACTCCCATAAGCAGCAATGTAATAATGATCAGATAATCTGCTTCAGTGACATTGGTTGAGGGATAAATATTGGCCAGGATACCATCTTTTAACAAAAGCAAATTACTGCGGATGCTGGAATCTGAAATAAAAACAGAAAATGCTGCAAATCTCAGCACTGACGAAGGGTCACAGAACTGAAACGTTAACTCTGCTTCTCTCCACAGATGCTGCCTGACCCGCTGTGATTTCCAGCACTTTCTGTCTTTACACCACCGGAGGGGGTAGATGGATGCTCAGTTTAACCTAAGTGAAGGCACCTATCGACAGTGCTGTGCAGTCTGGAGGGTCCAGCCTGGATTCTGTGCTCAGGTGCCTGGAGTGGGACTTGACCCAAGCGCTCTGACTCAGAGGCGAGAGTGCTGCCCACTGAGCCAAGCCTGACACCTGCATCCGGTGTGGTCAGGCACACTGCTGGCACCAGTCACTCAGGGAGAAAAGGTCACTGAATTTCAGCTCGCCAACCGTTCAAAATGCACGCTTGTATTTTACAGGAAGATCGACAGCATCTAAAAATATTTATTCGACTTCAGCATAGGCTAAAATAAAAGGGGGAAAACAGTAAAACGCCCCCTTGGAATCGCTTTAATTAGCAAGCAAAGTGGCTAAATAAATAAAGCATTGAATAGCATTCCTCTTTTTTTGCCCTGGCTGCCCAGGCTGCAACACGTGTATTTAAATGAAGGGAAGTCTGGTTACCGGTTTTATTTTCTCCCTGTGTGTTAAATAGTTCTGACATTCCTGCCTTTGTGCTGGGGCAGATCTGAAGTGAACAGATGTCCGGCCCTTTGTTGTGACGGTACAATGGTGTCGCTTCTCTGGGTTATGGGCCTGCTGTATGCGAGGATTGTGCCTGGCCAGCTGGCAGGCTGCTCCCCCCGCTTCCAAACACACTCCGGGCAATCAGCACACTCCAACTACTCAAATATTTGAAAGTTAAATGCGACCAAATGGTTCCTTAAATCTCTGGACACTTTTTTTTAACTTGCCTTTTGCAAGTGTCGTCGACGGAATCGTACAGCTGAACTGCAGTTGGTGTTTTGTCTGGGGCAACGCAATTTGTTTTTTCACATCACAAATAGTCTTTTGATACCATGTCACTGAGGACACTGCGCTTACTGCGATCCACAATGTATCCTCTTTCCCCATTTAAAAATAGCAATATTTATAGATATAATAATTAGCAATTGCACTAGGCTGATTGTTGCATTATTGACATTTGTTTTTAAACTTCTGTTAAAATCAGAGCTAGGAGGCTGGACAAAGCAATACTTTCCAGCAGTGCTAGATTCCAAACTGTTCCTGTTGTCCTCAGTCTCCACTTTTACTCAGACTCAGTCTGTTGCTTCCAATTTTAGGCCAGAACCTTGAACACAATATTGCATCTTCCACCCTTCTCCCCCGTCCTCACCCATGCCCCAGCCACAGCACCCCCACACCCACGGCACCCTCACACTCACGGCACCCCAGCCCCACACCCATGCCCCACCCCCACCCCCACACACATAGCACCCTCACACTCACAGCACCCCTACACCCACAGCACCCTCACACTTACAGCACCCCAGCACTCACAACACCCCCAAACTCACAGCACCCCATACCCACACACCCCCACACCCACACACCCCACACCCACACACCCCAACACCCACAGCAACCCCACACTCACATCACCCCCACACCCACAGCACCCCCACACCCACACCCACCCACACTCACACACCCACAGCACCCCCACACTCACAGCACCCCCACACCCACAGCACCCACAGCACCCCCACACCCACCCACACTCACACACCCACACACCCACAGCACCCCCACACCCACAGCACCCCCACACCCACCCACACTCACACACCCACAGCACCCCCACACTCACAGCACCCCCACACCCACAGCACCCCACACACCCTCACACCCACACACCCACACACCACCACATCCACACACCCTCACACCACCACACCCACACACCCCCACACTCACACACCCACACTCACACACCCACACACCCCCACAACCCCTCACACCCACACACCCCCCACACCCACTCCCTACCCCTCGTCTCAATCCTAACCCTAAAACAGTCCTCTTAACACTAGCCACGCCCTAACCTTGAACCAAGGTTATTCTCCTCCTAACCCCAACCCTAAACCAGGCTCCCTTCTCACTAACCCTAACCCCAATGCTAATCCTAAACCAGATGATGACACTAAGTTAGAAGGCACAGTAAGTTGTATAGATTATAAGGAGGAAGTTACAAAGGAACATACAGGCTAAGTGAGGGGAAAAGTATGACACTTGCAGTTCAATGTGGGGTACAGATCAGCCATGATCTTATTGAATGGTGGAGCAGTTTCGAGGGGCTGAATGGCTTCCTCCTGTTCCTGTGTTGCTGCTGGTGTAAATTCCTTACTCTATACTATGACACCACCGAGGCACATTCTGGGGACAAGGTCACTCTGTGACCTTAACTCTTTATTCATAGGACTCCAAAGACGATGACCCTGCGTGGGACCTCCCTTTTTATACCTGTGTGATCAGGTAAGGAGTGTCTCCCACAAGTTCACCCCTTAGGTCAAGGTGTGCATCTAGGTTGTGTGTATACAGTTATACAGTGGTGTTACATTGAGGTTACATACATGACATCACCTCCCCCCCCCAAAGTCTTATTGGGATCATAGGTTTAGTCTTTCAGGTGGTCTACGCTCCCTCGTGGAGCGCCACAGTTGGGGCTCTGGTTGTTGGACACTGATGTGAGTGTCTGTCACCTGTGGTGATTCCGGCCTGTCCGGCTGACCGCAGGGACTGTGCATTCTTCTGATTGCTCTTGTTGCTCGTTCACTGGTGGTGTTGTGAGCTCCATCTCATGGTCTTCTTCAGGTTCTGCCGTGTCGATGCTGAACCTTTTTTATACTTGGTCCAGATGCTTACGGCATATCTGACCATTGTTGAGTTTTACCACGATGACCCTATTCTCCTCTTTGTCAATTACAGTGCCCTCAAGCCATTTGGGCCCCATGGCATGATTGAGGACGAAAACAGGATCATTTATTTCTATACATCTCCCCCTCGAATTACGGTAATGGTACTCGTTTTGTGACTTGCGCTTGCCCTCAACTATGTCGGCCAGGACTGGGTGAATGAGGGAAAACCGAGTTTTGAGTGTCCATTTCATGAGTAGCTCTGCGGGTGGGACCTCCGTGAGCGAGTGCAGTCGGGATCTATAGGCCAGCAGGAGACGCGATTAGGCGGCATTGTAGGGAGGGTCCTTGAATCCTGAGCATACCTTGCTTAATGATTTGGACCGCACGTTCTGCCTGGCCATTGGAGGCCGGCTTGAACGATGCAGTCCTGACGTGGTTGATGCCATTGCCCAACATAAACTCTCGGAATTCGTAGCTTGTGAAACATGGGCCATTATCACTAACCAGGATGTCCGGCAAGCCATGGGTTGCAAAGATCGCACGTAGGCTTTCCACGGTTGTGGATGACGTGCATGAATTCAGAATGATGCACTCGATCCATTTTGAGCACACATCTACCACAATAAGGAATATCTTTCCCATGAACGGGCCCATTTAGTCAACATGAATGCGTGACAATGGCCTGGGCCACAGGCTGAGCGGGGCCTCCCTGGGGGCATTACCCAGCTGGGAACACGTTGTGCACCTGCGAACACAGTATTCCAGGTCTGAATCAATTCCAGGCCACGAAACGTGTGACCGGGCAATGGCCTTCATCCGCACAATGCCTGCGTGCTCGCTGTGGAGTTCCCTGATGAATGCCTCCTTGCCCTTCTGGGGCATAACTACCCGGCTGCCCCATAGTAGGCAGTCGGCTTGGATGGAGAGCTCATCCATCCGTCTGTGGAATGGTCTGACCTCCTCAGGTCATGCTCCGTGTGCAGGCGCCCAATACTCAGTCAGGACACATTTCTTAATCAGGGATAGGAGGGAATCTCTGTTTGTCCAGATTTTGATCTGGTGGGCTGTGATGGGGGAGCCTGCACTGTCAAAGGCATCAACAGCCATGACCATCTCGGTGCTTTGCTCAGCTGCCCCCTCGGTGGTGGCCAGTGGAAGCCTGCTGAGTGCGTCAGCGCAATTTTCAGTGCCGGGCCGGTGCCGGATGGAGTAGTTATCAGCAGCCAGCGTGAGAGCCCATGCGAGCTGATGCGTTGGCATTGATAGCCTTGCTGTCTGACAACAGGGATGTTAATGGATTGTGGTCCGTCTCTAATTCAAACTTCCTACCAAAGAGGTACTGATGCATTTTTTTTACACCATAGACACATGCAAGCACTTCCTTCTTGACCATCCCATATCCCCGTTTTGCTTGAGAGAGCGACCTGGAGGCATAAGCCACAGGTTGTAGTTGACCCTCAGCATTGCCCTGCTGCACCCAACCCCATAGGATGATGTATCACATGTCAGAACCAATTTTTTACAAGGGTCGTACAGGGGCAACAACTTGTTCGAACAAAGTAGGTTTTGCGCCCGATCAAAAGCCCGTTCATTACAGTCCCCCCAAAACCAATTGCAACCCTTACGCAGGAGCACGTGTAGCAGCTCCAACCTCCTGCTCAAGTTCAGCAGAAAGTTCCCGAAATAGTTCAACAGTCCCAGGAATGAACGCAACTCCGATGTGTTGCAGGGCCTGGGTGCTCGTCGAATCGCCTCTGTTTTGGATTCGGTGGGCCGAATCCAATCTGCAGCAAACCCCCTGCCCAGAACCTCAACCTTGGGAGCTAAGAACACACATTTAAACTTCTTGAGTCACAGGCCGACCCGGTCCAGTCAGCGTAGCATCTCCTCCAGGTTGTGGAGGTGTTCCTCGGTGTCTCGACCCATGATGAGGATGTCGTCCTGGAATACGATCGTTCCAGGAATGGATTTGAGCAGGCTTTCCATGTTTCATTGAAAAATGGCGGCCGCTGATCGAATGCCAAATGGGCACCTATTATAAACAAACAGTCCCTTGTGCGTGGTGATGGTGGTCAGTAGTTGAGATTCGTCGGCCAGTTCCTGGGTCATATAGGCTGACGTGAGGTCCAACTTGGTGAACAGCTTGCCGCCTGCCAGCGTGACGAAGAGGTCCTCCGCTCTCGGGAGCGGGTATTGATCTTGTAGGGACACCCGATTGATGGTGGCCTTATAGTCGCCACAGATCCTGACAGAGCCATCCGCTTTTAGGACGGGAACGGTGGGGCTCACCCAGTCACTGAATTCAACAGGCGAGATGATGCCCTCTCTCAACAGCCGGTCCAATTCGCTCTCGATTTTTTCCCGCATCACATACGGCACCGCTTTGGCTTTGTGGTGCACTGGCCTGGCATCCGGGCTGATGTGTATCACTACTTTAGTGCATTTGAAAGTCCTGGCGCCAGGTTGGAATAGTGAATCGAATTGTTGTAGGACTTGTGAGCACAAACTTCGCTCCACAGAGTTTTGCGTGAACATCCCTCCATTTCCAGTTCATCTCGGCTAACCAGCTACTCCCCAACAGTGCGGGAACATTGCCCGGGACAATCCAGAGCGGCAGCCGATTCACTAACCCATTGTGTGTGACAGCCAACATTGCACTGCCTAGCACCGGAATGATTTCTTTAGTGTAAGTCCATAATTGTGTCTCAATACGTGCTAATTTGTGTCTACTGGCTTTAAGTGGCCATAGCTTCTCAAATTGCTGAATGCCCATGAGTGACTGGCTGGCCCCAGTGTCCAGCTCCATGCGTACTGGGATACTGTTTAATAAAACCCTCATCATCATTAGTGGCGTTTTGGTGTATGAACTGTGAATATTCGCCACATGGACCCGCTGAACCTCGGCGTCCATCGATTTGCCCCAAAAGTCATCCTGCCTCAAAGAACCCTCTTCTGGTCCATCCGTCTCATATATTAGTCTGTTTGCAGACTTCCTGCACATTTGAGCTAAGTGGCCACTGAGATTGCAGTTCCTGCAGACAAACTGAAGAAATCTGCAAGTTCTAGCTGAGTGTTTTCCCCCACACCTCCAGCATGAGTTAAGGTTTCCATTGTTGGAAACAAAAGGACTATGGCCGGGCATTCCGCGCTGACTGTCCCTTTGACTGCTCTTGAGTACCCTATTAGTGGGTGTCAATGGCCCCATCCCGGGCCGCATTGTCCACTGTGAAGGCATGAATGTCTGTTCAGCCTGCCATTGTCTCTGTTGAAGTCCTACTCTGGGGTCTATTGCTGCCTGGGGAGTGCCAGACTGCCCCTGCCTGCCTGCGGGGCTCTGAGTCGCATTGATAAAGTTGGCTCCCTGATCCATCGCCGCATTAGAGGCAGAATTGCGTGCGTATATTATTTTCGCCTCTTCCTCCTCCGCCATGAAAGTTTGAGCTATCAACGCCGCCGCTTCCAAGGTCAAATCCTTGGTCTCAATTAATTTGCGGAAAATTCCCACATGACCGATGCCCTCGATAAAGAAGTCCCTTAGCATCACCCCCCTGCAGGCATCTGTGAACTTACAGAGGATGCCCAAACGCCGGAGATCCGCTACGAAGTTTGGTATGCACTGTCCTTCACGACGTCGGTGGGTGCAGAATCTGTGTCGAGCCATGTGTATGCTACTCGCCGGTTTGAGGTGCTCCCCGATCAATTTGCTAAGTTCTTCAAAGGTTTTGTCCGCTGGCTTTTCAGGTGCTAGTAAGTCCTTCATGAGCGCGTAAGTCTTTGGTCTGCAGCTGGTCAAAAGATGAGCCCTTCGCTTGTCGGCCACTGCATCCCCCAGCCATTCTTTCATAACGAAGCTTTGTTGAAGCCTCGCGACAAAATCGTCCCAGTCTTCCCCAACACAGTACCGTTCCTTTGTGCTGCCAGTGGCCATTCTCTTGGGTCGTGAATTCCTATTTCTCGTCGCCAACGTAAAGTCCTTACTCTACAGTATGAAACCACACGAGGCACTCTGTGACCTTAACTCTTTATTCACAGGACTCCAAAGACGATGACCCTGCGTGGGACCTCCCTTTTTATACCTGTGTGACCAGGTAAGGAGTGTCTCCCACAAGTTCACTCCTTGTGGTCAAGGTGTGCATCTAAGTTGAGTGTATACAGTAACACAATGGTGTTACATTGTGGTTACATACATGACAGCTGGAAGGTACAGGTATATCTATTTCGGGTGAGGACAGAGCTGGATTTGCCTGTGATGCCCACTCACACATGATTGAATTTGCTAACTCCGTGCCAGTGGTGATTTGGGATTAGTACCCATGGAACAGTAACCCAGCTGAGAACAAACGCTTTCGGTGGGGGGGGAGGAAGATATAGGAGGGAAAAATCAAAGAAATCCCATAAATACAATTTCACTATTTCCGTACACTTTTACACTCTTCTAAATGTTTCTTGCGATATTTTGTCTTAAATAAACTATAAATAAGTATACAGATTGTTTTGGAGTAAATATTTACTCATCCTCTCCAGAGTTATACTTCCATACAAAGTATTTATCTGCAAAATGCCACCTGTATTAGAGAATGGATTGTTAATTCACGATTTCTAATGGGTGAAGATTTTGTTTGCTGTATGAAATTTGGCTACCTATAAAGGCTTGAGTCAGAGTGACCAGAGTGACCATTCATGGGTCTTTTTATTTTGCTCTGAAGATACAAAATTCAAATATTAGTGAAGCAGAATGTATAGATCCAACCTGATCCCACACAAAATGCGCTGGATACCATCAGGAAATAGGAGCATAATTCACCTCAGAAAGGCGATCAACCGACTGTAATGCATCCAGGTTTGTTGACGATAAAAGCTCAGTGGGAAAGTAAGCTGTGAGGAGGACGCAAAGGGATATGGGCAGGTTGAGTGGGCAATCAGGTGTCACATGAAGTATAATGTGGGGAAATGTGAGGTTATTACTTTGGTAGCAAGAATAGAAATACGGAGGGTGGGAGGAGGGGCGAGGCCATGGGGGGATTTGAAAACAAGGATGAGAATTTTAAAATCAAGGCGTTGCTCAATCGGGAGCCAATGTAGGTCAGCGAGGGGTGGTGGTTCTATGGGACTTGATGCGAGTTAGGACACGGGCGGAAGAGTTTTGGATGAACTCAATTTATAAAGGGTGGAAGATGGGAGGCCGAACGAGAGAGTATTGGAATAGTCAAGTCTAGAGGTAATAGCAGCATGAATGAGGATTTCAGCAGCGGATGAGCTGAGGTAAGGGCGGAGTCGGGCGATGTTATGGAGGTGGAAATAAGCAGTATTAGTTACACTGCGGATTTGTGGCCGGAAGCTCATCTCGGGATGAAATATGACATCAAGGTTGTGAACAGTGTGGTTCAGCCTCGACAGAAGTTGGGGAGACGGATGGAGTCAGTGGCTAGAGAACAGAGTTTGTGGCGGGAACAGAAAACTATAGCTTTGGCCTTCCTCATGTGTAGTAGCAGGAAATTTCTGCTCAGCCAGAACTGGATGTCGGACAAGCAGTCTGACAATTTGGAGACAGCGCAGGGGTCGAGAGAGGTGATAGTGAGGTAGAGCTGGGTGTCATCAGCGTACATGTGGAAACTGACACTGTATTTCGTAATGATTTTGCCAAGGGGCAGCATCCAGATGGGTAATAGAAAGGCCAATGGCCTATTCCTGAAGTGAGGTAACACGTTTCTGCTCTTTTGCAAGAGCTGGGATTTAATGAGTCCTTTATACTATGATCAATAGTCTGTTGGGGGACACCAGAGCTAACGATGCGGGAGTGGGAAACGAAGCCATTCTAGGTGATTCTCTGGCAATGATTAGAGAGATAATAATGGAACCAGGCGAGTGCAGTCCAACTTAGCTGGTACGACGGAGGAGAGCCGTTGGAGGAGGATGGAGTGGTCAAACGTGACAAAGGCTGCAGACAGGCGGAGAAGGATGAAGAGGGATAGCTCAGCAAGGTCACAGACACATAGGATGTCATTTGTGAATTTGATAAGAACATTTTCAGTGCTGTGGCAGGGGCAGAAACCTGACTCAAGGGTTTCAAACATGGAGTTGTGGAAAAGATGGGCACGGATTGAGGGGTGACGACATGGTTAAGGACTTTGGAGAGCAGAGGGAGGTTGGAGATGGGGAGGAGGTAAATGGGCACTCAGTCCAACGTCCATCTCCGATCCACAGGTGCTCAGGCCGATGTCCATCAATCCCCAGACACTCAGTCTGATGTCCATCTATCCTCAGACACTCAGTCCGATGTCCATCTATCCCCAGACACTCAGATCGATATACATCTATCCCCAGACACTCAGTCCGATGTCCATCTATCCCCAGACACTCAGTCCGATGTCCATCTATACCCCGACACTCAGTCCGATGTCCATCTATCCCGAGACACTCAGTCTGATGTCCATCTCCGATCACCAGAATCTCAGTCCGATGTCCTTCTTTCCCCAGGCACTCAGTCCAATGTCCATCTCCGATCCCCAGACTCTCAGTCAGATGTCCTTCTTTCCCCAGGCACTCAGTCCAATGTTCATCAATCCCCAGGCACTCAGTCCGCTGTCCATCTCTAATCCCCTGACACTCAGTCCAATGTCCATCTATCCCCAGGCTCCCAATCCGATGTCCATCTCCGATCGGCAGACACTCAGTCCGATTTCCTTCTTTTCCCAGGCACTCAGTGCAATGTTCATCTATTCCCAGGCACTCAGTCCACTGTCCATCTCCGATCCCCTGACACTCAATCCAATGTCCATCTATCCCCAGACACTCAGTCCAATATCCATCTATCATCTATCTCAGGCACTCAGTCCGATCTACATCTATCCCCAGACACTGAGTCCGAAGTCAATCTTTCCATAGGCACTCAGTCCAATGTCCATCTATCCCCAGGCACTCAGTCCGATGATCATCTCTGATCCCCACACACTGAGTCTGAAGTCAATCTTTCCACAGGCACTCAGTGCAATGTCCATTTATCCCCAGGCACTGAGTCCGATGTCCATCTATACCCTGGGATTCAGACCAATATCCATCTATTCCCAGGCACTCAGTCCAACGTCCATCAATCACCAGGCACTCAGTCTGATGTCCATCTCCGATTCCCAGACACTCAGTCCGATGTCCATCTCCGATTCCCAGGCACATAGTCCGATCTCCATCTCCGATCCCCAGACACTCAGTCCAATGTCCATCTATCCCCAGACACTCAGTCCAATATCCAGCTATCCCCAGAAACTCAGTCGGTCGTTAATCTATCCCCAGACACTCAGTCTGATATCCATCTATCATCTATCTCAGGCACTCAGTCCGATCTACATCTATCCCCAGACACTGAGTCCGAAGTCAATCTTTCCACAGGCACTCTGACCAATGTCCATCTAACCTCAGACACACAGACCGAGGTCCATCCCTGATCCCCAGGCACTGAGTCCAATGTCCATCTATCCCCAGGGATTCAGACCAATATCCATCTATCTCCAGACACTCAGTCCAGCGGCCATCTATCCCCAGACACTCAGTCCGATGTCCATCCCTGATCATAAAGACACTCAGTCCGATGTCCATCTATCCCCAGTCACTCAGTCCGATGTCCATCTATCCCCAGGCACTCAGTCCAATCTACATCTAACCCGAGACACTCAGTCAGATGTCCATCTCCGAACCCAGACACTCAGTCCCATGTCCATCGATCCTCAGGCACTCAGTCCAATGTTCATCTATCCCCAGGCACTCAGTCCGATGTCCATCTCCGATCCCCTGACACTCACTCCAATGTCCATCTATCCCCAGGCACTCAGTCCGATGACCATCTCCGATCCCGAGACACTAAGTCCGATGACCGTCTATCCCCAGACATTCAGTCTAATGTCCATTTATCCCCAGGCACTCAGTCCAATGTCCATTTATCCCCAAGCACTCAGTGCGATGTCCATCCCTGATCCCCAGACACTGAGTCCAATGTCCATCTATCCCCAGGGATTCAGACCAATATCCATCTATTTCCAGACACTCTGTCCAGCGGCCATCTATCCCCAGACACTCAGTCCGATGTCCATCCCTGATCATAAAGACACTCAGTCCGATGTCCATCTATCCCCAGTCACTCAGTCCGATGTCCATCTATCCCCAGGCACTCAGTCCGATGTCCATCTGTCCCCAGATACTCAGTCCGATGTCCATTTCCGATCCCGAGACACTCAGTCTAATGTCAATGTATCCCCAGGCACTCAGTCCAATGTACGTCTAACCCGAGACACTCAGTCAGACGTCCATCTCCGATCCCAGACTCTCAGTCCCATGTCCATCTATCCCCAGGCACTCAGTCCGATGTCCATCTCCGATCCCCTGACACTCACTCCAATGTCCATCTATCCCCAGGCACTCAGTCCGATGACCATCTCCGATCCCGAGACACTAAGTCCGATGACCATCTATCCCCATCTATCCTATATTCCCATGCACTCAGTCCAATATCCATCTCCAATTCCCAGGCATTCAATCCGATGTCAATCTATCCCCAGACACTCAGTCCGCTGTCCATCTCCGATCCCTTGACACTCAGTCCAATGTCCATCTATCCCTAAGCACTCAGTCCGCTGTCCATTTCCGATCCCCAGGCACTCAGTCCAATATCCATCTATCATCTCTCTCAGGCACATAGTCCGATTTATATCTATCCCCAGACACTGAGTCCGATATCCATCTATTCCAGGCACTCAGTCCGATGTCCATCCCTGATCCCGAGACACTCAGTCTCATATCCAACTATCCTATATTCCCATGCACTCAGTCCAATATCCATCTCCGATTCCCAGACACTCAGTCTGCTGTCCATCTCCGATCCCTTGACACTCAGTCCGAAGTCCATCTATCCCCAGGCACTCAGTCCGATGTCCATCCCTGATCCCGAGACACGAAGTCCGATGACCATCTATACCCAGACACTCAGTCTAATGTCCATTTATCCCCAGTCACTCAGTCCAATGTCCATTTATCCCCAGGCACTCGGTCCAATGTCCATCTATCCCCAAGCACTCAGTCCGATGTCCATCCCTGATCCCCAGACACTGAGTCCAATCTCGATCCATCCCCAGGGATTAAGACCAATATCCATCTATCCCCAGACAGTCAGTCCGATATCCATCTATTCCCAGGCACTCATTCCGATGTCCATCCCTGATCCCAAGACACTCAGTCCCATATCCATCTATCCTACATTCCCATGCACTCAGTCCAATATCCATCTCCGATTCCCAGGCACTCAGTCCGATGTCAATCTATCCCCAGACACTCAGTACGCTATCCATCTCCGATCCCCAGGCATTCAGTCCAATATCCATCTATCATCTCTTTCAGGCACGCAGTCCGATTTATATCTATCCCCAGACACTGAGTCCGATATCCATCTATTCCTAGGCACTCAGTCAGAAGTCGATCCGTCCCCAGGCACTGATGCCGATGTCCATCTCCGATCACCAGACACTCAGTCCAACGTCCACCTATCACCAGGCACTCAGTCCGATGTCCATCCCTGATCCCGAGACACTCAGTCCAATGTACATCTAGCCCCAGACACTCAGTCCGCTGTCCAATTATCCCCAGACACTCACTCCGATGTCCATCTAGCCCCAGACACTCACTCCGATGTCCATCTATCCCCAGACACTCAGTCCGACGTCCATCTATCACCAGGCACTCAGTCCGATCTCCATCTATGCCCAGGCACTCAATCCAATGTCCATCTCCGAACCTCAGACACTGAGTCCAATATCCATCTATCATCGATCTCAGGCACTCAGTCCGATATCATCTCCGATCCCCAGGCACTCAATCCAATGTCCATCTATCCCCAGGCAATCAGTCCGATGTCCATCTCCGAACCCAAAACACTCAGTCCGATGTCCATTATCCCGAGGCACTCAGTCCGAAGTCCATCTATCTCCAGGCACTAAGTCCGATGTCCGTCTCCGATCCCCAGGCACTCAGTTTGATGTCCATCGATCCCCAGGCACTCAGTCCAATGTCCATCTATCCCCAGGCACTCAGTCCAATGTCCATCTATCCCCAGGCACTCAGTCCGATATCCATCTCCAATCCCCAGACACTCAGTCCGATGTCCATCTAGCCCCAGACACTCAGTCCGATGTCCATCTAGCCCCACACACTCAGTCGAATGTCCATGTATTCCCAGGCACTCAGTCCGATATCCATCTCCGATCCCCAGACACTCGGTCCCATGTCCATAGCCCCAGACACTCAGTCCAATGTCCATCTATCCCCAGGCACTCAGTCCGATGTCCATCTATCCCGAGACACTCAGTCTGATGTCCATCTCCGTTCCCCTGGCACTCAGTCCGATGTCCATCTATCCCCAGACACTCAGTCCGATGTTCATCTATCCCCAGGCACTCAGTCAGCTTTCCATCTCTGATCGCCTGACACTCAGTCCAATGTCCATTTATCCCCAGGCACTCAGTCCAATGTCCATCTATCCCCAAGCACTCAGTCCGATGTCCATCCCTGATACCCAGACACTGAGTCCAATCTCGATCCATCCCCAGGGATTAAGACCAATATCCATCTATCCCCAGACAGTCAGTCCGATGTCCATCTATTCCCAGGCACTCATTCCGATGTCCATCCCTGATCCCAAGACACTCAGTCCCATATCCATCTATTCTATATTCCCATGCACTCAGTCCAATATCCATCTCCGATTCCCAGGCACTCAGTCCGATGTCAATCTATCCCCAGACACTCAGTCCGCTGTCCATCTCCGATCCCTTGACACTCAGTCCAATGTCCATCTATCCCCAAGCACTCAGTCCGCTGTCTATCTCCGATCCCCAGGCATTCAGTCCAATATCCATCTATCATCTCTCTCAGGCACGCAGTCCGATTTATATCTATCCCCAGACACTGAGTCCGATATCCATTTATTCCTAGGCACTCAGTCCGAAGTCGATCCGTCCCCAGGCACTGATGCCGATGTCCATCTCCGATCACCAGACACTCAGTCCAACGTCCATCTATCACCAGGCACTCAGTCCGATGTCTATCCCTGATCCCGAGACACTCAGTCCAATGTCCATCTAGCCCCAGACACTCAGTCCGCTGTCCAATTATCCCCAGACACTCACTCCGATGTCCATCTAGCCCCAGACACTCACTCCGATGTCCATCTATCCCCAGACACTCAGTCCGACGTCCATCTATCACCAGGCACTCTGTCCGATCTCCATCTATGCCCAGGCACTCAATCCAATGTCCATCTCCGAACCCCAGACACTGAGTCCAATATCCATCTATCATCGATCTCAGGCACTCAGTCCGATATTATCTCCGATCCCCAGGCA
Source organism: Pristiophorus japonicus (assembly GCF_044704955.1). Lineage (NCBI taxonomy): Eukaryota > Metazoa > Chordata > Chondrichthyes > Pristiophoridae > Pristiophorus > Pristiophorus japonicus. Next base: position 141,995,420 of record NC_091982.1, on the reverse strand, counting down.
CTCCATCCAATGTCCACCTATCCCCAGGCAATCAGTCCGATGTCCATCTCCGATCCCAAGGCACTCAGTCCGATGTCCATCTATCCCGAGGCACTCAGTCCGAAGTCCATCTATCTCCAGGCACTAAGTCCGATGTCCGTCTCCGATCCCCAGGCACTCAGTTTGATGTCCATCTATCCCCAGGCACTCAGTCCAATGTCCATCAATCCGAAGGCACTCAGTCCGATATCCATCTCCGATTCCCAGACACTCAGTCCGATGTCCATCTAGCCCTAGACACTCAGTCCGATGTCCATCTAGCCCCAGACACTCAGTCGAATGTCAATGTATTCCCAGGCACTCAGTCCGATATCCATCTCCGATCCCCAGACACTCGGTCCCATGTCCATATAGCCCCAGACACTCAGTCCAATGTCCATCTATCCCCAGGCACTCAGTCGAATGTCCATGTATTCCCAGGCAGTCAGTCCGATATCGATGTCCGATCCCCAGACACTCAGTCCGATTTCCATTTAGCCCCAGACACAGAGTCTGATGTCCATTTAGCCCGAGGCACTCAGTCTGATGTCCATCTATCCCCGGGCACTCTGTCTGATGTCCATCTATCACCAGACACTCAATCCGATGTCCATTTAGCCCCAGACACTCAGTCCGATGTCCATTTAGCCACAGGCACTCAGTCCGATGTCCATCTCTCCCCAGGCACTCAGTCCGATGTCCATCCCTGATGCCCAGGCACTGAGTCCAATGTCCATCCATCCTCTATTCCCAGGCACTCACTCCAATGTCCAGCTCCGATCCCGTAACATTCAGTCCGATATCCATCTATACAGAGGTGCTCAGTCCGAAGTCCATCCCTGATCCAGAGACACTCAGTCCCATTTCCATCTATCTTATATTCCCAGGCACTCAGTCCAATATCCATCTCCGATCCCCAGACACTCAGTCCGATATCCATCTATCCCGAGACACTCAGTCCGATGTCCATCTCCGATCCCCAGACTCTCAGTCCGATGTCCATCTATCCCCAGGCACTCAGTCCGATGTCCATCTATACCCGACACTCAGTCCGATGTCCATCTATCCCGAGACACTCAGTCTGATGTCCATCTCAGTTCCCCTGGCACTCAGTCTGATGTCCATCTATCCCCAGGCACTCAGTCAGCTTTCCATCTCTGATCGCCTGACACTCAGTCCAATGTCCATCTGTCCCCAGGCACTCAATCCAATGTCCATCTATCCGCAGACACTCAGTCCAATATCCATCTATCATCTATCTCAGGCACTCAGTCCGATCTACATCTATCCCCAGACACTGAGTCCGAAGTCAATCTTTCCACAGGCACTCAGTCCAATGTCCATCTATCCCCTGGCACTCAGTCCGATGATCATCTCTGATCCCCAAACACTGAGTCTGAAGTCAATCTTTCCACGGGCACTCAGTGCAATGTCCATCTATCCCCAGGCACTGAGTCCGATGTCCATCTCCAATCTCCAAACACTCAGTCCGATGTCCATCCCTGATCCCCAGGCACTGAGTCCAATGTCCATCTATCCCCTGGGATTCAGACCAATATCCATCTATTCCCAGGCACTCAGTCCAACGTCCAGCTATCACCAGGCACTCAGTCTGATGTCCATCTCCGATTCCCAGACACTCAGTCGGATGTCCATCTATTCTCTATCCCGAGGCACTCAGTCCGATGTCCATCAATCCCCAGACACTCAGTCCGATGTCCATCTATTCTCTATCCCGAGGCACTCAGTCCGATGTCTATCTATCCCCAGACACTCAGACCGATTTCCATCTCCGATTCCCAGGCACATAGTCCGATCTCCATCTCCGATCCCCAGACACTCAGTCCAATATCCATCTATCCCCAGATACTCAGTCCAATATCCAGCTATCCCCAGAAACTCAGTCCGACGTCAATCTATCCCCTGACACTCAGTCTGATATCCATCTATCATCTATCTCAGGCACTCAGTCCGATCTACATCTATCCCCAGACACTGAGTCCGAAGTCAATCTTGCCACAGGCACTCTGACCAATGTCCATCTAACCCCAGACACTCAGACCGAGGTCCATCCTTGATCCCCAGGCACTGAGTCCAATGTCCATCTATCCCCAGGGATTCAGACCAATATCCATCTACCTCCGGACACTCAGTCCAGCGGCCATCTATCCCCAGACACTCAGTCCGATGTCCATCCCTGATCATAAAGACACTCAGTCCGATGTCCATCTATCCCCAGTCACTCAGTCCGATGTCCATCTATCCCCAGGCACTCAGTCCGATGTCCATCTGTCCCCAGATATTCAGTCCGATGTCCATCTCCGTTTCCCAGACACTCAGTCCGATATCAATCTTTCCGCGGGCACTCAGTCCAATGTCCATCTGTCCCCAGGCACTCAGTCCGATGTCGATCTCCGATCCCGAGACACTCAGTCCGATGTCAATCTATCCCCAGGCACTCAGTCCAATGTACATCTAACATGAGACACTCAGTCAGACGTCCATCTCCGATCCCAGACACTCAGTCCCATGTCCATCTATTCTCAGGCACTCAGTCCAATGTCCATCAATCCCCAGGGACACAGTCCGATGTCCATTTCCGATCCCCTGACACTCACTCCAATATCCATCTATCCCCAGGCACTCAGTCCGATGTCCATCTCCGATCCCCTGACACTCACTCCAATGTCCATCTATTCCCAGGCACTCAGTCCGAAGTCCATCTATCCCCAGGCACTCAGTCCGATGTCCATCCCTGATCCCGAGACACTAAGTCCGATGACCATCGATCCCAGACACTCAGTCTAATGTCCATTTATCCCCAGGCACTCAGTCCAATGTCCATTTATCCCCAGGCACTCGGTCCAATGTTCATCTATCCCCAAGCACTCAGTCAGATGTTCATTCCTGATCTCCGACACTGAGTCCAATCTCGATCAATCTCCAGGGATTCAGACCAATATCCATCGATTCCCAGACACTCAGTCCGATGTCAATCTATCCCCAGGCACTCAGTCCAATGTACATCTAACATGAGACACTCAGTCAGACGTCCATCTCCGTACCCAGACACTCAGTTCCATGTCCATCTATTCTCAGGCACTCAGTCCAATGTCCATCTATCCCCAGGGACACAGTCCTATGTCCATTTCCGATCCCCTGACACTCACTCCAATATCCATCTATCCCCAGGCACTCAGCCCGATGTCCATTTCCGATCCCCTGACACTCACTCCAATATCCATCGATCCCCAGACACTCAGTCCGATGTCCATCTATTCCCAGACACCCAGTTCGATGTCCAAACTGATTCTGAGACACTCAGTCCCATATCCATCTATCCTATATTCCCATGCACTCAGTCCAATATCCATCTCCGATTCCCAGTCACTCAGTCCGCTGTCCATCTCCGATCCCTTGACACTCAGTCCAATGTCCATCTATCCCCAGGCACTCAGTCCGCTGTACATCTCCGACCCCCAGACACTCAGCCCAATGCCCATCTATCCCCATACGCTCAATACAACGTCCATCTCCGATCCCCAGGCACTCAGTCCAATATCCATCTATCATCTCTCTCAGGCACACAGTCCGATTTACATCTATCCCCAGACACTGAGTCCGATATCCATCTATTCCCAGGCACTCAGTCCGAAGTCCATCTGTCCCCAGGCACTCATGCCGATGTCCATTTCCGAACCCCAGACACTGAGTGCAATATCCATCTATCATCGATCTCAGGCACTCAGTCCGATGTCATCTCCGATCCCCAGGCACTCAATCCAATGTCCATCTATCCCCAGGCAATCAGTCCGATGTCCATCTCCGATCCCAAGGCACTCAGTCCGATGTCCATCTATCCCGAGGCACTCAGTCCGAAGTCCATCTATCTCCAGGCACTAAGTCCGATGTCCGTCTCCGATCCCCAGGCACTCAGTTTGATGTCCATCTATCCCCAGGCACTCAGTCCAATGTCCATCTATCCCCAGGCACTCAGTCCGATATCCATCTCCGATACCCAGACACTCAGTCCGATGTCCATCTAGCCCCAGACACTCAGTCTAATTTCCATCTATCCCCAGGCACTCAGTCGAATATCCATGTATTCCCAGGCTCTCAGTCCCATATCCATCTCCGATCCCCAGACACTGAGTCCGATTTCCATTTAGCCCCAGACACTCAGTCCGATGTCCATCTAGCCCCAGACACTCAGTCCGATGTCCATTTAGCTCCAGACACTCAGTCCCATGTCCATCTATCCCCAGACACTCAGTCGAATGTTCATGTATTCCCAGGCACTCAGTCCGATATCCATCTCCGATCCCCAGACAGTCAGTCCCATGTCCATATAGCCCCAGACACTCAGTCTAATTTCCATCTATCCCCAGGCACTCAGTCGAATATCCATGTATTCCCAGGCTCTCAGTCCCATATCCATCTCCGATCCCCAGACACTGAGTCCGATTTCCATTTAGCCCCAGACACTCAGTCCGATGTCCATTAAGCCAGAGACACTCAGTCCGATGTTCATCTATCCCCAGGCACTCAGTCCTATGTCCATCCCTGATGCCCAGGCACTGAGTCCAATGTCCATCTATCCCCTGGGATTCAGTCCGATATCCATCTATCCCCAGACACTCAGTCCGATGTCCATCTCCGTTCCCCAGGCACTCAGTCCGATGTCCATCCCTGATCCCGAAACACTCACTCCCATGTCCATCCATCCTCTATTCCCAGGCACTCACTCCAATGTCCAGCTCCGACCCCTTAACATTCAGTCCGATATCCATCTATACACAGGCGCTCAGTCCGAAGTCCATCCCTGATCCAGAGAGACTCAGTCCCATTTCCATCCATCTTATATTCCCAGGCACTCAGTCCAATATCCATCTCCGATCCCCAGACACTCAGTCCGATGTCCATCTATCCTGAGACACTCAGTCCGATGTCCATCTCCGATCCCCAGACTCTCAGTCCGATGTACATCTATCCCCAGACACTCAGTCCGATGTCCATCTACCCCGAGACACTCAGTTTGATGTCCATCTCAGTTCCCCTGGCACTCAGTCCGATGTCCATCTATCCCCAGACACTCAGTCCGATGTTCAATTATCCCCAGGCACTCAGTCAGCTTTCCATCTCTGATCGCCTGACACTCAGTCCAATGTCAATCTGTGTCCAGGCACTCAGTCCAATATCCATCTCCGATCCCCAGAATCTCAGTCCGATGTCCTTCTTTCCCCAGGTACTCAGTCCAATGTCCATCTATCCCCAGACACTCAGTCCAATATCCATCTATCATCTATCTCTGGCACTCAGTCCGATCTACATCTATCCCCAGACACTGAGTCCGAAGTCAATCTTTCCACAGGCACTCAGTCCAATGTCCATCTATCCCCTGGCACTCAGTCCGATGATCATCTCTAATCCCCACACACTGAGTCTGAAGTCAATCTTTCCACAGGCACTCAGTGCAATCTCCATCTATCCCCAGGCACTGAGTCCGATGCCCATCTCCAATCTCCAAACACTCAGTCCGATGTCCATCCCTAATCCCCAGGCACTGAGTCCAATGTCCATCTATCCCCTGGGATTCAGACCAATATCCATCTATTCCCAGGCACTCAGTCCAACGTACATCTACCACCAGGCACTCAGTCTGATGTCCATCTCCGATTCCCAGACACTCAGTGGGATGACCATCTATTCTCTATCCCGAGGCACTCAGTCCGATGTCCATCAATCCCCAGACACTCAGTCCGATGTCCATCTATTCTCTATCCCGAGGCACTCAGTCCGATGTCTATCTATCCCCAGACACTCAGACCGATTTCCATCTCCGATTCGCAGGCACACAGTCCGATCTCCATCTCCGATCCCCAGACACTCAGTCCAATATCCATCTATCCCCAGATACTCAGTCCAATATCCAGCTATCCCCAGAAACTCAGTCCGACGTCAATCTATCCGCTGACACTCAGTCTGGTATCCATCTATCATCTATCTCAGGCACTCAGTCCGATCTACATCTATCCCCAGACACTGAGTCCGAAGTCAATCTTGCCACAGGCACTCTGACCAATGTCCATCTAACCCCAGACACTCAGACCGAGGTCCATCCTTGATCCCCAGGCACTGAGTCCAATGTCAATCTATCCCCAGGGATTCAGACCAATATCCATCTACCTCCAGACACTAAGTCCAGCGGCCATCTATCCCCAGACACTCAGTCCGATGTCCATCCCTGATCATAAAGAAACTCAGTCCGATGTCCATCTATCCCCAGGCACTCAGTCCGATGTCCATCTGTCCCCAGATATTCAGTCCGATGTCCATCTCCGTTTCCCAGACACTCAGTCCGATATCAATCTTTCCGCGGGCACTCAGTCCAATGTCCATCTGTCCCCAACCACTCAGTCCGATGTCGATCTCCTAACCCAAAACACTCAGTCCGATGTCAATCTATCCCCAGGCACTCAGTCCAATGTACATCTAACCCGAGACACTCAGTCAGACGTCCATCTCCGATCCCAGACACTCAGTCCCATGTCCATCTATCCTCAGGCACTCAGTCCAATGTCCATCTATCCCCAGGCACTCAGTCTGATGTCCATCTCTGTTCCCCTGGCATTCAGTCCGATGTCCATCTATCCCGAGACACTCAGTCCGATGTTCATCTCCGATCACCAGACTCTCAGTCCGATGTCCATCTATCCCAAGGCACTCAGTCCGATGTCCATCTCCGACCCCCAGACACTCAGTTCGATGTCCATCTATCCCCAGAGACTCATTCCGATGTCCATCTATACCCCGATACTCAGTCCGATGTTCATCTATCCCCAGGCACTCAGTCCGCTGTCCATCTCTGATCCCCTAATACTCAGTCCAATGTCCATCTGTCCCCAGGCACTCAGTCCAATGTCCATCTCCGATCCCCAGACTCTCAGTCCGATGTCCTTTTTTCCCCAGGCACTCCGTCCAATGTCCATCTATCCCCAGGCACTCAGTCCGATATCCATCTCGGATCCCCAGACACTCAGTCCGATGTCCATCGAGCCCCAGGCACTCAGTCCGATGTCCATCTAGCCCCAGACACTCAGTCCGATGTCCATTTAGCTCCAGACACTCAGTCCCATGTCAATCTATCCCCAGACAGTCAGTCGAATGTCCATGTATTCCCAGGCACTCAGTCCGATATCCATCTCCGATCCCCAGACATTCAGTCCCATGTCCATTTAGCCCCAGACACTCAGTCCAATGTCCATCTATCCCCAGGCACTCAGTCGAATGTCCATGTATTCCCAGGCATTCAGTCCGATATCCATCTCCGATCCCCAGACACTCAGTCCGATATCCACTTAGCCCCAGACACAGAGTCTGATGTCCATTTAGCCCCAGGCACTCAGTCTGATGTCCATCTATCCCGGGGCATTCAGTCTGATGTCCATGTATTCTCAGACACTCACTCCGATGTCCATTTAGCCCCAGACACACAGTCCGATGTCCATTTAGCCCCAGACACTCAGTCCGATGTCCATCTATCCCCAGGCACTCAATCCTATGTCCATCCCTGATGCCCAGGCACTGAGTCCAATGTACATCTATCCCCTGGGATTCAGTCCGATGTCCATCTATCCCCAGAGACTCAGTCCGATGTCCATCTCCGTTCCCCAGGCACTCAGTCCGATGTCCATCCCTGATCCCGAAACACTCACTCCCATGTCCATCCATCCTCTATTCCCAGGCACTCAGTCCAATGTCCAGCTCCGATCCCCTAACATTCACTCCGATATCCATCTATACACAGGCGCTCAGTCCGAAGTCCATCCCTGATCCCGAGACACTCAGTCCCATTTCCATCTCCCTGATATTCTCAGGCACTCAGTCCAATATCCATCTCCGATCCCCAGACACTCAGTCCAATATCAATCTATCCCCAGGCAAGCAGTCCGATGTCCATATATACCCCGACAATCAGTACGATGTCCATCTATCCCCAGACACTCAGTCCGATGTCCATCTATCCCGAGATACTCAGTCCGAGGTCCATCTCCGATCCCCAGACTCTCAGTCCGATGTCCATCTATCCCCAGGCACTCAGTCCTATGTCCATCTCCGACCCCCAGACACTCAGTCCGATGTCCATCTATCCCCAGAGACTCATTCCGAAGTCCATCTATACCCCGACACTCAGTCCGATGTCCAGCTATCCCGAGACACTCAGTCTGATGTCCATCTCAGTTCCCCTGGCACTCAGTCCGATGTCCATCTATACCCCGACACTCAGTACGATGTCCATCTATCCCCAGACACTCAGTCCGATGTTCATCTATCCCCAGGCACTCAGTCCGCTGTCCATCTCTGATCCCCTGACACTCAGTCCAATGTCCATCTGTCTCCAGGCACTCAGTCCAATGTCCATCTAGCCCCAGGCACTCAGTCCAATATCGATCTATCCCAAGGCACACAGTCCGATGTCCATCTATCCCCAGACACTCAGTCCAATATCTATCTATCCCCAGGCACTCAGTCCGATCTCCATCTATCTCCAGACACTCAGTCCAATGTCTATCTATCCCCAGGCACTCAGTCCGATGTCCATCTCCGTGCCTCAGGCACTCAGTCCGATGTCCATATATCCCCAGGCATTCAGTCGGATGTCCATCTATCCCCAGGCACTCAGTCCGATGTCCATCTATCACCAGACACTCAGTCCGATGTCCGTCTCCGATCCCCAGGCACTCAGTCCAATGTCCATCTGTCCCCAGGCACTCAGTCCAATGTCCATCTCCGATCCCCAGACTCTCAGTCCGATGTCCTTCTTTCCCCATGCACTCAGTCCAATGTCCATCTATCCCCAGACACTCAGTCCAATATCCATCTATCATCTATCTGAGGCACTCCGTCCGATCTACATCTATCCCCTGGCACTCAGTCCGATGATCATCTCTGATCCCCACACACTGAGTCTGAAGTCAATCTTTCCACAGGCACTCAGTGCAATGTCCATCTATCCCCAGGCACTGAGTCCGATGTCCATCTCCAATCTCCAAACACTCAGTCCGATGTCCATCCCTGATCCCCAGGCACTCAGTCCAATGTCCATCTATCCCCTGGGATTCAGACCAATATCTATCTATTCCCAGGCACTCAGTCCAACGTCCTTCTATCACCAGGCAGTCAGTCCAATTTCCATCTATCCGCAGGCACTCAGTCCGATGTCCATCTATACCCCGACACTCAGTACGATGTCCATCTATCCCCAGACACTCAGTCCGATGTTCATCTATCCCCAGGCACTCAGTCCGCTGTCCATCTCTGATCCCCTGACACTCAGTCCAATGTCCATCAGTCTCCAGGCACTCAGTCCAATGTCAATCTAGCCCCAGGCACTCAGTCCAATATCCATCTATCCCAAGGCACACAGTCCGATGTCCATCTATTCCCAGACACTCAGTCCAATGTCTATCTATCCCCAGGCACTCAGTCCGATCTCCATCTATCCCCAGACACTCAGTCCAATGTCTATCTATCCCCAGGCACTCAGTCCGATGTCCATCTCCGTGCCTCAGGCACTCAGTCCGATGTCCATATATCCCCAGGCATTCAGTCGGATGTCCATCTATCCCCAGGCACTCAGTCCGATGTCCATCTATCCCCAGGCACTCAGTCCGATATCCGTCTCCGATCCCCAGGCACTCAGTCCAATGTCCATCTATCCCCAGGCACTCAGTCCGCTGTCCATCTCTGATCCCCTGACACTCAGTCCAATGTCCATCTGTCCCCAGGCACTCAGTCCAATGTCCATCTCCGATCCCCAGACTCTCAGTCCGATGTCCTTCTTTCCCCAGGCACTCAGTCCAATGTCCATCTATCATCTATCTCAGGCACTCAGTCCGATCTACATCTATCCCCTGGCACTCAGACCGATGATCATCTCTGATCCCCACACACTGAGTCTGAAGTCAATCTTTCCACAGGCACTCAGTGCAATGTCCATCTATCCCCAGGCACTGAGTCCGATGTCCATCTCCAATCTCCAAACACTCAGTCCGATGTCCATCCCTGATCCCCAGGCACTCAGTCCAATGTCCATCTATCCCCTGGGATTCAGACCAATATCTATCTATTCCCAGGCACTCAGTCCAACGTCCATCTATCACCAGGCACTCAGTCCAATTTCCATCTATCCGCAGGCACTCATTCTGATGTCCATCTATCCCCAGACACTCAGTCCGATATCAATCTACCCCAGGCACTCAGTCCAAAGTCCATCTCCGATCCCCAGACACTCAGTCCGATGTCCATCTATCCCCAGAAACTAAGTTCGATGTCTATCTATACCCAGACACTCAGTCCGATGTCCATCTCCGATCCCCAGACACTCAGTCCAATGTTTATCTATCCCCAGGCACTCAGTCCGATCTCCATCTATCCCCAGACACTCAGTCCAATGTCTATCTATCCCCAGGCACTCAGTCCGATGTCCATCTCCGTGCCTCAGGCACTCAGTCCGATGTCCATCTATCCCCAGGCATTCAGTCGGATGTCCATCTATACCCAGGCACTCAGTCCGATGTCCATCTATCACCAGACACTCAGTCCGATGTCCGTCTCCGATCCCCAGGCACTCAGTCCAATGTCCATCTATCCCCAGGCACTCAGTCAAATGTCCATCTATCCCCAGGCACTCAGTCCGATGTCCGTTTAGCCCCAGGCAATCAGTCTGATGTCCATCTATCGCCGGGCACTCAGTCTGATGTCCATCAATCCCCAGACACTCAATCCGATGTACATCTAGCCCCAGACACTCAGTCCGATGTCCATTTAGCCCCAGGCACTCAGTCTGATGTCCATCTATCCCCGGGCACTCAGTCTGATGTCCATCTATCCCCAGACACTCAGTCCGATGTCCATTTAACCCCAGACACTCAGTCTGATGTCCATCTATCCCCAGACACTCAGTCCGATATTAATCTATCCCCAGACACTCAGTCCAATGACCATCTATCCCCACACAGTCGGTCCGAAGTTCAGCTATCCCCAGGCACTCAGTCCAATGCCAATCTATCCCCAGACACTCAGTCTGATGTCTATCTATTCCCAGGCACTCAGTCCAATGTCAATCTATCCCCAGACACTCAGTCCAATGACCATCTATCCCCACACAGTCGGTCCGATGTCCATCTAGCCCCAGGCACTCAGTCCAATGTCCATCTATCCTTTATCCCGAGGCACTCAGTCCGATGTCCATCTATCCCCAGGCACTCAGTCGGATGTCCATCTATCCTCTATCCCGAGGCACTCAGTCCGATGTCCATCTATCCCCAGGCACTCAGTCCGATGTCAATCAATCCCCAGACACTCAGTCTGATGTCTATCTATTCCCAGGCACTCAGTCCGATGTCCACCTCCGATCCGCAAACACTCAGTCCGATGTCCATCTATCCTCTATCCCGAGGCACTCAGTCCGATTTCCATCGATCCCCAGACACTCAGTCCGAGGTTCAGCTATCCCCAGGCACTCAGTCCAATGTCAATCTATCCCCAGACACTCAGTCCAATGATCATCTATCCCCACACAGTCAGTTCGATGTCCATCTAGCCCCAGGCACTCAGTCCAATGTCCATCTATCCCCAGGCACTCAGTCCAATGATCATCTATCCCCACACAGTCAGTCCGATGTCCATCTAGCCCCAGTCACTCAGTCCGATGTACATCTCCGCTCTCCAGGCACACAATCCGATGCCGATTTCCGCTCCCCAGGCACTCAGTCCGATGTCCATCTATCCTCTATCCCGAGGCACTCAGTCCGATGTTCATCTATCCCCAGGCTCTCAATCCAATGTCAGTGTATCTTCAGACACTCAGTCCAACGTCCACCTCCGATCCGCAGACACTCAGTCTGATGTCCATCTGTCCTCGATCCCGAGGCACTCAGTCCGATGTCAATCTATCCCCAGACACTCAATCTGATGTCCATCTATTCCCAGGCACTCATTTCGATGTCTACCTCCGATCCGCAAACACTCAGTCCGATGTCCATCTATCCCCAGGCACTCAGTCCGATGTCCATCTATCCCCTATCCCGAGGCACTCATCCGATGTCCATCTATCCACAGGCTCTCAATCCAATGTCAATCTATCTCCAGACACTCAGTCCAACGTCCACCTCCGATTCGCAGACACTCAGTCCGATGTCCATCTATCCTCTATCACGAGACACTCATCCGATGTCCATCTATCCCAGGCACTCAGTCCGATGTCAATCAATCCCCAGTCACTCAGTCCTATGTTCATCTATCCCCAGACAGCCAGTCCGATGTCCATCTCCGCTCCCCAGGCACTCAGTCCGATGTCGATTTCCGCTCACCAGGCACTCAGTCCGATGTCCATCTCCGTTCCTCAGGCACTCAGTCCGATGTCCATCTATCCCCAGGCACTCAGTCCATTCTCCATCTATCCCCAGGCACTCAGTCCGATGTCCATCTCCGCTCCCCAGGCATTCAGTCCGATGGCCATCTATCCCCAGGCACTCAGTCCATTGTCCATCTATCCACAGACACTCAGTCCGATGCCGATTTAGTCCCAGACACTCAGTCCGATGTCCATCTCTGTTCCTCAGGCACTCAGTCCGATGTCCATCAACCCCAGACACTCAGTCCGATGTCCATCTCCGCTCCCCAGGCACCCAGTCCAATGTCCATCTATCACCAGGAACTCAGTCCGATGTCCATCTATCCCCAGACACTCAGTCTGATGTCCATCTCTGCTCCCCAGGCACTCAGTCCGATGTCTATCTCCGTTCCTCAGTCACTCAGTCCGATGTCCATCTATCCCCAGGCATTCATTCCGATGTCCATTTCCGTTCCTCAGGATGTCCATCTATCCCCAGGCACTCAGTCCGATGTCCATCTATCCCCAGACATGCAGTCCGATGTCCGTCTATCCCAAAGCATTCAGTCCGGTGTCCATCTGTCCCAGGCACGCAGTCCGCTGTCCATCTCCGATTCCCAGACACGCAGTCCAATGTCCACCTCCAATCCGCAGACACTAAATCCAATGTCCATCTATCCCCAGGCACTCAGTCCAATATCCATCTATCCCCAGATACTCAGTCCGATGTCCATCTATCCCCTAGCACTTAGTCAAATGTCCATCTATCCCCAGGCACTCAGTCCAATGTCCATCTATCCCCAGGCACTCAGTCCGAAGTCCATCTATCACCAGACACTCAGTCCGATGTACATCTCTGTTCCCCAGGCACTCAGTCCAATGTCCATCTATCCTCGTGCACTCAGTCTGATGTCCATCTATCCCCAGACACTCAGTCCGATGTCCATCCATCCCCAGACACTCAGTCCGATGTACATTCCGTTTCTCAGGCACTCAGTCCGACGTCCAGCTAACCGCAGCCACTCAGTTCGATGTCCATCTTCGTTCTTCAGGCTCTCAGTCCAATGTCCATCTATCCCCAGACACTCAGTCCGATGTCAATCTCCGCTTCCCAGGCACTCAGTCCAATGTCCGTCTATGCCCAGAAACTCAGTCCAGTATCCATCTATTCCCAGGCACACAGTCCGATGTCCATCTATCCCCAGACACTGAGTCCGATGTTCATCTCCGATCCCCAGACACACAGTCCAATATCCATCTGTCCCCTGGCACTCAGTCCAATGACCATCTATCCCCAGACACTCAGTCCGATGTCCATCTATCCTCAGACACTCAGTCCGATGTGCAGCTAGCCCGGGACACTCAGTCTGATGTCCATCTCTGCTCTCCAGGCACTCAGTCCGATGTACATCTCTGTTCCCCAGGCACTCAGTCCAATGTCCATCTTTCCTCGTGCACTCAGCCTGATGTCCATCTATCCCCAGACACTCAGTCCGATGTCCATCCATCCCCAGACACTCAGTCGGATGTACATTCCATTTCTCAGGCACTCAGTCCGACGTCCAGCTAACCGCAGCCACTCAGTCCGATGTCCATCTTCGTTCTTCAGGCACTCAGTCCAATGTCCATCTATCCCCAGACACTCAGTCCGATGTCCATCTCCGCTTCCCAGGCACTCAGTCCAATGTCTATCTATGCCCAGAAACTCAGTCCAGTATCCATCTATTCCCAGGCACACAGTCCGATGTCCATCTATCCCCAGACACTGAGTCCGATGTTCATCTCCGATCCCCAGACACACAGTCCAATATCCATCTGTCCCCTGGCACTCAGTCCAATGACCATCTATCCCCAGACACTCAGTCCGATGTCCATCTATCCTCAGACACTCAGTCCGATGTGCAGCTAGCCCGGGACACTCAGTCTGATGTCCATCTCTGCTCTCCAGGCACTCAGTCCGATGTCTATCTCCGTTCCTCAGTCACTCAGTCCGATGTCCATCTATCCCCAGGCATTCAGTCCGATGTCCATTTCCGTTCCTCAGGCACTCAGTCCGATGTCCATCTATCCCCAGGCACTCAGTCCGACGTCCATCGATCCCCAGACACTCAGTCCGGTGTCCATCTATTCCCATTCACTCAGCCCGGTGTCCGTCTATCCCCAGACATGCAGTCCGATGTCCGTCTATCCCAAAGCATTCAGTCCGGTGTCCATCTGTCCCAGGCACGCAGACCGCTGTCCATCTCCGATTCCCAGACACTCAGTCCAATGTCCACCTCCAATCCGCAGACACTCAATCCAATGTCCATCTATCCCCAGGCACTCAGTCCAATATCGATCTATCCCCAGACACTCAGTCCGATGTACATCTCTGTTCCCCAGGCACTCAGTCCAATGTTCATCTATCCCCAGACACTCAGTCCGATGTCCATCTATCAACAGATATTCAGTCCGATATCCATCTATCACCAGACACTCAGTCTGATGTACATTTCCGTTCTCAAGGCACTCAGTTCAATGTCCATCTATCCCCAGACGCTCAGTCCGATGTCCATTTAGCCCCAGACATCCAGTCCGATGTCCATCTATCACCAGACACTCAGTCTGATGGACATTTCCGTTCCCAAGGCACTCAGTCTGATATCCATCTCTCTCCAGGCACTCAGTCCGATGTCCATCTATGCCCAGAGACTCAGACCGATGTACATCTCCGATCCCCAGGCACTTAGTCCGATGTCCATCTATCCCCAGGCACTCAGTCCGATGTCCATCTATCCCCAGGCACTCAGTCCGATGTCCATTTAGCCCCAGACATCCAGTCCGATGTCCATCTATCACCAAACACTCAGTCCGATGTCCATCTCAGATCCCCAGGCACTCAGTCCAATGTCCATCTATCCCCAGACACTCAGTCCGACGTCCATCTAACCGCAGCCACTCAGTCAGATGTCCATCTCTGTTCCTCAGGCTCTCAGTCCGATGTCCATCAATCCCAGACACTCAGTCGGATGTCCATCTCCGCTCCCCAGGCACTCAGTCCAATGTCCATCTATCACTAGGAACTTAGTCCAATGTCCATCTATCCCCAGACACTCAGTCCGATGTCCAGCTATCCCCAGACACTCAGTCTGATGTCCATCTCTGCTCTGCAGGCACTCAGTCCGATGTCTATCTCCGTTCCTCAGTCACTCAGTCCGATGTCCATCTATCCCCAGGCATTCAGTCCGATGTCCATTTCCGTTCCTCAGGCACTCGGTCCGATGTCCATCTATCCCCAGGCACTCAGTCCGATGTCCATCTATTACCAGGCATTCAGTCCGACGTCCATCGATCCCCAGACACTCAGTCCGGTGTCCATCTATCCCCATTCACTCAGCCCGATGTCCGCCTATCCCTAGACATGCAGTCCGATGTCCGTCTATCCCAAAGCATTCAGTCCGGTGTCCATCTGTCCCAGGCACGCAGTCCGCTGTCCATCTCCGATTCCCAGACACTCAGTCCAATGTCCACCTCCAATCCGCAGACACTCAATCCAATATCCATCTATCCCCAGGCACTCAGTCCGATGTCCATCTATCCCCTAGCACTTAGTCAAATGTCCATCTATCCCCAGGCACTCAGTCCAATGTCCATCTATCCCCAGGCATTCAGTCCGAAGTCCATCTATCACCAGACACTCAGTCCGATGCACATCTCCGTTCCCCAGGCACTCGGTCCAATGTCCATCTATCCTCGTGCACTCAGTCTGATGTCCATCTATCCCCAGACACTCCGTCCGATGTTCATTTAGCCCCAGACACTCAGTCCGATGTCCATCCATCCCTAGACACTCAGTTCGACGTCCAGCTAACCGCAGCCACTCAGTCCGATGTCCATCTTCGTTCTTCAGGCACTCAGTCCAATGTCCATCTATCCGCAGAAACTCAGTCCAATATCCATCTATTCCCAGGCACACAGTCCGATGTCCATCTATCCCCAGACACTCAGTCCGATGTCCATCTATCCCCAGACACTGAGTCCGATGTTCATCTCCGATCCCCAGACACACAGTCCAATATCCATCTGTCCCCAGACACTCAGTCCGATGTCCATCTATCCTCAGACACTCAGTCCGATGTCCATCTATCCCCATTCACTCAGCCCGATGTCCGTCTATCCCCAGACATGCAGTCCGATGTCCGTCTATCCCAAAACATTCAGTCCGGTGTCCAGCTGTCCCAGACACGCAGTCCGCTGTCCATCTCCGATTCCCAGACACTCAGTCCAATGTCCACCTCCAATCCGCAGACACTCAATCCAATGTCCATCTATCCCCAGGCACTCAGTCCAATATCGATCTATCCCCAGATACTCAGTCCGATGTACATCTCTGTTCCCCAGGCACTCAGTCCAATGTCCATCTATCCCCAGACACTCAGTCCGATGTCTATCTAGCAACAGATATTCAGTCCGATATCCATCTATCACCGGACACTCAGTCTGATGTACATTTCCGTTCCCAAGGCACTCAGTCCAATGTCCATCTATCCCCAGACGCTCAGTCCGATGTCCATTTAGCCCCAGACATCCAGTCCGATGTCCAACTATCACCAGACACTCAGTCCGATGTCCATCTCCGATCCCCAGGCACTCAGTCCAATGTCCATCTATCCCCAGACACTCAGTCCGACGTCCATCTAACCGCAGCCACTCAGTCAGATGTCCATCTCTGTTCCTCAGGCTCTCAGTCCGATGTCCATCAACCCCAGACACTCAGTCCGATGTCCATCTCCGCTCCCCAGGCACTCAGTCCAATGTCCATCTATCACTAGGAACTTAGCCAAATGTCCATCTATCCCCAGACACTCAGTCCGATGTCCAGCTATCCCCAGACACTCAGTCTGATGTCCATCTCTGCTCTCCAGGCACTCAGTCCGATGTCTCTCTCCGTTCCTCAGTCACTCAGTCCGATGTCCATCTATCCCCAGGCATTCAGTCCGATGTCCATTTCCGTTCCTCAGGCACTCAGTCCGATGTCCATCTATCCCCAGGCACTCAGTCCGATGTCCATCTATCCCCAGACACTCAGTCCGATGTCCATCTATCCCCAGACACTGAGTCCGATGTTCATCTCCGATCCCCAGACACACAGTCCAATATCCATCTGTCCCCAGACACTCAGTCCGATGTCCATCTATCCTCAGACACTCAGTCCGATGTCTATCTCCGATCCCCAGGCACTCAGTCCAATGTCCATCTATCCTCAGGCACTCACTCCAATGTCCATCTATCCCTAGACACTCAGCCTGATGTACATCTCCGATCCCCAGGCACTCAGTCCAATGTCCATCTATCACCAGGCACGCAGTCCGATGTCCATCTCCGATCCCCAGGCACTCAGTCCAATGTCCATCTATCCCCAGTCATTGAGCCTGATGTCCATCTATCCCCAGGCACTCAGTCCGATGTCCATCTATCACCAGACACTCAGTCCAATGTCCATCTATCCCCAGACACTCAGTCCGATGTCCATCTATCAACAGATATTCAGTCCGATATCCATCGATCACCAGACACTCAGTCTGATGTACATTTCCGTTCCCAAGTCACTCAGTCCAATGTCCATCTATCCCCAGACGCTCAGTCCGATGTCCATTTAGCTCCAGACATTCAGTCCGATGTCCATCTATCATCAGACACTCAGTCTGATGTACATTTCCGTTCCCAAGGCACTCAGTCCAATGTCCATCTATCCCCAGACGCTCAGTCCGATGTTCATTTAGCTCCAGACATTCAGTCCAATGTCAATCTATCCCCAGACACTCAGTCCAATGACCATCTATCCCCACACAGTCAGTCCGATGTCCATCTAGCCCCAGGCACTCAGTCCAATGTCCATCTATCCTCTATCCCGAGGCACTCAGTCCGATGTCCATCAATCCCCAGGCACTCAGTCGGATGTCCATATATCCTCTATCCCGAGGCACTCAGTCCGATGTCCATCTATCCCCAGGCATCAGTCCGATGTCAATCAATCCCCAGACACTCAGTCTGATGTCTATCTATTCCCAGGCACTAAGTCCGATGTCCACCTCCGATCCGCAAACACTCAGTCCGATGTCCATCTATCCTCTATCCCGAGGCACTCAGTCCGATTTCCATCGATCCCCAGACACTCAGTCCGAAGTTGAGCTATCCCCAGGCACTCAGTCCAATGTCAATCTATCCCCAGACACTCAGTCCAATGATCATCTATCCCCACACAGTCAGTCCGATGTCCATCTAGCCCCAGGCACTCAGTCCAATGTCCATCTATCCCCAGGCACTCAGTCCAATGATCATCTATCC
Source organism: Pristiophorus japonicus (assembly GCF_044704955.1). Taxonomy (NCBI): domain Eukaryota; kingdom Metazoa; phylum Chordata; class Chondrichthyes; family Pristiophoridae; genus Pristiophorus; species Pristiophorus japonicus. The sequence continues at coordinate 141,976,678 of NC_091982.1, read as the reverse complement.
CCACACAGTCAGTCCGATGTCCATCTAGCCCCAGTCACTCAGTCCGATGTCCATCTCCGCTCCCCAGGCACACAATCCGATGCCGATTTCCGCTCCCCAGGCACTCAGTCCGATGTCCATCTATCCTCTATCCCGAGGCACTCAGTCCGATGTTCATCTATCCCCAGGCTCTCAATCCAATGTCAATCTATCTTCAGACACTCAGTCCAACGTCCACCTCCGATCCGCAGACACTCAGTCCGATGTCCATCTGTCCTCGATCCCGAGGCACTCAGTCCGATGTCCATTCAGCCCCAGGCACTCATTCCGATGTCAATCTATCCCCAGACACTCAATCTGATGTCCATCTATTCCCAGGCACTCATTCCGATGTCTACCTCCGATCCGCAAACACTCAGTCCGATGTCCATCTATCCCCAGGCACTCAGTCCGATGTCCATCTATCCTCTATCCAGAGGCACTCAGTCCGAGGTCCATCTATCCACAGGCTCTCAATCCAATGTCAATCTATCTCCAGACACTCAGTCCAACGTCCACCTCCGATTCGCAGACACTCAGTCCGATGTTCATCTATCCTCTATCACGAGACACTCAGTCCGATGTCCATCTATCCCAGGCACTCAGTCCGATGTCAATCAATCCCCAGTCACTCAGTCCGATGTCCACCTCCGATCCGCAGACACTCAGTCCGATTTCCATCTATCCTCTATCCGCAGGCACTCAGTCTGTTTTCCATCGATCCCCAGACACTCAGTCTGAAGTCCAGCTATCCCCAGGCACTCAGTCCAATGTTCATCTATCCCCAGACAGCCAGTCCGATGTCCTTCTCCGCTCCCCAGGCACTCAGTCCGATGTCGATTTCCGCTCACCAGGCACTCAGTCCGATGTCCATCTCCGTTTCACAGGCACTCAGTCTGATGTCCATCTATCCCCAGGCACTCAGTCCATTGTCCATCTATCCCCAGGCACTCGGTCCGATGTCCATCTATCCTCAGGCACTCAGTCTGATGACCATCTATCCACAGACACTCAGTCCGATGCCCATTTAGTCCCAGACACTCAGTCCGATGTCCATCTCCGTTCCTCAGGCACTCAGGCCGACATCCATCTAACCGCAGCCACTCAGTCAGATGTCCATCTCTGTTCCTCAGGCACTCAGTCCGTTGTCCATCAACCCCAGACACTCAGTCCGATGTCCATCTCCGCTCCCTATGCACTCAGTCCAATGTCCATCTATCACCAGGAACTCAGTCCAATGTCCATCTATCCCCAGGCACTCAGTCCGATGTCCATCTATCCCCAGACACTCAGTCTGATGTCCATCTCTGCTCTCCAGGCACTCAGTCCGATGTCCATCTATCCCCAGGCACTCAGTCCGACGTCCATCGATCCCCAGACACTCAGTCCGGTGTCCATCTATCCCCATTCACTCAGCCCGATGTCCGTCTCTGTTCCCCAGGCACTCAGTCCAAAGTCCATCTATCCTCGTGCACTCAGTCTGATGTCCATCTATCCCCAGACACTCAGTTCGATGTCTATCCATCCCCAGATACTCAGTCCGAAGTACATTCCGTTCCTCAGGCACTCAGTCCGACGTCCAGCTAACCGCAGCCACTCAGTCCGATGTCCATCTTCGTTCTTCAGGCACTCAGTCCAATGTCTATCTATCCCCAGACACTCAGTCCGATGTCCATCTCCGCTTCCCAGGCACTCATTCCAATGTCCATCTATGCCCAGAAACTGAGTCCGATGTTCATCTCCGATCCCCAGACACACAGTCCAATATCCATCTGTCCCCGGCACTCAGTCCAGTATCCATCTATTCCCAGGCACTCAGTCCGATGTCCATCTATCACCAGACACTCAGTCCGATGTACATCTCCGTTCCCAGGCACTCAGTCCGATGTCCATCTATCCCCAGTCACTCAGTCCGATGTCCATCTATCCCCAGGCACTCAGTCCAATGTCCATCTATCCCAGAGAGACAGTCCGATGTCCATCTGTTCCCAGACACTCAGTCCGATGTTCATCTATCCCAAGACACTCAGACCAATGTCCATCTATCCCCAGGCACTCAGTCCGATGTCCATCCCTGATCCGCAGACAGTCAGTCCTGTGTCCATCTACCCCAGACACTCAGTCCGATGTCCATCTATCCCCAGAGACACAGTCCGATGTACATCTCCGATCCCCAGGCACTCAGTCCGATGTCCATCTATCCCCAAGCACTCAGTCCGATGTCCATCTATCCCCAGATACTCAATCCGAGGTCCATCCCTGACCCCCAGGCACTGAGTCCAATGTCCAACTATCCCCAGGGATTCAGACCAATATCCATCTATCCCCAGACACTCAGTCCGATGTCCACCTATCAACAGGCACTCAGTCTGACATCCATCCCTGATTCCGAGACACTCACTCCCATGTCCATCTATCCTATATTCCCAGGCACGGAGTCCGATGTACATCTCCGATCCCCAGACACTCAGTCCGATGTCCATCACTGATCCACAGACTCTCAGTCCGATGACTATCGATCCCCAGGCACTCAGTCCGATGTCCATCTATCCCCAGACACTCAGTCCGAGGTCCATCTCTGATTCCGAGGCACTCAGTCCGATGTCCATCTATCACCAGGCACTCAGTCCGATGTCCATCTATCCCCAGGCACTCAGTCTGATGTCCATCTATCCACAGATACTCAGTCCGATGTCCATCTCCGATCCCCAGGCACTCAGTCCAATGTCCATCTATCCCCAAACACTCAGTCCGATGCCCATTTAGTCCCAGATACTGAGTCCGATGTCAATTCCATTCCTCAGGCACTCAGTCCGATGTCCATCTAACCGCAGCCACTCAGTCCGATGTCCATCTCTGTTCCTCAGGCGCTCAGTCCGATGTCCATCAACCCCAGACACTCAGTCCGATGTCCATCTCTGTCCCCCAGGCACTCAGTCCAATGTCCATCTATCACCAGGAACTCAGTCCAATGTCCATCTATCCCCAGGCACTCAGTCCGATCTCCAACTATCCCCATGCACTCAATCCGATGTCCATTTCCATTCCTCAGGTTCTCAGTCCGATGTCCATCTATCCCCAGACACTCAGTCCTATGTCCATTTATCCCCAGACACTCAGTCCGATGTCCATCTCTGCTCTCCAGGCACTCAGTCCGATGTCTATCTCCGCTCAACAGGCACTCAGTCCGATGTCCATCTATCCCCAGCCACTCAGTCCGATGTCCATCTATCCCCAGACACTCAGTCCAATGTCCATTTATCCCCAGACACTCAATCCGATGTCCATCTCTGCTCCCCAGGCAGTCAGTCCGATGTCTATCTCCGCTCCTCAGGCACTCAGTCCGATATCCATCTAACCCCAGCCACTCAGTCTGATGTCCATCTATCCTCAGGCACTCAGTCCGATGTCCATCTATCCCCAGACACTCAGTCCAATGTCCATTTATCCCCAGACACTCAATCCGATGTCCATCTCTGCTCCCCAGGCAGTCAGTCCGATGTCTATCTCCGCTCCTCAGGCACTCAGTCCGATGTCCATCTCTGCTCCCCAGGCACTCAGTCAGATGTCCAGCTCCGATCCCCAGACACTCAGTCCGATGTCCATCTATCTCCAGACACTCAGTCCGATGTCCATCTATCCCCAGCCGCTCAGTCTGATGTCCATCTATCCTCAGGCACTCAGTCCAATATCCATTTGGCCCCAGACACTCAGTCCGATGTCCATCTGTCCCCAGGCACTCAGTCCGATGATCATCTATCCGCAGACACTCATTCCAATGTCCATCTATCTCCAGACAGTCCGTCCGAGGTCCATCTATCCCAAGGCATTCAATCTGATGTCCATCGATCCCCAGACACTCAGTCCGATGTCCATCCCTGATACCCAGACACTCAGTCCGATGTCAATCTATCCCAAGACACTCAGTCCAATGTCCATCTATCCCCAGGCACTCAGTCCGATGTCCATCTATCCCCAGATACTCAATCCGATGTTAATCCCTGACCCCCAGGCACTGAGTCCAATGTCCAATTATCCCCAGGGATTCAGACCAATATCCATCTATCCCCAGACACTCAGTCCGATGTCCACGTATCAACAGGCACTCAGTCTGACGTCCATCCCTTATCCCCAGACACTCAGTCCGATGTCCATCTATTCCCAGGCATTTAGTCCGATGCCCCTCCCTGATCCCGAGACACTCACTCCCATGTCCATCTATCCTATATTCCCAGGCACGCAGTCCGATGTCCATCTATCACCAGACACTCAGTCCGATGTACATCTCCGTTCCCCAGGCACTCAGTCCGATGTCCATCTATCCCCAGGCACTCAGTCCGATGTCCATCTATCCCCAGGCACTCAGTCCGATGTCCATCTATCCCCAGAGAATCAGTCCGATGTACATCTCCGATCCCCAGGCACTCAGTCCGATGTCCATCTATCCCCAAGCACTCAATCCGATGTCCATCTATCCCCAGGCATTCAGTCCGATGTCCATCTATCCACAGACACTCAGTCCGATGTCCATCTCCGATCCCCAGGCACTCAGTCCAATGTCCATCTATCCGCAAACACTCAGTCCGATGCCCATTTAGTCCCAGATACTCAGTCCGATGTCCATTCCGTTCCTCAGGCACTCAGTCCAATGTCCATCTAACCGCAGCCACTCAGTCCGATGTCCATCTCTGTTCCTCAGGCGCTCAGTCCGATGTCTATCAACCCCAGACACTCAGTCCGATGTCCATCTATCCCCATGCACTCAATCCGATGTCCATTTCCGTTCCTCAGGTTCTCAGTCCGATGTCCATCTATCCCCAGACACTCAGTCCAATGTCCATTTATCCCCAGACACTCAGTCCGATGTCAAATCTCTGCTCCCCAGGCATATCAGTCTGATGTCTATCTCCGCTCCCCAAGCACTCAGTCTGATGTCCATCTATCCCCAGCCACTCAGTCCGATGTCAATCTATCCTCAAGCACTCAGTCCGCTGTCCATCTCCGATCCCCAGACACTCAGTCCGATATCCATCTAACCCCAGCCACTCAGTCTGATGTCCATCCATCCTCAGGCACTCAGTCCGATGTCCATCTATCCCAAGACACTCAGTCCATGTCCATTTATCCCCAGACACTCAATCCGATGTCCATCTCTGCTCTCCAGGCAGTCAGTCCGATGTCTATCTCCGCTCCCCAGGCACTCAGTCCGATGTCCATCTCTGCTCCCCTGGCACTCAGTCCAATGTCCATCTATCACCAGGAACTCAGTCCAATGTCCATCTATCCCCAGGCACTCAGTCCGATGTCAATCTATCCCCATGCACTCAATCCAATGTCCATTTCCGTTCTTCAGCTTCTCAGTCCGATGTCCATCTATCCCCAGACACTCAGTCCAATGTCCATTTATCCCCAGACGCTCAGTCCGATGTCCATCTCCGATCCCCAGTCACTCACTCCAATGTCAATCTATCCCCAGACACTCAGTCCAATGTCCATTTATCCCCAGACACTCAATCCAACATCCATCTCCGATCCCAAGGCACTCAGTCCAATGTCAATTTATCCCCAGTCACTCAGTCCGCTGTCCATCTCCGATCCCCAGACACTCACTCCAATGTTCATCTATCCCCAGGCACTCAGTCCGACGTCCATCAATCCCCAGACACTCAGTGCAGTGTCCATCTATCCCCATTCACTCAGCCCGATGTCCGCATATCCCTAGACATGCAGTCCGATGTCCGTCTATCCCAAAGCATTCAGTCCGGTGTCCATCTGTCCCAGGCACGCAGTCCGCTGTCCATCTCCGATTCCCAGACACTCAGTCCAATGTCCACCTTCAATCTGCAGACACTCAATCCAATATCCATCTATCCCCAGGCACTCAGTCCGATGACCATCTATCCCCTAGCACTTAGTCAAATGTCCATCTATCCCCAGGCACTCAGTCCAATATCCATCTATCCTCGTGCACTCAGTCTGATGTCCATCTTTCCCCAGACACTCCGTCCGATGTTCATTTAGCCCCAGACACTCAGTCCGATGTCCATCCATCCCCAGACACTCAGTTCGACGTCCAATTAACCGCAGCCACTCAGTCCGATGTCCATCTTCGTTCTTCAGGCACTCAGTCCAATGTCCATCTATCCCCAGAAACTCAGTCCAATATCCATCTATTCCCAGGCACACAGTATCTTCAGACACTCAGTCCAACGTCCACCTCCGATCCGCAGACACTCAGTCTGATGTCCATCTGTCCTCGATCCCGAGGCACTCAGTCCGATGTCCATTTAGCCCCAGGCTTTCAATCCAATGTCAATCTATCTTCAGACACTCAGTCCAACGTCCACCTCCGATCCGCAGACACTCAGTCCGATGTCCATCTGTCCTCGATCCCGAGGCACTCAGTCCGATATCCATTTAGCCCCAGGCACTCATTCCGATGTCAATCTAACCCCAGACACTCAATCTGATGTCCATCTATTCCCAGGCACTCATTCCGATGTCTACCTCCGATCCGCAAACACTCAGTCCGATGTCCATCTATCCCCAGGCACTCAGTCCGATGTCCATCTATCCTCTATCCAGAGGCACTCAGTCCGATGTCCATCTATCCACAGGCTCTCAATCCAATGTCAATCTATCTCCAGACACTCAGTCCAACGTCCACCTCCGATTCGCAGACACTCAGTCCGATGTCCATCTATCCTCTATCACGAGACACTCAGTCCGATGTCCATCTATCCCAGGCACTCAGTCCGATGTCAATCAATCCCCAGTCACTCAGTCCGATGTCCACCTCCGATCCGCAGACACTCAGTCCGATTTCCATCTATCCTCTATCCGCAGGCACTCAGTCTGTTTTCCATCGATCCCCAGACACTCAGTCTGAAGTCCAGCTATCCCCAGGCACTCAGTCCAATGTTCATCTATCCGCAGACAGCCAGTCCGATGTCCTTCTCCGCTCCCCAGGCACTCAGTCCGATGTCGATTTCCGCTCACCAGGCACTCAGTCCGATGTCCATCTCCGTTCCTCAGGCACTCAGTCCGATGTCCATCTATCCCCAGGCACTCAGTCCATTGTCCATCTATCCCCAGGCACTCGGTCCGATGTCCATCTATCCTCAGGCACTCAGTCTGATGACCATCTATCCACAGACACTCAGTCCGATGCCCATTTAGTCCCAGACACTCAGTCCGATGTCCATCTCCGTTCCTCAGGCACTCAGGCCGACATCCATCTAACCGCAGCCACTCAGTCAGATGTCCATCTCTGTTCCTCAGGCACTCAGTCCGATGTCCATCAACCCCAGACACTCAGTCCGATGTCCATCTCCGCTCCCCATGCACTCAGTCCAATGTCCATCTATCACCAGGAACTCAGTCCAATGTCCATCTATCCCCAGGCACTCAGTCCGATGTCCATCTATCCCCAGACACTCAGTCTGATGTCCATCTCTGCTCTCCAGGCACTCAGTCCGATGTCCATCTATCCCCAGGCACTCAGTCCGACGTCCATCGATCCCCAGACACTCAGTCCGGTGTCCATCTATCCCCATTCACTCAGCCCGATGTCCGTCTCTGTTCCCCAGGCACTCAGTCCAAAGTCCATCTATCCTCGTGCACTCAGTCTGATGTCCATCTATCCCCAGACACTCAGTTCGATGTCTATCCATCCCCAGATACTCAGTCCGAAGTACATTCCGTTCCTCAGGCACTCAGTCCGACGTCCAGCTAACCGCAGCCACTCAGTCCGATGTCCATCTTCGTTCTTCAGCACTCAGTCCAATGTCTATCTATCCCCAGACACTCAGTCCGATGTCCATCTCCGCTTCCCAGGCACTCATTCCAATGTCCATCTATGCCCAGAAACTGAGTCCGATGTTCATCTCCGATCCCCAGACACACAGTCCAATATCCATCTGTCCCCTGGCACTCAGTCCAGTATCCATCTATTCCCAGGCACTCAGTCCGATGTCCATCTATCACCAGACACTCAGTCCGATGTACATCTCCGTTCCCCAGGCACTCAGTCCGATGTCCATCTATCCCCAGTCACTCAGTCCGATGTCCATCTATCCCCAGGCACTCAGTCCAATGTCCATCTATCCCAGAGAGACAGTCCGATGTCCATCTGTTCCCAGACACTCAGTCCGATGTTCATCTATCCCAAGACACTCAGACCAATGTCCATCTATCCCCAGGCACTCAGTCCGATGTCCATCCCTGATCCGCAGACAGTCAGTCCTGTGTCCATCTACCCCAGACACTCAGTCCGATGTCCATCTATCCCCAGAGACACAGTCCGATGTACATCTCCGATCCCCAGGCACTCAGTCCGATGTCCATCTATCCCCAAGCACTCAGTCCGATGTCCATCTATCCCCAGATACTCAATCCGAGGTCCATCCCTGACCCCCAGGCACTGAGTCCAATGTCCAACTATCCCCAGGGATTCAGACCAATATCCATCTATCCCCACACACTCAGTCCGATGTCCACCTATCAACAGGCACTCAGTCTGACATCCATCCCTGATTCCGAGACACTCACTCCCATGTCCATCTATCCTATATTCCCAGGCACGGAGTCCGATGTACATCTCCGATCCCCAGACACTCAGTCCGATGTCCATCACTGATCCACAGACTCTCAGTCCGATGACTATCTATCCCCAGGCACTCAGTCCGATGTCCATCTATCCCCAGACACTCAGTCCGAGGTCCATCTCTGATTCCGAGGCACTCAGTCCGATGTCCATCTATCCCCAGGCACTCAGTCCGATGTCCATCTATCCCCAGGCACTCAGTCTGATGTCCATCTATCCACAGATACTCAGTCCGATGTCCATCTCCGATCCCCAGGCACTCAGTCCAATGTCCATCTATCCCCAAACACTCAGTCCGATGCCCATTTAGTCCCAGATACTGAGTCCGATGTCAATTCCATTCCTCAGGCACTCAGTCCGATGTCCATCTAACCGCAGCCACTCAGTCCGATGTCCATCTCTGTTCCTCAGGCGCTCAGTCCGATGTCCATCAACCCCAGACACTCAGTCCGATGTCCATCTCTGTCCCCCAGGCACTCAGTCCAATGTCCATCTATCACCAGGAACTCAGTCCAATGTCCATCTATCCCCAGGCACTCAGTCCGATCTCCAACTATCCCCATGCACTCAATCCGATGTCCATTTCCATTCCTCAGGTTCTCAGTCCGATGTCCATCTATCCCCAGACACTCAGTCCTATGTCCATTTATCCCCAGACACTCAGTCCGATGTCAAATCTCTGCTCCCCAGGCACTCAGTCCGATGTCTATCTCCGCTCAACAGGCACTCAGTCCGATGTCCATCTATCCCCAGCCACTCAGTCCGATGTCCATTTATCCCCAGACACTCAGTCCTATGTCCATTTATCCCCAGACACTCAGTCCGATGTCCATCTATCCTCAGGCACTCAGTCCGATGTCCATCTATCCCCAGACACTCAGTCCAATGTCCATTTATCCCCAGACACTCAATCCGATGTCCATCTCTGCTCCCCAGGCAGTCAGTCCGATGTCTATCTCCGCTCCCCAGGCACTCAGTCCGATGTCCATCTCTGCTCCCCAGGGACTCAGTCCGATGTCCAGCTCCGATCCCCAGACACTCAGTCCGATGTCCATCTATCTCCAGACACTCAGTCCGATGTCCATCTATCCCCAGCCGCTCAGTCTGATGTCCATCTATCCTCAGGCACTCAGTCCAATATCCATTTAGCCCCAGACACTCAGTCCGATGTCCATCTATCCCCAGGCACTCAGTCCGATGATCATCTATCCGCAGACACTCATTCCAATGTCCATCTATCTCCAGACAGTCCGTCCGAGGTCCATCTATCCCAAGGCATTCAATCTGATGTCCATCGATCCCCAGACACTCAGTCCGATGTCCATCCCTGATACCCAGACACTCAGTCCGATGTCAATCTATCCCAAGACACTCAGTCCAATGTCCATCTATCCCCAGGCACTCAGTCCGATGTCCATCTATCCCCAGATACTCAATCCGATGTTCATCCCTGACCCCCAGGCACTGAGTCCAATGTCCAATTATCCCCAGGGATTCAGACCAATATCCATCTATCCCCAGACACTCAGTCCGATGTCCACCTATCAACAGGCACTCAGTCTGACATCCATCCCTTATCCCCAGACACTCAGTCCGATGTCCATCTATTCCCAGGCATTTAGTCCGATGCCCCTCCCTGATCCCGAGACACTCACTCCCATGTCCATCTATCCTATATTCCCAGGCACGCAGTCCGATGTCCATCTATCACCAGACACTCAGTCCGATGTACATCTCCGTTCCCCAGGCACTCAGTCCGATGTCCATCTATCCCCTGGCACTCAGTCCGATGTATATATATCCCCAGGCACTCAGTCCGATGTCCATCTATCCCCAGAGAATCAGTCCGATGTACATCTCCGACCCCCAGGCACTCAGTCCGATGTCCATCTATCCCCAAGCACTCAATCCGATGTCCATCTATCCCCAGGCATTCAGTCCGATGTCCATCTATCCACAGACACTCAGTCCGATGTCCATCTCCGATCCCCAGGCACTCAGTCCAATGTCCATCTATCCGCAAACACTCAGTCCGATGCCCATTTAGTCCCAGATACTCAGTCCGATGTCCATTCCGTTCCTCAGGCACTCAGTCCAATGTCCATCTAACCGCAGCCACTCAGTCCGATGTCCATCTCTGTTCCTCAGGCGCTCAGTCCGATGTCTATCAACCCCAGACACTCAGTCCGATGTCCATCTATCCCCATGCACTCAATCCGATGTCCATTTCCGTTCCTCAGGTTCTCAGTCCGATGTCCATCTATCCCCAGACACTCAGTCCAATGTCCATTTATCCCCAGACACTCAGTCCGATGTCAAATCTCTGCTCCCCAGGCACATCAGTCTGATGTCTATCTCCGCTCCCCAAGCACTCAGTCTGATGTCCATCTATCCCCAGCCACTCAGTCCGATGTCAATCTATCCCCAAGCACTCAGTCCGCTGTCCATCTCCGATCCCCAGACACTCAGTCCGATATCCATCTAACCCCAGCCACTCAGTCTGATGTCCATCCATCCTCAGGCACTCAGTCCGATGTCCATCTATCCCCAGACACTCAGTCCATGTCCATTTATCCCCAGACACTCAATCCGATGTCCATCTCTGCTCTCCAGGCAGTCAGTCCGATGTCTATCTCCGCTCCCCAGGCACTCAGTCCGATGTCCATCTCTGCTCCCCAGGCACTCAGTCCAATGTCCATCTATCACCAGGAACTCAGTCCAATGTCCATCTATCCCCAGGCACTCAGTCCGATGTCAATCTATCCCCATGCACTCAATCCAATGTCCATTTCCGTTCCTCAGCTTCTCAGTCCGATGTCCATCTATCCCCAGACACTCAGTCCAATGTCCATTTATCCCCAGACACTCAGTCCGATGTCCATCTCCGATCCCCAGACACTCACTCCAATGTCAATCTATCCCCAGACACTCAGTCCAATGTCCATTTATCCCCAGACACTCAATCCAACATCCATCTCCGATCCCAAGGCACTCAGTCCAATGTCAATTTATCCCCAGGCACTCAGTCCGCTGTCCATCTCCGATCCCCAGACACTCACTCCAATGTTCATCTATCCCCAGGCACTCAGTCCGACGTCCATCAATCCCCAGACACTCAGTGCAGTGTCCATCTATCCCCATTCACTCAGCCCGATGTCCGCATATCCCTAGACATGCAGTCCGATGTCCGTCTATCCCAAAGCATTCAGTCCGGTGTCCATCTGTCCCAGGCACGCAGTCCGCTGTCCATCTCCGATTCCCAGACACTCAGTCCAATGTCCACCTCCAATCCGCAGACACTCAATCCAATATCCATCTATCCCCAGGCACTCAGTCCGATGACCATCTATCCCCTAGCACTTAGTCAAATGTCCATCTATCCCCATGCACTCAGTCCAATGTCCATCTATCCCCAGGCATTCAGTCCGAAGTCCATCTATCACCAGACACTCAGTCCGATGTACATCTCCGTTCCCCGCGCACTCAGTCCAATGTCCATCTATCCTCGTGCACTCAGTCTGATGTCCATCTTTCCCCAGACACTCCGTCCGATGTTCATTTAGCCCCAGACACTCAGTCCGATGTCCATCCATCCCCAGACACTCAGTTCGACGTCCAGCTAACCGCAGCCACTCAGTCCGATGTCCATCTTCGTTCTTCAGGCACTCAGTCCAATGTCCATCTATCCCCAGAAACTCAGTCCAATATCCATCTATTCCCAGGCACACAGTCCGATGTCCATCTATCCCCAGACACTCAGTCCGATGTCCATCTATCCCCAGACACTGAGTCCGATGTTCATCTCCGATCCCCAGACACACAGTCCAATATCCATCTGTCCCCAGACACTCAGTCCGATGTCCATCTATTCTCAGACACTCAGTCCGAAGTGCAGCTAGCCCCAGACACTCAGTCCGATGTCTATCTCCGATCCCCAGGCACTCAGTCCAATGTCCATCTATCCTCAGGCACTCAGTCCAATGTCCATCTATCCCCAGGCACTCAGTCCAATGATCATCTATCCCCACACAGTCAGTCCGATGTCCATCTAGCCCCAGTCACTCAGTCCGATGTCCATCTCCGCTCCCCAGGCACACAATCCGATGCCGATTTCCGCTCCCCAGGCACTCAGTCCGATGTCCATCTATCCTCTATCCCGAGGCACTCAGTCCGATGTTCATCTATCCCCAGGCTCTCAATCCAATGTCAGTGTATCTTCAGACACTCAGTCCAACGTCCACCTCCGATCCGCAGACACTCAGTCTGATGTCCATCTGTCCTCGATCCCGAGGCACTCAGTCCGATGTCCATTTTGCCCCAGGCACTCAATCCAATGTCAATCTATCTTCAGACACTCAGTCCAACGTCCACCTCCGATCCGCAGACACTCAGTCCGATGTCCATCTGTCCTCGATCCCGAGGCACTCAGTCCGATGTCCATTTAGCCCCAGGCACTCATTCCGATGTCAATCTAACCCCAGACACTCAATCTGATGTCCATCTATTCCCAAGCACTCATTCCGATGTCTACCTCCGATCCGCAAACACTCAGTCCGATGTCCATCTATCCCCAGGCACTCAGTCCGATGTCCATCTATCCTCTATCCAGAGGCACTCAGTCCGATGTCCATCTATCCACAGGCTCTCAATCCAATGTCAATCTATCTCCAGACACTCAGTCCAACGTCCACCTCCGATTCGCAGACACTCAGTCCGATGTCCATCTATCCTCTATCACGAGACACTCAGTCCGATGTCCATCTATCCCAGGCACTCAGTCCGATGTCAATCAATCCCCAGTCACTCAGTCCGATGTCCACCTCCGATCCGCAGACACTCAGTCCGATTTCCATCTATCCTCTATCCGCAGGCACTCAGTCTGTTTTCCATCGATCCCCAGACACTCAGTCTGAAGTCCAGCTATCCCCAGGCACTCAGTCCAATGTTCATCTATCCGCAGACAGCCAGTCCGATGTCCTTCTCCGCTCCCCAGGCACTCAGTCCGATGTCGATTTCCGCTCACCAGGCACTCAGTCCGATGTCCATCTCCGTTCCTCAGGCACTCAGTCCGATGTCCATCTATCCCCAGGCACTCAGTCCATTGTCCATCTATCCCCAGGCACTCGGTCCGATGTCCATCTATCCTCAGGCACTCAGTCTGATGACCATCTATCCACAGACACTCAGTCCGATGCCCATTTAGTCCCAGACACTCAGTCCGATGTCCATCTCCGTTCCTCAGGCACTCAGGCCGACATCCATCTAACCGCAGCCACTCAGTCAGATGTCCATCTCTGTTCCTCAGGCACTCAGTCCGATGTCCATCAACCCCAGACACTCAGTCCGATGTCCATCTCCGCTCCCCATGCACTCAGTCCAATGTCCATCTATCACCAGGAACTCAGTCCAATGTCCATCTATCCCCAGGCACTCAGTCCGATGTCCATCTATCCCCAGACACTCAGTCTGATGTCCATCTCTGCTCTCCAGGCACTCAGTCCGATGTCCATCTATCCCCAGGCACTCAGTCCGACGTCCATCGATCCCCAGACACTCAGTCCGGTGTCCATCTATCCCCATTCACTCAGCCCGATGTCCGTCTCTGTTCCCCAGGCACTCAGTCCAAAGTCCATCTATCCTCGTGCACTCAGTCTGATGTCCATCTATCCCCAGACACTCAGTTCGATGTCTATCCATCCCCAGATACTCAGTCCGAAGTACATTCCGTTCCTCAGGCACTCAGTCCGACGTCCAGCTAACCGCAGCCACTCAGTCCGATGTCCATCTTCGTTCTTCAGCACTCAGTCCAATGTCTATCTATCCCCAGACACTCAGTCCGATGTCCATCTCCGCTTCCCAGGCACTCATTCCAATGTCCATCTATGCCCAGAAACTGAGTCCGATGTTCATCTCCGATCCCCAGACACACAGTCCAATATCCATCTGTCCCCTGGCACTCAGTCCAGTATCCATCTATTCCCAGGCACTCAGTCCGATGTCCATCTATTCTCAGACACTCAGTCCGAAGTGCAGCTAGCCCCAGACACTCAGTCCGATGTCTATCTCCGATCCCCAGGCACTCAGTCCAATGTCCATCTATCCTCAGGCACTCACTCCAATGTCCATCTATCCCTAGACACTCAGCCTGATGTACATCTCCGATCCCCAGGCACTCAGTCCAATGTCCATCTATCACCAGGCACGCAGTCCGATGTCCATCTCCGATCACCAGGCACTCAGTCCAATGTCCATCTATCCCCAGTCATTGAGCCTGATGTCCATCTATCCCCAGGCACTCAGTCCGATGTCCATCTATCACCAGACACTCAGTCCAATGTCCATCTATCCCCAGACACTCAGTCCGATGTCCATCTATCAACAGATATTCAGTCCGATATCCATCGATCACCAGACACTCAGTCTGATGTACATTTCCGTTCCCAAGGCACTCAGTCCAATGTCCATCTATCCCCAGACGCTCAGTCCGATGTCCATTTAGCTCCAGACATTCAGTCCGATGTCCATCTATCATCAGACACTCAGTCTGATGTACATTTCCGTTCCCAAGGCACTCAGTCCAATGTCCATCTATCCCCAGACGCTCAGTCCGATGTCCATTTAGCTCCAGACATTCAGTCCAATGTCAATCTATCCCCAGACACTCGGTCCAAGGACCATCTATCCCCACACAGTCAGTCCGATGTCCATCTAGCCCCAGGCACTCAGTCCAATGTCCATCTATCCTCTATCCCGAGGCACTCAGTCCGATGTCCATCAATTCCCAGGCACTCAGTCGGATGTCCATATATCCTCTATCCCGAGGCACTCAGTCCGATGTCCATCTATCCCCAGGCATCAGTCCGATGTCAATCAATCCCCAGACACTCAGTCTGATGTCTATCTATTCCCAGGCACTAAGTCCGATGTCCACCTCCGATCCGCAAACACTCAGTCCGATGTCCATCTATCCTCCATCCCGAGGCACTCAGTCCGATTTCCATCGATCCCCAGACACTCAGTCCGAAGTTGAGCTATCCCCAGGCACTCAGTCCAATGTCAATCTATCCCCAGACACTCAGTCCAATGATCATCTATCCCCACACAGTCAGTCCGATGTCCATCTAGCCCCAGGCACTCAGTCCAATGTCCATCTATCCCCAGGCACTCAGCCCAATGATCATCTATCCCCACACAGTCAGTCCGATGTCCATCTAGCCCCAGTCACTCAGTCCGATGTCCATCTCCGCTCCCCAGGCACACAATCCGATGCCGATTTCCGCTCCCCAGGCACTCAGTCCGATGTCCATCTATCCTCTATCCCGAGGCACTCAGTCCGATGTTCATCTATCCCCAGGCTCTCAATCCAATGTCAGTGTATCTTCAGACACTCAGTCCAACGTCCACCTCCGATCCGCAGACACTCAGTCTGATGTCCATCTGTCCTCGATCCCGAGGCACTCAGTCCGATGTCCATTTAGCCCCAGGCTCTCAATCCAATGTCAATCTATCTTCAGACACTCAGTCCAACGTCCACCTCCGATCCGCAGACACTCAGTCCGATGTCCATCTGTCCTCGATCCCGAGGCACTCAGTCCGATGTCCATTTAGCCCCAGGCACTCATTCCGATGTCAATCTAACCCCAGACACTCAATCTGATGTCCATCTATTCCCAAGCACTCATTCCGATGTCTACCTCCGATCCGCAAACACTCAGTCCGATGTCCATCTATCCCCAGGCACTCAGTCCGATGTCCATCTATCCTCTATCCAGAGGCACTCAGTCCGATGTCCATCTATCCACAGGCTCTCAATCCAATGTCAATCTATCTCCAGACACTCAGTCCAACGTCCACCTCCGATTCGCAGACACTCAGTCCGATGTCCATCTATCCTCTATCACGAGACACTCAGTCCGATGTCCATCTATCCCAGGCACTCAGTCCGATGTCAATCAATCCCCAGTCACTCAGTCCGATGTCCACCTCCGATCCGCAGACACTCAGTCCGATTTCCATCTATCCTCTATCCGCAGGCACTCAGTCTGTTTTCCATCGATCCCCAGACACTCAGTCTGAAGTCCAGCTATCCCCAGGCACTCAGTCCAATGTTCATCTATCCCCAGACAGCCAGTCCGATGTCCTTCTCCGCTCCCCAGGCACTCAGTCCGATGTCGATTTCCGCTCACCAGGCACTCAGTCCGATGTCCATCTCCGTTCCTCAGGCACTCAGTCCGATGTCCATCTATCCCCAGGCACTCAGTCCATTGTCCATCTATCCCCAGGCACTCGGTCCGATGTCCATCTATCCTCAGGCACTCAGTCTGATGACCATCTATCCACAGACACTCAGTCCGATGCCCATTTAGTCCCAGACACTCAGTCCGATGTCCATCTCCGTTCCTCAGGCACTCAGGCCGACATCCATCTAACCGCAGCCACTCAGTCAGATGTCCATCTCTGTTCCTCAGGCACTCAGTCCGATGTCCATCAACCCCAGACACTCAGTCCGATGTCCATCTCCGCTCCCCATGCACTCAGTCCAATGTCCATCTATCACCAGGAACTCAGTCCAATGTCCATCTATCCCCAGGCACTCAGTCCGATGTCCATCTATCCACAGACACTCAGTCTGATGTCCATCTCTGCTCTCCAGGCACTCAGTCCGATGTCCATCTATCCCCAGGCACTCAGTCCGACGTCCATCGATCCCCAGACACTCAGTCCGGTGTCCATCTATCCCCATTCACTCAGCCCGATGTCCGTCTCTGTTCCCCAGGCACTCAGTCCAAAGTCCATCTATCCTCGTGCACTCAGTCTGATGTCCATCTATCCCCAGACACTCAGTTCGATGTCTATCCATCCCCAGATACTCAGTCCGAAGTACATTCCGTTCCTCAGGCACTCAGTCCGACGTCCAGCTAACCGCAGCCACTCAGTCCGATGTCCATCTTCGTTCTTCAGCACTCAGTCCAATGTCTATCTATCCCCAGACACTCAGTCCGATGTCCATCTCCGCTTCCCCGGCACTCATTCCAATGTCCATCTATGCCCAGAAACTGAGTCCGATGTTCATCTCCGATCCCCAGACACACAGTCCAATATCCATCTGTCCCCTGGCACTCAGTCCAGTATCCATCTATTCCCAGGCACTCAGTCCGATGTCCATCTATCACCAGACACTCAGTTCGACGTCCAGCTAACCGCAGCCACTCAGTCCGATGTCCATCTTCGTTCTTCAGGCACTCAGTCCAATGTCCATCTATCCCCAGAAACTCAGTCCAATATCCATCTATTCCCAGGCACACAGTCCGATGTCCATCTATCCCCAGACACTCAGTCCGATGTCCATCTATCCCCAGACACTGAGTCCGATGTTCATCTCCGATCCCCAGACACACAGTCCAATATCCATCTGTCCCCAGACACTCAGTCCGATGTCCATCTATTCTCAGACACTCAGTCCGAAATGCAGCTAGCCCCAGACACTCAGTCCGATGTCTATCTCCGATCCCCAGGCACTCAGTCCAATGTCCATCTATCCTCAGGCACTCACTCCAATGTCCATCTATCCCTAGACACTCAGCCTGATGTACATCTCCGATCCCCAGGCACTCAGTCCAATGTCCATCTATCACCAGGCACGCAGTCCGATGTCCATCTCCGATCACCAGGCACTCAGTCCAATGTCCATCTATCCCCAGTCATTGAGCCTGATGTCCATCTATCCCCAGGCACTCAGTCCGATGTCCATCTATCACCAGACACTCAGTCCAATGTCCATCTATCCCCAGACACTCAGTCCGATGTCCATCTATCAACAGATATTCAGTCCGATATCCATCGATCACCAGACACTCAGTCTGATGTACATTTCCGTTCCCAAGGCACTCAGTCCAATGTCCATCTATCCCCAGACGCTCAGTCCGATGTCCATTTAGCTCCAGACATTCAGTCCGATGTCCATCTATCATCAGACACTCAGTCTGATGTACATTTCCGTTCCCAAGGCACTCAGTCCAATGTCCATCTATCCCCAGACGCTCAGTCCGATGTCCATTTAGCTCCAGACATTCAGTCCAATGTCAATCTATCCCCAGACACTCGGTCCAAGGACCATCTATCCCCACACAGTCAGTCCGATGTCCATCTAGCCCCAGGCACTCAGTCCAATGTCCATCTATCCTCTATCCCGAGGCACTCAGTCCGATGTCCATCAATTCCCAGGCACTCAGTCGGATGTCCATATATCCTCTATCCCGAGGCACTCAGTCCGATGTCCATCTATCCCCAGGCATCAGTCCGATGTCAATCAATCCCCAGACACTCAGTCTGATGTCTATCTATTCCCAGGCACTAAGTCCGATGTCCACCTCCGATCCGCAAACACTCAGTCCGATGTCCATCTATCCTCCATCCCGAGGCACTCAGTCCGATTTCCATCGATCCCCAGACACTCAGTCCGAAGTTGAGCTATCCCCAGGCACTCAGTCCAATGTCAATCTATCCCCAGACACTCAGTCCAATGATCATCTATCCCCACACAGTCAGTCCGATGTCCATCTAGCCCCAGGCACTCAGTCCAATGTCCATCTATCCCCAGGCACTCAGCCCAATGATCATCTATCCCCACACAGTCAGTCCGATGTCCATCTAGCCCCAGTCACTCAGTCCGATGTCCATCTCCGCTCCCCAGGCACACAATCCGATGCCGATTTCCGCTCCCCAGGCACTCAGTCCGATGTCCATCTATCCTCTATCCCGAGGCACTCAGTCCGATGTTCATCTATCCCCAGGCTCTCAATCCAATGTCAGTGTATCTTCAGACACTCAGTCCAACGTCCACCTCCGATCCGCAGACACTCAGTCTGATGTCCATCTGTCCTCGATCCCGAGGCACTCAGTCCGATGTCCATTTAGCCCCAGGCTCTCAATCCAATGTCAATCTATCTTCAGACACTCAGTCCAACGTCCACCTCCGATCCGCAGACACTCAGTCCGATGTCCATCTGTCCTCGATCCCGAGGCACTCAGTCCGATGTCCATTTAGCCCCAGGCACTCATTCCGATGTCAATCTAACCCCAGACACTCAATCTGATGTCCATCTATTCCCAAGCACTCATTCCGATGTCTACCTCCGATCCGCAAACACTCAGTCCGATGTCCATCTATCCCCAGGCACTCAGTCCGATGTCCATCTATCCTCTATCCAGAGGCACTCAGTCCGATGTCCATCTATCCACAGGCTCTCAATCCAATGTCAATCTATCTCCAGACACTCAGTCCAACGTCCACCTCCGATTCGCAGACACTCAGTCCGATGTCCATCTATCCTCTATCACGAGACACTCAGTCCGATGTCCATCTATCCCAGGCACTCAGTCCGATGTCAATCAATCCCCAGTCACTCAGTCCGATGTCCACCTCCGATCCGCAGACACTCAGTCCGATTTCCATCTATCCTCTATCCGCAGGCACTCAGTCTGTTTTCCATCGATCCCCAGACACTCAGTCTGAAGTCCAGCTATCCCCAGGCACTCAGTCCAATGTTCATCTATCCCCAGACAGCCAGTCCGATGTCCTTCTCCGCTCCCCAGGCACTCAGTCCGATGTCGATTTCCGCTCACCAGGCACTCAGTCCGATGTCCATCTCCGTTCCTCAGGCACTCAGTCCGATGTCCATCTATCCCCAGGCACTCAGTCCATTGTCCATCTATCCCCAGGCACTCGGTCCGATGTCCATCTATCCTCAGGCACTCAGTCTGATGACCATCTATCCACAGACACTCAGTCCGATGTCCATTTAGTCCCAGACACTCAGTCCGATGTCCATCTCCGTTCCTCAGGCACTCAGGCCGACATCCATCTAACCGCAGCCACTCAGTCAGATGTCCATCTCTGTTCCTCAGGCACTCAGTCCGATGTCCATCAACCCCAGACACTCAGTCCGAAGTCCATCTCCGCTCCCCATGCACTCAGTCCAATGTCCATCTATCACCAGGAACTCAGTCCAATGTCCATCTATCCCCAGGCACTCAGTCCGATGTCCATCTATCCCCAGACACTCAGTCTGATGTCCATCTCTGCTCTCCAGGCACTCAGTCCGATGTCCATCTATCCCCAGGCACTCAGTCCGACGTCCATCGATCCCCAGACACTCAGTCCGGTGTCCATCTATCCCCATTCACTCAGCCCGATGTCCGTCTCTGTTCCCCAGGCACTCAGTCCAAAGTCCATCTATCCTCGTGCACTCAGTCTGATGTCCATCTATCCCCAGACACTCAGTTCGATGTCTATCCATCCCCAGATACTCAGTCCGAAGTACATTCCGTTCCTCAGGCACTCAGTCCGACGTCCAGCTAACCGCAGCCACTCAGTCCGATGTCCATCTTCGTTCTTCAGCACTCAGTCCAATGTCTATCTATCCCCAGACACTCAGTCCGATGTCCATCTCCGCTTCCCAGGCACTCATTCCAATGTCCATCTATGCCCAGAAACTGAGTCCGATGTTCATCTCCGATCCCCAGACACACAGTCCAATATCCATCTGTCCCCTGGCACTCAGTCCAGTATCCATCTATTCCCAGGCACTCAGTCCGATGTCCATCTATCACCAGACACTCAGTCCGATGTACATCTCCGTTCCCCAGGCACTCAGTCCGATGTCCATCTATCCCCAGTCACTCAGTCCGATGTCCATCTCTCCCCAGGCACTCAGTCCAATGTCCATCTATCCCAGAGAGACAGTCCGATGTCCATCTGTTCCCAGACACTCAGTCCGATGTTCATCTATCCCAAGACACTCAGACCAATGTCCATCTATCCCCAGGCACTCAGTCCGATGTCCATCCCTGATCCGCAGACAGTCAGTCCTGTGTCCATCTACCCCAGACACTCAGTCCGATGTCCATCTATCCCCAGAGACACAGTCCGATGTACATCTCCGATCCCCAGGCACTCAGTCCGATGTCCATCTATCCCCAAGCACTCAGTCCGATGTCCATCTATCCCCAGATACTCAATCCGAGGTCCATCCCTGACCCCCAGGCACTGAGTCCAAAGTCCAACTATCCCCAGGGATTCAGACCAATATCCATCTATCCCCACACACTCAGTCCGATGTCCACCTATCAACAGGCACTCAGTCTGACATCCATCCCTGATTCCGAGACACTCACTCCCATGTCCATCTATCCTATATTCCCAGGCACGGAGTCCGATGTACATCTCCGATCCCCAGACACTCAGTCCGATGTCCATCACTGATCCACAGACTCTCAGTCCGATGACTATCTATCCCCAGGCACTCAGTCCGATGTCCATCTATCCCCAGACACTCAGTCCGAGGTCCATCTCTGATTCCGAGGCACTCAGTCCGATGTCCATCTATCCCCAGGCACTCAGTCCGATGTCCATCTATCCCCAGGCACTCAGTCTGATGTCCATCTATCCACAGATACTCAGTCCGATGTCCATCTCCGATCCCCAGGCACTCAGTCCAATGTCCATCTATCCCCAAACACTCAGTCCGATGCCCATTTAGTCCCAGATACTGAGTCCGATGTCAATTCCATTCCTCAGGCACTCAGTCCGATGTCCATCTAACCGCAGCCACTCAGTCCGATGTCCATCTCTGTTCCTCAGGCGCTCAGTCCGATGTCCATCAACCCCAGACACTCAGTCCGATGTCCATCTCTGTCCCCCAGGCACTCAGTCCAATGTCCATCTATCACCAGGAACTCAGTCCAATGTCCATCTATCCCCAGGCACTCAGTCCGATCTCCAACTATCCCCATGCACTCAATCCGATGTCCATTTCCATTCCTCAGGTTCTCAGTCCGATGTCCATCTATCCCCAGACACTCAGTCCTGTGTCCATTTATCCCCAGACACTCAGTCCGATGTCCATCTCTGCTCTCCAGGCACTCAGTCCGATGTCTATCTCCGCTCAACAGGCACTCAGTCCGATGTCCATCTATCCCCAGCCACTCAGTCCGATGTCCATCTATCCCCAGACACTCAGTCCTATGTCCATTTATCCCCAGACACTCAGTCCGATGTCCATCTCTGCTCTCCAGGCACTCAGTCCGATGTCCATCTATCTCCAGACACTCAGTCCGATATCCATCTAACCCCAGCCACTCAGTCTGATGTCCATCTATCCTCAGGCACTCAGTCCGATGTCCATCTATCCCCAGACACTCAGTCCAATGTCCATTTATCCCCAGACACTCAATCCGATGTCCATCTCTGCTCCCCAGGCAGTCAGTCCGATGTCTATCTCCGCTCCCCAGGCACTCAGTCCGATGTCCATCTCTGCTCCCCAGGCACTCAGTCCGATGTCCAGCTCCGATCCCCAGACACTCAGTCCGATGTCCATCTATCTCCAGACACTCAGTCCGATGTCCATCTATCCCCAGCCGCTCAGTCTGATGTCCATCTATCCTCAGGCACTCAGTCCAATATCCATTTAGCCCCAGACACTCAGTCCGATGTCCATCTATCCCCAGGCACTCAGTCCGATGATCATCTATCCGCAGACACTCATTCCAATGTCCATCTATCTCCAGACAGTCCGTCCGAGGTCCATCTATCCCAAGGCATTCAATCTGATGTCCATCGATCCCCAGACACTCAGTCCGATGTCCATCCCTGATACCCAGACACTCAGTCCGATGTCAATCTATCCCAAGACACTCATCCAATGTCCATCTATCCCCAGGCACTCAGTCCGATGTCCATCTATCCCCAGATACTCAATCCGATGTTCATCCCTGACCCCCAGGCACTGAGTCCAATGTCCAATTATCCCCAGGGATTCAGACCAATATCCATCTATCCCCAGACACTCAGTCCGATGTCCACCTATCAACAGGCACTCAGTTTGACATCCATCCCTTATCCCCAGACACTCAGTCCGATGTCCATCTATTCCCAGGCATTTAGTCCGATGCCCCTCCCTGATCCCGAGACACTCACTCCCATGTCCATCTATCCTATATTCCCAGGCACGCAGTCCGATGTCCATCGATCACCAGACACTCAGTCCGATGTACATCTCCGTTCCCCAGGCACTCAGTCCGATGTCCATCTATCCCCAGGCACTCAGTCCGATGTCCATCTATCCCCAGGCACTCAGTCCGATGTCCATCTATCCCCAGAGAATCAGTCCGATGTACATCTCCGATCCCCAGGCACTCAGTCCGATGTCCATCTATCCCCAAGCACTCAATCCGATGTCCATCTATCCCCAGGCATTCAGTCCGATGTCCATCTATCCACAGACACTCAGTCCGATGTCCATCTCCGATCCCCAGGCACTCAGTCCAATGTCCATCTATCCGCAAACACTCAGTCCGATGCCCATTTAGTCCCAGATACTCAGTCCGATGTCCATTCCGTTCCTCAGGCACTCAGTCCAATGTCCATCTAACCGCAGCCACTCAGTCCGATGTCCATCTCTGTTCCTCAGGCGCTCAGTCCGATGTCTATCAACCCCAGACACTCAGTCCGATGTCCATCTATCCCCATGCACTCAATCCGATGTCCATTTCCGTTCCTCAGGTTCTCAGTCCGATGTCCATCTATCCCCAGACACTCAGTCTAATGTCCATTTATCCCCAGACACCCAGTCCGATGTCAAATCTCTGCTCCCCAGGCACATCAGTCTGATGTCTATCTCCGCTCCCCAAGCACTCAGTCTGATGTCCATCTATCCCCAGCCACTCAGTCCGATGTCAATCTATCCCCAAGCACTCAGTCCGCTGTCCATCTCCGATCCCCAGACACTCAGTCCGATATCCATCTAACCCCAGCCACTCAGTCTGATGTCCATCCATCCTCAGGCACTCAGTCCGATGTCCATCTATCCCCAGACACTCAGTCCATGTCCATTTATCCCCAGACACTCAATCCGATGTCCATCTCTGCTCTCCAGGCAGTCAGTCCGATGTCTATCTCCGCTCCCCAGGCACTCAGTCCGATGTCCATCTCTGCTCCCCAGGCACTCAGTCCAATGTCCATCTATCACCAGGAACTCAGTCCAATGTCCATCTATCCCCAGGCACTCAGTCCGATGTTCATCTATCCCAAGACACTCAGACCAATGTCCATCTATCCCCAGGCACTCAGTCCGATGTCCATCCCTGATCCGCAGACAGTCAGTCCTGTGTCCATCTACCCCAGACACTCAGTCCGATGTCCATCTATCCCCAGAGACACAGTCCGATGTACATCTCCGATCCCCAGGCACTCAGTCCGATGTCCATCTATCCCCAAGCACTCAGTCCGATGTCCATCTATCCCCAGATACTCAATCCGAGGTCCATCCCTGACCCCCAGGCACTGAGTCCAATGTCCAACTATCCCCAGGGATTCAGACCAATATCCATCTATCCCCAGACACTCAGTCCGATGTCCACCTATCAACAGGCACTCAGTCTGACATCCATCCCTGATTCCGAGACATTCACTCCCATGTCCATCTATCCTATATTCCCAGACACTCAATCCAACATCCATCTCCGATCCCCGGGCACTCAGTCTGATGTCCATCTATCCCCAGACACACAGTCCGATGTCCATCTAGCCCCAGACACTCAGTCCGATGTCCATTTAACCCCAGACACTCAGTCCGATGTCCATCTATCCCCAGGCACTCAGTCCAATGATCATCTATTCCCAGGCACTCAGTCCGATGTCCATCTCCGTTCCCCAGGCACTCAGTCCAATGTCCATCTATCCTCAGGCACTCAGTCTGATGTCCATCTATCCCCAGGCACTCACTCTGATGTCCACCTATCCCCAGGCACTTAATCCAATGTCCATCTATCCCCAGGCACTCAGTCCGATGTCCATCTATCCCCAGGCACTCAGTCGGATGTCCATCTATCCCCAGACACTCAGTCCGATGTCCGTCTATCCCCAGACACTCAGTCCGATGTCTTTCTATCCCAAAGCATTCAGTCTGGTGTCCATCTGTCCCAGGCACTCAGTCCGCTGTCCATCTCCGATCCCCAGGTACACAGTCCAATGTCGATCTATCCCAGGCACTCAGTCGGTTGTCGAATTCCGATTCCCAGACACTCAGTCCGATTTCCATCTCGCCCAAGACACTCAGTCCGATGTCCATTTATCCCCAGACACTCAGTCCGAGTCCATCTATCCCCAGGCACTCAGTTCGATGTCGATTTCCGCTCCCCAGGCACTCAGTCCGATGTCCATCTATCCTCTATCCCGAGGCGCTCAGTCCGATGTCCATCTATCCCCAGGCTGTCGGTCCAATGTCAATCTATCTCTAGACACTCAGTCCAACGTCCACTTCCGATCCGAAGACACTCAGTCCAATGTCAATCTATCCCCAGACACTCAGTCCAATGATTATCTTTCCCCAGACAGTCAGTGCGATGTCCATCTCCGATCCGCAGACGCTCAGTCCGATGTCCATCGAGCCCCAGACACTCAGTCCGATGTCCATTTAGCCACAGGCACTCAGTCCGATGTCCATTTAACCCCAGACACTCAGTCCGATGTCCATCAATCCCCAGGCACTCAGTCCAATGATCATCTATTCCCAGACACTCAGTCCGATGTCCATCACTGCTCCCCAGATATTCAGTCCGATGTCAATCTATCCCCAGACACTCAATCCAACATCCATCTCCGATCCCCAGGCACTCAGTCTGATGTCCATCTATCCCCAGGCACTCAGTCTGATGTCCACCTATCCCCAGGCACTCAATGCAATGTCCATCTATCCCCAGGCACTCAGTCCGATGTCCATCAATCCCCAGACAGTCAGTCGGATGTCCATCTCCGCTCCCCAGGCACTCAGTCCGATGTCGATTTCCGCTCCCCAGGCACTCTGTCCGATGTCCATCTCCGCTCCCCAGGCACTCAGTCCGATGTCCATCTATCCTCTATCCCGAGGCACTCAGTCCGATGTCCATCTATCCACAGGCTCTCAATCCAATGTTAATCTATCTCCAGACACTCAGTCCAACGTCCATCTCCGATCCGCAGACACTCAGTGCGATGTCCATCAATCCTCTATCCCGAGACACTCAGTCCGATGTCCATCTATCCCAGGCACTCAGTCCGATGTCCATCTCCGATCCGCTGACACTCAGTCCGATTTCCATCTATCCACTATCCCGAGGCACTCAGTCCGTTTTCCATCGATCCCCAGACACTCAGTCTGAAGTCCAGCTATCCCCAGGCACTCAGTCCAATGTTCATCTATCCCCAGACAGTCAGCCCGATGTCCATCTCCGCTCCCCAGGCATTCAGTCCGATGTCGATTTCCGCTTCCCAGGCACTCAGTCCGATGTCCATCTCCGTTCCTCAGGCACTCAGTCCGATGTCCATCTATCCCCAGGCACTCAGTCGGATGTCCATCTATCCCCAGACACTCAGTCCGATGTCCGTCTATCCCCAGACACTCAGTCCGATGTCTCTCTATCCCAAAGCATTCAGTCTGGTGTCCATCTGTCCCAGGCACTCAGTCCGCTGTCCATCTCCGATCCCCAGGCACACAGTCCAATGTCTATCTATACCCAGGCACTCAGTCGGTTGTCGA
The DNA here is from genome assembly GCF_044704955.1 of Pristiophorus japonicus. Taxonomy (NCBI): domain Eukaryota; kingdom Metazoa; phylum Chordata; class Chondrichthyes; family Pristiophoridae; genus Pristiophorus; species Pristiophorus japonicus. Next base: position 141,949,480 of record NC_091982.1, on the reverse strand, counting down.
ACTCCGATTCCCAGACACTCAGTCCGATTTCTATCTCGCCCAAGACACTCAGTCCGATGTCCATTTAGCCCCAGACACTCAGTCCGATGTCCATCTATCCCCAGGCACTCAGTCCGCTATCGTTTTCCGCTCCCCAGGCACTCAGTCCGATGTCCATCTATCCTCTATCCCGAGGCGCTCATCCGATGTCCATCTATCCCCAGGCTCTCGGTCCAATGTCAATCTATCTCCAGACACTCAGTCCAACGTCCACCTCCGATCCGAAGACACTCAGTCCGATGTCCATCTATCCTCTGTCCCGAGGCACTCAGACCGATGTCCATCTATCCTAGGCACTCAGTCCGATGTCAATCTATCCCCAGACTCTCAGTCTGCTGTTCATCTATTCCCAGGCACTCAGTCCGATGTCCATCTAACCGCAGCCACTCAGTCCGATGTCCATCTCTGTTCCTCAGGCGCTCAGTCCGATGTTTATCAACCCCAGACACTCAGTCCGATGTCCATCTATCCCCATGCACTCAATCCGATGTCCATTTCCGTTCCTCAGGTTCTCAGTCCGATGTCCATCTATCCCCAGACACTCAGTCCAATGTCCATTTATCCCCAGACACTCAGTCCGATGTCAAATCTCTGCTCCCCAGGCACATCAGTCTGATGTCTATCTCCGCTCCCCAAGCACTCAGTCTGATGTCCATCTATCCCCAGCCACTCAGTCCGATGTCAATCTATCCCCAAGCACTCAGTCCGCTGTCCATCTCCGATCCCCAGACACTCAGTCCGATATCCATCTAACCCCAGCCACTCAGTCTGATGTCCATCCATCCTCAGGCACTCAGTCCGATGTCCATCTATCCCCAGACACTCAGTCCATGTCCATTTATCCCCAGACACTCAATCCGATGTCCATCTCTGCTCTCCAGGCAGTCAGTCCGATGTCTATCTCCGCTCCCCAGGCACTCAGTCCGATGTCCATCTCTGCTCCCCAGGCACTCAGTCCAATGTCCATCTATCACCAGGAACTCAGTCCAATGTCCATCTATCCCCAGGCACTCAGTCCGATGTTCATCTATCCCAAGACACTCAGACCAATGTCCATCTATCCCCAGGCACTCAGTCCGATGTCCATCCCTGATCCGCAGACAGTCAGTCCTGTGTCCATCTACCCCAGACACTCAGTCCGATGTCCATCTATCCCCAGAGACACAGTCCGATGTACATCTCCGATCCCCGGGCACTCAGTCTGATGTCCATCTATCCCCAGACACACAGTCCGATGTCCATCTAGCCCCAGACACTCAGTCCGATGTCCATTTAACCCCAGACACTCAGTCCGATGTCCATCTATCCCCAGGCACTCAGTCCAATGATCATCTATTCCCAGGCACTCAGTCCGATGTCCATCTCCGTTCCCCAGGCACTCAGTCCAATGTCCATCTATCCTCAGGCACTCAGTCTGATGTCCATCTATCCCCAGGCACTCACTCTGATGTCCACCTATCCCCAGGCACTTAATCCAATGTCCATCTATCCCCAGGCACTCAGTCCGATGTCCATCTATCCCCAGGCACTCAGTCGGATGTCCATCTATCCCCAGACACTCAGTCCGATGTCCGTCTATCCCCAGACACTCAGTCCGATGTCTTTCTATCCCAAAGCATTCAGTCTGGTGTCCATCTGTCCCAGGCACTCAGTCCGCTGTCCATCTCCGATCCCCAGGTACACAGTCCAATGTCGATCTATCCCAGGCACTCAGTCGGTTGTCGAATTCCGATTCCCAGACACTCAGTCCGATTTCCATCTCGCCCAAGACACTCAGTCCGATGTCCATTTATCCCCAGACACTCAGTCCGAGTCCATCTATCCCCAGGCACTCAGTTCGATGTCGATTTCCGCTCCCCAGGCACTCAGTCCGATGTCCATCTATCCTCTATCCCGAGGCGCTCAGTCCGATGTCCATCTATCCCCAGGCTGTCGGTCCAATGTCAATCTATCTCTAGACACTCAGTCCAACGTCCACTTCCGATCCGAAGACACTCAGTCCAATGTCAATCTATCCCCAGACACTCAGTCCAATGATTATCTTTCCCCAGACAGTCAGTGCGATGTCCATCTCCGATCCGCAGACGCTCAGTCCGATGTCCATCGAGCCCCAGACACTCAGTCCGATGTCCATTTAGCCACAGGCACTCAGTCCGATGTCCATTTAACCCCAGACACTCAGTCCGATGTCCATCAATCCCCAGGCACTCAGTCCAATGATCATCTATTCCCAGACACTCAGTCCGATGTCCATCACTGCTCCCCAGATATTCAGTCCGATGTCAATCTATCCCCAGACACTCAATCCAACATCCATCTCCGATCCCCAGGCACTCAGTCTGATGTCCATCTATCCCCAGGCACTCAGTCTGATGTCCACCTATCCCCAGGCACTCAATGCAATGTCCATCTATCCCCAGGCACTCAGTCCGATGTCCATCAATCCCCAGACAGTCAGTCGGATGTCCATCTCCGCTCCCCAGGCACTCAGTCCGATGTCGATTTCCGCTCCCCAGGCACTCTGTCCGATGTCCATCTCCGCTCCCCAGGCACTCAGTCCGATGTCCATCTATCCTCTATCCCGAGGCACTCAGTCCGATGTCCATCTATCCACAGGCTCTCAATCCAATGTTAATCTATCTCCAGACACTCAGTCCAACGTCCATCTCCGATCCGCAGACACTCAGTGCGATGTCCATCAATCCTCTATCCCGAGACACTCAGTCCGATGTCCATCTATCCCAGGCACTCAGTCCGATGTCCATCTCCGATCCGCTGACACTCAGTCCGATTTCCATCTATCCTCTATCCCGAGGCACTCAGTCCGTTTTCCATCGATCCCCAGACACTCAGTCTGAAGTCCAGCTATCCCCAGGCACTCAGTCCAATGTTCATCTATCCCCAGACAGTCAGCCCGATGTCCATCTCCGCTCCCCAGGCATTCAGTCCGATGTCGATTTCCGCTTCCCAGGCACTCAGTCCGATGTCCATCTCCGTTCCTCAGGCACTCAGTCCGATGTCCATCTATCCCCAGGCACTCAGTCGGATGTCCATCTATCCCCAGACACTCAGTCCGATGTCCGTCTATCCCCAGACACTCAGTCCGATGTCTCTCTATCCCAAAGCATTCAGTCTGGTGTCCATCTGTCCCAGGCACTCAGTCCGCTGTCCATCTCCGATCCCCAGGCACACAGTCCAATGTCTATCTATACCCAGGCACTCAGTCGGTTGTCGAACTCCGATTCCCAGACACTCAGTCCGATTTCTATCTCGCCCAAGACACTCAGTCCGATGTCCATTTAGCCCCAGACACTCAGTCCGATGTCCATCTATCCCCAGGCACTCAGTCCGCTATCGTTTTCCGCTCCCCAGGCACTCAGTCCGATGTCCATCTATCCTCTATCCCGAGGCGCTCATCCGATGTCCATCTATCCCCAGGCTCTCGGTCCAATGTCAATCTATCTCCAGACACTCAGTCCAACGTCCACCTCCGATCCGAAGACACTCAGTCCGATGTCCATCTATCCTCTGTCCCGAGGCACTCAGACCGATGTCCATCTATCCTAGGCACTCAGTCCGATGTCAATCTATCCCCAGACTCTCAGTCTGCTGTTCATCTATTCCCAGGCACTCAGTCCGATGTCCATCTAACCGCAGCCACTCAGTCCGATGTCCATCTCTGTTCCTCAGGCGCTCAGTCCGATGTTTATCAACCCCAGACACTCAGTCCGATGTCCATCTATCCCCATGCACTCAATCCGATGTCCATTTCCGTTCCTCAGGTTCTCAGTCCGATGTCCATCTATCCCCAGACACTCAGTCCAATGTCCATTTATCCCCAGACACTCAGTCCGATGTCAAATCTCTGCTCCCCAGGCACATCAGTCTGATGTCTATCTCCGCTCCCCAAGCACTCAGTCTGATGTCCATCTATCCCCAGCCACTCAGTCCGATGTCAATCTATCCCCAAGCACTCAGTCCGCTGTCCATCTCCGATCCCCAGACACTCAGTCCGATATCCATCTAACCCCAGCCACTCAGTCTGATGTCCATCCATCCTCAGGCACTCAGTCCGATGTCCATCTATCCCCAGACACTCAGTCCATGTCCATTTATCCCCAGACACTCAATCCGATGTCCATCTCTGCTCTCCAGGCAGTCAGTCCGATGTCTATCTCCGCTCCCCAGGCACTCAGTCCGATGTCCATCTCTGCTCCCCAGGCACTCAGTCCAATGTCCATCTATCACCAGGAACTCAGTCCAATGTCCATCTATCCCCAGGCACTCAGTCCGATGTTCATCTATCCCAAGACACTCAGACCAATGTCCATCTATCCCCAGGCACTCAGTCCGATGTCCATCCCTGATCCGCAGACAGTCAGTCCTGTGTCCATCTACCCCAGACACTCAGTCCGATGTCCATCTATCCCCAGAGACACAGTCCGATGTACATCTCCGATCCCCAGGCACTCAGTCCGATGTCCATCTATCCCCAAGCACTCAGTCCGATGTCCATCTATCCCCAGATACTCAATCCGAGGTCCATCCCTGACCCCCAGGCACTGAGTCCAATGTCCAACTATCCCCAGGGATTCAGACCAATATCCATCTATCCCCAGACACTCAGTCTGATGTCCACCTATCAACAGGCACTCAGTCTGACATCCATCCCTGATTCCGAGACATTCACTCCCATGTCCATCTATCCTATATTCCCAGACACTCAATCCAACATCCATCTCCGATCCCCGGGCACTCAGTCTGATGTCCATCTATCCCCAGACACACAGTCCGATGTCCATCTAGCCCCAGACACTCAGTCCGATGTCCATTTAACCCCAGACACTCAGTCCGATGTCCATCTATCCCCAGGCACTCAGTCCAATGATCATCTATTCCCAGGCACTCAGTCCGATGTCCATCTCCGTTCCCCAGGCACTCAGTCCAATGTCCATCTATCCTCAGGCACTCAGTCTGATGTCCATCTATCCCCAGGCACTCAGTCTGATGTCCACCTATCCCCAGGCACTTAATCCAATGTCCATCTATACCCAGGCACTCAGTCCGATGTCCATCTATCCCCAGGCACTCAGTCGGATGTCCATCTATCCCCAGACACTCAGTCCGATGTCCGTCTATCCCCAGACACTCAGTCCGATGTCTCTCTATCCCAAAGCATTCAGTCTGGTGTCCATCTGTCCCAGGCACTCAGTCCGCTGTCCATCTCCGATCCCCAGGTACACAGTCTAAAGTCGATCTATCCCCAGGCACTCAGTCGGTTGTCGAATTCCGATTCCCAGACACTCAGTCCGATTTCCATCTCGCCCAAGACACTCAGTCCGATGTCCATTTATCCGCAGACACTCAGTCCGAGTCCATCTATCCCCAGGCATTTAGTTCGATGTCGATTTCCGCTCCCCAGGCACTCAGTCCGATGTCCATCTATCCTCTATCCCGAGGCGCTCAGTCCGATGTCCATCTATCCCCAGGCTGTCGGTCCAATGTCAATCTATCTCTAGACACTCAGTCCAATGTCCACCTCCGATCCGAAGACACTCAGTCCAATGTCAATCTATCCCCAGACAGTCAGTGCGATGTCCATCTCCGATCCGCAGACGCTCAGTCCGATGTCCATCGAGCCCCAGACACTCAGTCCGATGTCCATTTAGCCACAGGCACTCAGCCTGATGTCCATCTATCCCCGGGCACTCAGTCTGATGTCCATCTATCCCCAGACACACAGTCCGATGTCCATCTAGCCCCAGACACTCAGTCCGATGTCCATTTAACCCCAGACACTCAGTCCGATGTCCATCAATCCCCAGGCACTCAGTCCAATGATCATCTATTCCCAGGCACTCAGTCCGATGTCCATCACTGCTCCCCAGATACTCAGTCCGATGTCAATCTATCCCCAGACACTCAATCCAACATCCATCTCCGATCCCCAGGCACTCAGTCTGATGTCCATCTATCCCCAGGCACTCAGTCTGATGTCCACCTATCCCCAGGCACTCAATGCAATGTCCATCTATCCCCAGGCACTCAGTCCGATGTCCATCAATCCCCAGACAGTCAGTCGGATGTCCATCTCCGCTCCCCAGGCACTCAGTCCGATGTCGATTTCCGCTCCCCAGGCACTCAGTCCGATGTCCATCTCCGCTCCCCAGGCACTCAGTCCGATGTCCATCTATCCTCTATCCCGAGGCACTCAGTCCGATGTCCATCTATCCACAGGCTCTCAATCCAATGTTAATCTATCTCCAGACACTCAGTCCGATGTCCACCTCCGATCCGCTGACACTCAGTCCGATTTCCATCTATCCTCTATCCCGAGGCACTCAGTCCGTTTTCCATCGATCCCCAGACACTCAGTCTGAAGTCCAGCTATCCCCAGGCACTCAGTCCAATGTTCATCTATCCCCAGACAGTCAGCCCGATGTCCATCTCCGCTCCCCAGGCATTCAGTCCGATGTCGATTTCCGCTTCCCAGGCACTCAGTCCGATGTCCATCTCCGTTCCTCAGGCACTCAGTCCGATGTCCGTCTATCCCCAGACACTCAGTCCGATGTCTCTCTATCCCAAAGCATTCAGTCTGGTGTCCATCTGTCCCAGGCACTCAGTCCGCTGTCCATCTCCGATCCCCAGGCACACAGTCCAATGTCTATCTATACCCAGGCACTCAGTCGGTTGTCGAACTCCGATTCCCAGACACTCAGTCCGATTTCCATCTCGCCCAAGACACTCAGTCCGATGTCCATTTAGCCCCAGACACTCAGTCCGATGTCCATCTAGCCCCAGGCACTCAGTCCGCTATCGTTTTCCGCTCCCCAGGCACTCAGTCCGATGTCCATCTATCCTCTATCCTGAGGCGCTCATCCGATGTCCATCTATCCCCAGGCTCTCGGTCCAATGTCAATCTATCTCCAGAAACTCAGTCCAACGTCCACCTCCGATCCGAAGACACTCAGTCCGATGTCCATCTATCCTCTGTCCCGAGGCACTCAGACCGATGTCCATCTATCCTAGGCACTCAGTCCGATGTCAATCTATCCCCAGACTCTCAGTCTGATGTTCATCTATTCCCAGGCACTCAGTCCGATGTCCACCTCCGATCCGGAGACACTCAGTCCGATGTACATCTATCCTCTATCCCAAGGCACTCAGTCCGATGTCCATTGATCCCCAGACACTCAGTCCGAAGTCCAGCTATCCCCAGGCACTCAGTCCAATGTCAATCTATCCCCAGACACTCAGTCCAATGATTATCTTTCCCCAGACAGTCAGTCCGATGTCCATCTCCGATCCGCAGACGCTCAGTCCGATGTCCATCGAGCCCCAGACACTCAGTCCGATGTACATTTAGCCCCAGGCACTCAACCTGATGTCCATCTATCCCCGGGCACTCAGTCTGATGTCCATTTAACCCCAGACACTCAGTCCGATGTCCATCTATCCCCAGGCACTCAGTCCAATGATCATCTATTCCCAGGCACTCAGTCCGATGTCCATCACTGCTCCCCAGATACTCAGTCCGATGTCAATCTATCCCCAGACACTCAATCCAACATCCATCTCCGATCCCCGGGCACTCAGTCTGGTGTCCATCTATCCCCAGGCACTCAGTCCGCTATCGTTTTCCGCTCCCCAGGCACTCAGTCCGATGTCCATCTATCCTCTATCCCGAGGCGCTCATCCGATGTCCATCTATCCCCAGGCTCTCGGTCCAATGTCAATCTATCTCCAGACACTCAGTCCAACGTCCACCTCCGATCCGAAGACACTCAGTCCGATGTCCATCTATCCTCTGTCCCGAGGCACTCAGACCGATGTCCATCTATCCTAGGCACTCAGTCCGATGTCAATCTATCCCCAGACTCTCAGTCTGATGTTCATCTATTCCCAGGCACTCAGTCCGATGTCCACCTCCGATCCGGAGACACTCAGTCCGATGTACATCTATCCTCTATCCCAAGGCACTCAGTCCGATTTCCATCGATCCCCAGACACTCAGTCCGAAGTCCAGCTATCCCCAGGCACTCAGTCCAATGTCAATCTATCCACAGACACTCAGTCCAATGATTATCTTTCCCCAGACAGTCAGTCCGATGTCCATCTCCGATCCGCAGACGCTCAGTCCGATGTCCATCGAGCCCCAGACACTCAGTCCGATGTACATTTAGCCCCAGGCACTCAACCTGATGTCCATCTATCCCCGGGCACTCAGTCTGATGTCGATTTAACCCCAGACACTCAGTCCGATGTCCATCTATCCCCAGGCACTCAGTCCAATGATCATCTATTCCCAGGCACTCAGTCCGATGTCCATCACTGCTCCCCAGATACTCAGTCCGATGTCAATCTATCCCCAGACACTCAATCCAACATCCATCTCCGATCCCCGGGCACTCAGTCTGATGTCCATCTATCCCCAGACACACAGTCCGATGTCCATCTAGCCCCAGACACTCAGTCCGATGTCCATTTAACCCCAGACACTCAGTCCGATGTCCATCTATCCCCAGGCACTCAGTCCAATGATCATCTATTCCCAGGCACTCAGTCCGATGTCCATCACTGCTCCCCAGATACTCAGTCCGATGTCAATCTATCCCCAGACACTCAATCCAACATCCATCTCCGATCCCCGGGCACTCAGTCTGATGTCCATCTATCCCCAGACACACAGTCCGATGTCCATCTAGCCCCAGACACTCAGTCTGATGTCCATCTATCCCCAGACACACAGTCCGATGTCCATCTATCCCCAGGCACTCAGTCCAATGATCATCTATTCCGAGGCACTCAGTCCGATGTCCATCTCCGTTCCCCAGGCACTCAGTCCAATGTCCATCTATCCCCAGGCACTCAGTCTGATGTCCATCTATCCCCAGGCACTCAGTCTGATTTCCACCTATCCCCAGGCACTTAATCCAATGTCCATCTATCCCCAGGCACTCAGTCCGATGTCCATCTATCCCCAGGCACTCAGTCGGATGTCCATCTATTCCCAGACACTCAGTCCGATGTCCGTCTATCCCCAGACACTCAGTCCGATGTCTCTCTATCCCAAAGCATTCAGTCTGGTGTCCATCTGTCCCAGGCACTCAGTCCGCTGTCCATCTCCGATCCCCAGGTACACAGTCCAATGTCAATCTATCCCCAGGCACTCAGTCGGTTGTCGAACTCCGATTCCCAGACACTCAGTCCGATTTCCATCTCGCCCAAGACACTCAGTCCGATGTTCATTTAGCCCCAGACACTCAGTCCGAGTCCATCTATCCCCAGGCACTCAGTCCGATGTCGATTTCCGCTCCCCAGGCACTCAGTCCGATGTCCATCTATCCTCTATCCCGAGGCGCTCAGTCCGATGTCCATCTATCCCCAGGCTCTCGGTCCAATGTCAATCTATCTCCAGACACTCAGTCCAACGTCCACCTCCGATCCGAAGACACTCAGTCCGATGTCCATCTATCCTCCGATCCGGAGACACTCAGTCCGATGTACATCTGTCCTCTATCCCAAGGCACTCAGTCCGATTTCCATCGATCCCCAGACACTCAGTCCGATGTCCATTTAGCCCCAGGCACTCAGCCTGATGTCCATCTATCCCCGGGCACTCAGTCTGATGTCCATCTATCCCCAGACACACAGTCCGATATCCATCTAGCCCCAGACACTCAGTCCGATGTCTATTTAACCCCAGACACTCAGTCCGATGTCCATCTATCCCCAGGCACTCAGTCCAATGATCATCTATTCCCAGGCACTCAGTCCGATGTCCATCACTGCTCCCCAGATACTCAGTCCGATGTCAATCTATCCCCAGACACTCAATCCAACATCCATCTCCGATCCCCAGGCACTCAGTCTGATGTCCATCTATCCCCAGGCACTCAGTCTGATGTCCACCTATCCCCAGGCACTCAATGCAATGTCCATCTATCCCCAGGCACTCAGTCCGATGTCCATCAATCCCCAGACAGTCAGTCGGATGTCCATCTCCGCTCCCCAGGCACTCAGTCCGATGTCGATTTCCGCTCCCCAGGCACTCAGTCCGATGTCCATCTATCCCCAGGCACTCAGTCCGATGTCCTTCTTCGCTCCCCAGGCACTCAGTCCGATGTCCATCTATCCCCAGGCACTCAGTCCAATGTCAATCTATCCCCAGACACTCAGTCCAATGATTATCTATCCCCAGACAGTCAGTCCGATGTCCATCTCCGATCCGCAGACGCTCAGTCCGATGTCCATCGAGCCCCAGACACTCAGTCCGATGTCCATTTAGCCCCAGGCACTCAGCCTGATGTCCATCTATCCCCGGGCACTCAGTCCAATGTCCATCTATCCCCAGACACACAGTCCGATGTCCAGTTAGCCCCAGACACTCAGTCCGATGTCCATTTAACCCCAGACACTCAGTCCGATGTCCATCTATCCCCAGGCACTCAGTCCAATGATCATCTATTCCCAGACACTCAGTCCGATGTCCATCACTGCTCCCCAGATACTCAGTCCGATGTCAATCTATCCCCAGATACTCAATCCAACATCCATCTCCGATCCCCAGGCACTCAGTCCGATGTCCATCTATCACCAGACACTCAGTCCGATGTCCATCTCCGTTCCCCAGGCACTCAGTCCAATGTCCATCTATCCCCAGGCACTCAGTCTGATGTCCACCTATCCCCAGGCAGTTAATCCAATGTCCATCCTCCCCAGGCACTCAGTCCGATGTCCATCTATCCCCAGACTCTCAATCCAACATCCATCTCCGATCCCCAGGCACTCAGTCTGATGTCCATCTATCCCCAGGCACTCAGTCTGATGTCCACCTATCCCCAGGCACTCAATGCAATGTCCATCTATCCCCAGGCACTCAGTCCGATGTCCATCAATCCCCAGACAGTCAGTCGGATGTCCATCTCCGCTCCCCAGGCACTCAGTCCGATGTCGATTTCCGCTCCCCAGGCACTCAGTCCGATGTCCATCTCCGCTCCCCAGGCACTCAGGCCGATGTCCATCTATCCTCTATCCCGAGGCACTCAGTCCGATGTCCATCTATCCACAGGCTCTCAATCCAATGTTAATCTATCTCCAGACACTCAGTCCAACGTCCATCTCCGATCCGCAGACACTCAGTCCGATGTCCATCAATCCTCTATCCCGAGACACTCAGTCCGATGTCCATCTATCCCAGGCACTCAGTCCGATGTCCACCTCCGATCCGCTGACACTCAGTCCGATTTCCATCTATCCTCTATCCCGAGGCACTCAGTCCGTTTTCCATCGATCCCCAGACACTCAGTCTGAAGTCCAGCTATCCCCAGGCACTCAGTCCAATGTTCATCTATCCCCAGACAGTCAGCCCGATGTCCATCTCCGCTCCCCAGGCATTCAGTCCGATGTCGATTTCCGCTTCCCAGGCACTCAGTCCGATGTCCATCTCCGTTCCTCAGGCACTCAGTCCGATGTCCATCTATCCCCAGGCACTCAGTCGGATGTCCATCTATCCCCAGACACTCAGTCCGATGTCCGTCTATCCCCAGACACTCAGTCCGATGTCTCTCTATCCCAAAGCATTCAGTCTGGTGTCCATCTGTCCCAGGCACTCAGTCCGCTGTCCATCTCCGATCCCCAGGCACACAGTCCAATGTCTATCTATACCCAGGCACTCAGTCGGTTGTCGAACTCCGATTCCCAGACACTCAGTCCGATTTCCATCTCGCCCAAGGCACTCAGTCCGATGTCCATTAAGACCCAGACACTCAGTCCGATGTCCATCTATCCCCAGGCACTCAGTCCGCTATCGTTTTCCGCTCCCCAGGCACTCAGTCCGATGTCCATCTATCCTCTATCCCGAGGCGCTCATCCGATGTCCATCTATCCCCAGGCTCTCGGTCCAATGTCAATCTATCTCCAGACACTCAGTCCAACGTCCACCTCCGATCCGAAGACACTCAGTCCGATGTCCATCTATCCTCTGTCCCGAGGCACTCAGACCGATGTCCATCTATCCTAGGCACTCAGTCCGATGTCAATCTATCCCCAGACTCTCAGTCTGATGTTCATCTATTCCCAGGCACTCAGTCCGATGTCCACCTCCGATCCGGAGACACTCAGTCCGATGTACATCTATCCTCTATCCCAAGGCACTCAGTCCGATTTCCATCGATCCCCAGACACTCAGTCCGAAGTCCAGCAATCCCCAGGCACTCAGTCCAATGTCAATCTATCCCCAGACACTCAGTCCAATGATTATCTTTCCCCAGACAGTCAGTCCGATGTCCATCTCCGATCCGCAGACGCTCAGTCCGATGTCCATCGAGCCCCAGACACTCAGTCCGATGTCCATTTAGCCCCAGGCACTCAACCTGATGTCCATCTATCCCCGGGCACTCAGTCTGATGTCCATTTAACCCCAGACACTCAGTCCGATGTCCATCTATCCTAGGCACTCAGTCCGATGTCAATCTATCCGCAGACTCTCAGTCTGCTGTTCATCTATTCCCAGGCACTCAGTCCGATGTCCATCTAACCGCAGCCACTCAGTCCGATGTCCATCTCTGTTCCTCAGGCGCTCAGTCCGATGTCTATCAACCCCAGACACTCAGTCCGATGTCCATCTATCCCCATGCACTCAATCCGATGTCCATTTCCGTTCCTCAGGTTCTCAGTCCGATGTCCATCTATCCCCAGACACTCAGTCCAATGTCCATTTATCCCCAGACACTCAGTCCGATGTCAAATTTCTGCTCCCCAGGCACATCAGTCTGATGTCTATCTCCGCTCCCCAAGCACTCAGTCTGATGTCCATCTATCCCCAGCCACTCAGTCCGATGTCAATCTATCCCCAAGCACTCAGTCCGCTGTCCATCTCCGATCCCCAGACACTCAGTCCGATATCCATCTAACCCCAGCCACTCAGTCTGATGTCCATCCATTCTCAGGCACTCAGTCCGATGTCCATCTATCCCCAGACACTCAGTCCATGTCCATTTATCCCCAGACACTCAATCCGATGTCCATCTCTGCTCTCCAGGCAGTCAGTCCGATGTCTATCTCCGCTCCCCAGGCACTCAGTCCGATGTCCATCTCTGCACCCCAGGCACTCAGTCCAATGTCCATCTATCACCAGGAACTCAGTCCAATGTCCATCTATCCCCAGGCACTCAGTCCGATGTTCATCTATCCCAAGACACTCAGACCAATGTCCATCTATCCCCAGGCACTCAGTCCGATGTCCATCCCTGATCCGCAGACAGTCAGTCCTGTGTCCATCTACCCCAGACACTCAGTCCGATGTCCATCTATCTCCAGAGACACAGTCCGATGTACATCTCCGATCCCCAGGCACTCAGTCCGATGTCCATCTATCCCCAAGCACTCAGTCCGATGTCCATCTATCCCCAGATACTCAATCCGAGGTCCATCCCTGACCCCCAGGCACTGAGTCCAATGTCCAACTATCCCCAGGGATTCAGACCAATATCCATCTATCCCCAGACACTCAGTCTGATGTCCACCTATCAACAGGCACTCAGTCTGACATCCATCCCTGATTCCGAGACATTCACTCCCATGTCCATCTATCCTATATTCCCAGACACTCAATCCAACATCCATCTCCGATCCCCGGGCACTCAGTCTGATGTCCATCTATCCCCAGACACACAGTCCGATGTCCATCTAGCCCCAGACACTCAGTCCGATGTCCATTTAACCCCAGACACTCAGTCCGATGTCCATCTATCCCCAGGCACTCAGTCCAATGATCATCTATTCCCAGGCACTCAGTCCGATGTCCATCACTGCTCCCCAGATACTCAGTCCGATGTCAATCTATCCCCAGACACTCAATCCAACATCCATCTCCGATCCCCGGGCACTCAGTCTGATGTCCATCTATCCCCAGACACACAGTCCGATGTCCATCTAGCCCCAGACACTCAGTCTGATGTCCATCTATCCCCAGACACACAGTCCGATGTCCATCTATCCCCAGGCACTCAGTCCAATGATCATCTATTCCGAGGCACTCAGTCCGATGTCCATCTCCGTTCCCCAGGCACTCAGTCCAATGTCCATCTATCCCCAGGCACTCAGTCTGATGTCCATCTATCCCCAGGCACTCAGTCTGATTTCCACCTATCCCCAGGCACTTAATCCAATGTCCATCTATCCCCAGGCACTCAGTCCGATGTCCATCTATCCCCAGGCACTCAGTCGGATGTCCATCTATTCCCAGACACTCAGTCCGATGTCCGTCTATCCCCAGACACTCAGTCCGATGTCTCTCTATCCCAAAGCATTCAGTCTGGTGTCCATCTGTCCCAGGCACTCAGTCCGCTGTCCATCTCCGATCCCCAGGTACACAGTCCAATGTCGATCTATCCCCAGGCACTCAGTCGGTTGTCGAACTCCGATTCCCAGACACTCAGTCCGATTTCCATCTCGCCCAAGACACTCGGTCCGATGTTCATTTAGCCCCAGACACTCAGTCCGAGTCCATCTATCCCCAGGCACTCAGTCCGATGTCGATTTCCGCTCCCCAGGCACTCAGTCCGATGTCCATCTATCCTCTATCCCGAGGCGCTCAGTCCGATGTCCATCTATCCCCAGGCTCTCGGTCCAATGTCAATCTATCTCCAGACACTCAGTCCAACGTCCACCTCCGATCCGAAGACACTCAGTCCGATGTCCATCTATCCTCCGATCCGGAGACACTCAGTCCGATGTACATCTGTCCTCTATCCCAAGGCACTCAGTCCGATTTCCATCGATCCCTAGACACTCAGTCCGAAGTCCAGCTATCCCCAGGCACTCAGTCCAATGTCAATCTATCCCCAGACACTCAGTCCGATGTCCATCTCCGATCCGCAGACGCTCAGTCCGATGTCCATCGAGCCCCAGACACTCAGTCCGATGTCCATTTAGCCCCAGGCACTCAGCCTGATGTCCATCTATCCCCGGGCACTCAGTCTGATGTCCATCTATCCCCAGACACACAGTCCGATGTCCATCTATCCCCAGGCACTCAGTCCAATGATCATCTATTCCCAGGCACTCAGTCCGATGTCCATCACTGCTCCCCAGATACTCAGTCCGATGTCAATCTATCCCCAGACACTCAATCCAACATCCATCTCCGATCCCCAGGCACTCAGTCTGATGTCCATCTATCCCCAGGCACTCAGTCTGATGTCCACCTATCCCCAGGCACTCAATGCAATGTCCATCTATCCCCAGGCACTCAGTCCGATGTCCATCAATCCCCAGACAGTCAGTCGGATGTCCATCTCCGCTCCCCAGGCACTCAGTCCGATGTAGATTTCCGCTCCCCAGGCACTCAGTCCGATGTCCATCTATCCCCAGGCACTCAGTCCGATGTCCATCTTCGCTCCCCAGGCACTCAGTCCGATGTCCATCTATCCCCAGGCACTCAGTCCAATGTCAATCTATCCCCAGACACTCAGTCCAATGATTATCTATCCCCAGACAGTCAGTCCGATGTCCATCTCCGATCCGCAGACGCTCAGTCCGATGTCCATCGAGCCCCAGACACTCAGTCCGATGTCCATTTAGCCCCAGGCACTCAGCCTGATGTCCATCTATCCCCGGGCACTCAGTCCAATGTCCATCTATCCCCAGACACACAGTCCGATGTCCAGTTAGCCCCAGACACTCAGTCCGATGTCCATTTAACCCCAGACACTCAGTCCGATGTCCATCTATCCCCAGGCACTCAGTCCAATGATCATCTATTCCCAGACACTCAGTCCGATGTCCATCACTGCTCCCCAGATACTCAGTCCGATGTCAATCTATCCCCAGATACTCAATCCAACATCCATCTCCGATCCCCAGGCACTCAGTCCGATGTCCATCTATCACCAGACACTCAGTCCGATGTCCATCTCCGTTCCCCAGGCACTCAGTCCAATGTCCATCTATCCCCAGGCACTCAGTCTGATGTCCACCTATCCCCAGGCAGTTAATCCAATGTCCATCCTCCCCAGGCACTCAGTCCGATGTCCATCTATCCCCAGACTCTCAATCCAACATCCATCTCCGATCCCCAGGCACTCAGTCTGATGTCCATCTATCCCCAGGCACTCAGTCTGATGTCCACCTATCCCCAGGCACTCAATGCAATGTCCATCTATCCCCAGGCACTCAGTCCGATGTCCATCAATCCCCAGACAGTCAGTCGGATGTCCATCTCCGCTCCCCAGGCACTCAGTCCGATGTCGATTTCCGCTCCCCAGGCACTCAGTCCGATGTCCATCTCCGCTCCCCAGGCACTCAGGCCGATGTCCATCTATCCTCTATCCCGAGGCACTCAGTCCGATGTCCATCTATCCACAGGCTCTCAATCCAATGTTAATCTATCTCCAGACACTCAGTCCAACGTCCATCTCCGATCCGCAGACACTCAGTCCGATGTCCATCAATCCTCTATCCCGAGACACTCAGTCCGATGTCCATCTATCCCAGGCACTCAGTCCGATGTCCACCTCCGATCCGCTGACACTCAGTCCGATTTCCATCTATCCTCTATCCCGAGGCACTCAGTCCGTTTTCCATCGATCCCCAGACACTCAGTCTGAAGTCCAGCTATCCCCAGGCACTCAGTCCAATCTTCATCTATCCCCAGACAGTCAGCCCGATGTCCATCTCCGCTCCCCAGGCATTCAGTCCGATGTCGATTTCCGCTTCCCAGGCACTCAGTCGGATGTCCATCTCCGCTCCCCAGGCACTCAGTCCGATGTCGATTTCCGCTCCCCAGGCACTCAGTCCGATGTCCATCTCCGCTCCCCAGGCACTCAGGCCGATGTCCATCTATCCTCTATCCCGAGGCACTCAGTCCGATGTCCATCTATCCACAGGCTCTCAATCCAATGTTAATCTATCTCCAGACACTCAGTCCAACGTCCATCTCCGATCCGCAGACACTCAGTCCGATGTCCATCAATCCTCTATCCCGAGACACTCAGTCCGATGTCCATCTATCCCAGGCACTCAGTCCGATGTCCACCTCCGATCCGCTGACACTCAGTCCGATTTCCATCTATCCTCTATCCCGAGGCACTCAGTCCGTTTTCCATCGATCCCCAGACACTCAGTCTGAAGTCCAGCTATCCCCAGGCACTCAGTCCAATGTTCATCTATCCCCAGACAGTCAGCCCGATGTCCATCTCCGCTCCCCAGGCATTCAGTCCGATGTCGATTTCAGCTTCCCAGGCACTCAGTCCGATGTCCATCTCCGTTCCTCAGGCACTCAGTCCGATGTCCATCTATCCCCAGGCACTCAGTCGGATGTCCATCTATCCCCAGACACTCAGTCCGATGTCCGTCTATCCCCAGACACTCAGTCCGATGTCTCTCTATCCCAAAGCATTCAGTCTGGTGTCCATCTGTCCCAGGCACTCAGTCCGCTGTCCATCTCCGATCCCCAGGCACACAGTCCAATGTCTATCTATACCCAGGCACTCAGTCGGTTGTCGAACTCCGATTCCCAGACACTCAGTCCGATTTCCATCTCGCCCAAGACACTCAGTCCGATGTCCATTTAGACCCAGACACTCAGTCCGATGTCCATCTATCCCCAGGCACTCAGTCCGCTATCGTTTTCCGCTCCCCAGGCACTCAGTCCGATGTCCATCTATCCTCTATCCCGAGGCGCTCATCCGATGTCCATCTATCCCCAGGCTCTCGGTCCAATGTCAATCTATCTCCAGACACTCAGTCCAACGTCCACCTCCGATCCGAAGACACTCAGTCCGATGTCCATCTATCCTCTGTCCCGAGGCACTCAGACCGATGTCCATCTATCCTAGGCACTCAGTCCGATGTCAATCTATCCCCAGACTCTCAGTCTGATGTTCATCTATTCCCAGGCACTCAGTCCGATGTCCACCTCCGATCCGGAGACACTCAGTCCGATGTACATCTATCCTCTATCCCAAGGCACTCAGTCCGATTTCCATCGATCCCCAGACACTCAGTCCGAAGTCCAGCAATCCCCAGGCACTCAGTCCAATGTCAATCTATCCCCAGACACTCAGTCCAATGATTATCTTTCCCCAGACAGTCAGTCCGATGTCCATCTCCGATCCGCAGACGCTCAGTCCGATGTCCATCGAGCCCCAGACACTCAGTCCGATGTCCATTTAGCCCCAGGCACTCAACCTGATGTCCATCTATCCCCGGGCACTCAGTCTGATGTCCATTTAACCCCAGACACTCAGTCCGATGTCCATCTATCCCCAGGCACTCAGTCCAATGATCATCTATTCCCAGGCACTCAGTCCGATGTCCATCACTGCTCCCCAGATACTCAGTCCGATGTCAATCTATCCCCAGACACTCAATCCAACATCCATCTCCGATCCCCGGGCACTCAGTCTGATGTCCATCTATCCCCAGACACACAGTCCGATGTCCATCTAGCCCCAGACACTCAGTCCGATGTCCATTTAACCCCAGACACTCAGTCCGATGTCCATCTATCCCCAGGCACTCAGTCCAATGATCATCTATTCCCAGGCACTCAGTCCGATGTCCATCTCCGTTCCCCAGGCACTCAGTCCAATGTCCATCTATCCCCAGGCACTCAGTCTGATGTCCATCTATCCCCAGGCACTCAGTCTGATGTCCACCTATCCCCAGGCACTTAATCCAATGTCCATCTATCCCCAGGCACTCAGTCCGATGTCCATCTATCCCCAGGCACTCAGTCGGATGTCCATCTATTCCCAGACACTCAGTCCGATGTCCGTCTATCCCCAGACACTCAGTCCGATGTCTCTCTATCCCAAAGCATTCCGTCTGGTGTCCATCTGTCCCAGGCACTCAGTCCGCTGTCCATCTCCGATCCCCAGGTACACAGTCCAATGTCGATCTATCCCCAGGCACTCAGTCGGTTGTCGAACTCCGATTCCCAGACACTCAGTCCGATTTCCATCTCGCCCAAGACACTCAGTCCGATGTTCATTTAGCCCCAGACACTCAGTCCGAGTCCATCTATCCCCAGGCACTCAGTCCGATGTCGATTTCCGCTCCCCAGGCACTCAGTCCGATGTCCATCTATCCTCTATCCCGAGACACTCAGTCCGATGTCCATCTATCCTCCGATCCGGAGACACTCAGTCCGATGTACATCTGTCCTCTATCCCAAGGCACTCAGTCCGATTTCCATAGATCCCCAGACACTCAGTCCGAAGTCCAGCTATCCCCAGGCACTCAGTCCAATGTCAATCTATCCCCAGACACTCAGTCCGATGTCCATCTCCGATCCGCAGACGCTCAGTCCGATGTCCATCGAGCCCCAGACACTCAGTCCGATGTCCATTTAGCCCCAGGCACTCAGCCTGATGACCATCTATCCCCGGGCACTCAGTCTGATGTCCATCTATCCCCAGACACACAGTCCGATGTCCATCTAGCCCCAGACACTCAGTCCGATGTCCATTTAACCCCAGACACTCAGTCCGATGTCCATCTATCCCCAGGCACTCAGTCCAATGATCATCTATTCCCAGGCACTCAGTCCGATATCCATCACTGCTCCCCAGATACTCAGTCCGATGTCAATCTATCCCCAGACACTCAATCCAACATCCATCTCCGATCCCCAGGCACTCAGTCTGATGTCCATCTATCCCCAGGCACTCAGTCTGATGTCCACCTATCCCCAGGCACTCAATGCAATGTCCATCTATCCCCAGGCACTCAGTCCGATGTCCATCAATCCCCAGACAGTCAGTCGGATGTCCATCTCCGCTCCCCAGGCACTCAGTCCGATGTCGATTTCCGCTCCCCAGGCACTCAGTCCGATGTCCATCTATCCCCAGGCACTCAGTCCGATGTCCATCTTCGCTCCCCAGGCACTCAGTCCGATGTCCATCTATCCCCAGGCACTCAGTCCAATGTGAATCTATCCCCAGACACTCAGTCCAATGATTATCTATCCCCAGACAGTCAGTCCGATGTCCATCTCCGATCCGCAGACGCTCAGTCCGATGTCCATCGAGCCCCAGACACTCAGTCCGATGTCCATTTAGCCCCAGGCACTCAGCCTGATGTCCATCTATCCCCGGGCACTCAGTCCAATGTCCATCTATCCCCAGACACACAGTCCGATGTCCAGTTAGCCCCAGACACTCAGTCCGATGTCCATTTAACCCCAGACACTCAGTCCGATGTCCATCTATCCCCAGGCACTCAGTCCAATGATCATCTATTCCCAGGCACTCAGTCCGATGTCCATCACTGCTCCCCAGATACTCAGTCCGATGTCAATCTATCCCCAGACACTCAATCCAACATCCATCTCCGATCCCCAGGCACTCAGTCTGATGTCCATCTATCCCCAGGCACTCAGTCTGATGTCCACCTATCCCCAGGCACTCAATGCAATGTCCATCTATCCCCAGGCACTCAGTCCGATGTCCATCAATCCCCAGACAGTCAGTCGGATGTCCATCTCCGCTCCCCAGGCACTCAGTCCGATGTCGATTTCCGCTCCCCAGGCACTCAGTCCGTTGTCCATCTCCGCTCCCCAGGCACTCAGTCCGATGTCCATCTATCCTCTATCCCGAGGCACTCAGTCCGATGTCCATCTATCCACAGGCTCTCAATCCAATGTTAATCTATCTCCAGACACTCAGTCCAACGTCCATCTCCGATCCGCAGACACTCAGTCCGATGTCCATCAATCCTCTATCCCGAGACACTCAGTCCGATGTCCATCTATCCCAGGCACTCAGTCCGATGTCCACCTCCGATCCGCTGACACTCAGTCCGATTTCCATCTATCCTCTATCCCGAGGCACTCAGTCCGTTTTCCATCGATCCCCAGACACTCAGTCTGAAGTCCAGCTATCCTCAGGCACTCAGTCCAATGTTCATCTATCCCCAGACAGTCAGCCCGATGTCCATCTCCGCTCCCCAGGCATTCAGTCCGATGTCGATTTCCGCTTCCCAGGCACTCAGTCCGATGTCCATCTCCGTTCCTCAGGCACTCAGTCCGATGTCCATCTATCCCCAGGCACTCAGTCGGATGTTCATCTATCCCCAGACACTAAGTCCGATGTCCGTCTATCCCCAGACACTCAGTCCGATGTCTCTCTATCCCAAAGCATTCAGTCTGGTGTCCATCTGTCCCAGGCACTCAGTCCGCTGTCCATCTCCGATCCCCAGGCACACAGTCCAATGTCTATCTATACCCAGGCACTCAGTCGGTTGTCGAACTCCGATTCCCAGACACTCAGTCCGATTTCCATCTCGCCCAAGACACTCAGTCCGATGTCCATTTAGCCCCAGACACTCAGTCCGATGTCCATCTATCCCCAGGCACTCAGTCCGCTATCGTTTTCCGCTCCCCAGGCACTCAGTCCGATGTCCATCTATCCTCTATCCCGAGGCGCTCATCCGATGTCCATCTATCCCCAGGCTCTCGGTCCAATGTCAATCTATCTCCAGACACTCAGTCCAACGTCCACCTCCGATCCGAAGACACTCAGTCCGATGTCCTTCTATCCCCTGTCCCGAGGCACTCAGACCGATGTCCATCTATCCTAGGCACTCAGTCCGATGTCAATCTATCCCCAGACTCTCAGTCTGATGTTCCTCTATTCCCAGGCACTCAGTCCGATGTCCACCTCCGATCCAGAGACACTCAGTCCGATGTACATCTATCCTCTATCCCAAGGCACTCAGTCCGATTTCCATCGATCCCCAGACACTCAGTCCGAAGTCCAGCTATCCCCAGGCACTCAGTCCAATGTCAATCTATCCCCAGACACTCAGTCCAATGATTATCTTTCCCCAGACAGTCAGTCCGATGTCCATCTCCGATCCGCAGACGCTCAGTCCGATGTCCATCGAGCCCCAGACACTCAGTCCGATGTCCATTTAGCCCCAGGCACTCAGCCTGATGTCCATCTATCCCCGGGCACTCAGTCTGATGTCCATTTAACCCCAGACACTCAGTCCGATGTCCATTTAGCCACAGGCACTCAACCTGATGTCCATCTATCCCCGGGCACTCAGTCTGATGTCCATCTATCCCCAGACACACAGTCCGATGTCCATCTAGCCCCAGACACTCAGTCCGATGTCCATTTAACCCCAGACACTCAGTCCGATGTCCATCTATCCCCAGGCACTCAGTCCAATGATCATCTATTCCCAGGCACTCAGTCCGATGTCCATCACTGCTCCCCAGATACTCAGTCCGATGTCAATCTATCCCCAGACACTCAATCCAACATCCATCTCCGATCCCCGGGCACTCAGTCTGATGTCCATCTATCCCCAGACACACAGTCCGATGTCCATCTAGCCCCAGACACTCAGTCCGATGTCCATTTAACCCCAGACACTCAGTCCGATGTCCATCTATCCCCAGGCACTCAGTCCAATGATCATCTATTCCCAGGCACTCAGTCCGATGTCCATCTCCGTTCCCCAGGCACTCAGTCCAATGTCCATCTATCCTCAGGCACTCAGTCTGATGTCCATCTATCCCCAGGCACTCAGTCTGATGTCCACCTATCCCCAGGCACTTAATCCAATGTCCATCTATCCCCAGGCACTCAGTCCGATGTCCATCTATCCCCAGGAGCTCAGTCGGATGTCCATCTATCCCCAGACACTCAGTCCGATGTCCGTCTATCCCCAGACACTCAGTCCGATGTCTCTCTATCCCAAAGCATTCAGTCTGGTGTCCATCTGTCCCAGGCACTCAGTCCGCTGTCCATCTCCGATCCCCAGGTACACAGTACAATGTCGATCTATCTCCAGGCACTCAGTCGGTTGTCGAACTCCGATTCCCAGACACTCAGTCCGATTTCCATCTCGCCCAAGACACTCAGTCCGATGTCCATTTAGCCCCAGACACTCAGTCCGAGTCCATCTATCCCCAGGCACTCAGTCCGATGTCGATTTCCGCTCCCCAGGCACTCAGTCCGATGTCCATCTATCCTCTATCCCGAGGCGCTCAGTCCGATGTCCATCTATCCCCAGGCTGTCGGTCCAATGTCAATCTATCTCTAGACATTCAGTCCAACGTCCACCTCCGATCCGAAGACACTCAGTCCAATGTCAATCTATCCCCAGACACTCAGTCCAATGATTATCTTTCCCCAGACAGTCAGTCCGATGTCCATCTCCGATCCGCAGACGCTCAGTCCGATGTCCATCGAGCCCCAGACACTCAGTCCGATGTCCATTTAGCCACAGGCACTCAGCCTGATGTCCATCTATCCCCGGTCACTCAGTCTGATGTCCATCTATCCCCAGACACACAGTCCGATGTCCATCTAGCCCCAGACACTCAGTCCGATGTCCATTTAACCCCAGACACTCAGTCCGATGTCCATCTATCCCCAGGCACTCAGTCCAATGATCATCTATTCCCAGGCACTCAGTTCGATGTCCATCACTGCTCTCCAGATACTCAGTCCGATGTCAATCTATCCCCAGACACTCAATCCAACATCCATCTCCGATCCCCAGGCACTCAGTCTGATGTCCATCTATCCCCAGGCACTCAGTCTGATGTCCACCTATCCCCAGGCACTCAATGCAATGTCCATCTATCCCCAGGCACTCAGTCCGATGTCCATCAATCCCCAGACAGTCAGTCGGATGTCCATCTCCGCTCCCCAGGCACTCAGTCCGAATCGATTTCCGCTCCCCAGGCACTCAGTCCGATGTCCATCTCCGCTCCCCAGGCACTCAGTCCGATGTCCATCTATCCTCTATCCCGAGGCACTCAGTCCGATGTCCATCTATCCACAGGCTCTCAATCCAATGTTAATCTATCTCCAGACACTCAGTCCAACGTCCATCTCCGATCCACAGACACTCAGTCCGATGTCCATCAATCCTCTATCCCGAGACACTCAGTCCGATGTCCATCTATCCCAGGCACTCAGTCCGATGTCCACCTCCGATCCGCTGACACTCAGTCCGATTTCCATCTATCCTCTATCCCGAGGCACTCAGTCCGTTTTCCATCGATCCCCAGACACTCAGTCTGAAGTCCAGCTATCCCCAGGCACTCAGTCCAATGTTCATCTCTCCCCAGACAGTCAGCCCGATGTCCATCTCCGCTCCCCAGGCATTCAGTCCGATGTCGATTTCCGCTTCCCAGGCACTCAGTCCGATGTCCATCTCCGTTCCTCAGGCACTCAGTCCGATGTCCATCTATCCCCAGGCACTCAGTCGGATGTTCATCTATCCCCAGACACTCAGTCCGATGTCCGTCTATCCCCAGACACTCAGTCCGATGTCTCTCTATCCCAAAGCATTCAGTCTGGTGTCCATCTGTCCCAGGCACTCAGTCCGCTGTCCATCTCCGATCCCCAGGCACACAGTCCAATGTCTATCTATACCCAGGCACTCAGTCGGTTGTCGAACTCCGATTCCCAGACACTCAGTCCGATTTCCATCTCGCCCAAGACACTCAGTCCGATGTCCATTTAGCCCCAGACACTCAGTCCGATGTCCATCTATCCCCAGGCACTCAGTCCGCTATCGTTTTCCGCTCCCCAGGCACTCAGTCCGATGTCCATCTATCCTCTATCCCGAGGCGCTCATCCGATGTCCATCTATCCCCAGGCTCTCGGTCCAATGTCAATCTATCTCCAGACACTCAGTCCAATGTCCACCTCCGATCCGAAGACACTCAGTCCGATGTCCATCTATCCCCTGTCCCGAGGCACTCAGACCGATGTCCATCTATCCTAGGCACTCAGTCCGATGTCAATCTATCCCCAGACTCTCAGTCTGATGTTCCTCTATTCCCAGGCACTCAGTCCGATGTCCACCTCCGATCCAGAGACACTCAGTCCGATGTACATCTATCCTCTATCCCAAGGCACTCAGTCCGATTTCCATCGATCCCCAGACACTCAGTCCGAAGTCCAGCTATTCCCAGGCACTCAGTCCAATGTCAATCTATCCCCAGACACTCAGTCCAATGATTATCTTTCCCCAGACAGTCAGTCCGATGTCCATCTCCGATCCGCAGACGCTCAGTCCGATGTCCATCTATCCCCAGACACTCAATCCAACATCCATCTCCGATCCCCAGGCACTCAGTCCGATGTCCATCTATCCACAGGCTCTCAATCCAATGTTAATCTATCTCCAGACACTCAGTCCAACGTCCATCTCCGATCCGCAGACACTCAGTCCGATGTCCATCAATCCTCTATCCCGAGACACTCAGTCCGATGTCCATCTATCCCAGGCACTCAGTCCGATGTCCACCTCCGATCCGAAGACACTCAGTCCGATGTCCATCTATCCTCCGATCCGGAGACACTCAGTCCGATCTACATCTGTCCTCTATCCCAAGGCACTCAGTCCAATGATCATCTATTCCCAGGCACTCAGTCCGATGTCCATCACTGCTCCCCAGATACTCAGTCCGATGTTAATCTATCACCAGACACTCAATCCAACATCCATCTCCGATCCCCGGGCACTCAGTCTGATGTCCATCTATCCCCAGACACACAGTCCGATGTCCATCTAGCCCCAGACACTCAGTCCGATGTCCATTTAACCCCAGACACTCAGTCCGAAGTCCATCTATCCCCAGGCACTCAGTCCAATGATCATCTATTCCCAGGCACTCAGTCCGATGTCCATCTCCGTTCCCCAGGCACTCAGTCTGATGTCCATCTATCCCCAGGCACTCAGTCTGATGTCCATCTATCCCCATGCACTCAGTCTGATGTCCACCTATCCCCAGGCACTTAATCCAATGTCCATCTATCCCCAGGCACTCAGTCCGATGTCCATCTATCCCCAGGCACTCAGTCGGATGTCCATCTATCCCCAGACACTCAGTCCGATGTCCGTCTATCCCCAGACACTCAGTCCGATGTCTCTCTATCCCAAAGCATTCAGTCTGGTGTCCATCTGTCCCAGGCACTCAGTCCGATGTCCATCTCCGTTCCTCAGGCACTCAGTCCGATGTCCATCTATCCCCAGGCACTTAGTCCATTGTCCATCTATCCCCAGGCACTCAGTCCGATGTCCATCTCCGTTCCCCAGGCACTCAGTCCAATGTCCATCTATCCCCAGGCACTCAGTCTGATGTCCATCTATCCCCAGGCACTCAGTCTGATGTCCACCTATCCCCAGGCACTTAATCCAATGTCCATCTATCCCCAGGCACTCAGTCCGATGTCCATCTATCCCCAGGGATTCAGACCAATATCCATCTATCCCCAGACACTCAGTCTGATGTCCACCTATCAACAGGCACTCAGTCTGACATCCATCCCTGATTCCGAGACATTCACTCCCATGTCCATCTATCCTATATTCCCAGACACTCAATCCAACATCCATCTCCGATCCCCGGGCACTCAGTCTGATGTCCATCTATCCCCAGACACACAGTCCGATGTCCATCTAGCCCCAGACACTCAGTCCGATGTCCATTTAACCCCAGACACTCAGTCCGATGTCCATCTATCCCCAGGCACTCAGTCCAATGATCATCTATTCCCAGGCACTCAGTCCGATGTCCATCTCCGTTCCCCAGGCACTCAGTCCAATGTCCATCTATCCTCAGGCACTCAGTCTGATGTCCATCTATCCCCAGGCACTCAGTCTGATGTCCACCTATCCCCAGGCACTTAATCCAATGTCCATCTATCCCCAGGCACTCAGTCCGATGTCCATCTATCCCCAGGAGCTCAGTCGGATGTCCATCTATCCCCAGACACTCAGTCCGATGTCCGTCTATCCCCAGACACTCAGTCCGATGTCTCTCTATCCCAAAGCATTCAGTCTGGTGTC
Organism: Pristiophorus japonicus; assembly: GCF_044704955.1. Classification (NCBI taxonomy): domain Eukaryota; kingdom Metazoa; phylum Chordata; class Chondrichthyes; family Pristiophoridae; genus Pristiophorus; species Pristiophorus japonicus. The sequence goes on along the minus strand of NC_091982.1, from coordinate 141,922,612 downwards.
CATCTGTCCCAGGCACTCAGTCCGCTGTCCATCTCCGATCCCCAGGTACACAGTACAATGTCGATCTATCTCCAGGCACTCAGTCGGTTGTCGAACTCCGATTCCCAGACACTCAGTCCGATTTCCATCTCGCCCAAGACACTCAGTCCGATGTCCATTTAGCCCCAGACACTCAGTCCGAGTCCATCTATCCCCAGGCACTCAGTCCGATGTCGATTTCCGCTCCCCAGGCACTCAGTCCGATGTCCATCTATCCTCTATCCCGAGGCGCTCAGTCCGATGTCCATCTATCCCCAGGCTCTCGGTCCAATGTCAATCTATCTCCAGAAACTCAGTCCAACGTCCACCTCCGATCCGAAGACACTCAGTCTGATGTCCATCTATCCTCCGATCTGGAGACACTCAGTCCGATGTACATCTGTCCTCTATCCCAAGGCACTCAGTCCGATTTCCATCGATTCCCAGACACTCAGTCCGAAGTCCAGCTATCCCCAGGCACTCAGTCCAATGTCAATCTATCCCCAGACACTCAGTCCGATGTCCATCTCCGATGCGCAGACGCTCAGTCCGATGTCCATCGAGCCCCAGACACTCAGTCCGATGTCCATTTAGCCCCAGGCACTCAGCCCGATGTCCATTGTTGCTCTCCAGGCACTCAGTCCGATGTCTATCTCCGCTCAACAGGCACTCAGTCCGATGTCCATCTATCCCCAGCCACTCAGTCCGATGTCCATCTATCCCCAGACACTCAGTCCTATGTCCATTTATCCCCAGACACTCAGTCCGATGTCCATCTCTGCTCTCCAGGCACTCAGTCCGATGTCCATCTATCTCCAGACACTCAGTCCGATATCCATCTAACCCCAGCCACTCAGTCTGATGTCCATCTATCCTCAGGCACTCAGTCCGATGTCCATCTATCCCCAGACACTCAGTCCAATGTCCATTTATCCCCAGACACTCAATCCGATGTCCATCTCTGCTGCCCAGGCAGTCAGTCCGATGTCTATCTCCGCTCCCCAGGCACTCAGTCCGATGTCCATCTCTGCTCCCCAGGCACTCAGTCCGATGTCCATCTCCGATCCCCAGACACTCAGTCCGATGTCCATCTATCTCCAGACACTCAGTCGATGTCCATCTATCCCCAGCCGCTCAGTCTGATGTCCATCTATCCTCAGGCACTCAGTCCAATATCCATTTAGCCCCAGACACTCAGTCCGATGTCCATCTATCCCCAGGCACTCAGTCCGATGATCATCTATCCGCAGACACTCATTCCAATGTCCATCTATCTCCAGCCAGTCCGTCCGAGGTCCATCTATCCCAAGGCATTCAATCTGATGTCCATCGATCCCCAGACACTCAGTCCGAGGTCCATCTCTGATTCCCAGGCACTCAGTCCGATGTCCATCTATCCCCAGGCACTCAGTCCGATGTCCATCTATCCCCAGGCACTCAGTCCGATGTCCATCTATCCACAGATACTCAGTCCGATGTCCATCTCCGATCCCCAGGCACTCAGTCCAATGTCCATCTATCCCCAAACACTCAGTCCGATGCCCATTTAGTCCCAGATACTGAGTCCGATGTCAATTCCATTCCTCAGGCACTCAGTCCGATGTCCATCTAACCGCAGCCACTCAGTCCGATGTCCATCTCTGTTCCTCAGGCGCTCAGTCCGATGTCCATCAACCCCAGACACTCAGTCCGATGTCCATCTCTGTTCCCCAGGCACTCAGTCCAATGTCCATCTATCACCAGGAACTCAGTCCAATGTCCATCTATTCCCAGGCACTCAGTCCGATGTCCAACTATCCCCATGCACTCAATCCGATGTCCATTTCCATTCCTCAGGTTCTCAGTCCGATGTCCATCTATCCCCAGACACTCAGTCCGATGTCCATCTCTGCTCTCCAGGCACTCAGTCCGATGTCTATCTCCGCTCAACAGGCACTCAGTCCGATGTCCATCTATCCCCAGCCACTCAGTCCGATGTCCATCTATCCCCAGACACTCAGTCCTATGTCCATTTATCCCCAGACACTCAGTCCGATGTCCATCTCTGCTCTCCAGGCACTCAGTCCGATGTCCATCTATCTCAAGACACTCAGTCCGATATCCATCTAACCCCAGCCACTCAGTCTGATGTCCATCTATCCTCAGGCACTCAGTCCGATGTCCATCTATCCCCAGACACTCAGTCCAATGTCCATTTATCCCCAGACACTCAATCCGATGTCCATCTCTGCTGCCCAGGCAGTCAGTCCGATGTCTATCTCCGCTCCCCAGGCACTCAGTCCGATGTCCATCTCTGCTCCCCAGGCACTCAGTCCGATGTCCAGCTCCGATCCCCAGACACTCAGTCCGATGTCCATCTATCTCCAGACACTCAGTCCGATGTCCATCTATCCCCAGCCGCTCAGTCTGATGTCCATCTATCCTCAGGCACTCAGTCCAATATCCATTTAGCCCCAGACACTCAGTCCGATGTCCATCTATCCCCAGGCACTCAGTCCGATGATCATCTATCCGCAGACACGCATTCCAATGTCCATCTATCTCCAGCCAGTCCGTCCGAGGTCCATCTATCCAGAGGCATTCAATCTGATGTCCATCGATCCCCAGAAACTCAGTCCAATATCCATCTATTCCCAGGCACACAGTCCGATGTCAATCTATCCCAAGACACTCAGTCCAATGTCCATCTATCCCCAGGCAATCAGTCCGATGTCCATCTATCCCCAGATACTCAATCCGATGTTCATCCCTGACCCCCAGGCACTGAGTCCAATGTCCAATTATCCCCAGGGATTCAGACCAATATCCATCTATCCCCAGACACTCAGTCCGATGTCCACCTATCAACAGGCACTCAGTCTGACATCCATCCCTTATCCCCAGACACTCAGTCCGATGTCCATCTATTCCCAGGCATTTAGTCCGATGCCCCTCCCTGATCCCGAGACACTCACTCCCATGTCCATCTATCCTATATTCCCAGGCACGCAGTCCGATGTCCATCTATCACCAGACACTCAGTCCGATGTACATCTCCGTTCCCCAGGCACTCAGTCCGATGTCCATCTATCCCCAGGCACTCAGTCCGATGTCCATCTATCCCCAGGCACTCAGTCCGATGTCCATCTATCCCCAGAGAATCAGTCCGATGTACATCTCCGATCCCCAGGCACTCAGTCCGATGTCCATCTATCCCCAAGCACTCAATCCGATGTCCATCTATCCCCAGGCATTCAGTCCGATGTCCATCTATCCACAGACACTCAGTCCGATGTCCATCTCCGATCCCCAGGCACTCAGTCCAATGTCCATCTATCCGCAAACATTCAGTCCGATGCCCATTTAGTCCCAGATACTCAGTCCGATGTCCATTCCGTTCCTCAGGCACTCAGTCCAATGTCCATCTAACCGCAGCCACTCAGTCCGATGTCCATCTCTGTTCCTCAGGTTCTCAGTCCGATGTCCATCTATCCCCAGACACTCAGTCCAATGTCCATTTATCCCCAGACACTCAGTCCGATGTCAAATCTCTGCTCCCCAGGCACATCAGTCTGATGTCTATCTCCGCTCCCCAAGCACTCAGTCTGATGTCCATCTATCCCCAGCCACTCAGTCCGATGTCAATCTATCCCCAGGCACTCAGTCCGCTGTCCATCTCCGATCCCCAGACACTCAGTCCGATATCCATCTAACCCCAGCCACTCAGTCTGATGTCCATCCATCCTCAGGCACTCAGTCCGATGTCCATCTATCCCCAGGAACTCAGTCCGATGTCCATCTATCCCCAGATACTCAATCCGAGGTCCATCCCTGACCCCCAGGCACTGAGTCCAATGTCCAACTATCCCCAGGGATTCAGACCAATATCCATCTATCCCCAGACACTCACTCCGATGTCCACCTATCAACAGGCACTCAGTCTGACATCCATCCCTGATTCCGAGACACTCACTCCCATGTCCATCTATCCTATATTCCCAGGCACGGAGTCCGATGTACATCTCCGATCCCCAGACACTCAGTCCGATGTCCATCACTGATCCACAGACACTCAGTCCGATGTCTATCTATCCGCAGGCACTCAGTCCGATGTCCATCTATTACCAGACACTCAGTCCGATGTACATCTCCATTCCCCAGGCACTCAGTCCGATGTCCATCTATCCCCAGCCACTCAGTCCGATGTCCATCTATCCCCAGGCACTCAGTCCGATGTCCATCTATCCCCAGAGACGCAGTCCGATGTACATTTCCGATCCCCAGGCACTCCGTCCGATGTCCATCTATCCCCAGGCACTCATTCCGATGTCCATCTATCCCCAGATACTCAATCCGAGGTCCATCCCTGACCCGCAGGCACTGAGTCCAATGTCCAACTATCCCCAGGGATTCAGACCAATATCCATCTATCCCCAGACACTCACTCCGACGTCCACCTATCAACAGGCACTCAGTCTGACATCCATCCCTGATTCCGAGACACTCACTCCCATGTCCATCTATCCTATATTCCCAGGCACGGAGTCCGATGTACATCTCCGATCCCCAGACACTCAGTCCGATGTCCATCACTGATCCACAGACACTCAGTCCGATGTCTATCTATCCGCAGACACTCAGTCCGATGTCCATCTATCCCCAGACACTCAGTCCGAGGTCCATCTCTGATTCCCAGGCACTCAGTCCGATGTCCATCTATCCCCAGGCACTCAGTCCGATGTCCATCTATCCGCAGGCACTCAGTCCGATGTCCATCTATCCCCAGGCACTCAGTCCAATGTCCATTTAGTCCCAGATACTCAGCCCGATGTCAATTCCGTTCCTCAGGCACTCAGACCGATGTCCATCTAACCACAGCCACTAAGTCCGATGTCCATCTCTGTTCCTCAGGCGCTCAGTCCGATGTCCATCAACCCCAGACACTCAGTCCGATGTCCATCTCCGCTCCCCAGGCTCTCAGTCCAATGTCCATCTATCAACAGGAACTCAGTCCGATGTCCATTTATCCCCAGACACTCAGTCCGATGTCCATCTCTGCGTCCTAGGCACTCAGTCCGATGTCTATCTCCACTCCGCAGACACTCAGTCCGATGTCCATCTATCCCCAGACACTCAGTCCGATATCCATCTATCCCCAGCCACTCAGTCTGATGTCCATCTATCCTCAGGCACTCAATCCGATATCCATCTATCCCCAGACACTCAGTCCAATGTCCATTTATCCCCAGACACTCAATCCGATGTCCATCTCTGCTCCCCAGGCACTCAGTCCGATGTCTATCTCCGATCCCCAGACTCTCAGTCAGATGTCAATCTATCCCAAGACACTCCGTCCAATGTCCATCTATCCCCAGGCACTCAGTCCGGTGTCCATCTATCCCCAGATACTCAATCCGATGTTCATCCCTGACCCCCAGGCACTGAGTCCAATGTCCAATTATCCCCAGGGATTCAGACCAATATCCATCTATCCCCAGACACTCAGTCCGATGTCCATCTATTCCCAGGCATTTAGTCCGATGCCCCTCCCTGATCGAGACACTCACTCCCATGTCCATCTATCCTATATTCCCAGGCATGCAGTCCGATGTCCATGTCCGATCCCCAGAGACTCAGTCCGATGTCCATCACTGATCCCCAGACACTCAGTCCGATGTCCATCTATCCCCAGGCACTCATCCGATGTCCATCCCTGATCCCGAGACAATCAGTGCAATGTACATCTATCCTATATTCCCAGGCACTCAGTCCAATGTCCATCTCCGATCCCCAGGCACTCAGCCCGATGTCAATCTATCCCCAGGCACTCAGTCCAATGTCCATCTATTCCCAGGCATTTAGTCCGATGCCCATCCCTGATCCCGAGACACTCACTCCCATATCCATCTATCCTATATTCCCAGGCACGCAGTCCGATGTCCATCTATCCCCAGATACTCAATCCGTGGTCCATCCCTGACCCGTATGCACTGAGTCCAATGTCCAACTATCCCCAGGGATTCAGACCGATATCCATCTATCCCCAGACACTCAGTCCGATGTCCACCTATCAACAGGCACTCAGTCTGACATCCATCCCTGATTCCGAGACACTCACTCTCATGTCCATCTATCCTATAATCCCAGGCACGCAGTCCGATGTACATCTCCGATCCCCAGACACTCAGTCCGATGTCCATCACTGATTCCCAGACACTCAGTCCGATGTCTATCTATCCCCAGGCACTCAGTCCGATGTCCATCTATCCCCAGACACTCAGTCCGATGTCCATCTCTGATTCCCAGGCACTCAGTCCGATGTCCATCTATTACCAGACACTCAGTCCGATGTACATCTCCGTTCCCCAGGCACTCAGTCCGATATCCATCTATCCCCAGGAACTCAGTCCGATGTCCATCTATCCCCAGTCACTCAGTCCGATGTCCATCTATCCCCAGGCACTCAGTCCGATGTTCATCTATCCACAGACACTCAGTCCGATGTCCATCTCCGATCCCCAGGCACTCAGTCCAATGTCCATCTATCCCCAGACACTCAGCCCGATGCCCATTTAGTCCCAGACACTCAGTCCGATGTCCATTCCGTTCCTCAGGCACTCAGTCCAACGTCCATCTAACCGCAGCCACTCAGTCCGATGTCCATCTCTGTTCCTCAGGCGCTCAGTCCGATGTCCATCAATCCCAGACACTCAGTCCGATGTCCATCTCCGCTCCCCAGGCACTCAGTCCAATGTCCATCTATCACCAGGAACTCAGTCCAATGTCCATCTATCCCCAGGCACTCAGTCCGATGTCCATCTATCCCCATGCACTCAATCCGATGTCCACTTCCGTTCCTCAGGTTCTCAGTCCGATGTCCATCTATCCCCAGACACTCAGTCCAATGTCCATTTATCCCCAGACACTCAGTCCGATGGCCATCTCTGCTCCCCAGGCACTCAGTCCGATGTCTATATCCGCTCCCCAGTCACTCAGTCCGATGTCCATCTCTGCTCCCCAGGCACTCAGTCCGATGTCCATCTCCGATCCCCAGACTCTCAGTCCGATGTCAATCTATCCCCAGGCACTCAGTCCAATGTCCATCTCCGATGCCCAGGCACTCAGTCCGATGTCAATCGATCCACAGACACTCAATCCAACATCCATCTCCGATCCCAAGGCACTCAGTCCAATGTCAATCTATCCCCAGGCACTCAGTCCGCTGTCCATCTCCGATCCCCAGACACTCACTCCAATGTTCATCTATCCCCAGGCACTGAGTCCGACGTCCATCTATCCCAGACACTCAGTCCGACGTCCATCTATCCCAGACACTCAGTCCTATGTCCGTCCCTGATCTCCAGACACTGAGTCTGATGTCCATCTCCGATCCCCAGACACACAGTCCAATATTCATCTATTATCTATCAGTGGCACTCAGTCCGATCTGCATCTACCCCCAGTCCGAAGTCAATTTTTCCACAGGCATTCAGCCCAATGTTCATCTTTCCCCAGGCACTCAGTCCGATGTCCAGCTGTCCCCAGGCACTCAGTCCGATGTCCATCTATCCCCAGACACTCAGTCCGATGTCCATCTATCCCAACACACTCAGACCAATGTCCATCTATCCCCAGGCACTCAGACCAATATCCATCTATCATCCATCTCAGGCACTCAGTCCGATCTACATCTATCCCCAGACACTGAGCCCGAAGTCAATCTTTACACAAGCACTCAGTCCAATGTCCATCTAACCCCAGACACTCAGAGCGATGTCCATCCCTGATCCCCAGGCACTGTGTCCAATGTCCATCTATCCCCAGGGATTCAGACCAATGTCCATCTATCCCCAGGGATTCAGACCAATGTCCATCTATCCCCAGACACTCAGACCAATGTCCATCGATCCCCAGATACTCAGAGTGATGTCCATCCCTGATCCCCAGGCACTCAGTCCAATGTCCATCTATTCCCAGGCATTTAGTCCGATGCCCATCCCTGATCCCGAGACACTCACTCCCATGTCCATCTATCCTATATTCCCAGGCACGGAGTCCAATGTACATCTCCGATCCCCAGTCACTCAGTCCGATGTCCATCTATCCCCAGGCACTCAGTCCGATATCCATCTATCCACAGACACTCAGTCCGATGTCCATCTCCGATCCCCAGGCACTCAGTCCAATGTCCATCTATCCCCAGACACTCAGTCCGATGCCCATTTAGTCCCAGACACTCAGTCCGATGTCCATTCCGTTCCTCAGGCACTCAGTCTGACGTCCATCTAACCGCAGCCACTCAGTCCGATGTCCATCTCTGTTCCTCAGGCGCTCAGTTCGATGTCCATCAATCCCAGACACTCAGTCCGATGTCCATCTCCGCTCCCCAGGCACTCAGTCCAATGTCCATCTATCACCAGGAACTCAGTCCAATGTCCATCTATCCCCAGACACTCAGAGTGATGTCCATTCCTGATCCCCAGGCACTCAGTCCAATGTCCATCTATTCCCAGGCATTTAGTCCGATGCCCATCCCTGATCCCGAGACACTCACTCCCATATCCATCTATCCTATATTCCCAGGCACGCAGTCCGATGTCCATCTATCCCCAGATACTCAATCCGAGGTCCATCCCTGACCCCCAGGCACTGAGTCCAATGTCCAACTATCCCCAGGGCTTCAGACCGATATCCATCTGTCCCCAGACACTCAGTCCGATGTCCACCTATCAACAGGCACTCAGTCTGACATCCATCACTGATTCCGAGACACTCACTCCCATGTCCATCTATACTATATTCCGAGGCACGGAGTCCAATGTACATCTCCGATCCCCAGACACTCAGTCCGATGTCCATCACTGATCCACAGACACTCAGTCCGATGTCTATCTATCCCCAGGCACTCAGTCCGATGTCCATCTATCCCCAGACACTCAGTCAGAGGTCCATCTCTGATTCCCAGGCACTCAGTCCGATGTCCATCTATCACCAGATACTCAGTCCGATGTACATCTCCGTTCCCCAGGCACTCAGTCCAATGTCCATCTATCCCCAGGCACTCAGTCCGATGTCCATTTATCCCCAGGCACTCAGTCCGATGTCCATCTATCCTCAGAGACTCAGTCCGATGTACATCTCCGATCCCCAGGCACTCAATCCGATGTCCATCTATCCCCAGGCACTCAGTCCAATGTCCATCTATCCTCAGGCACTCAGTCCGATGTCCATCTATCCACAGACACTCAGTCCGATGTCCATCTCCGCTTCCCAGGCACTCAGTCCAATGTCCATCTATCACCAGGAACTCAGTCCAATGTCCATCTATCCCCAGGCACTCAGTCCGATGTCCATCTCTCCCCATGCACTCAATCCTATGTCCATTTCCGTTCCTCAGGTTCTCAGCCCGATGTCCATCTCTCCCCAGACACTCAGTCCAATGTCCATTTATCCCCAGACACTCAGTCCGATGTCCATCTCTGCTCCCCAGACACTCAGTCCGATGTCCACCTATCAACAGGCACTCAGTCTGACATCCATCCCTGATTCCGAGACACTCACTCCCATGTCCATCTATCCTATATTCCCAGGCACGGAGTCCAATGTACATCTCCGATCCCCAGTCACTCAGTCCGATGTCCATCTATCCCCAGGCACTCAGTCCGATATCCATCTATCCACAGACACTCAGTCCGATGTCCATCTCCGATCCCCAGGCACTCAGTCCAATGTCCATCTATCCCCAGACACTCATTCCGATGCCCATTTAGTCCCAGACACTCAGTCCGATGTCCATTCCGTTCCTCAGGCACTCAGTCTGACGTCCATCTAACCGCAGCCACTCAGTCCGATGTCCATCTCTGTTCCTCAGGCGCTCAGTCCGATGTCCATCAATCCCAGACACTCAGTCCGATGTCCATCTCCGCTCCCCAGGCACTCAGTCCAATGTCCATCTATCACCAGGAACTCAGTCCAATGTCCATCTATCCCCAGGCACTCAGTCCGATGTCCATCTATCCCCATGTACTCAATCCGATGTCTACTTCCGTTCCTCAGGTTCTCAGTCCGATGTCCATCTATCCCCAGACACTCAGTCCAATGTCCATTTATCCCCAGACACTCAGTCCGATGGCCATCTCTGCTCCCCAGGCACTCAGTCCGATGTCTATATCCGCTCCCCAGGCACTCAGTCCGATGTCCATCTCTGCTCCCCAGGCACTCAGTCCGATGTCCATCTCCGATCTCCACACTCTCAGTCCGATGTCAATCTATCCCCAGGCACTCAGTCCAATGTCCATCTCCGATGCCCAGGCACTCAGTCCGATGTCAATCGATCCACAGACACTCAATCCAATGTTCATCTATCCCCAGGCACTGAGTCCGACGTCCATCTATCCCAGACACTCAGTCCTATGTCCATCCCTGATCTCCAGACACTGAGTCTGATGTCCATCTCCGATCCCCAGACACACAGTCCAATATTCATCTATTATCTATCTGTGGCACTCAGTCCGATCTGCATCTACCCCCAGACACTGAGTCCGAAGTCAATCTTTCCACAGGCATTCAGCCCAATGTTCATCTTTCCCCAGGCACTCAGTCCGATGTACATCTCCGATCCCCAGGCACTCAGTCCGATGTCCATCTATCCCCAGACACTCAGTCCGATGTCCATCTCCGTTCCCTAGACACTCAGTCCAATGTCCATTTATCCCGAGGCACTCAGTCCAATGTCCATCTATCCCAGACAGACAGTCCGATGTCCATCTATCCCCAGACACTGAGTCCGATGTCCATCTATCCCAACACACTCAGACCAATGTCCATCTATCCCCAGGCACTCACTCCAATGTCCATCCCTGATCTCCAGACAGTCAGTCCTGTGTCCATCTACCCCAGACACTCAGTCCAATGTCCATCTATCCCCAGGCACTCAGACCAATATCCATCTATCATCCATCTCAGGCACTCAGTCTGATCTACATCTATCCCCAGACACTGAGCCCGAAGTCAATCTTTACACAAGCACTCAGTCCAATGTCCATCTAACCCCAGACACTCAGAGCGATGTCCATCCCTGATCCCCAGGCACTGTGTCCAATGTCCATCTATCCCCAGGGATTCAGACCAATGTCCATCTATCCCCAGGGATTCAGACCAATGTCCATCTATCCCCAGACACTCAGCCCAATGTCCATCTATTCCCAGGCATTTAGTCCGATGCCCATCCCTGATCCCGAGACACTCACTCCCATATCCATCTATCCTATATTCCCAGGCACGCAGTCCGATGTCCATCTATCCCCAGATACTCAATCCGAGGTCCATCCCTGACCCCCAGGCACTGAGTCCAATGTCCAACTATCCCGAGGGATTCAGACCAATATCCATCTATCCCCAGACACTCAGTCCGAGGTCCATCTATCCTCAGGCACTCAGTCCGATATCCATTTAGCCCCAGACACTCAGTCCGATGTCCAACTATCCCCAGACACTCAGTCCGTTGTGCATCTCCTTTTCCCAGACACTCAGTCCAATGTCCATCTATCCCCAGGCACTCAGTCCGATGATCATCTATCCGCAGACACTCATTCCGATGTCCATCTATCTCCAGACCGTCCGTCCGAGGTCCATCTATCCCGAGGCATTCAATCTGATGTCCATCGATCCTCAGACACTCAGTCGGATGTCCATCCCTGATCCCCAGGCACTCAGTCCGATGTCTATCTCCGCTCCCCAGGCACTCAGTCCGATGTCCATCTCTGCTCCCCAGGCACTCAGTCCGATGTCCAGCTCCGATCCCCAGACACTCAGTCCGATGTCCATCTATCTCCAGACACTCAGCCCGATGTCCATCTATCCCCAGCTACTCAGTCCGATGTCAATCTATCCCCAAGCACTCAGTCCGCTGTCCATCTCTGATCCCCAGACACTCAGTCCGATGTCCATCTATCTCCAGACACTCAGTCCGATGTCCATCTATGCCCAGCCGCTCAGTCTGATGTCCATCTATCCTCAGGCACTCAGTCCGATATCCATTTAGCCCCAGACACTCAGTCCGATGTCCATCTATCGCCAGACACTCCGTCCGAGGTCCATCCATCCCGAGGCATTCAATCTGATGTCCATCGATAACCTAGACACTCAGTCCGATGTCCATCCCTGATCCCCAGACACTCACTCCGATGTCAATCTATCCCAAAACACTCAGTCCAATGTCCATCTATCCGCAGGCACTCAGACCGATGTCCATCTCTTCCAGACACTCATTCCGATGTCAATCTATCCCAAGACACTCAGTCCAATGTCCATCTATCCCCAGGCACTCAGTCCGATGTCCATCTCTCCCCATGCACTCAATCCTATGTCCATTTCCGTTCCTCAGGTTCTCAGCCCGATGTCCATCTCTCCCCAGACACTCAGTCCAATGTCCATTTATCCCCAGACACTCAGTCCGATGTCCATCTCTGCTCCCCAGACACTCAGTCCGATGTCCACCTATCAACAGGCACTCAGTCTGACATCCATCCCTGATTCCGAGACACTCACTCCCATGTCCATCTATCCTATATTCCCAGGCACGGAGTCCAATGTACATCTCCGATCCCCAGTCACTCAGTCCGATGTCCATCTATCCCCAGGCACTCAGTCCGATATCCATCTATCCACAGACACTCAGTCCGATGTCCATCTCCGATCCCCAGGCACTCAGTCCAATGTCCATCTATCCCCAGACACTCAGTCCGATGCCCATTTAGTCCCAGACACTCAGTCCGATGTCCATTCCGTTCCTCAGGCACTCAGTCTGACGTCCATCTAACCGCAGCCACTCAGTCCGATGTCCATCTCTGTTCCTCAGGCGCTCAGTCCGATGTCCATCAATCCCAGACACTCAGTCCGATGTCCATCTCCGCTCCCCAGGCACTCAGTCCAATGTCCATCTATCACCAGGAACTCAGTCCAATGTCCATCTATCCCCAGGCACTCAGTCCGATGTCCATCTATCCCCATGTACTCAATCCGATGTCTACTTCCGTTCCTCAGGTTCTCAGTCCGATGTCCATCTATCCCCAGACACTCAGTCCAATGTCCATTTATCCCCAGACACTCAGTCCGATGGCCATCTCTGCTCCCCAGGCACTCAGTCCGATGTCTATATCCGCTCCCCAGGCACTCAGTCCGATGTCCATCTCTGCTCCCCAGGCACTCAGTCCGATGTCCATCTCCGATCTCCACACTCTCAGTCCGATGTCAATCTATCCCCAGGCACTCAGTCCAATGTCCATCTCCGATGCCCAGGCACTCAGTCCGATGTCAATCGATCCACAGACACTCAATCCAATGTTCATCTATCCCCAGGCACTGAGTCCGACGTCCATCTATCCCAGACACTCAGTCCTATGTCCATCCCTGATCTCCAGACACTGAGTCTGATGTCCATCTCCGATCCCCAGACACACAGTCCAATATTCATCTATTATCTATCTGTGGCACTCAGTCCGATCTGCATCTACCCCCAGACACTGAGTCCGAAGTCAATCTTTCCACAGGCATTCAGCCCAATGTTCATCTTTCCCCAGGCACTCAGTCCGATGTACATCTCCGATCCCCAGGCACTCAGTCCGATGTCCATCTATCCCCAGACACTCAGTCCGATGTCCATCTCCGTTCCCTAGACACTCAGTCCAATGTCCATTTATCCCGAGGCACTCAGTCCAATGTCCATCTATCCCAGACAGACAGTCCGATGTCCATCTATCCCCAGACACTGAGTCCGATGTCCATCTATCCCAACACACTCAGACCAATGTCCATCTATCCCCAGGCACTCACTCCAATGTCCATCCCTGATCTCCAGACAGTCAGTCCTGTGTCCATCTACCCCAGACACTCAGTCCAATGTCCATCTATCCCCAGGCACTCAGACCAATATCCATCTATCATCCATCTCAGGCACTCAGTCCGATCTACATCTATCCCCAGACACTGAGCCCGAAGTCAATCTTTACACAAGCACTCAGTCCAATGTCCATCTAACCCCAGACACTCAGAGCGATGTCCATCCCTGATCCCCAGGCATTGTGTCCAATGTCCATCTATCCCCAGGGATTCAGACCAATGTCCATCTATCCCCAGGGATTCAGACCAATGTCCATCTATCCCCAGACACTCAGCCCAATGTCCATCTATCCCCAGACACTCAGAGTGATGTCCATCCCTGATCCCCAGGCACTCAGTCCAATGTCCATCTATTCCCAGGCATTTAGTCCGATGCCCATCCCTGATCCCGAGACACTCACTCCCATATACATCTATCCTATATTCCCAGGCACGCAGTCCGATGTCCATCTATCCCCAGATACTCAATCCGAGGTCCATCCCTGACCCCCAGGCACTGAGTCCAATGTCCAACTATCCCGAGGGATTCAGACCAATATCCATCTATCCCCAGACACTCAGTCCGATGTCCATCTATCCTCAGGCACTCAGTCCGATATCCATTTAGCCCCAGACACTCAGTCCGATGTCCAACTATCCCCAGACACTCAGTCCGTTGTGCATCTCCTTTTCCCAGACACTCAGTCCAATGTCCATCTATCCCCAGGCACTCAGTCCGATGATCATCTATCCGCAGACACTCATTCCGATGTCCATCTATCTCCAGACCGTCCGTCCGAGGTCCATCTATCCCGAGGCATTCAATCTGATGTCCATCGATCCTCAGACACTCAGTCGGATGTCCATCCCTGATCCCCAGGCACTCAGTCCGATGTCTATCTCCGCTCCCCAGGCACTCAGTCCGATGTCCATCTCTGCTCCCCAGGCACTCAGTCCGATGTCCAGCTCCGATCCCCAGACACTCAGTCCGATGTCCATCTATCTCCAGACACTCAGCCCGATGTCCATCTATCCCCAGCTACTCAGTCCGATGTCAATCTATCCCCAAGCACTCAGTCCGCTGTCCATCTCTGATCCCCAGACACTTAGTCCGATGTCCATCTATCTCCAGACACTCAGTCCGATGTCCATCTATGCCCAGCCGCTCAGTCTGATGTCCATCTATCCTCAGGCACTCAGTCCGATATCCATTTAGCCCCAGACACTCAGTCCGATGTCCATCTATCTCCAGACACTCCGTCCGAGGTCCATCCATCCCGAGGCATTCAATCTGATGTCCATCGATAACCTAGACACTCAGTCCGATGTCCATCCCTGATCCCCAGACACTCAGTCCGATGTCAATCTATCCCAAAACACTCAGTCCAATGTCCATCTATCCGCAGGCACTCAGACCGATGTCCATCTCTTCCAGACACTCAGTCCGATGTCAATCTACCCCAAGACACTCTGTCCAATGTCCATCTATCCTCAGGCACTCAGTCCGATATCCATTTAGCCCCAGACACTCAGTCCGATGTCCAACTATCCCCAGACACTCAGTCCGTTGTGCATCTCCTTTTCCCAGACACTCAGTCCAATGTCCATCTATCCCCAGGCACTCAGTCCGATGATCATCTATCCGCAGACACTCATTCCGATGTCCATCTATCTCCAGACCGTCCGTCCGAGGTCCATCTATCCCGAGGCATTCAATCTGATGTCCATCGATCCTCAGACACTCAGTCAGATGTCCATCCCTGATCCCCAGGCACTCAGTCCGATGTCTATCTCCGCTCCCCAGGCACTCAGTCCGATGTCCATCTCTGCTCCCCAGGCACTCAGTCCGATGTCCAGCTCCGATCCCCAGACACTCAGTCCGATGTCCATCTATCTCCAGACACTCAGCCCGATGTCCATCTATCCCCAGCTACTCAGTCCGATGTCAATCTATCCACAAGCACTCAGTCCGCTGTCCATCTCTGATCCCCAGACACTCAGTCCGATGTCCATCTATCTCCAGACACTCAGTCCGATGTCCATCTATGCCCAGCCGCTCACTCTGATGTCCATCTATCCTCAGGCACTCAGTCCGATATCCATTTAGTCCCAGACACTCAGTCCGATGTCCATCTATCTCCAGACACTCCGTCCGAGGTCCATCCATCCCGAGGCATTCAATCTGATGTCCATCGATAACCTAGACACTCAGTCCGATGTCCATCCCTGATCCCCAGACACTCAGTCCGATGTCAATCTATCCCAAGACACTCAGTCCAATGTCCATCTATCCGCAGGCACTCAGACCGATGTCCATCTCTTCCAGACACTTAGTCCGATGTCCATCTATCCCCAGGCACTCAATCCGATGTCCATCTATCCCCAGACACTGAGTCAGTGTCCATCTATTCCCAGGCACTCAGACCAATGTCCATCTATCCCAGACACTTAGTCCGATGTCCATCTATCCCCCGGCACTCAGTCCGATGTCCATCTATCGCCAGACACTCAGTCCAGTGTCCATCTATCCCCAGGCACTCAGTCCAATGTCCATCTCCGTTCCCCAGGCAGTCAAACCGCTGTCCATCTAGCCCCAGACAATCAGTCTGATGTCCATCTATCTCCAGACACGCAGTCCGATGTCCGTCTCTCCCCAGACACTCAGTCCGATGTCGATCTATCCCCAGACACTATCTCGAGGCATTCAGTCGACTGTCCATCTGTCCCAGGCACTCAATCCGCTGTCCATCTCCGATTCCCAGACACTCAGTCCGATGTCCATCTATCCCCAGGCACTCAGTCCGATGTCCATCTATCCGCAGGCACTCAGTCCGATGTCCATCTATCCCCAGGCACTCAGTCCAATGTCCATTTAGTCCCAGATACTCAGCCCGATGTCAATTCCGTTCCTCAGGCACTCAGACCGATGTCCATCTAACCGCAGCCACTCAGTCCGATGTCCATCTCTGTTCCTCAGGCGCTCAGTCCGATGTCCATCAACCCCAGACACTCAGTCCGATGTCCATCTCCGCTCCCCAGGCTCTCAGTCCAATGTCCATCTATCAACAGGAACTCAGTCCGATGTCCATTTATCCCCAGACACTCAGTCCGATGTCCATCTCTGCGTCCCAGGCACTCAGTCCGATGTCTGTCTCCACTCCGCAGACACTCAGTCCGCTGTCCATCTATCCCCAGACACTCAGTCCGATATCCATCTATCCCCAGCCACTCAGTCTGATGTCCATCTATCCTCAGGCACTCAATCCGATGTCCATCTATCCCCAGACACTCAGTCCAATGTCCATTTATCCCCAGACACTCAATCCGATGTCCATCTCTGCTCCCCAGGCACTCAGTCCGATGTCTATCTCCGATCCCCAGACTCTCAGTCAGATGTCAATCTATCCCAAGACACTCCGTCCAATGTCCATCTATCCCCAGGCACTCAGTCCGGTGTCCATCTATCCCCAGATACTCAATCCGATGTTCATCCCTAATCCCCAGGCACTGAGTCCAATGTCCAATTATCCCCAGGGATTCAGACCAATATCCATCTATCCCCAGACACTCAGTCCGATGTCCATCTATTCCCAGGCATTTAGTCCGATGCCCCTCCCTGATCGAGACACTCACTCCCATGTCCATCTATCCTATATTCCCAGGCATGCAGTCCGATGTCCATGTCCGATCCCCAGAGACTCAGTCCGATGTCCATCACTGATCCCCAGACACTCAGTCCGATGTCCATCTATCCCCAGGCACTCATCCGATGTCCATCCCTGATCCCGAGACAATCAGTGCAATGTCCATCTATCCTATATTCCCAGGCACTCAGTCCAATGTCCATCTCCGATCCCCTGGCACTCAGCCCGATGTCAATCTATCCCCAGGCACTCAGTCCAATGTCCATCTATTCCCAGGCATTTAGTCCGATGCCCATCCCTGATCCCGAGACACTCACTCCCATATTCATCTATCCTATGTTCCCAGGCACGCAGTCCAATGTCCATCTATCCCCAGATACTCAATCCGAGGTCCATCCCTGACCCCTAGGCACTGAGTCCAATGTCCAACTATCCCCAGGGATTCAGACCGATATCCATCTATCCCCAGACACTCAGTCTGATGTCCACCTATCAACAGGCACTCAGTCTGACATCCATCCCTGATTCCGAGACACTCACTCCCATGTCCATCTATCCTATAATCCCAGGCACGCAGTCCGATGTACATCTCCGATCCCCAGACACTCAGTCCGATGTCCATCACTGATTCCCAGACACTCAGTCCGATGTCTATCTATCCCCAGGCACTCAGTCCGATGTCCATCTATCCCCAGACACTCAGTCCGATGTCCATCTCTGATTCCCAGGCACTCAGTCCGATGTCCATCTATCACCAGACACTCAGTCCGATGTACATCTCCGTTCCCCAGGCACTCAGTCCGATATCCATCTATCCCCAGGAACTCAGTCCGATGTCCATCTATCCCCAGTCACTCAGTCCGATGTCCATCTATCCCCAGGCACTCAGTCCGATGTTCATCTATCCACAGACACTCAGTCCGATGTCCATCTCCGATCCCCAGGCACTCAGTCCAATGTCCATCTATCCCCAGACACTCAGTCCGATGTCCATTCCGTTCCTCAGGCACTCAGTCCAACGTCCATCTAACCGCAGCCACTCAGTCCGATGTCCATCTCTGTTCCTCAGGCGCTCAGTCCGATGTCCATCAATCCCAGACACTCAGTCCGATGTCCATCTCCGCTCCCCAGGCACTCAGTCCAATGTCCATCTATCACCAGGAACTCAGTCCAATGTCCATCTATCCCCAGGCACTCAGTCCGATGTCCATCTATCCCCATGCACTCAATCCGATGTCCACTTCCGTTCCTCAGGTTCTCAGCCCGATGTCCATCTATCCCCAGACACTCAGTCCAATGTCCATTTATCCCCAGACACTCAGTCCGATGGCCATCTCTGCTCCCCAGGCACTCAGTCCGATGTGCATCTCCGATCCCCAGACTCTCAGTCCGATGTCAATCTATCCCCAGGCACTCAGTCCAATGTCCATCTCCGATGCCCAGGCACTCATTCCGATGTCAATCGATCCACAGACACTCAATCCAACATCCATCTCCGATCCCAAGGCACTCAGTCCAATGTCAATCTATCCCCAGGTACTCAGTCCGCTGTCCATCTCCGATCCCCAGACACTCACTCCAATGTTCATCTATCCCCAGGCACTGAGTCCGACGTCCATCTATCCCAGACACTCAGTCCGACGTCCATCTATCCCAGACACTCAGTCCTATGTCCGTCCCTGATCTCCAGACACTGAGTCTGATGTCCATCTCCGATCCCCAGACACACAGTCCAATATTCATCTATTATCTATCTGTGGCACTCAGTCCGATCTGCATCTACCCCCAGTCCGAAGTCAATTTTTCCACAGGCATTCAGCCCAATGTTCATCTTTCCCCAGGCACTCAGTCCGATGTCCAGCTGTCCCCAGGCACTCAGTCCGATGTCCATCTATCCCCAGACACTCAGTCCGATGTCCATCTCCGTTCCCTAGACACTCAGTCCAATGTCCATTTATCCCGAGGCACTCAGTCCAATGTCCATCTATCCCAGACAAACAGTCCGATGTCCATCTATCCCCAGACACTCAGTCCGATGTCCATCTATCCCAACACACTCAGACCAATGTCCATCTATCCCCAGGCACTCAGACCAATATCCATCTATCATCCATCTCAGGCACTCAGTCCGATCTACATCTATCCCCAGACACTGAGCCCGAAGTCAATCTTTACACAAGCACTCAGTCCAATGTCCATCTAACCCCAGACACTCAGAGCGATGTCCATCCCTGATCCCCAGGCACTGTGTCCAATGTCCATCTATCCCCAGGGATTCAGACCAATGTCCATCTATCCCCAGGGATTCAGACCAATGTCCATCTATCCCCAGACACTCAGCCCAATGTCCATCTATCCCCAGATACTCAGAGTGATGTCCATCCCTGATCCCCAGGCACTCAGTCCAATGTCCATCTATTCCCAGGCATTTCGTCCGATGCCCATCCCTGATCCCGAGACACTCACTCCCATATCCATCTATCCTATATTCTCAGGCACGCAGTCCGATGTCCATCTATCCCCAGATACTCAATCCGAGGTCCATCCCTGACCCCCAGGCACTGAGTCCAATGTCCAACTATCCCCAGGGATTCAGACCGATATCCATCTATCCCCAGACACTCAGTCCGATGTCCACCTATCAACAGGCACTCAGTCTGACATCCATCACTGATTCCGAGACACTCACTCCCATGTCCATCTATACTATATTCCGAGGCACGGAGTCCAATGTACATCTCCGATCCCCAGACACTCAGTCCGATGTCCATCACTGATCCACAGACACTCAGTCCGATGTCTATCTATCCCCAGGCACTCAGTCCGATGTCCATCTATCCCCAGACACTCAGTCAGAGGTCCATCTCTGATTCCCAGGCACTCAGTCCGATGTCCATCTATCACCAGATACTCAGTCCGATGTACATCTCCGTTCCCCAGGCACTCAGTCCAATGTCCATCTATCCCCAGGCACTCAGTCCGATGTCCATTTATCCCCAGGCACTCAGTCCGATGTCCATCTATCCTCAGAGACTCAGTCCGATGTACATCTCCGATCCCCAGGCACTCAATCCGATGTCCATCTATCCCCAGGCACTCAGTCCAATGTCCATCTATCCTCAGGCACTCAGTCCGATGTCCATCTATCCACAGACACTCAGTCCGATGTCCATCTCCGCTTCCCAGGCACTCAGTCCAATGTCCATCTATCACCAGGAACTCAGTCCAATGTCCATCTATCCCCAGGCACTCAGTCCGATGTCCATCTCTCCCCATGCACTCAATCCTATGTCCATTTCCGTTCCTCAGGTTCTCAGCCCGATGTCCATCTCTCCCCAGACACTCAGTCCAATGTCCATTTATCCCCAGACACTCAGTCCGATGTCCATCTCTGCTCCCCAGACACTCAGTCCGATGTCCACCTATCAACAGGCACTCAGTCTGACATCCATCCCTGATTCCGAGACACTCACTCCCATGTCCATCTATCCTATATTCCCAGGCACGGAGTCCAATGTACATCTCCGATCCCCAGTCACTCAGTCCGATGTCCATCTATCCCCAGGCACTCAGTCCGATATCCATCTATCCACAGACACTCAGTCCGATGTCCATCTCCGATCCCCAGGCACTCAGTCCAATGTCCATCTATCCCCAGACACTCAGTCCGATGCCCATTTAGTCCCAGACACTCAGTCCGATGTCCATTCCGTTCCTCAGGCACTCAGTCTGACGTCCATCTAACCGCAGCCACTCAGTCCGATGTCCATCTCTGTTCCTCAGGCGCTCAGTCCGATGTCCATCAATCCCAGACACTCAGTCCGATGTCCATCTCCGCTCCCCAGGCACTCAGTCCAATGTCCATCTATCACCAGGAACTCAGTCCAATGTCCATCTATCCCCAGACACTCAGAGTGATGTCCATCCCTGATCCCCAGGCACTCAGTCCAATGTCCATCTATTCCCAGGCATTTAGTCCGATGCCCATCCCTGATCCCGAGACACTCACTCCCATATCCATCTATCCTATATTCCCAGGAACGCAGTCCGATGTCCATCTATCCCCAGATACTCAATCCGACGTCCATCCCTGACCCCCAGGCACTGAGTCCAATGTCCAACTATCCCCAGGGATTCAGACCGATATCCATCTGTCCCCAGACACTCAGTCCGATGTCCACCTATCAACAGGCACTCAGTCTGACATCCATCACTGATTCCGAGACACTCACTCCCATGTCCATCTATACTATATTCCGAGGCACGGAGTCCAATGTACATCTCCGATCCCCAGACACTCAGTCCGATGTCCATCACTGATCCACAGACACTCAGTCCGATGTCTATCTATCCCCAGGCACTCAGTCCGATGTCCATCTATCCCCAGACACTCAGTCAGAGGTCCATCTCTGATTCCCAGGCACTCAGTCCGATGTCCATCTATCACCAGATACTCAGTCCGATGTACATCTCCGTTCCCCAGGCACTCAGTCCAATGTCCATCTATCCCCAGGCACTCAGTCCGATGTCCATTTATCCCCAGGCACTCAGTCCGATGTCCATCTATCCTCAGAGACTCAGTCCGATGTACATCTCCGATCCCCAGGCACTCAATCCGATGTCCATCTATCCCCAGGCACTCAGTCCAATGTCCATCTATCCTCAGGCACTCAGTCCGATGTCCATCTATCCACAGACACTCAGTCCGATGTCCATCTCCGCTTCCCAGGCACTCAGTCCAATGTCCATCTATAACCAGGAACTCAGTCCAATGTCCATCTATCCCCAGGCACTCAGTCCGATGTCCATCTCTCCCCATGCACTCAATCCTATGTCCATTTCCGTTCCTCAGGTTCTCAGCCCGATGTCCATCTCTCCCCAGACACTCAGTCCAATGTCCATTTATCCCCAGACACTCAGTCCGATGTCCATCTCTGCTCCCCAGACACTCAGTCCGATGTCCACCTATCAACAGGCACTCAGTCTGACATCCATCCCTGATTCCGAGACACTCACTCCCATGTCCATCTATCCTATATTCCCAGGCACGGAGTCCAATGTACATCTCCGATCCCCAGTCACTCAGTCCGATGTCCATCTATCCCCAGGCACTCAGTCCGATATCCATCTATCCACAGACACTCAGTCCGATGTCCATCTCCGATCCCCGGGCACTCAGTCCAATGTCCATCTATCCCCAGACACTCAGTCCGATGCCCATTTAGTCCCAGACACTCAGTCCGATGTCCATTCCGTTCCTCAGGCACTCAGTCTGACGTCCATCTAACCGCAGCCACTCAGTCCGATGTCCATCTCTGTTCCTCAGGCGCTCAGTCCGATGTCCATCAATCCCAGACACTCAGTCCGATGTCCATCTCCGCTCCCCAGGCACTCAGTCCAATGTCCATCTATCACCAGGAACTCAGTCCAATGTCCATCTATCCCCAGGCACTCAGTCCGATGTCCATCTATCCCCATGTACTCAATCCGATGTCTACTTCCGTTCCTCATGTTCTCAGTCCGATGTCCATCTATCCCCAGACACTCAGTCCAATGTCCATTTATCCCCAGACACTCAGTCCGATGGCCATCTCTGCTCCCCAGGCACTCAGTCCGATGTCTATATCCGCTCCCCAGGCACTCAGTCCGATGTCCATCTCTGCTCCCCAGGCACTCAGTCCGATGTCCATCTCCGATCTCCACACTCTCAGTCCGATGTCAATCTATCCCCAGGCACTCAGTCCAATGTCCATCTCCGATGCCCAGGCACTCAGTCCGATGTCAATCGATCCACAGACACTCAATCCAATGTTCATCTATCCCCAGGCACTGAGTCCGACGTCCATCTATCCCAGACACTCAGTCCTATGTCCATCCCTGATCTCCAGACACTGAGTCTGATGTCCATCTCCGATCCCCAGACACACAGTCCAATATTCATCTATTATCTATCTGTGGCACTCAGTCCGATCTGCATCTACCCCCAGACACTGAGTCCGAAGTCAATCTTTCCACAGGCATTCAGCCCAATGTTCATCTTTCCCCAGGCACTCAGTCCGATGTACATCTCCGATCCCCAGTCACTCAGTCCGATGTCCATCTATCCCCAGACACTCAGTCCGATGTCCATCTCCGTTCCCTAGACACTCAGTCCAATGTCCATTTATCCCGAGGCACTCAGTCCAATGTCCATCTATCCCAGACAGACAGTCCGATGTCCATCTATCCCCAGACACTGAGTCCGATGTCCATCTATCCCAACACACTCAGACCAATGTCCATCTATCCCCAGGCACTCACTCCAATGTCCATCCCTGATCTCCAGACAGTCAGTCCTGTGTCCATCTACCCCAGACACTCAGTCCAATGTCCATCTATCCCCAGGCACTCAGACCAATATCCATCTATCATCCATCTCAGGCACTCAGTCCGATCTACATCTATCCCCAGACACTGAGCCCGAAGTCAATCTTTACACAAGCACTCAGTCCAATGTCCATCTAACCCCAGACACTCAGAGCGATGTCCATCCCTGATCCCCAGGCACTGTGTCCAATGTCCATCTATCCCCAGGGATTCAGACCAATGTCCATCTATCCCCAGGGATTCAGACCAATGTCCATCTATCCCCAGACACTCAGCCCAATGTCCATCTATCCCCAGACACTCAGAGTGATGTCCATCCCTGATCCCCAGGCACTCAGTCCAATGTCCATCTATTCCCAGGCATTTAGTCCGATGCCCATCCCTGATCCCGAGACACTCACTCCCATATCCATCTATCCTATATTCCCAGGCACGCAGTCCGATGTCCATCTATCCCCAGATACTCAATCTGAGGTCCATCCCTGACCCCCAGGCACTGAGTCCAATGTCCAACTATCCCGAGGGATTCAGACCAATATCCATCTATCCCCAGACACTCAGTCCGATGTCCATCTATCCTCAGGCACTCAGTCCGATATCCATTTAGCCCCAGACACTCAGTCCGATGTCCAACTATCCCCAGACACTCAGTCCGTTGTGCATCTCTTTTTCCCAGACACTCAGTCCAATGTCCATCTATCCCCAGGCACTCAGTCCGATGATCATCTATCCGCAGACACTCATTCCGATGTCCATCTATCTCCAGACCGTCCGTCCGAGGTCCATCTATCCCGAGGCATTCAATCTGATGTCCATCGATCCTCAGACACTCAGTCGGATGTCCATCCCTGATCCCCAGGCACTCAGTCCGATGTCTATCTCCGCTCCCCAGGCACTCAGTCCGATGTCCATCTCTGCTCCCCAGGCACTCAGTCCGATGTCCAGCTCCGATCCCCAGACACTCAGTCTGATGTCCATCTATCTCCAGACACTCAGCCCGATGTCCATCTATCCCCAGCTACTCAGTCCGATGTCAATCTATCCCCAAGCACTCAGTCCGCTGTCTATCTCTGATCCCCAGACACTCAGTCCGATGTCCATCTATCTCCAGACACTCAGTCCGATGTCCATCTATGCCCAAGCACTCAGTCCGCTGTCTATCTCTGATCCCCAGACACTCAGTCCGATGTCCATC
This sequence comes from Pristiophorus japonicus, assembly GCF_044704955.1. Taxonomy (NCBI): domain Eukaryota; kingdom Metazoa; phylum Chordata; class Chondrichthyes; family Pristiophoridae; genus Pristiophorus; species Pristiophorus japonicus. Next base: position 141,897,532 of record NC_091982.1, on the reverse strand, counting down.
GATCTCCAGACACTCAGTCCGATGTCCATCTATGCCCAGCCGCTCAGTCTGATGTCTATCTCTGATCCCCAGACACTCAGTCCGATGTCCATCTATCTCCAGACACTCAGCCCGATGTCCATCTATCCCCAGCTACTCAGTCCGATGTCAATCTATCCCCAAGCACTCAGTCCGCTGTCTATCTCTGATCCCCAGACACTCAGTCCGATGTCCATCTATCTCCAGACACTCAGTCCGATGTCCATCTATGCCCAGCCGCTCAGTCTGATGTCCATCTATCCTCAGGCACTCAGTCCGATATCCATTTAGCCCCAGACACTCAGTCCGATGTCCATCTATCTCCAGACACTCCGTCCGAGGTCCATCCATCCCGAGGCATTCAATCTGATGTCCATCGATAACCTAGACACTCAGTCCGATGTCCATCCCTGATCCCCAGACACTCAGTCCGATGTCAATCTATCCCAAGACACTCAGTCCAATGTCCATCTATCCGCAGGCACTCAGACCGATGTCCATCTCTTCCAGACACTCAGTCCGATGTCAATCTATCCCAAGACACTGAGTCCAATGTCCATCTATCCTCAGGCACTCAGTCCGATATCCATTTAGCCCCAGACACTCAGTCCGATGTCCAACTATCCCCAGACACTCAGTCCGTTGTGCATCTCCTTTTCCCAGACACTCAGTCCAATGTCCATCTATCCCCAGGCACTCAGTCCGATGATCATCTATCCGCAGACACTCATTCCGATGTCCATCTATCTCCAGACCGTCCGTCCGAGGTCCATCTATCCCGAGGCATTCAATCTGATGTCCATCGATCCTCAGACACTCAGTCGGATGTCCATCCCTGATCCCCAGGCACTCAGTCCGATGTCTATCTCCGCTCCCCAGGCACTCAGTCCGATGTCCATCTCTGCTCCCCAGGCACTCAGTCCGATGTCCAGCTCCGATCCCCAGACACTCAGTCCGATGTCCATCTATCTCCAGACACTCAGCCCGATGTCCATCTATCCCCAGCTACTCAGTCCGATGTCAATCTATCCCCAAGCACTCAGTCCGCTGTCCATCTCTGATCCCCAGACACTCAGTCCGATGTCCATCTATCTCCAGACACTCAGTCCGATGTCCATCTATGCCCAGCCGCTCAGTCTGATGTCCATCTATCCTCAGGCACTCAGTCCGATATCCATTTAGCCCCAGACACTCAGTCCGATGTCCATCTATCTCCAGACACTCCGTCCGAGGTCCATCCATCCCGAGGCATTCAATCTGATGTCCATCGATAACCTAGACACTCAGTCCGATGTCCATCCCTGATCCCCAGACACTCAGTCCGATGTCAATCTATCCCAAGACACTCAGTCCAATGTCCATCTATCCGCAGGCACTCAGACCGATGTCCATCTCTTCCAGACACTTAGTCCGATGTCCATCTATCCCCAGGCACTCAATCCGATGTCCATCTATCCCCAGACACTCAGTCCAGTGTCCATCTATCCCCAGGCACTCAGTCCAGTGTCCATCTATCCCCAGGCACTCAGTCCAATGTCCATCTCCGTTCCCCAGGCAGTCAAACCGCTGTCCATCTAGCCCCAGACAATCAGTCTGATGTCCATCTATCTCCAGACACGCAGTCCGATGTCCGTCTCAGCCCAGACACTCAGTCCGATGTCGATCTATCCCCAGACACTATCTCGAGGCATTCAGTCGACTGTCCATCTGTCCCAGGCACTCAATCCGCTGTCCATCTCCGATTCCCAGACACTCAATCCGATGTCCATCTATTCCTTGACACTCAGTCCGATGTCCATCTCCGTTCCCCAGACACGCAGTCTGATGTCCATCTATCTCCAGACACTCAGTGCAATGTCCATCTATCCCCAGGCACTCAGTGCAATGTCCATCTATCCCCAGGCACTCAGTGCAATGTCCATCTATCCCCAGGCACTCAGTGCAATGTCCATCTATCCCCAGGCACTCTGTCCAATGACCATCTATTCCCAGGCACACAGTCTGATATCCATCTCCGATCTCCAGACACTCAGTCCGATGTCAATCTATCCTCAGGCACTCAGTCCGATGTCCATCTATCCCCAGACACTCAGTCCGATGTCCATCTGTCGCCAGGCACTCAGTCCGATGTCCATCTATCCCCAGACACTCAGTCCGATGTCCATCTATCCCCAGGCACTCAGTCCAATGTCCATCTATCACCAGGCACACAGTCCGCTGTCCATCTCCGAACCCCAGACACTCAGTCCAATGTCCATCTATCCCCAGGCACTCAATCCGATGTCCATCTCCTATCCACAGACACTCAGTCCGATGTCCATCTATTGTTTGGCAATCAGTCCGATGTCCATCCCTGATCCCAAGACACTCAGTCCAATGTCCATCTATCTCGAGACACTCAATCCAACATCCATCTCCGATCCGCAGGCACTGAGTCCAACGTCCATCTGTCCCCAGACACTCAGTCCAATGTCCATTTATTCCGAGGCACTCAGTCCAATATTCATCTACCCTCAGGCACTCAGTCCGATGTCCGTCTCCGATTCCCAGACACTCAGTCTGATTTCCTCTATCCTCTATCCCGAGGCACTCAGTCCGATGTCTAACTATCCCCAGACACTCAGCCCGATGTCCATGTCCGATCCTCAGAGACTCAGTCCGATGTCCATCACTGATCCCCAGACACTCAGTCCGATGTCCATCTATCCCCAGGCACTCATCCGATGTCCATCCCTGATCCCGAGACAATCAGTGCAATGTCCATCTATCCTATATTCCCTGGCACTCAGTCCAATGTCCATCTCCGATCCCCAGGCACTCAGCCCGATGTCAATCTATCCCCAGGCACTCAGTCCAATGTCCATCTATTCCCAGGCATTTAGTCCGATGCCCATCCCTGATCCCGAGACACTCACTCCCATATCCATCTATCCTATATTCCCAGGCACGCAGTCCAATGTCCATTTATTCCCAGGCACTCAGTCCAATATTCATCAATCCTCAGGCACTCAGTCCGATGTCCGTCTCCGATTCCCAGACACTCAGTCTGATTTCCTCTATCCTCTATCCCGAGGCACTCAGTCCGATGTCCAACTATCCCCAGACACTCAGCCCGATTTTAATCTCCGATACCCAGAAACTCAGTCCGATGTCCATCTATTCCCAGGCAGTCAGTCCGATGTCCATCTCCGATCCCCAGACACTCAGTCCAATGTCAATCTATCCCCAGGCACTCAGTCCGATGTCCATCTATTCCCAGGCATTTAGTCCGATGCCCATCCCTGATCCCGAGACACTCACTCCCATATCCATCTATCCTATATTCCCAGGCACGCAGTGCGATGTCCATCTATCCCCAGATACTCAATCCGAGGTCCATCCCTGACCCCCAGGCACTGAGTCCAATGTCCAACTATCCCTAGGGATTCAGACCAATATCCATCTATCCCCAGACACTCAGTCCGATGTCCATCTATCCTCAGGCACTCAGTCCGATATCGATTTAGCCCCAGACACTCAGTCCGATGTCCAACTATCCCCAGACACTCAGTCCGTTGTGCATCTCCTTTTCCCAGACACTCAGTCCAATGTCCATCTATCCCCAGGCACTCAGTCCGATGATCATCTATCCGCAGATACTCATTCCGATGTCCATCTATCTCCAGACCGTCCGTCCGAGGTCCATCTATCCCGAGGCATTCAATCTGATGTCCATCGATCCTCAGACACTCAGTCCGATGTCCATCCCTGATCCCCAGACACTCAGTCAGATGTCAATCTATCCCAAGACACTCCGTCCAATGTCCATCTATCCCCAGGCACTCAGTCCGATGTCCATCTATCCCCAGATACTCAATCCGATATTCATCCCTGACCCCCAGGCACTGAGTCCAATGTCCAATTATCCCCAGGGATTCAGACCAATATCCATCTATCCCCAGACACTCAGTCCGATGTCCATCTATTCCCAGGGATTTAGTCCGATGCCCCTCCCTGATCGAGACACTCACTCCCATGTCCATCTATCCTATATTCCCAGGCATGCAGTCCGATGTCCATGTCCGATCCTCAGAGACTCAGTCCGATGTCCATCACTGATCCCCAGACACTCAGTCCGATGTCCATCTATCCCCAGGCACTCATCCGATGTCCATCCCTGATCCCGAGACAATCAGTGCAATGTCCATCTATCCTATATTCCCTGGCACTCAGTCCAATGTCCATCTCCGATCCCCAGGCACTCAGCCCGATGTCAATCTATCCCCAGGCACTCAGTCCAATGTCCATCTATTCCCAGGCATTTAGTCCGATGCCCATCCCTGATCCCGAGACACTCACTCCCATATCCATCTATCCTATATTCCCAGGCACGCAGTCCGATGTCCATTTATTCCCAGGCACTCAGTCCAATATTCATCAATCCTCAGGCACTCAGTCCGATGTCCGTCTCCGATTCCCAGACACTCAGTCTGATTTCCTCTATCCTCTATCCCGAGGCACTCAGTCCGATATCTAACTATCCCCAGACACTCAGCCCGATTTTGATCTCCGATACCCAGAAACTCAGTCCGATGTCCAACCCTGATCCCGAGACACTCAGTCCAATGTCCATCTCTGATCCCCAGGCACTCAGTCCGATGTCCATCTATTCCCAGGCACTCAGTCCGATGTCCATCTCCGATCCCCAGACACTCAGTCCAATGTCAATCTATCCCCAGACACTCAGTTCGATATCCAACTACCATCTATCTCAGGCACTCAGTCCGATCTACATCTATCCCCCGACACTGAGTCCGAAGTCAATCTTTCCACAAGCACTCTGTCCAATGTCCATCTAACCCCAGACACTCAGACCAATGTCCATCCCTGATCCCCAGGCACTGAGTCCAATGTCCATCTATCCCCAGGGATTCAGACCAATATCCATCTATCCCCAGACACTGAGTCAGTGTCCATCTATTCCCAGGCACTCAGACCAATGTCCATCTATCCCAGACACTTTGTCCGATGTCCATCTATCCCCCGGCACTCAGTCCGATGTCCATCTATCGCCAGACACTCAGTCCAGTGTCCATCTATCCCCAGGCACTCAGTCCAATGTCCATTTCCGTTCCCCAGGCAGTCAAACCGCTGTCCATCTAGCCCCAGACAATCAGTCTGATGTCCATCTATCTCCAGACACGCAGTCCGATGTCCGTCTATCCCCAGACACTCAGTCCGATGTCGATCTATCCCCAGACCCTATCTCGAGGCATTCAGTCGACTGTCCATCTGTCCCAGGCACTCAATCCGCTGTCCATCTCCGATTCCCAGACACTCAATCCATTCCCCAGACACTCAGTCTGATGTCCATCTATCTCCAGACACTCAGTGCAATGTCCATCTATCCCCAGGCACTCAGTGCAATGTTCATCTATCCCCAGGCACTCAGTGCAATGACCATCTATCCCCAGACACTCAGTCCGATGTCCATCTATTCCCAGGCACACAGTCTGATGTCCATCTCCGATCTCTAGACACTCAGTCCGATGTCAATCTATCCTCAGGCACTCAGTCCGATGTCCATCTATCCCCAGACACTCAGTCCGATGTCCATCTGTCGTCAGGCACTCAGTCCGATGTCCATCTATCCCCAGACACTCAGTCCGATGTCCATCTGCCCCCAGGGACTCAGTCCGATGTCCATCTATCCCCAGACACTCAGTCCGATGTCCATCTATCCCCAGGCACTCAGTCCAATGTCCATCTATCACCAGGCACACAGTCCGCTGTCCATCTCCGAACCCCAGACACTCAGTCCAATGTCCATCTATCCCCAGGCACTCAATCCGATGTCCATCTCCTATCCACAGACACTCAGTCCGATGTCCATCTATTGTTTGGCAATCAGTCCGATGTCCATCCCTGATCCCAAGACACTCAGTCCAATGTCCATCTATCTCGAGACACTCAATCCAACATCCATCTCCGATCCGCAGGCACTGAGTCCAACGTCCATCTGTCCCCAGACACTCAGTCCAATGTCCATTTATTCCCAGGCACTCAGTCCAATATTCATCTATCCTCAGGCACTCAGTCCGATGTCCGTCTCCGATTCCCAGACACTCAGTCTGATTTCCTCTATCCTCTATCCCCAGACACTCAGTCCGATGTCCATCTATCTCCAGACACTCAGCCCGATGTCCATCTATCCCCAGCTACTCAGTCCAATGTCAATCTATCCCCAAGCACTCAGTCCGCTGTCCATCTCTGATCCCCAGACACTCAGTCCGATGTCCATCTATCTCCAGACACTCAGTCCGATGTCCATCTATGCCCAGCCGCTCAGTCTGATGTCCATCTATCCTCAGGCACTCAGTCCGATATCCATTTAGCCCCAGACACTCAGTCCGATGTCCATCTATCTCCAGACACTCCGTCCGAGGTCCATCCATCCCGAGGCATTCAATCTGATGTCCATCGATAACCTAGACACTCAGTCCGATGTCCATCCCTGATCCCCAGACACTCAGTCCGATGTCAATCTATCCCAAGACACTCAGTCCAATGTCCATCTATCCGCAGGCACTCAGACCGATGTCCATCTCTTCCAGACACTTAGTCCGATGTCCATCTATCCCCAGGCACTCAATCCGATGTCCATCTATCCCCAGACACTCAGTCCAGTGTCCATCTATCCCCAGGCACTCAGTCCAGTGTCCATCTATCCCCAGGCACTCAGTCCAATGTCCATCTCCGTTCCCCAGGCAGTCAAACCGCTGTCCATCTAGCCCCAGACAATCAGTCTGATGTCCATCTATCTCCAGACACGCAGTCCGATGTCCGTCTCAGCCCAGACACTCAGTCCGATGTCGATCTATCCCCAGACACTATCTCGAGGCATTCAGTCGACTGACCATCTGTCCCAGGCACTCAATCCGCTGTCCATCTCCGATTCCCAGACACTCAATCCGATGTCCATCTATTCCTTGACACTCAGTCCGATGTCCATCTCCGTTCCCCAGACACGCAGTCTGATGTCCATCTATCTCCAGACACTCAGTGCAATGTCCATCTATCCCCAGGCACTCAGTGCAATGTCCATCTATCCCCAGGCACTCAGTGCAATGTCCATCTATCCCCAGGCACTCAGTGCAATGTCCATCTATCCCCAGGCACTCTGTCCAATGACCATCTATTCCCAGGCACACAGTCTGATATCCATCTCCGATCTCCAGACACTCAGTCCGATGTCAATCTATCCTCAGGCACTCAGTCCGATGTCCATCTATCCCCAGACACTCAGTCCGATGTCCATCTGTCGCCAGGCACTCAGTCCGATGTCCATCTATCCCCAGACACTCAGTCCGATGTCCATCTATCCCCAGGCACTCAGTCCAATGTCCATCTATCACCAGGCACACAGTCCGCTGTCCATACCCGAACCCCAGACACTCAGTCCAATGTCCATCTATCCCCAGGCACTCAATCCGATGTCCATCTCCTATCCACAGACACTCAGTCCGATGTCCATCTATTGTTTGGCAATCAGTCCGATGTCCATCCCTGATCCCAAGACACTCAGTCCAATGTCCATCTATCTCGAGACACTCAATCCAACATCCATCTCCGATCCGCAGGCACTGAGTCCAACGTCCATCTGTCCCCAGACACTCAGTCCAATGTTCATTTATTCCGAGGCACTCAGTCCAATATTCATCTACCCTCAGGCACTCAGTCCGATGTCCGTCTCCGATTCCCAGACACTCAGTCTGATTTCCTCTATCCTCTATCCCGAGGCACTCAGTCCGATGGCCAACTATCCCCAGACACTCAGCCCGATTTTGATCTCCGATACCCAGAAACTCAGTCCGATGTCCATCTATTCCCAGGCAGTCAGTCCGATGTCCATCTCCGATCCCCAGACACTCAGTCCAATGTCAATCTATCCCCAGGCACTCAGTCCGATGTCCATCTATTCCCAGGCATTTAGTCCGATGCCCATCCCTGATCCCGAGACACTCACTCCCATATCCATCTATCCTATATTCCCAGGCACGCAGTCCGATGTCCATCTATCCCCAGATACTCAATCCGAGGTCCATCCCTGACCCCCAGGCACTGAGTCCAATGTCCAACTATCCCTAGGGATTCAGACCAATATCCATCTATCCCCAGACACTCAGTCCGATGTCCATCTATCCTCAGGCACTCAGTCCGATATCGATTTAGCCCCAGACACTCAGTCCGATGTCCAACTATCCCCAGACACTCAGTCCGTTGTGCATCTCCTTTTCCCAGACACTCAGTCCGATGTCCATCTATCCCCAGGCACTCAGTCCAATGTCCATCTATCACCAGGCACACAGTCCGCTGTCCATACCCGAACCCCAGACACTCAGTCCAATGTCCATCTATCCCCAGGCACTCAATCCGATGTCCATCTCCTATCCACAGACACTCAGTCCGATGTCCATCTATTGTTTGGCAATCAGTCCGATGTCCATCCCTGATCCCAAGACACTCAGTCCAATGTCCATCTATCTCGAGACACTCAATCCAACATCCATCTCCGATCCGCAGGCACTGAGTCCAACGTCCATCTGTCCCCAGACACTCAGTCCAATGTCCATTTATTCCGAGGCACTCAGTCCAATATTCATCTACCCTCAGGCACTCAGTCCGATGTCCGTCTCCGATTCCCAGACACTCAGTCTGATTTCCTCTATCCTCTATCCCGAGGCACTCAGTCCGATGTCCAACTATCCCCAGACACTCAGCCCGATTTTGATCTCCGATACCCAGAAACTCAGTCCGATGTCCATCTATTCCCAGGCAGTCAGTCCGATGTCCATCTCCGATCCCCAGACACTCAGTCCAATGTCAATCTATCCCCAGGCACTCAGTCCGATGTCCATCTATTCCCAGGCATTTAGTCCGATGCCCATCCCTGATCCCGAGACACTCACTCCCATATCCATCTATCCTATATTCCCAGGCACGCAGTCCGATGTCCATCTATCCCCAGATACTCAATCCGAGGTCCATCCCTGACCCCCAGGCACTGAGTCCAATGTCCAACTATCCCTAGGGATTCAGACCAATATCCATCTATCCCCAGACACTCAGTCCGATGTCCATCTATCCTCAGGCACTCAGTCCGATATCGATTTAGCCCCAGACACTCAGTCCGATGTCCAACTATCCCCAGACACTCAGTCCGTTGTGCATCTCCTTTTCCCAGACACTCAGTCCAATGTCCATCTATCCCCAGGCACTCAGTCCGATGATCATCTATCCGCAGACACTCATTCCGATGTCCATCTATCTCCAGACCGTCCGTCCGAGGTCCATCTATCCCGAGGCATTCAATCTGATGTCCATCGATCCTCAGACACTCAGTCCGATGTCCATCCCTGATCCCCAGACACTCAGTCAGATGTCAATCTATCCCAAGACACTCCGTCCAATGTCCATCTATCCCCAGGCACTCAGTCCGATGTCCATCTATCCCCAGATACTCAATCCGATATTCATCCCTGACCCCCAGGCACTGAGTCCAATGTCCAATTATCCCCAGGGATTCAGACCAATATCCATCTATCCCCAGACACTCAGTCCGATGTCCATCTATTCCCAGGCATTTAGTCCGATGCCCCTCCCTGATCGAGACACTCACTCCCATGTCCATCTATCCTATATTCCCAGGCATGCAGTCCGATGTCCATGTCCGATCCTCAGAGACTCAGTCCGATGTCCATCACTGATCCCCAGACACTCAGTCCGATGTCCATCTATCCCCAGGCACTCATCCGATGTCCATCCCTGATCCCGAGACAATCAGTGCAATGTCCATCTATCCTATATTCCCTGGCACTCAGTCCAATGTCCATCTCCGATCCCCAGGCACTCAGCCCGATGTCAATCTATCCCCAGGCACTCAGTCCAATGTCCATCTATTCCCAGGCATTTAGTCCGATGCCCATCCCTGATCCCGAGACACTCACTCCCATATCCAGCTATCCTATATTCCCAGGCACGCAGTCCGATGTCCATTTATTCCCAGGCACTCAGTCCAATATTCATCAATCCTCAGGCACTCAGTCCGATGTCCGTCTCCGATTCCCAGACACTCAGTCTGACTTCCTCTATCCTCTATCCCGAGGCACTCAGTCCGATGTCCATCTATCCCCAGGCACTCAGTCCGATGATCATCTATCCGCAGATACTCATTCCGATGTCCATCTATCTCCAGACCGTCCGTCCGAGGTCCATCTATCCCGAGGCATTCAATCTGATGTCCATCGATCCTCAGACACTCAGTCCGATGTCCATCCCTGATCCCCAGACACTCAGTCAGATGTCAATCTATCCCAAGACACTCCGTCCAATGTCCATCTATCCCCAGGCACTCAGTCCGATGTCCATCTATCCCCAGATACTCAATCCGATATTCATCCCTGACCCCCAGGCACTGAGTCCAATGTCCAATTATCCCCAGGGATTCAGACCAATATCCATCTATCCCCAGACACTCAGTCCGATGTCCATCTATTCCCAGGCATTTAGTCCGATGCCCCTCCCTGATCGAGACACTCACTCCCATGTCCATCTATCCTATATTCCCAGGCATGCAGTCCGATGTCCATGTCCGATCCTCAGAGACTCAGTCCGATGTCCATCACTGATCCCCAGACACTCAGTCCGATGTCCATCTATCCCCAGGCACTCATCCGATGTCCATCCCTGATCCCGAGACAATCAGTGCAATGTCCATCTATCCTATATTCCCTGGCACTCAGTCCAATGTCCATCTCCGATCCCCAGGCACTCAGCCCGATGTCAATCTATCCCCAGGCACTCAGTCCAATGTCCATCTATTCCCAGGCATTTAGTCCGATGCCCATCCCTGATCCCGAGACACTCACTCCCATATCCATCTATCCTATATTCCCAGGCACGCAGTCCGATGTCCATTTATTCCCAGGCACTCAGTCCAATATTCATCAATCCTCAGGCACTCAGTCCGATGTCCGTCTCCGATTCCCAGACACTCAGTCTGATTTCCTCTATCCTCTATCCCGAGGCACTCAGTCCGATGTCTAACTATCCCCAGACACTCAGCCCGATTTTGATCTCCGATACCCAGAAACTCAGTCCGATGTCCAACCCTGATCCCGAGACACTCAGTCCAATGTCCATCTCTGATCCCCAGGCACTCAGTCCGATGTCCATCTATTCCCAGGCACTCAGTCCGATGTCCATCTCCGATCCCCAGACACTCAGTCCAATGTCAATCTATCCCCAGACACTCAGTTCGATATCCAACTACCATCTATCTCAGGCACTCAGTCCGATCTACATCTATCCCCCGACACTGAGTCCGAAGTCAATCTTTCCACAAGCACTCTGTCCAATGTCCATCTAACCCCAGACACTCAGACCAATGTCCATCCCTGATCCCCAGGCACTGAGTCCAATGTCCATCTATCCCCAGGGATTCAGACCAATATCCATCTATCCCCAGACACTGAGTCAGTGTCCATCTATTCCCAGGCACTCAGACCAATGTCCATCTATCCCAGACACTTTGTCCGATGTCCATCTATCCCCCGGCACTCAGTCCGATGTCCATCTATCGCCAGACACTCAGTCCAGTGTCCATCTATCCCCAGGCACTCAGTCCAATGTCCATTTCCGTTCCCCAGGCAGTCAAACCGCTGTCCATCTAGCCCCAGACAATCAGTCTGATGTCCATCTATCTCCAGACACGCAGTCCGATGTCCGTCTATCCCCAGACACTCAGTCCGATGTCGATCTATCCCCAGACCCTATCTCGAGGCATTCAGTCGACTGTCCATCTGTCCCAGGCACTCAATCCGCTGTCCATCTCCGATTCCCAGACACTCAATCCATTCCCCAGACACTCAGTCTGATGTCCATCTATCTCCAGACACTCAGTGCAATGTCCATCTATCCCCAGGCACTCAGTGCAATGTTCATCTATCCCCAGGCACTCAGTGCAATGACCATCTATCCCCAGACACTCAGTCCGATGTCCATCTATTCCCAGGCACACAGTCTGATGTCCATCTCCGATCTCTAGACACTCAGTCCGATGTCAATCTATCCTCAGGCACTCAGTCCGATGTCCATCTATCCCCAGACACTCAGTCCGATGTCCATCTGTCGTCAGGCACTCAGTCCGATGTCCATCTATCCCCAGACACTCAGTCCGATGTCCATCTGCCCCCAGGCACTCAGTCCGATGTCCATCTATCCCCAGACACTCAGTCCGATGTCCATCTATCCCCAGGCACTCAGTCCAATGTCCATCTATCACCAGGCACACAGTCCGCTGTCCATCTCCGAACCCCAGACACTCAGTCCAATGTCCATCTATCCCCAGGCACTCAATCCGATGTCCATCTCCTATCCACAGACACTCAGTCCGATGTCCATCTATTGTTTGGCAATCAGTCCGATGTCCATCCCTGATCCCAAGACACTCAGTCCAATGTCCATCTATCTCGAGACACTCAATCCAACATCCATCTCCGATCCGCAGGCACTGAGTCCAACGTCCATCTGTCCCCAGACACTCAGTCCAATGTCCATTTATTCCCAGGCACTCAGTCCAATATTCATCTATCCTCAGGCACTCAGTCCGATGTCCGTCTCCGATTCCCAGACACTCAGTCTGATTTCCTCTATCCTCTATCCCCAGACACTCAGTCCGATGTCCATCTATCTCCAGACACTCAGCCCGATGTCCATCTATCCCCAGCTACTCAGTCCAATGTCAATCTATCCCCAAGCACTCAGTCCGCTGTCCATCTCTGATCCCCAGACACTCAGTCCGATGTCCATCTATCTCCAGACACTCAGTCCGATGTCCATCTATGCCCAGCCGCTCAGTCTGATGTCCATCTATCCTCAGGCACTCAGTCCGATATCCATTTAGCCCCAGACACTCAGTCCGATGTCCATCTATCTCCAGACACTCCGTCCGAGGTCCATCCATCCCGAGGCATTCAATCTGATGTCCATCGATAACCTAGACACTCAGTCCGATGTCCATCCCTGATCCCCAGACACTCAGTCCGATGTCAATCTATCCCAAGACACTCAGTCCAATGTCCATCTATCCGCAGGCACTCAGACCGATGTCCATCTCTTCCAGACACTTAGTCCGATGTCCATCTATCCCCAGGCACTCAATCCGATGTCCATCTATCCCCAGACACTCAGTCCAGTGTCCATCTATCCCCAGGCACTCAGTCCAGTGTCCATCTATCCCCAGGCACTCAGTCCAATGTCCATCTCCGTTCCCCAGGCAGTCAAACCGCTGTCCATCTAGCCCCAGACAATCAGTCTGATGTCCATCTATCTCCAGACACGCAGTCCGATGTCCGTCTCAGCCCAGACACTCAGTCCGATGTCGATCTATCCCCAGACACTCAGTCCAATGTCCATTTATTCCCAGGCACTCAGTCCAATATTCATCTATCCTCAGGCACTCAGTCCGATGTCCGTCTCCGATTCCCAGACACTCAGTCTGATTTCCTCTATCCTCTATCCCCAGACACTCAGTCCGATGTCCATCTATCTCCAGACACTCAGCCCGATGTCCATCTATCCCCAGCTACTCAGTCCAATGTCAATCTATCCCCAAGCACTCAGTCCGCTGTCCATCTCTGATCCCCAGACACTCAGTCCGATGTCCATCTATCTCCAGACACTCAGTCCGATGTCCATCTATGCCCAGCCGCTCAGTCTGATGTCCATCTATCCTCAGGCACTCAGTCCGATATCCATTTAGCCCCAGACACTCAGTCCGATGTCCATCTATCTCCAGACACTCCGTCCGAGGTCCATCCATCCCGAGGCATTCAATCTGATGTCCATCGATAACCTAGACACTCAGTCCGATGTCCATCCCTGATCCCCAGACACTCAGTCCGATGTCAATCTATCCCAAGACACTCAGTCCAATGTCCATCTATCCGCAGGCACTCAGACCGATGTCCATCTCTTCCAGACACTTAGTCCGATGTCCATCTATCCCCAGGCACTCAATCCGATGTCCATCTATCCCCAGACACTCAGTCCAGTGTCCATCTATCCCCAGGCACTCAGTCCAGTGTCCATCTATCCCCAGGCACTCAGTCCAATGTCCATCTCCGTTCCCCAGGCAGTCAAACCGCTGTCCATCTAGCCCCAGACAATCAGTCTGATGTCCATCTATCTCCAGACACGCAGTCCGATGTCCGTCTCAGCCCAGACACTCAGTCCGATGTCGATCTATCCCCAGACACTATCTCGAGGCATTCAGTCGACTGTCCATCTGTCCCAGGCACTCAATCCGCTGTCCATCTCCGATTCCCAGACACTCAATCCGATGTCCATCTATTCCTTGACACTCAGTCCGATGTCCATCTCCGTTCCCCAGACACGCAGTCTGATGTCCATCTATCTCCAGACACTCAGTGCAATGTCCATCTATCCCCAGGCACTCAGTGCAATGTCCATCTATCCCCAGGCACTCAGTGCAATGTCCATCTATCCCCAGGCACTCAGTGCAATGTCCATCTATCCCCAGGCACTCTGTCCAATGACCATCTATTCCCAGGCACACAGTCTGATATCCATCTCCGATCTCCAGACACTCAGTCCGATGTCAATCTATCCTCAGGCACTCAGTCCGATGTCCATCTATCCCCAGACACTCAGTCCGATGTCCATCTGTCGCCAGGCACTCAGTCCGATGTCCATCTATCCCCAGACACTCAGTCCGATGTCCATCTATCCCCAGGCACTCAGTCCAATGTCCATCTATCACCAGGCACACAGTCCGCTGTCCATACCCGAACCCCAGACACTCAGTCCAATGTCCATCTATCCCCAGGCACTCAATCCGATGTCCATCTCCTATCCACAGACACTCAGTCCGATGTCCATCTATTGTTTGGCAATCAGTCCGATGTCCATCCCTGATCCCAAGACACTCAGTCCAATGTCCATCTATCTCGAGACACTCAATCCAACATCCATCTCCGATCCGCAGGCACTGAGTCCAACGTCCATCTGTCCCCAGACACTCAGTCCAATGTTCATTTATTCCGAGGCACTCAGTCCAATATTCATCTACCCTCAGGCACTCAGTCCGATGTCCGTCTCCGATTCCCAGACACTCAGTCTGATTTCCTCTATCCTCTATCCCGAGGCACTCAGTCCGATGGCCAACTATCCCCAGACACTCAGCCCGATTTTGATCTCCGATACCCAGAAACTCAGTCCGATGTCCATCTATTCCCAGGCAGTCAGTCCGATGTCCATCTCCGATCCCCAGACACTCAGTCCAATGTCAATCTATCCCCAGGCACTCAGTCCGATGTCCATCTATTCCCAGGCATTTAGTCCGATGCCCATCCCTGATCCCGAGACACTCACTCCCATATCCATCTATCCTATATTCCCAGGCACGCAGTCCGATGTCCATCTATCCCCAGATACTCAATCCGAGGTCCATCCCTGACCCCCAGGCACTGAGTCCAATGTCCAACTATCCCTAGGGATTCAGACCAATATCCATCTATCCCCAGACACTCAGTCCGATGTCCATCTATCCTCAGGCACTCAGTCCGATATCGATTTAGCCCCAGACACTCAGTCCGATGTCCAACTATCCCCAGACACTCAGTCCGTTGTGCATCTCCTTTTCCCAGACACTCAGTCCGATGTCCATCTATCCCCAGGCACTCAGTCCAATGTCCATCTATCACCAGGTACACAGTCCGCTGTCCATACCCGAACCCCAGACACTCAGTCCAATGTCCATCTATCCCCAGGCACTCAATCCGATGTCCATCTCCTATCCACAGACACTCAGTCCGATGTCCATCTATTGTTTGGCAATCAGTCCGATGTCCATCCCTGATCCCAAGACACTCAGTCCAATGTCCATCTATCTCGAGACACTCAATCCAACATCCATCTCCGATCCGCAGGCACTGAGTCCAACGTCCATCTGTCCCCAGACACTCAGTCCAATGTCCATTTATTCCGAGGCACTCAGTCCAATATTCATCTACCCTCAGGCACTCAGTCCGATGTCCGTCTCCGATTCCCAGACACTCAGTCTGATTTCCTCTATCCTCTATCCCGAGGCACTCAGTCCGATGTCCAACTATCCCCAGACACTCAGCCCGATTTTGATCTCCGATACCCAGAAACTCAGTCCGATGTCCATCTATTCCCAGGCAGTCAGTCCGATGTCCATCTCCGATCCCCAGACACTCAGTCCAATGTCAATCTATCCCCAGGCACTCAGTCCGATGTCCATCTATTCCCAGGCATTTAGTCCGATGCCCATCCCTGATCCCGAGACACTCACTCCCATATCCATCTATCCTATATTCCCAGGCACGCAGTCCGATGTCCATCTATCCCCAGATACTCAATCCGAGGTCCATCCCTGACCCCCAGGCACTGAGTCCAATGTCCAACTATCCCTAGGGATTCAGACCAATATCCATCTATCCCCAGACACTCAGTCCGATGTCCATCTATCCTCAGGCACTCAGTCCGATATCGATTTAGCCCCAGACACTCAGTCCGATGTCCAACTATCCCCAGACACTCAGTCCGTTGTGCATCTCCTTTTCCCAGACACTCAGTCCAATGTCCATCTATCCCCAGGCACTCAGTCCGATGATCATCTATCCGCAGACACTCATTCCGATGTCCATCTATCTCCAGACCGTCCGTCCGAGGTCCATCTATCCCGAGGCATTCAATCTGATGTCCATCGATCCTCAGACACTCAGTCCGATGTCCATCCCTGATCCCCAGACACTCAGTCAGATGTCAATCTATCCCAAGACACTCCGTCCAATGTCCATCTATCCCCAGGCACTCAGTCCGATGTCCATCTATCCCCAGATACTCAATCCGATATTCATCCCTGACCCCCAGGCACTGAGTCCAATGTCCAATTATCCCCAGGGATTCAGACCAATATCCATCTATCCCCAGACACTCAGTCCGATGTCCATCTATTCCCAGGCATTTAGTCCGATGCCCCTCCCTGATCGAGACACTCACTCCCATGTCCATCTATCCTATATTCCCAGGCATGCAGTCCGATGTCCATGTCCGATCCTCAGAGACTCAGTCCGATGTCCATCACTGATCCCCAGACACTCAGTCCGATGTCCATCTATCCCCAGGCACTCATCCGATGTCCATCCCTGATCCCGAGACAATCAGTGCAATGTCCATCTATCCTATATTCCCTGGCACTCAGTCCAATGTCCATCTCCGATCCCCAGGCACTCAGCCCGATGTCAATCTATCCCCAGGCACTCAGTCCAATGTCCATCTATTCCCAGGCATTTAGTCCGATGCCCATCCCTGATCCCGAGACACTCACTCCCATATCCAGCTATCCTATATTCCCAGGCACGCAGTCCGATGTCCATTTATTCCCAGGCACTCAGTCCAATATTCATCAATCCTCAGGCACTCAGTCCGATGTCCGTCTCCGATTCCCAGACACTCAGTCTGACTTCCTCTATCCTCTATCCCGAGGCACTCAGTCCGATGTCCAACTATCCCCAGACACTCAGCCCGATTTTGATCTCCGATACCCAGAAACTCAGTCCGATGTCCAACCCTGATCCCGAGACACTCAGTCCAATGTCCATCTCTGATCCCCAGGCACTCAGTCCGATGTCCATCTATTCCCAGGCACTCAGTCCGATGTCCATCTCCGATCCCCAGACACTCAGTCCAATGTCAATCTATCCCCAGACACTCAGTTCGATATCCAACTACCATCTATCTCAGGCACTCAGTCCGATCTACATCTATCCCCCGACACTGAGTCCGAAGTCAATCTTTCCACAAGCACTCTGTCCAATGTCCATCTAACCCCAGACACTCAGGCCAATGTCCATCCCTGATCCCCAGGCACTGAGTCCAATGTCCATCTATCCCCAGGGATTCAGACCAATATCCATCTATCCCCAGACACTGAGTCAGTGTCCATCTATTCCCAGGCACTCAGACCAATGTCCATCTATCCCAGACACTTTGTCCGATGTCCATCTATCCCCCGGCACTCAGTCCGATGTCCATCTATCGCCAGACACTCAGTCCAGTGTCCATCTATCCCCAGGCACTCAGTCCAATGTCCATTTCCGTTCCCCAGGCAGTCAAACCGCTGTCCATCTAGCCCCAGACAATCAGTCTGATGTCCATCTATCTCCAGACACGCAGTCCGATGTCCGTCTATCCCCAGACACTCAGTCCGATGTCGATCTATCCCCAGACCCTATCTCGAGGCATTCAGTCGACTGTCCATCTGTCCCAGGCACTCAATCCGCTGTCCATCTCCGATTCCCAGACACTCAATCCATTCCCCAGACACTCAGTCTGATGTCCATCTATCTCCAGACACTCAGTGCAATGTTCATCTATCCCCAGGCACTCAGTGCAATGACCATCTATCCCCAGACACTCAGTCCGATGTCCATCTATTCCCAGGCACACAGTCTGATGTCCATCTCCGATCTCTAGACACTCAGTCCGATGTCAATCTATCCTCAGGCACTCAGTCCGATGTCCATCTATCCCCAGACACTCAGTCCGATGTCCATTTGTCGTCAGGCACTCAGTCCGATGTCCATCTATCCCCAGACACTCAGTCCGATGTCCATCTGCCCCCAGGCACTCAGTCCGATGTCCATCTATTCCCAGGCATTTAGTCCGATGCCCATCCCTGATCCCGAGACACTCACTCCCATATCCAGCTATCCTATATTCCCAGGCACGCAGTCCGATGTCCATTTATTCCCAGGCACTCAGTCCAATATTCATCAATCCTCAGGCACTCAGTCCGATGTCCGTCTCCGATTCCCAGACACTCAGTCTGACTTCCTCTATCCTCTATCCCGAGGCACTCAGTCCGATGTCCATCTATCCCCAGGCACTCAGTCCGATGATCATCTATCCGCAGATACTCATTCCGATGTCCATCTATCTCCAGACCGTCCGTCCGAGGTCCATCTATCCCGAGGCATTCAATCTGATGTCCATCGATCCTCAGACACTCAGTCCGATGTCCATCCCTGATCCCCAGACACTCAGTCAGATGTCAATCTATCCCAAGACACTCCGTCCAATGTCCATCTATCCCCAGGCACTCAGTCCGATGTCCATCTATCCCCAGATACTCAATCCGATATTCATCCCTGACCCCCAGGCACTGAGTCCAATGTCCAATTATCCCCAGGGATTCAGACCAATATCCATCTATCCCCAGACACTCAGTCCGATGTCCATCTATTCCCAGGGATTTAGTCCGATGCCCCTCCCTGATCGAGACACTCACTCCCATGTCCATCTATCCTATATTCCCAGGCATGCAGTCCGATGTCCATGTCCGATCCTCAGAGACTCAGTCCGATGTCCATCACTGATCCCCAGACACTCAGTCCGATGTCCATCTATCCCCAGGCACTCATCCGATGTCCATCCCTGATCCCGAGACAATCAGTGCAATGTCCATCTATCCTATATTCCCTGGCACTCAGTCCAATGTCCATCTCCGATCCCCAGGCACTCAGCCCGATGTCAATCTATCCCCAGGCACTCAGTCCAATGTCCATCTATTCCCAGGCATTTAGTCCGATGCCCATCCCTGATCCCGAGACACTCACTCCCATATCCATCTATCCTATATTCCCAGGCACGCAGTCCGATGTCCATTTATTCCCAGGCACTCAGTCCAATATTCATCAATCCTCAGGCACTCAGTCCGATGTCCGTCTCCGATTCCCAGACACTCAGTCTGATTTCCTCTATCCTCTATCCCGAGGCACTCAGTCCGATGTCTAACTATCCCCAGACACTCAGCCCGATTTTGATCTCCGATACCCAGAAACTCAGTCCGATGTCCAACCCTGATCCCGAGACACTCAGTCCAATGTCCATCTCTGATCCCCAGGCACTCAGTCCGATGTCCATCTATTCCCAGGCACTCAGTCCGATGTCCATCTCCGATCCCCAGACACTCAGTCCAATGTCAATCTATCCCCAGACACTCAGTTCGATATCCAACTACCATCTATCTCAGGCACTCAGTCCGATCTACATCTATCCCCCGACACTGAGTCCGAAGTCAATCTTTCCACAAGCACTCTGTCCAATGTCCATCTAACCCCAGACACTCAGACCAATGTCCATCCCTGATCCCCAGGCACTGAGTCCAATGTCCATCTATCCCCAGGGATTCAGACCAATATCCATCTATCCCCAGACACTGAGTCAGTGTCCATCTATTCCCAGGCACTCAGACCAATGTCCATCTATCCCAGACACTTTGTCCGATGTCCATCTATCCCCCGGCACTCAGTCCGATGTCCATCTATCGCCAGACACTCAGTCCAGTGTCCATCTATCCCCAGGCACTCAGTCCAATGTCCATTTCCGTTCCCCAGGCAGTCAAACCGCTGTCCATCTAGCCCCAGACAATCAGTCTGATGTCCATCTATCTCCAGACACGCAGTCCGATGTCCGTCTATCCCCAGACACTCAGTCCGATGTCGATCTATCCCCAGACCCTATCTCGAGGCATTCAGTCGACTGTCCATCTGTCCCAGGCACTCAATCCGCTGTCCATCTCCGATTCCCAGACACTCAATCCATTCCCCAGACACTCAGTCTGATGTCCATCTATCTCCAGACACTCAGTGCAATGTCCATCTATTCCCAGGCACTCAGTGCAATGTTCATCTATCCCCAGGCACTCAGTGCAATGACCATCTATCCCCAGACACTCAGTCCGATGTCCATCTATTCCCAGGCACACAGTCTGATGTCCATCTCCGATCTCTAGACACTCAGTCCGATGTCAATCTATCCTCAGGCACTCAGTCCGATGTCCATCTATCCCCAGACACTCAGTCCGATGTCCATCTGTCGTCAGGCACTCAGTCCGATGTCCATCTATCCCCAGACACTCAGTCCGATGTCCATCTGCCCCCAGGCACTCAGTCCGATGTCCATCTATCCCCAGACACTCAGTCCGATGTCCATCTATCCCCAGGCACTCAGTCCAATGTCCATCTATCACCAGGCACACAGTCCGCTGTCCATCTCCGAACCCCAGACACTCAGTCCAATGTCCATCTATCCCCAGGCACTCAATCCGATGTCCATCTCCTATCCACAGACACTCAGTCCGATGTCCATCTATTGTTTGGCAATCAGTCCGATGTCCATCCCTGATCCCAAGACACTCAGTCCAATGTCCATCTATCTCGAGACACTCAATCCAACATCCATCTCCGATCCGCAGGCACTGAGTCCAACGTCCATCTGTCCCCAGACACTCAGTCCAATGTCCATTTATTCCCAGGCACTCAGTCCAATATTCATCTATCCTCAGGCACTCAGTCCGATGTCCGTCTCCGATTCCCAGACACTCAGTCTGATTTCCTCTATCCTCTATCCCCAGACACTCAGTCCGATGTCCATCTATCTCCAGACACTCAGCCCGATGTCCATCTATCCCCAGCTACTCAGTCCAATGTCAATCTATCCCCAAGCACTCAGTCCGCTGTCCATCTCTGATCCCCAGACACTCAGTCCGATGTCCATCTATCTCCAGACACTCAGTCCGATGTCCATCTATGCCCAGCCGCTCAGTCTGATGTCCATCTATCCTCAGGCACTCAGTCCGATATCCATTTAGCCCCAGACACTCAGTCCGATGTCCATCTATCTCCAGACACTCCGTCCGAGGTCCATCCATCCCGAGGCATTCAATCTGATGTCCATCGATAACCTAGACACTCAGTCCGATGTCCATCCCTGATCCCCAGACACTCAGTCCGATGTCAATCTATCCCAAGACACTCAGTCCAATGTCCATCTATCCGCAGGCACTCAGACCGATGTCCATCTCTTCCAGACACTTAGTCCGATGTCCATCTATCCCCAGGCACTCAATCCGATGTCCATCTATCCCCAGACACTCAGTCCAGTGTCCATCTATCCCCAGGCACTCAGTCCAGTGTCCATCTATCCCCAGGCACTCAGTCCAATGTCCATCTCCGTTCCCCAGGCAGTCAAACCGCTGTCCATCTAGCCCCAGACAATCAGTCTGATGTCCATCTATCTCCAGACACGCAGTCCGATGTCCGTCTCAGCCCAGACACTCAGTCCGATGTCGATCTATCCCCAGACACTCAGTCCAATGTCCATTTATTCCCAGGCACTCAGTCCAATATTCATCTATCCTCAGGCACTCAGTCCGATGTCCGTCTCCGATTCCCAGACACTCAGTCTGATTTCCTCTATCCTCTATCCCCAGACACTCAGTCCGATGTCCATCTATCTCCAGACACTCAGCCCGATGTCCATCTATCCCCAGCTACTCAGTCCAATGTCAATCTATCCCCAAGCACTCAGTCCGCTGTCCATCTCTGATCCCCAGACACTCAGTCCGATGTCCATCTATCTCCAGACACTCAGTCCGATGTCCATCTATGCCCAGCCGCTCAGTCTGATGTCCATCTATCCTCAGGCACTCAGTCCGATATCCATTTAGCCCCAGACACTCAGTCCGATGTCCATCTATCTCCAGACACTCCGTCCGAGGTCCATCCATCCCGAGGCATTCAATCTGATGTCCATCGATAACCTAGACACTCAGTCCGATGTCCATCCCTGATCCCCAGACACTCAGTCCGATGTCAATCTATCCCAAGACACTCAGTCCAATGTCCATCTATCCGCAGGCACTCAGACCGATGTCCATCTCTTCCAGACACTTAGTCCGATGTCCATCTATCCCCAGGCACTCAATCCGATGTCCATCTATCCCCAGACACTCAGTCCAGTGTCCATCTATCCCCAGGCACTCAGTCCAGTGTCCATCTATCCCCAGGCACTCAGTCCAATGTCCATCTCCGTTCCCCAGGCAGTCAAACCGCTGTCCATCTAGCCCCAGACAATCAGTCTGATGTCCATCTATCTCCAGACACGCAGTCCGATGTCCGTCTCAGCCCAGACACTCAGTCCGATGTCGATCTATCCCCAGACACTATCTCGAGGCATTCAGTCGACTGTCCATCTGTCCCAGGCACTCAATCCGCTGTCCATCTCCGATTCCCAGACACTCAATCCGATGTCCATCTATTCCTTGACACTCAGTCCGATGTCCATCTCCGTTCCCCAGACACGCAGTCTGATGTCCATCTATCTCCAGACACTCAGTGCAATGTCCATCTATCCCCAGGCACTCAGTGCAATGTCCATCTATCCCCAGGCACTCAGTGCAATGTCCATCTATCCCCAGGCACTCAGTGCAATGTCCATCTATCCCCAGGCACTCTGTCCAATGACCATCTATTCCCAGGCACACAGTCTGATATCCATCTCCGATCTCCAGACACTCAGTCCGATGTCAATCTATCCTCAGGCACTCAGTCCGATGTCCATCTATCCCCAGACACTCAGTCCGATGTCCATCTGTCGCCAGGCACTCAGTCCGATGTCCATCTATCCCCAGACACTCAGTCCGATGTCCATCTATCCCCAGGCACTCAGTCCAATGTCCATCTATCACCAGGCACACAGTCCGCTGTCCATCTCCGAACCCCAGACACTCAGTCCAATGTCCATCTATCCCCAGGCACTCAATCCGATGTCCATCTCCTATCCACAGACACTCAGTCCGATGTCCATCTATTGTTTGGCAATCAGTCCGATGTCCATCCCTGATCCCAAGACACTCAGTCCAATGTCCATCTATCTCGAGACACTCAATCCAACATCCATCTCCGATCCGCAGGCACTGAGTCCAACGTCCATCTGTCCCCAGACACTCAGTCCAATGTCCATTTATTCCGAGGCACTCAGTCCAATATTCATCTACCCTCAGGCACTCAGTCCGATGTCCGTCTCCGATTCCCAGACACTCAGTCTGATTTCCTCTATCCTCTATCCCGAGGCACTCAGTCCGATGTCCAACTATCCTCAGACACTCAGCCCGATTTTGATCTCCGATACCCAGAAACTCAGTCCGATGTCCAACTCTGATCCCGAGACACTCAGTCCAATGTCCATCTCTGATCCCCACGCACTCAGTCCGACGTCCATCTATCCCAGACACTCAGTCCGACGTCAATCTATCCCAGACACTCAGTCCTATGTCCATCCCTGATCTCCAGACACTGAGTCTGATGTCCATCTCCGATCCCCAGACACACAGTCCAATATTCATCTATCATCTATCTGTGGCACTCAGTCCGATCTGCATCTACCCCCAGACACTGAGTCCGAAGTCAATTTTTCCACAGGCATTCAGCCCAATGTTCATCTTTCCCCAGGCACTCAGTCCGATGTCCAGCTGTCCCCAGGCACTCAGTCCGATGTCCATCTATCCCCAGACACTCAGTCCGATGTCCATCTCCGTTCCCTAGACACTCAGTCCAATGTCCATTTATCCCGAGGCACTCAGTCCAATGTCCATCTATCCCAGACAGACAGTCCGATGTCCATCTATCCCCAGACACTCAGTCCGATGTCCATCTATCCCTGCACACTCAGACCAATGTCCATCTATCCCCAGGCACTCACTCCGATGTCCATCCCTGATCCCCAGACAGTCAGTCCTGTGTCCATCTACCCCAGACACTCAGTCCAATGTCCATCTATCCCCAGGCACTCAGACCAATATCCATCTATCATCCATCTCAGGCACTCAGTCCGATCTACATCTATCCCCAGACACTGAGCCCGAAGTCAATCTTTACACAAGCACTCAGTCCAATGTCCATTTAACCCCAGACACTCAGAGCGATGTCCATCCCTGATCCCCAGGCACTGTGTCCAATGTCCATCTATCCCCAGGGATTCAGACCAATGTCCATCTATCCCCAGGGATTCAGACCAATGTCCATCTATCCCCAGACACTCAGCCCAATGTCCATCTATCCCCAGACACTCAGAGTGATGTCCATCCCTGATCCCCAGGCACTCAGTCCTATGTCCATCTATTCCCAGGCATTTAGTCCGATGCCCATCCCTGATCCCGAGACACTCACTCCCATATCCATCTATCCTATATTCCCAGGCACGCAGTCCGATGTCCATCTATCCCCAGATACTCAATCCGAGGTCCATCCCTGACCCCCAGGCACTGAGTCCAATGTCCAACTATCCCCAGGGATTCAGACCAATATCCATCTATCCCCAGACACTCAGTCCGATGTCCATCTAACCTCAGGCACTCAGTCCGATATCCATTTAGCCCCAGACACTCAGTCCGATGTCCAACTATCCCCAGACACTCAGTCCGTTGTGCATCTCCTTTTCCCAGACACTCAGTCCAATGTCCATCTATCCCCAGGCACTCAGTCCGATGATCATCTATCCGCAGACACTCATTCCGATGTCCATCTATCTCCAGACCGTCCGTCCGAGGTCCATCTATCCCGAGGCATTCAATCTGATGTCCATCGATCCTCAGACACTCAGTCCGATGTCCATCCCTGATCCCCAGACACTCAGTCAGATGTCAATCTATCCCAAGACACTCCGTCCAATGTCCATCTATCCCCAGGCACTCAGTCCGATGTCCATCTATCCCCAGATACTCAATCCGATGTTCATCCCTGACCCCCAAGCACTGAGTCCAATGTCCAATTATCCCCAGGGATTCAGACCAATATCCATCTATCCCCAGACACTCAGTCCGATGTCCATCTATTCCCAGGCATTTAGTCCGATGCCCCTCCCTGATCGAGACACTCACTCCCATGTCCATCTATCCTATATTCCCAGGCATGCAGTCCGATGTCCATGTCCGATCCCCAGAGACTCAGTCCGATGTCCATCACTGATCCCCAGACACTCAGTCCGATGTCCATCTATCCCCAGGCACTCAGTCCAATGTCCATCTCCGATCCCCAGGCACTCAGCCCGATGTCAATCTATCCCCAGGCACTCAGTCCAGTGTCCATCTATCCCCAGGCACTCAGTCCAGTGTCCATCTATCCCCAGGCACTCAGTCCAATGTCCATCTCCGTTCCCCAGGCAGTCAAACCGCTGTCCATCTAGCCCCAGACAATCAGTCTGATGTCCATCTATCTCCAGACACGCAGTCCGATGTCCGTCTCAGCCCAGTCACTCAGTCCGATGTCGATCTATCCCCAGACACTATCTCGAGGCATTCAGTCGACTGTCCATCTGTCCCAGGCACTCAATCCGCTGTCCATCTCCGATTCCCAGACACTCAATCCGATGTCCATCTATTCCTTGACACTCAGTCCGATGTCCATCTCCGTTCCCCAGACACGCAGTCTGATGTCCATCTATCTCCAGACACTCAGTGCAATGTCCATCTATCCCCAGGCACTCAGTGCAATGTCCATCTATCCCCAGGCACTCAGTGCAATGTCCATCTATCCCCAGGCACTCAGTGCAATGTCCATCTATCCCCAGGCACTCTGTCCAATGACCATCTATTCCCAGGCACACAGTCTGATATCCATCTCCGATCTCCAGACACTCAGTCCGATGTCAATCTATCCTCAGGCACTCAGTCCGATGTCCATCTATCCCCAGACACTCAGTCCGATGTCCATCTGTCGCCAGGCACTCAGTCCGATGTCCATCTATCCCCAGACACTCAGTCCGATGTCCATCTATCCCCAGGCACTCAGTCCAATGTCCATCTATCACCAGGCACACAGTCCGCTGTCCATACCCGAACCCCAGACACTCAGTCCAATGTCCATCTATCCCCAGGCACTCAATCCGATGTCCATCTCCTATCCACAGACACTCAGTCCGATGTCCATCTATTGTTTGGCAATCAGTCCGATGTCCATCCCTGATCCCAAGACACTCAGTCCAATGTCCATCTATCTCGAGACACTCAATCCAACATCCATCTCCGATCCGCAGGCACTGAGTCCAACGTCCATCTGTCCCCAGACACTCAGTCCAATGTTCATTTATTCCGAGGCACTCAGTCCAATATTCATCTACCCTCAGGCACTCAGTCCGATGTCCGTCTCCGATTCCCAGACACTCAGTCTGATTTCCTCTATCCTCTATCCCGAGGCACTCAGTCCGATGTCCAACTATCCCCAGACACTCAGCCCGATTTTGATCTCCGATACCCAGAAACTCAGTCCGATGTCCATCTATTCCCAGGCAGTCAGTCCGATGTCCATCTCCGATCCCCAGACACTCAGTCCAATGTCAATCTATCCCCAGGCACTCAGTCCGATGTCCATCTATTCCCAGGCATTTAGTCCGATGCCCATCCCTGATCCCGAGACACTCACTCCCATATCCATCTATCCTATATTCCCAGGCACGCAGTCCGATGTCCATCTATCCCCAGATACTCAATCCGAGGTCCATCCCTGACCCCAAGGCACTGAGTCCAATGTCCAACTATCCCTAGGGATTCAGACCAATATCCATCTATCCCCAGACACTCAGTCCGATGTCCATCTATCCTCAGGCACTCAGTCCGATATCGATTTAGCCCCAGACACTCAGTCCGATGTCCAACTATCCCCAGACACTCAGTCCGTTGTGCATCTCCTTTTCCCAGACACTCAGTCCAATGTCCATCTATCCCCAGGCACTCAGTCCGATGATCATCTATCCGCAGACACTCATTCCGATGTCCATCTATCTCCAGACCGTCCGTCCGAGGTCCATCTATCCCGAGGCATTCAATCTGATGTCCATCGATCCTCAGACACTCAGTCCGATGTCCATCCCTGATCCCCAGACACTCAGTCAGATGTCAATCTATCCCAAGACACTCCGTCCAATGTCCATCTATCCCCAGGCACTCAGTCCGATGTCCATCTATCCCCAGATACTCAATCCGATATTCATCTCTGACCCCCAGGCACTGAGTCCAATGTCCAATTATCCCCAGGGATTCAGACCAATATCCATCTATCCCCAGACACTCAGTCCGATGTCCATCTATTCCCAGGCATTTAGTCCGATGCCCCTCCCTGATCGAGACACTCACTCCCATGTCCATCTATCCTATATTCCCAGGCATGCAGTCCGATGTCCATGTCCGATCCTCAGAGACTCAGTCCGATGTCCATCACTGATCCCCAGACACTCAGTCCGATGTCCATCTATCCCCAGGCACTCATCCGATATCCATCCCTGATCCCGAGACAATCAGTGCAATGTCCATCTATCCTATATTCCCTGGCACTCAGTCCAATGTCCATCTCCGATCCCCAGGCACTCAGCCCGATGTCAATCTATCCCCAGGCACTCAGTCCAATGTCCATCTATTCCCAGGCATTTAGTCCGATGCCCATCCCTGATCCCGAGACACGCACTCCCATATCCATCTATCCTATATTCCCAGGCACGCAGTCCGATGTCCATTTATTCCCAGGCACTCAGTCCAATATTCATCAATCCTCAGGCACTCAGTCCGATGTCCGTCTCCGATTCCCAGACACTCAGTCTGATTTCCTCTATCCTCTATCCCGAGGCACTCAGTCCGATGTCCAACTATCCCCAGACACTCAGCCCGATTTTGATCTCCGATACCCAGAAACTCAGTCCGATGTCCAACCCTGATCCCGAGACACTCAGTCCAATGTCCATCTCTGATCCCCAGGCACTCAGTCCGATGTCCATCTATTCCCAGGCACTCAGTCCGATGTCCATCTCCGATCCCCAGACACTCAGTCCAATATCAATCTATCCCCAGACACTCAGTTCGATATCCAACTACCATCTATCTCAGGCACTCAGTCCGATCTACATCTATCCCCCGACACTGAGTCCGAAGTCAATCTTTCCACAAGCACTCTGTCCAATGTCCATCTAACCCCAGACACTCAGACCAATGTCCATCCCTGATCCCAAGGCACTAAGTCCAATGTCCATCTATCCCCAGGGATTCAGACCAATATCCATCTATCCCCAGACACTGAGTCAGTGTCCATCTATTCCCAGGCACTCAGACCAATGTCCATCTATCCCAGACACTTTGTCCGATGTCCATCTATCCCCCGGCACTCAGTCCGATGTCCATCTATCGCCAGACACTCAGTCCAGAGTCCATCTATCCCCAGGCACTCAGTCCAATGTCCATTTCCGTTCCCCAGGCAGTCAAACCGCTGTCCATCTAGCCCCAGACAATCAGTCTGATGTCCATCTATCTCCAGACACGCAGTCCGATGTCCGTCTATCCCCAGACACTCAGTCCGATGTCGATCTATCCCCAGACCCTATCTCGAGGCATTCAGTCGACTGTCCATCTGTCCCAGGCACTCAATCCGCTGTCCATCTCCGATTCCCAGACACTCAATCCATTCCCCAGACACTCAGTCTGATGTCCATCTATCTCCAGACACTCAGTGCAATGTCCATCTATCCCCAGGCACTCAGTGCAATGTTCATCTATCCCCAGGCACTCAGTGCAATGACCATCTATCCCCAGACACTCAGTCCGATGTCCATCTATTCCCAGGCACACAGTCTGATGTCCATCTCCGATCTCTAGACACTCAGTCCGATGTCAATCTATCCTCAGGCACTCAGTCCGATGTCCATCTGCCCCCAGGCACTCAGTCCGATGTCCATCTATCCCCAGACACTCAGTCCGATGTCCATCTATCCCCAGGCACTCAGTCCAATGTCCATCTATCACCAGGCACACAGTCCGCTGTCCATCTCCGAACCCCAGACACTCAGTCCAATGTCCATCTATCCCCAGGCACTCAATCCGATGTCCATCTCCTATCCACAGACACTCAGTCCGATGTCCATCTATTGATTGGCAATCAGTCCGATGTCCATCCCTGATCCCAAGACACTCAGTCCAATGTCCATCTATCTCGAGACACTCAATCCAACATCCATCTCCGATCCGCAGGCACTGAGTCCAACGTCCATCTGTCCCCAGACACTCAGTCCAATGTCCATTTATTCCCAGGCACTCAGTCCAATATTCATCTATCCTCAGGCACTCAGTCCGATGTCCGTCTCCGATTCCCAGACACTCAGTCTGATTTCCTCTATCCTCTATCCCGAGGCACTCAGTCCGATGTCCAACTATCCTCAGACACTCAGCCCGATTTTGATCTCCGATACCCAGAAACTCTGTCCGATGTCCAACCCTGATCCCGAGACACTCAGTCCAATGTCCATCTCTGATCCCCACGCACTCAGTCCGACGTCCATCTATCCCAGACACTCAGTCCGACGTCAATCTATCCCAGACACTCAGTCCTATATCCATCCCTGATCTCCAGACACTGAGTCTGATGTCCATCTCCGATCCCCAGACACACAGTCCAATATTCATCTATCATCTATCTGTGGCACTCAGTCCGATCTGCATCTACCCCCAGACACTGAGTCCGAAGTCAATTTTTCCACAGGCATTCAGCCCATTGTTCATCTTTCCCCAGGCACTCAGTACGATGTCCAGCTGTCCCCAGGCACTCAGTCCGATGTCCATCTATCCCCAGACACTCAGTCCGATGTCCATCTCCGTTCCCTAGACACTCAGTCCAATGTCCATTTATCCCGAGGCACTCAGTCCAATGTCCATCTATCCCAGACAGACAGTCCGATGTCCATCTATCCCCAGACACTCAGTCCGATGTCCATCTATCCCTGCACACTCAGACCAATGTCCATCTATCCCCAGGCACTCACTCCGATGTCCATCCCTGATCCCCAGACAGTCAGTCCTGTGTCCATCTACCCCAGACACTCAGTCCAATGTCCATCTATCCCCAGGCACTCAGACCAATATCCATCTATCATCCATCTCAGGCACTCAGTCCGATCTACATCTATCCCCAGACACTGAGCCCGAAGTCAATCTTTACACAAGCACTCAGTCCAATGTCCATCTAACCCCAGACACTCAGAGCGATGTCCATCCCTGATCCCCAGGCACTGTGTCCAATGTCCATCTATCCCCAGGGATTCAGACCAATGTCCATCTATCCCCAGGGATTCAGACCAATGTCCATCTATCCCCAGACACTCAGCCCAATGTCCATCTATCCCCAGACACTCAGAGTGATGTCCATCCCTGATCCCCAGGCACTCAGTCCTATGTCCATCTATTCCCAGGCATTTAGTCCGATGCCCATCCCTGATCCCGAGACACTCACTCCCATATCCATCTATCCTATATTCCCAGGCACGCAGTCCGATGTCCATCTATCCCCAGATACTCAATCCGAGGTCCATCCCTGACCCCCAGGCACTGAGTCCAATGTCCAACTATCCCCAGGGATTCAGACCAATATCCATCTATCCCCAGACACTCAGTCCGATGTCCATCTATCCCCAGGCACTCAGTCCGATGATCATCTATCCGCAGACACTCATTCCGATGTCCATCTATCTCCAGACCGTCCGTCCGAGGTCCATCTATCCCGAGGCATTCAATCTGATGTCCATCGATCCTCAGACACTCAGTCCGATGTCCATCCCTGATCCCCAGACACTCAGTCAGATGTCAATCTATCCCAAGACACTCCGTCCAATGTCCATCTATCCCCAGGCACTCAGTCCGATGTCCATCTATCCCCAGATACTCAATCCGATGTTCATCCCTGACCCCCAAGCACTGAGTCCAATGTCCAATTATCCCCAGGGATTCAGACCAATATCCATCTATCCCCAGACACTCAGTCCGATGTCCATCTATTCCCAGGCATTTAGTCCGATGCCCCTCCCTGATCGAGACACTCACTCCCATGTCCATCTATCCTATATTCCCAGGCATGCAGTCCGATGTCCATGTCCGATCCCCAGAGACACAGTCCGATGTCCATCACTGATCCCCAGACACTCAGTCCGATGTCCATCTATCCCCAGGCACTCAGTCCAATGTCCATCTCCGATCCCCAGGCACTCAGCCCGATGTCAATCTATCCCCAGGCACTCAGTCCAGTGTCCATCTATCCCCAGGCACTCAGTCCAGTGTCCATCTATCCCCAGGCACTCAGTCCAATGTCCATCTCCGTTCCCCAGGCAGTCAAACCGCTGTCCATCTAGCCCCAGACAATCAGTCTGATGTCCATCTATCTCCAGACACGCAGTCCGATGTCCGTCTCAGCCCAGACACTCAGTCCGATGTCGATCTATCCCCAGACACTATCTCGTGGCATTCAGTCGACTGTCCATCTGTCCCAGGCACTCAATCCGCTGTCCATCTCCGATTCCCAGACACTCAATCCGATGTCCATCTATTCCTTGACACTCAGTCCGATGTCCATCTCCGTTCCCCAGACACGCAGTCTGATGTCCATCTATCTCCAGACACTCAGTGCAATGTCCATCTATCCCCAGGCACTCAGTGCAATGTCCATCTATCCCCAGGCACTCAGTGCAATGTCCATCTATCCCCAGGCACTCAGTGCAATGTCCATCTATCCCCAGGCACTCTGTCCAATGACCATCTATTCCCAGGCACACAGTCTGATATCCATCTCCGATCTCCAGACACTCAGTCCGATGTCAATCTATCCTCAGGCACTCAGTCCGATGTCCATCTATCCCCAGACACTCAGTCCGATGTCCATCTGTCGCCAGGCACTCAGTCCGATGTCCATCTATCCCCAGACACTCAGTCCGATGTCCATCTATCCCCAGGCACTCAGTCCAATGTCCATCTATCACCAGGCACACAGTCCGCTGTCCATACCCGAACCCCAGACACTCAGTCCAATGTCCATCTATCCCCAGGCACTCAATCCGATGTATATCTCCTATCCACAGACACTCAGTCCGATGTCCATCTATTGTTTGGCAATCAGTCCGATGTCCATCCCTGATCCCAAGTCACTCAGTCCAATGTCCATCTATCTCGAGACACTCAATCCAACATCCATCTCCGATCCGCAGGCACTGAGTCCAACGTCCATCTGTCCCCAGACACTCAGTCCAATGTTCATTTATTCCGAGGCACTCAGTCCAATATTCATCTACCCTCAGGCACTCAGTCCGATGTCCGTCTCCGATTCCCAGACACTCAGTCTGATTTCCTCTATCCTCTATCCCGAGGCACTCAGTCCGATGTCCAACTATCCCCAGACACTCAGCCCGATTTTGATCTCCGATACCCAGAAACTCAGTCCGATGTCCATCTATTCCCAGGCAGTCAGTCCGATGTCCATCTCCGATCCCCAGACACTCAGTCCAATGTCAATCTATCCCCAGGCACTCAGTCCGATGTCCATCTATTCCCAGGCATTTAGTCCGATGCCCATCCCTGATCCCGAGACACTCACTCCCATATCCATCTATCCTATATTCCCAGGCACGCAGTCCGATGTCCATCTATCCCCAGATACTCAATCCGAGGTCCATCCCTGACCCCCAGGCACTGAGTCCAATGTCCAACTATCCCTAGGGATTCAGACCAATATCCATCTATCCCCAGACACTCAGTCCGATGTCCATCTATCCTCAGGCACTCAGTCCGATATCGATTTAGCCCCAGACACTCAGTCCGATGTCCAACTATCCCCAGACACTCAGTCCGTTGTGCATCTCCTTTTCCCAGACACTCAGTCCAATGTCCATCTATCCCCAGGCACTCAGTCCGCTGATCATCTATCCGCAGACACTCATTCCGATGTCCATCTATCTCCAGACCGTCCGTCCGAGGTCCATCTATCCCGAGGCATTCAATCTGATGCCCATCGATCCTCAGACACTCAGTCCGATGTCCATCCCTGATCCCCAGACACTCAGTCAGATGTCAATCTATCCCAAGACACTCCGTCCAATGTCCATCTATCCCCAGGCACTCAGTCCGATGTCCATCTATCCCCAGATACTCAATCCGATATTCATCTCTGACCCCCAGGCACTGAGTCCAATGTCCAATTATCCCCAGGGATTCAGACCAATATCCATCTATCCCCAGACACTCAGTCCGATGTCCATCTATTCCCAGGCATTTAGTCCGATGCCCCTCCCTGATCGAGACACTCACTCCCATGTCCATCTATCCTATATTCCCAGGCATGCAGTCCGATGTCCATGTCCGATCCTCAGAGACTCAGTCCGATGTCCATCACTGATCCCCAGACACTCAGTCCGATGTCCATCTATCCCCAGGCACTCATCCGATGTCCATCCCTGATCCCGAGACAATCAGTGCAATGTACATCTATCCTATATTCCCTGGCACTCAGTCCAATGTCCATCTCCGATCCCCAGGCACTCAGCCCGATGTCAATCTATCCCCAGGCACTCAGTCCAATGTCCATCTATTCCCAGGCATTTAGTCCGATGCCCATCCCTGATCCCGAGACACTCACTCCCATATCCAGCTATCCTATATTCCCAGGAACGCAGTCCGATGTCCATTTATTCCCAGGCACTCAGTCCAATATTCATCAATCCTCAGGCACTCAGTCCGATGTCCGTCTCCGATTCCCAGACACTCAGTCTGATTTCCTCTATCCTCTATCCCGAGGCACTCAGTCCGATGTCCAACTATCCCCAGACACTCAGCCCGATTTTGATCTCCGATACCCAGAAACTCAGTCCGATGTCCAACCCTGATCCCGAGACACTCAGTCCAATGTCCATCTCTGATCCCCAGGCACTCAGTCCGATGTCCATCTATTCCCAGGCACTCAGTCCGATGTCCATCTCCGATCCCCAGACACTCAGTCCAATGTCAATCTATCCCCAGACACTCAGTTCGATATCCAACTACCATCTATCTCAGGCACTCAGTCCGATCTACATCTATCCCCCGACACTGAGTCCGAAGTCAATCTTTCCACAAGCACTCTGTCCAATGTCCATCTAACCCCAGACACTCAGACCAATGTCCATCCCTGATCCCCAGGCACTGAGTCCAATGTCCATCTATCCCCAGGGATTCAGACCAATATCCATCTATCCCCAGACACTGAGTCAGTGTCCATCTATTCCCAGGCACTCAGACCAATGTCCATCTATCCCAGATACTTTGTCCGATGTCCATCTATCCCCCGGCACTCAGTCCGATGTCCATCTATCGCCAGACACTCAGTCCAGTGTCCATCTATCCCCAGGCACTCAGTCCAATGTCCATTTCCGTTCCCCAGGCAGTCAAACCGCTGTCCATCTAGCCCCAGACAATCAGTCTGATGTCCATCTATCTCCAGACACGCAGTCCGATGTCCGTCTATCCCCAGACACTCAGTCCGATGTCGATCTATCCCCAGACCCTATCTCGAGGCATTCAGTCGACTGTCCATCTGTCCCAGGCACTCAATCCGCTGTCCATCTCCGATTCCCAGACACTCAATCCATTCCCCAGACACTCAGTCTGATGTCCATCTATCTCCAGACACTCAGTGCAATGTCCATCTATCCCCAGGCACTCAGTGCAATGTTCATCTATCCCCAGGCACTCAGTGCAATGACCATCTATCCCCAGACACTCAGTCCGATGTCCATCTATTCCCAGGCACACAGTCTGATGTCCATCTCCGATCTCTAGACACTCAGTCCGATGTCAATCTAACCTCAGGCACTCAGTCCGATGTCCATCTATCCCCAGACACTCAGTCCGATGTCCATCTGTCGTCAGGCACTCAGTCCGATGTCCATCTATCCCCAGACACTCAGTCCGATGTCCATCTGCCCCCAGGCACTCAGTCCGATGTCCATCTATCCCCAGACACTCAGTCCGATGTCCATCTATCCCCAGGCACTCAGTCCAATGTCCATCTATCACCAGGCACACAGTCCGCTGTCCATCTCCGAACCCCAGACACTCAGTCCAATGTCCATCTATCCCCAGGCACTCAATCCGATGTCCATCTCCTATCCACAGACACTCAGTCCGATGTCCATCTATTGTTTGGCAATCAGTCCGATGTCCATCCCTGATCCCAAGACACTCAGTCCAATGTCCATCTATCTCGAGACACTCAATCCAACATCCATCTCCGATCCGCAGGCACTGAGTCCAACGTCCATCTGTCCCCAGACACTCAGTCCAATGTCCATTTATTCCCAGGCACTCAGTCCAATATTCATCTATCCTCAGGCACTCAGTCCGATGTCCGTCTCCGATTCCCAGACACTCAGTCTGATTTCCTCTATCCTCTATCCCGAGGCACTCAGTCCGATGTCCAACTATCCTCAGACACTCAGCCCGATTTTGATCTCCGATACCCAGAAACTCAGTCCGATGTCCAACCCTGATCCCGAGACACTCAGTCCAATGTCCATCTCTGATCCCCACGCACTCAGTCCGACGTCCATCTATCCCAGACACTCAGTCCGACGTCAATCTATCCCAGACACTCAGTCCTATGTCCATCCCTGATCTCCAGACACTGAGTCTGATGTCCATCTCCGATCCCCAGACACACAGTCCAATATTCATCTATCATCTATCTGTGGCACTCAGTCCGATCTGCATCTACCCCCAGACACTGAGTCCGAAGTCAATTTTTCCACAGGCATTCAGCCCAATGTTCATCTTTCCCCAGGCACTCAGTCCGATGTCCAGCTGTCCCCAGGCACTCAGTCCGATGTCCATCTATCCCCAGACACTCAGTCCGATGTCCATCTCCGTTCCCTAGACACTCAGTCCAATGTCCATTTATCCCGAGGCACTCAGTCCAATGTCCATCTATCCCAGACAGACAGTCCGATGTCCATCTATCCCCAGACACTCAGTCCGATGTCCATCTATCCCTACACACTCAGACCAATGTCCATCTATCCCCAGGCACTCACTCCGATGTCCATCCCTGATCCCCAGACAGTCAGTCCTGTGTCCATCTACCCCAGACACTCAGTCCAATGTCTATCTATCCCCAGGCACTCAGACCAATATCCATCTATCATCCATCTCAGGCACTCAGTCCGATCTACATCTATCCCCAGACACTGAGCCCGAAGTCAATCTTTACACAAGCACTCAGTCCAATGTCCATCTAACCCCAGACACTCAGAGCGATGTCCATCCCTGATCCCCAGGCACTGTGTCCAATGTCCATCTATCCCCAGGGATTCAGACCAATGTCCATCTATCCCCAGACACTCAGCCCAATGTCCATCTATCCCCAGACACTCAGAGTGATGTCCATCCCTGATCCCCAGGCACTCAGTCCTATGTCCATCTATTCCCAGGCATTTAGTCCGATGCCCATCCCTGATCCCGAGACACTCACTCCCATATCCATCTATCCTATATTCCCAGGCACGCAGTCCGATGTCCATCTATCCCCAGATAATCAATCCGAGGTCCATCCCTGACCCCCAGGCACTGAGTCCAATGTCCAACTATCCCCAGGGATTCAGACCAATATCCATCTATCCCCAGACACTCAGTCCGATGTCCATCTAACCTCAGGCACTCAGTCCGATATCCATTTAGCCCCAGACACTCAGTCCGATGTCCAACTATCCCCAGACACTCAGTCCGTTGTGCATCTCCTTTTCCCAGACACTCAGTCCAATGTCCATCTATCCCCAGGCACTCAGTCCGATGATCATCTATCCGCAGACACTCATTCCGATGTCCATCTATCTCCAGACCGTCCGTCCGAGGTCCATCTATCCCGAGGCATTCAATCTGATGTCCATCGATCCTCAGACACTCAGTCCGATGTCCATCCCTGATCCCCAGACACTCAGTCAGATGTCAATCTATCCCAAGACACTCCGTCCAATGTCCATCTATCCCCAGGCACTCAGTCCGATGTCCATCTATCCCCAGATACTCAATCCGATGTTCATCCCTGACCCCCAAGCACTGAGTCCAATGTCCAATTATCCCCAGGGATTCAGACCAATATCCATCTATCCCCAGACACTCAGTCCGATGCCCATCTATTCCCAGGCATTTAGTCCGATGCCCCTCCCTGATCGAGACACTCACTCCCATGTCCATCTATCCTATATTCCCAGGCATGCAGTCCGATGTCCATGTCCGATCCCCAGAGACTCAGTCCGATGTCCATCACTGATCCCCAGACACTCAGTCCGATGTCCATCTATCCCCAGGCACTCAGTCCAATGTCCATCTCCGATCCCCAGGCACTCAGCCCGATGTCAATCTATCCCCAGGCACTCAGTCCAATGTCCATCTATTCCCAGGCATTTAGTCCGATGCCCATCCCTGATCCCGAGACACTCACTCCCATATCCATCTATCCTATATTCCCAGGCACGCAGTCCGATGTCCATCTATCCCCAGATACTCAATCCGACGTCCATCCCTGACCCCTCGGCACTGAGTCCAATGTCCAACTATCCCAAGGGATTCAGACCGATATCCATCTATCCCCAGACACTCAGTCCGATGTCCACCTATCACCAGGCACTCAGTCTGACATCCATCCCTGATTCCGAGACACTCACTCCCATGTCCATCTATCCTATATTCCCAGGCACGCAGTCCGATGTACATCTCCGATCCCCAGACACTCAGTCCGATGTCCATCACTGATTCCCAGACACTCAGTCCGATGTCTATCTATCCCCAGGCACTCAGTCCGATGTCCATCTATCCCCAGACACTCAGTCCGATGTCCATCTCTGATTCCCAGGCACTCAGTCCGATGTCCATCTATCACCAGACACTCAGTCCGATGTACATCTCCGTTCCCCAGGCACTCAGTCCGATATCCATCTATCCCCAGGAACTCAGTCCGATGTCCATCTATCCCCAGTCACTCAGTCCGATGTCCATCTATCCCCAGGCACTCAGTCTGATGTTCATCTATCCACAGACACTCAGTCCGATGTCCATCTCCGATCCCCAGGCACTCAGTCCAATGTCCATCTCTCCCCAGACACTCAGTCCGATGCTCATTTAGTCCCAGACACTCAGTCCGATGTCCATTCCGTTCCTCAGGCACTCAATCCAACGTCCATCTAACCGCAGCCACTCAGTCCAATGTCCATCTCTGTTCCTCAGGTGCTCAGTCCGATGTCCATCAATCCCAGACACTCAGTCCGATGTCCATCTCCGCTCCCCAGGCACTCAGTCCAATGTGCATCTATCACCAGGAACTCAGTCCAATGTCCATCTATCCCCAGGCACTCAGTCCGATGTCCATCTATCCCCATGCACTCAATCCGATGTCCACTTCCGTTCCTCAGGTTCTCAGTCCAATGTCCATCTATCCCCAGACACTCAGTCCAATGTCCATTTATCCCCAGACACTCAGTCCGATGGCCATCTCTGCTCCCCAGGCACTCGGTCCGATGTCTATATCCGCTACCCAGGCACTCAGTCCGATGTCCATCTCTGCTCCCCAGGCACTCAGTCCGATGTCCATCTCCGATCCCCAGACTCTCAGTCCGATGTCAATCTATCCCCAGGCACTCAGTCCAATGTCCATCTCCGATGCCCAGGCACTCAGTCCGATGTCAATCGATCCACAGACACTCAATCCAACATCCATCTCCGATCCCAAGGCACTCAGTCCAATGTCAATCTATCCCCAGGCACTCAGTCCGCTGTCCATCTCCGATCCCCAGACACTCACTCCAATGTTCATCTATCCCCAGGCACTGAGTCCGACGTCCATCTATCCCAGACACTCAGTCCGACGTCCATCTATTCCAGACACTCAGTCCTATGTCCATCCCTGATCTCCAGACACTGAGTCTGATGTCCATCTCCGATCCCCAGACACACAGTCCAATATTCATCTATTATCTATCTGTGGCACTCAGTCCGATCTGCATCTACCCACAGACACTGAGTCCGAAGTCAATTTTTCCACAGGCATTCAGCCCAATGTTCATCTTTCCCCAGGCACTCAGTCCGATGTCCAGCTGTCCCCAGGCACTCAGTCCGATGTCCATCTATCCCCAGACACTCAGTCCGATGTCCATCTCCGTTCCCTAGACACTCAGTCCAATGTCCATTTATCCCGAGGCACTCAGTCCAATGTCCATCTATCCCAGACAGACAGTCCGATGTCCATCTATCCCCAGACACTCAGTCCGATGTCCATCTATCCCAACACACTCAGACCAATGTCCATCTATCCCCAGGCACTCACTCCGATGTCCATCCCTGATCCCCAGACAGTCAGTCCTGTGTCCATCTACCCCAGATACTCAGTCCAATGTCCATCTATCCCCAGGCACTCAGACCAATATCCATCTATCATCCATCTCAGGCACTCAGTCCGATCTACATCTATCCCCAGACACTGAGCCCGAAGTCAATCTTTACACAAGCACTCAGTCCAATGTCCATCTAACCCCAGACACTCAGAGCGATGTCCATCCCTGATCCCCAGGCACTGTGTCCAATGTCCATCTATCCCCAGGGATTCAGACCAATGTCCATCTATCCCCAGGGTATCAGACCAATGTCCATCTATCCCCAGACACTCAGCCCAATGTCCATCTATCCCCAGACACTCAGAGTGATGTCCATCCCTGATCCCCAGGCACTCATTCCAATGTCCATCTATTCCCAGGCATTTAGTCCGATTCCCATCCCTGATCCCGAGACACTCACTCCCATATCCATCTATCCTATATTCCCAGGCACACAGTCCGATGTCCATCTATCCCCAGATACTCAATCCGAGGTCCATCCCTGACCCCCAGGCACTGAGTCCAATGTCCAACTATCCCCAGGGATTCAGACCAATATCCATCTATCCCCAGACACTCAGTCCGATGTCCACCTATCAACAGGCACTCAGTCTGACATCCATCCCTGATTCCGAGACACTCACTCCCATGTCCATCTATCCTATATTCCCAGGCACGGAGTCCAATGTACATCTCCGATCCCCAGACACTCAGTCCGATGTCCATCACTGATCCACAGATCCTCAGTCCGATGTCTATCTATCCCCAGGCACTCAGTCCGATGTCCATCTATCCCCAGACACTCAGTCAGAGGTCCATCTCTGATTCCCAGGCACTCAGTCCGATGTCCATCTATCACCAGATACTCAGTCCGATGTACATCTCCGTTCCCCAGGCACTCAGTCCAATGTCCATCTATCCCCAGGCACTCAGTCCGATGTCCATTTATCCCCAGGCACTCAGTCCGATGTCCATCTATCCTCAGAGACTCAGTCCGATGTACATCTCCGATCCCCAGGCACTCAATCCGATGTCCATCTATCCCCAGGCACTCAGTCCAATGTCCATCTATCCCCAGGCACTCAGTCCGATGTCCATCTATCCACAGACACTCAGTCCAATGTCCATCTCCGCTCCCCAGGCACTCAGTCCAATGTCCATCTATCACCAGGAACTCAGTCCAATGTCCATCTATCCCCAGGCACTCAGTCCGATGTCCATCTATCCCCATGCACTCAATCCTATGTCCATTTCCGTTCCTCAGGTTCTCAGACCGATGTCCATCTATCCCCAGACACTCAGTCCAATGTCCATTTATCCCCAGACACTCAGTCCGATGTCCATCTCTGCTCCCCAGGCACTCAGTCCGATGTCTATCTCCGCTCCCCAGGCACTCAGTCCGATGTCCATCTATCCCCAGCCACTCAGTCCGATGTCAATCTATCACCAAGCACTGAGTCCGCTGTCCATCTCTGATCCCCAGACACTCAGTCCGATGTCCATCTATCTCCAGACACTCAGTCCGATGTCCATCTATCCCCAGCCACTCAGTCTGATGTCCATCTTTCCTCAGGCACTCAGTCCGATGTCCATCTATCCCCAGACACTCAGTCCAATGTCCATTTATCCCCAGACACTCAGTCCGATGTCCATCTCTGCTCCCAAGGCACTCAGTCCGATGTCTATCTCCGCTCCCCAGGCACTCAGTCCGATGTCCATCTCTGCTCCCCAGGCACTCAGTCCGCTGTCCATCTCTGATCCCCAGACACTCAGTCCGATGTCCATCTATCTCCAGACACTCAGCCCGATGTCCATCTATCCCCAGCTACTCAGTCCGATGTCAATCTATCCCCAAGCACTCAGTCCGCTGTCCATCTCTGATCCCCAGACACTCAGTCCGATGTCCATCTCTGCTCCCAAGGCACTCAGTCCGATGTCTATCTCCGCTCCCCAGGCACTCAGTCCGATGTCCATCTCTGCTCCCCAGGCACTCAGTCCGCTGTCCATCTCTGATCCCCAGACACTCAGTCCGATGTCCATCTATCTCCAGACACTCAGCCCGATGTCCATCTATCCCCAGCTACTCAGTCCGATGTCAATCTATCCCCAAGCACTCAGTCCGATGTCAATCTATCCCCAAGCACTCAGTCCGCTGTCCATCTCTGATCCCCAGACACTCAGTCCGATGTCCATCTATCTCCAGACACTCAGTCCGATGTCCATCTATCCCCAGCCGCTCAGTCTGATGTCCATCTATCCTCAGGCACTCAGTCCGATATCCATTTAGCCCCAGACACTCAATCCGATGTCCATCTATCTCCAGACACTCCGTCCGAGGTCCATCCATCCCGAGGCATTCAATCTGATGTCCATCGATCCCCTAGACACTCAGTCCGATGTCCATCCCTGATCCCCAGACACTCAGTCCGATGTCAATCTATCCCAAGAC
Source organism: Pristiophorus japonicus (assembly GCF_044704955.1). Lineage (NCBI taxonomy): Eukaryota > Metazoa > Chordata > Chondrichthyes > Pristiophoridae > Pristiophorus > Pristiophorus japonicus. Next base: position 141,854,952 of record NC_091982.1, on the reverse strand, counting down.
ACTCAGTCCAATGTCCATCTATCCGCAGGCACTCAGACCGATGTTCATCCATTCCAGACACTTAGTCCGATGTCAATCTATCCCCAGGCACTCAGTCCAATGTCCATCTCCGATGCCCAGGCACTCAGTCCGATGTCAATCGATCCACAGACACTCAATCCAACATCCATCTCCGATCCCAAGGCACTCAGTCCAATGTCAATCCATCCCCAGGCACTCAGTCCGCTGTCCATCTCCGATCCCCAGACACTCACTCCAATGTTCATCTATCCCCAGGCACTGAGTCCGACGTCCATCTATCCCAGACACTCAGTCCGACGTCCATCTATCCCAGACACTCAGTCCTATGTCCATCCCTGATCTCCAGACACTGAGTCTGATGTCCATCTCCGATCCCCAGACACACAGTCCAATATTCATCTATTATCTATCTGTGGCACTCAGTCCGATCTGCATCTACCCCCAGACACTGAGTCCGAAGTCAATTTTTCCACAGGCATTCAGCCCAATGTTCATCTTTCCCCAGGCACTCAGTCCGATGTCCAGCTGTCCCCAGGCACTCAGTCCGATGTCCATCTATCCCCAGACACTCAGTCCGATGTCCATCTCCGTTCCCTAGACACTCAGTCCAATGTCCATTTATCCCGAGGCACTCAGTCCAATGTCAATCTATCCCAGACAGACAGTCCGATGTCCATCTATCCCCAGACACTCAGTCCGATGTCCATCTATCCCAACACACTCAGACCAATGTCCATCTATCCCCAGGCACTCACTCCGATGTCCATCCCTGATCCCCAGACAGTCAGTCCTGTGTCCATCTACCCCAGACACTCAGTCCAATGTCCATCTATCCCCAGGCACTCAGACCAATATCCATCTATCATCCATCTCAGGCACTCAGTCCGATCTACATCTATCCCCAGACACTGAGCCCGAAGTCAATCTTTACACAAGCACTCAGTCCAATGTCCATCTAACCCCAGACACTCAGAGCGATGTCCATCCCTGATCCCCAGGCACTGTGTCCAATGTCCATCTATCCCCAGGGATTCAGACCAATGTCCATCTATCCCCAGGGTATCAGACCAATGTCCATCTATCCCCAGACACTCAGCCCAATGTCCATCTATCCCCAGACACTCAGAGTGATGTCCATCCCTGATCCCCAGGCACTCATTCCAATGTCCATCTATTCCCAGGCATTTATTCCGATGCCCATCCCTGATCCCGAGACACTCACTCCCATATCCATCTATCCTATATTCCCAGGCACGCAGTCCGATGTCCATCTATCCCCAGATACTCAATCCGAGGTCCATCCCTGACCCCCAGGCACTGAGTCCAATGTCCAACTATCCCCAGGGATTCAGACCAATATCCATCTATCCCCAGACACTCAGTCCGATGTCCACCTATCAACAGGCACTCAGTCTGACATCCATCCCTGATTCCGAGACACTCACTCCCATGTCCATCTATCCTATATTCCCAGGCACGGAGTCCAATGTACATCTCCGATCCCCAGACACTCAGTCCGATGTCCATCACTGATCCACAGATCCTCAGTCCGATGTCTATCTATCCCCAGGCAATCAGTCCGATGTCCATCTATCCCCAGACACTCAGTCAGAGGTCCATCTCTGATTCCCAGGCACTCAGTCCGATGTCCATCTATCACCAGATACTCAGTCCGATGTACATCTCCGTTCCCCAGGCACTCAGTCCAATGTCCATCTATCCCAAGGCACTCAGTCCGATGTCCATTTATCCCCAGGCACTCAGCCCGATGTCCATCTATCCTCAGAGACTCAGTCCGATGTACATCTCCGATCCCCAGGCACTCAATCCGATGTCCATCTATCCCCAGGCACTCAGTCCAATGTCCATCTATCCCCAGGCACTCAGTCCGATGTCCATCTATCCACAGACACTCAGTCCAATGTCCATCTCCGCTCCCCAGGCACTCAGTCCAATGTCCATCTATCACCAAGAACTCAGTCCAATGTCCATCTATCCCCAGGCACTCAGTCCGATGTCCATCTATCCCCATGCACTCAATCCTATGTCCATTTCCGTTCCTCAGGTTCTCAGACCGATGTCCATCTATCCCCAGACACTCAGTCCAATGTCCATTTATCCCCAGACACTCAGTCCGATGTCCATCTCTGCTCCCCAGGCACTCAGTCCGATGTCTATCTCCGCTCCCCAGGCACTCAGTCCGATGTCCATCTATCCCCAGCCACTCAGTCCGATGTCAATCTATCACCAAGCACTGAGTCCGCTGTCCATCTCTGATCCCCAGACACTCAGTCCGATGTCCATCTATCTCCAGACACTCAGTCCGATGTCCATCTATCCCCAGCCACTCAGTCTGATGTCCATCTTTCCTCAGGCACTCAGTCCGATGTCCATCTATCCCCAGACACTCAGTCCAATGTCCATTTATCCCCAGACACTCAGTCCGATGTCCATCTCTGCTCCCAAGGCACTCAGTCCGATGTCTATCTCCGCTCCCCAGGCACTCAGTCCGATGTCCATCTCTGCTCCCCAGGCACTCAGTCCGCTGTCCATCTCTGATCCCCAGACACTCAGTCCGATGTCCATCTATCTCCAGACACTCAGCCCAATGTCCATCTATCCCCAGCTACTCAGTCCGATGTCAATCTATCCCCAAGCACTCAGTCCGCTGTCCATCTCTGATCCCCAGACACTCAGTCCGATGTCCATCTCTGCTCCCAAGGCACTCAGTCCGATGTCTATCTCCGCTCCCCAGGCACTCAGTCCGATGTCCATCTCTGCTCCCCAGGCACTCAGTCCGCTGTCCATCTCTGATCCCCAGACACTCAGTCCGATGTCCATCTATCTCCAGACACTCAGCCCGATGTCCATCTATCCCCAGCTACTCAGTCCGATGTCAATCTATCCCCAAGCACTCAGTCCGATGTCAATCTATCCCCAAGCACTCAGTCCGCTGTCCATCTCTGATCCCCAGACACTCAGTCCGATGTCCATCTATCTCCAGACACTCAGTCCGATGTCCATCTATCCCCAGCCGCTCAGTCTGATGTCCATCTATCCTCAGGCACTCAGTCCGATATCCATTTAGCCCCAGACACTCAATCCGATGTCCATCTATCTCCAGACACTCCGTCCGAGGTCCATCCATCCCGAGGCATTCAATCTGATGTCCATCGATCCCCTAGACACTCAGTCCGATGTCCATCCCTGATCCCCAGACACTCAGTCCGATGTCAATCTATCCCAAGACACTCAGTCCAATGTCCATCTATCCGCAGGCACTCAGACCGATGTCCATCTATTCCAGACACTTAGTCCGATGTCCATCTATCCCCAGGCACTCAATCCGATGTCCATCTATCCCCAGACACTGAGTCAGTGTCCATCTATTCCCAGGCACTCAGACCAATGTCCATCTATCCCAGACACTTAGTCCGATGTCCATCTATCCCCCGGCACTCAGTCCGATGTCCATCTATCGCCAGACACTCAGTCCAGTGTCCATCTATCCCCAGGCACTCAGTCCAATGTCCATCTCCGTTCCCCAGGCAGTCAAACCGCTGTCCTTCTAGCCCCAGACAATCAGTCTGAAGTCCATCTATCTCCAGACACGCAGTCCGATGTCCGTCTCTCCCCAGGCACTCAGTCCGATGTCGATCTATCCCCAGATACTATCTCGAGGAATTCAGTCGACTGTCCATCTGTCCCAGGCACTCAATCCGCTGTCCATCTCCGATACCCAGACACTCAATCCGATGTCCATCTATTCCTTGACACTCAGTCCGATGTCCATCTCCGTTCCCCAGACACTCAGTCTGATGTCCATCTATCTCCAGACACTCAGTGCAATGTCCATCTATCCCCAGGCACTCAGTCCGATGTCCATCTATCCCCAGGCACTCTGTCCAATGACCATCTATCCCCAGACACTCAGTCCGATGTCCATCTATTCCCAGGCACACAGTCTGATATCCATCTCCGATCTCCAGACACTCAGTCCGATGTCAATCTATCCTCAGGCACTCAGTCCGATGTCCATCTATCCCCAGACACTCAGTCCGATGTCCATCTGTCGCCAAGCACTCAGTCCGATGTCCATCTATCCCCAGACACTCAGTCCGATGTCCATCTGCCCCCAGGCACTCAGTCCGATGTCCATCTATCCCCAGACACTCAGTCCGATGTCCATCTATCCCCAGGCACTCAGTCCAATGTCCATCTATCACCAGGCACACAGTCCGCTGTCCATCTCCGAACCCCAGACACTCAGTCCAATGTCCATATATCCCCAGGCACTCAATCCGATGTCCATCTCCTATCCACAGACACTCAGTCCGATGCCCATCTATTGATGGGCAATCAGTCCGATGTCCATCCCTGATCCCAAGACACTCAGTCCAATGTCCATCTATCTCGAGACACTCAATCCAACATCCATCTCCGATCCGCAGGCACTGAGTCCAACGTCCATCTGTCCCCAGACTCTCAGTCCAATGTCCATTTATTCCCAGGCACTCAATCCAATATTCATCTATCCTCAGTCACTCAGTGCGATGTCCGTCTCCGATTCCCAGACACTCAGTCTGATTTCCTCTATCCCCTATCCCGAGGCACTCAGTCCGATGTCCAACTATCCCCAGACACTCAGCCGGATTTTGATCTCCGATACCCAGAAACTCAGTCCGATGTCCAAATCTGATCCCGAGACACTCAGTCCAATGTCCATCTCTGATCCCCAGGCACTCAGTCCGATGTCCATCTATTCCCAGGCACTCAGTCCGATGTCCATCTCCGATCCCCAGACACTCAGTCCAATGTCAATCTATCCCCAGACACTCAGTCCGATATCCAACTACCATCTATCTCAGGCACTCAGTCCGATCTACATCTATCCCCCGACACTGAGTCCGAAGTCAATCTTTCCACAAGCACTCTGTCCAATGTCCATCTAACCCCAGACACTCAGACCAATGTCCATCCCTGATCCCCAGGCACTGAGTCCAATGTCCATCTATCCCCAGGGATTCAGACCAATATCCATCTATCCCCAGACACTGAGTCAGTGTCCATCTATTCCCAGGCACTCAGACCAATGTCCATCTATCCCAGACACTTAGTCCGATGTCCATCTATCCCTCGGCACTCAGTCCGATGTCCATCTATCGCCAGACATTCAGTCCAGTGTCCATCTATCCCCAGGCACTCAGTCCAATGTCCATCTCCGTTCCCCAGGCAGTCAAACCGCTGTCCATCTAGCCCCAGACAATCAGTCTGATGTCCATCTATCTCCAGACACGCAGTCCGATGTCCGTCTCTCCCCAGACACTCAGTCCGATGTCGATCTATCCCCAGACCCTATCTCGAGGCATTCAGTCGACTGTCCATCTGTCCCAGGCACTCAATCCGCTGTCCATCTCCGATTCCCAGACACTCAATCCGATGTCCATCTATTCCTTGATACTCAGTCCGATGTCCATCTCCATTCCCCAGACACTCAGTCCGATGTCCATCTATTCCCAGGCACACAGTCTCATATCCATCTCCGATCTCCAGACACTCAGTCCGATGTCAATCTATCCTCAGGCACTCAGTCCGATGTCCATCTATCCCCAGACACTCAGTCCGATGTCCATCTGTCGCCAGGCACTCAGTCCGATGTCCATCTATCCCCAGACACTCAGTCCGATGTCCATCTGCCCCCAGGCACTCAGTCCGATGTCCATCTATCCCCAGACACTCAGTCCGATGTCCATCTATCCCCAGGCACTCAGTCCAATGTTCATCTATCACCAGGCACACAGTCCGCTGTCCATCTCCGAACCCCAGACACTCAGTCCAATGTCCATCTATCCCCAGGCACTCAATCCGATGTCCATCTCCTATCCACAGGCACTCAGTCCGATGTCCATCTATTGTTTGGCAATCAGTCCGATGTCCATCCCTGATCCCAAGACACTCAGTCCAATGTCCATCTATCTCGAGACACTCAATCCAACATCCATCTCCGATCCGCAGGCACTGAGTCCAACGTCCATCTGTCCCCAGACACTCAGTCCAATGTCCATTTATTCCCAGGCACTCAGTCCAATATTCATCTATCCTCAGGCACTCAGTCCGATGTCCGTCTCCGATTCCCAGACACTCAGTCTGATTTCCTCTATCCCCTATCCCGAGGCACTCAGTCCAATGTCCAACTATCCCCAGGGATTCAGACCAATATCCATCTATCCCCAGACACTCAGTCCGATGTCCACCTATCAACAGGCACTCAGTCTGACATCCATCCCTGATTCCGAGACACTCACTCCCATGTCCATCTATCCTATATTCCCAGGCACGGAGTCCAATGTACATCTCCGATCCCCAGACACTCAGTCCGATGTCCATCACTGATCCACAGATCCTCAGTCCGATGTCTATCTATCCCCAGGCACTCAGTCCGATGTCCATCTATCCCCAGACACTCAGTCAGAGGTCCATCTCTGATTCCCAGGCACTCAGTCCGATGTCCATCTATCACCAGATACTCAGTCCGATGTACATCTCCGTTCCCCAGGCACTCAGTCCAATGTCCATCTATCCCAAGGCACTCAGTCCGATGTCCATTTATCCCCAGGCACTCAGTCCGATGTCCATCTATCCTCAGAGACTCAGTCCGATGTACATCTCCGATCCCCAGGCACTCAATCCGATGTCCATCTATCCCCAGGCACTCAGTCCAATGTCCATCTATCCCCAGGCACTCAGTCCGATGTCCATCTATCCACAGACACTCAGTCCGATGTCCATCTCTGCTCCCAAGGCACTCAGTCCGATGTCTATCTCCGCTCCCCAGGCACTCAGTCCGATGTCCATCTCTGCTCCCCAGGCACTCAGTCCGCTGTCCATCTCTGATCCCCAGACACTCAGTCCGATGTCCATCTATCTCCAGACACTCAGCCCGATGTCCATCTATCCCCAGCTACTCAGTCCGATGTCAATCTATCCCCAAGCACTCAGTCCGCTGTCCATCTCTGATCCCCAGACACTCAGTCCGATGTCCATCTCTGCTCCCAAGGCACTCAGTCCGATGTCTATCTCCGCTCCCCAGGCACTCAGTCCGATGTCCATCTCTGCTCCCCAGGCACTCAGTCCGCTGTCCATCTCTGATCCCCAGACACTCAGTCCGATGTCCATCTATCTCCAGACACTCAGCCCGATGTCCATCTATCCCCAGCTACTCAGTCCGATGTCAATCTATCCCCAAGCACTCAGTCCGATGTCAATCTATCCCCAAGCACTCAGTCCGCTGTCCATCTCTGATCCCCAGACACTCAGTCCGATGTCCATCTATTTCCAGACACTCAGTCCGATGTCCATCTATCCCCAGCCGCTCAGTCTGATGTCCATCTATCCTCAGGCACTCAGTCCGATATCCATTTAGCCCCAGACACTCAATCCGATGTCCATCTATCTCCAGACACTCCGTCCGTGGTCCATCCATCCCGAGGCATTCAATCTGATGTCCATCGATCCCCTAGACACTCAGTCCGATGTCCATCCCTGATCCCCAGACACTCAGTCCGATGTCAATCTATCCCAAGACACTCAGTCCAATGTCCATCTATCTGCAGGCACTCAGACCGATGTCCATCTATTCCAGACACTTAGTCCGATGTCCATCTATCCCCAGGCACTCAATCCGATGTCCATCTATCCCCAGACACTGAGTCAGTGTCCATCTATTCCCAGGCACTCAGACCAATGTCCATCTATCCCAGACACTTAGTCCGATGTCCATCTATCCCCCGGCACTCAGTCCGATGTCCATCTATCCCCAGCCACTCAGTCCGATGTCAATCTATCCCCAAGCACTCAGTCCGCTGTCCATCTCTGATCCCCAGACACTCAGTCCGATGTCCATCTATCTCCAGACACTCAGTCCGATGTCCATCTATCCCCAGCCACTCAGTCTGATGTCCATCTTTCCTCAGGCACTCAGTCCGATGTCCATCTATCCCCAGACACTCAGTCCAATGTCCATTTATCCCCAGACACTCAGTCCGATGTCCATCTCTGCTCCCAAGGCACTCAGTCCGATGTCTATCTCCGCTCCCCAGGCACTCAGTCTGATGTCCATCTCTGCTCCCCAGGCACTCAGTCCGCTGTCCATCTCTGATCCCCAGACACTCAGTCCGATGTCCATCTATCTCCAGACACTCAGCCCGATGTCCATCTATCCCCAGCTACTCAGTCCGATGTCCATCTCTGCTCCCCAGGCACTCAGTCCGCTGTCCATCTCTGATCCCCAGACACTCAGTCCGATGTCCATCTATCTCCAGACACTCAGCCCGATATCCATCTATCCCCAGCTACTCAGTCCGATGTCAATCTATCCCCAAGCACTCAGTCCGATGTCAATCTATCCCCAAGCACTCAGTCCGCTGTCCATCTCTGATCCCCAGACACTCAGTCCGATGTCCATCTATCTCCAGACACTCAGTCCGATGTCCATCTATCCCCAGCCGCTCAGTCTGATGTCCATCTATCCTCCGGCACTCAGTCCGATATCCATTTAGCCCCAGACACTCAATCCGATGTCTATCTATCTCCAGACACTCCGTCCGAGGTCCATCCATCCCGAGGCATTCAATCTGATGTCCATCGATCCCCTAGACACTCAGTCCGATGTCCATCCCTGATCCCCAGACACTCAGTCCGATGTCAATCTATCCCAAGACACTCAGTCCAATGTCCATCTATCCGCAGGCACTCAGACCGATGTCCATCTATTCCAGACACTTAGTCCGATGTCCATCTATCCCCAGGCACTCAATCCGATGTCCATCTATCCCCAGACACTGAGTCAGTGTCCATCTATTCCCAGGCACTCAGACCAATGTCCATCTATCCCAGACACTTAGTCCGATGTCCATCTATCCCCCGGCATTCAGTCCGATGTCCATCTATCGCCAGACACTCAGTCCAGTGTCCATCTATCCCCAGGCACTCAGTCCAATGTCCATCTCCGTTCCCCAGGCAGTCAAACCGCTGTCCATCTAGCCCCAGACAATCAGTCTGATGTCCATCTATCTCCAGACACGCAGTCCGATGTCCGTCTCTCCCCAGGCACTCAGTCCGATGTCGATCTATCCCCAGATACTATCTCGAGGCATTCAGTCGACTGTCCATCTGTCCCAGGCACTCAATCCGCTGTCCATCTCCGATACCCAGACACTCAATCCGATGTCCATCTATTCCTTGACACTCAGTCCGATGTCCATCTCCGTTCCCCAGACACTCAGTGCAATGTCCATCTATCCCCAGGCATTCAGTGCAATGTCCATCTATCCCCAGGCACTCAGTGCAATGTCCATCTCTCCCCAGGCACTCTGTCCAATATCCATCTATCCCCAGACACTCAGTCCGATGTCCATCTATTCCCAGGCACACAGTCTGATATCCATCACCGATCTCCAGACACTCAGTCCGATGTCAATCTATCCTCAGGCACTCAGTCCGATGTCCATCTATCCCCAGACACTCAGTCCGATGTCCATCTGTCGCCAAGCACTCAGTCCGATGTCCATCTATCCCCAGACACTCAGTCCGATGTCCATCTGCCCCCAGGCACTCAGTCCGATGTCCATCTATCCCCAGACACTCAGTCCGATGTCCATCTATCCCCAGGCACTCAGTCCAATGTCCATCTATCACCAGGCACACAGTCCGCTGTCCATCTCCGAACCCCAGACACTCAGTCCAATGTCCATCTATCCCGAGGCACTCAATCCGATGTCCATCTCCTATCCACAGACACTCAGTCCGATGCCCATCTATTGATGGGCAATCAGTCCGATGTCCATCCCTGATCCCAAGACACTCAGTCCAATGTCCATCTATCTCGAGACACTCAATCCAACATCCATCTCCGATCCGCAGGCACTGAGTCCAACGTCCATCTGTCCCCAGACTCTCAGTCCAATGTCCATTTATTCCCAGGCACTCAATCCAATATTCATCTATCCTCAGGCACTCAGTCCGATGTCCGTCTCCGATTCCCAGACACTCAGTCTGATTTCCTCTATCCCCTATCCCGAGGCACTCAGTCCGATGTCCAACTATCCCCAGACACTCAGCCGGATTTTGATCTCCGATACCCAGAAACTCAGTCCGATGTCCAAATCTGATCCCGAGACACTCAGTCCAATGTCCATCTCTGATCCCCAGGCACTCAGTCCGATGTCCATCTATTCCCAGGCACTCAGTCCGATGTCCATCTCCGATCCCCAGACACTCAGTCCAATGTCAATCTATCCCCAGACACTCAGTCCGATATCCAACTACCATCTATCTCAGGCACTCAGTCCGATCTACATCTATCCCCCGACACTGAGTCCGAAGTCAATCTTTCCACAAGCACTCTGTCCAATGTCCATCTAACCCCAGACACTCAGACCAATGTCCATCCCTGATCCCCAGGCACTGAGTCCAATGTCCATCTATCCCCAGGGATTCAAACCAATATCCATCTATCCCCAGACACTGAGTCAGTGTCCATCTATTCCCAGGCACTCAGACCAATGTCCATCTATCCCAGACACTTAGTCCGATGTCCATCTATCCCTCGGCACTCAGTCCGATGTCCATCTATCGCCAGACACTCAGTCCAGTGTCCATCTATCCCCAGGCACTCAGTCCAATGTCCATCTCCGTTCCCCAGGCAGTCAAACCGCTGTCCATCTAGCCCCAGACAATCAGTCTGATGTCCATCTATCTCCAGACACGCAGTCCGATGTCCGTCTCTCCCCAGACACTATCTCGAGGCATTCAGTCGACTGTCCATCTGTCCCAGGCACTCAATCCGCTGTCCATCTCCGATTCCCAGACACTCAATCCGATGTCCATCTATTCCTTGACACTCAGTCCGATATCCATCTCCATTCCCCAGACACTCAGTCTGATGTCCATCTATCTCCAGACACTCAGTGCAATGTCCATCTATCCCCAGGCACTCAGTGCAATGACCATCTATCCCCAGACACTCAGTCCGATGTCCATCTATTCCCAGGCACACAGTCTGATATCCATCTCCGATCTCCAGACACTCAGTCCGATGTCAATCTATCCTCAGGCACTCAGTCCGATGTCCATCTATCCCCATACACTCAGTCCGATGTCCATCTATCCCCAGGCACTCAGTCCAATGATCATCTATCACCAGGCACACAGTCCGCTGTCCATCTCCGAACCCCAGACACTCAGTCCAATGTCCATCTATCCCCAGGCACTCAATCCGATGTCCATCTCCTATCCACAGACACTCAGTCCGATGTCCATCTATTGTTTGGCAATCAGTCCGATGTCCATCCCTGATCCCAAGACACTCAGTCCAATGTCCATCTATCTCGAGACACTCAATCCAACATCCATCTCCGATCCGCAGGCACTGAGTCCAACGTCCATCTGTCCCCAGACACTCAGTCCAATGTCCATTTATTCCCAGGCACTCACTCCAATATTCATCTATCCTCAGGCACTCAGTCCGATGTCCGTCTCCGATTCCCAGACACTCAGTCTGATTTCCTCTATCCTCTATCCCGAGGCACTCAGTCCGATGTCCAACTATCCCCAGACACTCAGCCCGATTTTGATCTCCGATACCCAGAAACTCAGTCCGATGTCCAACCCTGATCCCGAGACACTCAGTCCAATGTCCATCTCTGATCCCCACGCACTCAGTCCGACGTCCATCTATCCCAGACACTCAGTCCGACGTCAATCTATCCCAGACACTCAGTCCTATGTCCATCCCTGATCTCCAGACACTGAGTCTGATGTCCATCTCCGATCCCCAGACACACAGTCCAATATTCATCTATTATCTATCTGTGGCACTCAGTCCGATCTGCATCTACCCCCAGACACTGAGTCCGAAGTCAATTTTTCCACAGGCATTCAGCCCAATGTTCATCTTTCCCCAGGCACTCAGTCCGATGTCCAGCTGTCCCCAGGCACTCAGTCCGATGGCCATCTCTGCTCCCCAGGCACTCAGTCCGATGTCTATATCCGCTACCCAGGCACTCAGTCCGATGTCCATCTCTGCTCCCCAGGCACTCAGTCCGATGTCCATCTCCGATCCCCAGACTCTCAGTCCGATGTCAATCTATCCCCAGGCACTCAGTCCAATGTCCATCTCCGATGCCCAGGCACTCAGTCCGATGTCAATCGATCCACAGACACTCAATCCAACATCCATCTCCGATCCCAAGGCACTCAGTCCAATGTCAATCTATCCCCAGGCACTCAGTCCGCTGTCCATCTCCGATCCCCAGACACTCACTCCAATGTTCATCTATCCCCAGGCACTGAGTCCGACGTCCATCTATCCCAGACACTCAGTCCGACGTCCATCTATCCCAGACACTCAGTCCTATGTCCATCCCTGATCTCCAGACACTGAGTCTGATGTCCATCTCCGATCCCCAGACACACAGTCCAATATTCATCTATCATCTATCTGTGGCACTCAGTCCGATCTGCATCTACCCCCAGACACTGAGTCCGAAGTCAATTTTTCCACAGGCATTCAGCCCAATGTTCATCTTTCCCCAGGCACTCAGTCCGATGTCCAGCTGTCCCCAGGCACTCAGTCCGATGTCCATCTATCCCCAGACACTCAGTCCGATGTCCATCTCCGTTCCCTAGACACTCAGTCCAATGTCCATTTATCCCGAGGCACTCAGTCCAATGTCCATCTATCCCAGACAGACAGTCCGATGTCCATCTATCCCCAGACACTCAGTCCGATGTCCATCTATCCCAACACACTCAGACCAATGTCCATCTATCCCCAGGCACTCACTCCGATGTCCATCCCTGATCCCCAGACAGTCAGTCCTGTGTCTATCTACCCCAGACACTCAGTCCAATGTCCATCTATCCCCAGGCACTCAGACCAATATCCATCTATCATCCATCTCAGGCACTCAGTCCGATCTACATCTATCCCCAGACACTGAGCCCGAAGTCAATCTTTACACAAGCACTCAGTCCAATGTCCATCTAACCCCAGACACTCAGAGCGATGTCCATCCCTGATCCCCAGGCACTGTGTCCAATGTCCATCTATCCCCAGGGATTCAGACCAATGTCCATCTATCCCCAGGGATTCAGACCAATGTCCATCTATCCCCAGACACTCAGCCCAATGTCCATCTATCCCCAGACACTCAGAGTGATGTCCATCCCTGATCCCCAGGCACTCAGTCCAATGTCCATCTATTCCCAGGAATTTAGTCCGATGCCCATCCCTGATCCCGAGACACTCACTCCCATATCCATCTATCCTATATTCCCAGGCACGCAGTCCGATGTCCATCTATCCCCAGATACTCAATCCGAGGTCCATCCCTGACCCCCAGGCACTGCGTCCAATGTCCAACTATCCCCAGGGATTCACACCAATATCCATCTATCCCCAGACACTCAGTCCGATGTCCACCTATCAACAGGCACTCAGTCTGATATCCATCCCAGATTCCGAGACACTCACTCGCATGTCCATCTATCCTATATTCCCAGACACGGAGTCCAATGTACATCTCCGATCCCCAGGCACTCAGTCCGATGTCCATCTATCCCCAGACACTCAGTCAGAGGTCCATCTCTGATTCCCAGGCACTCAGTCCGATGTCCATCTATCACCAGATACTCAGTCCGATGTACATCTCCGTTCCCCAGGCATTCAGTCCAATGTCCATCTATCCCCAGGCACTCTGTCCGATGTCCATTTATCCCCAGACACTCAGTCCGATGTCCATCTCTGCTCCCCAGGCACTCAGTCCGATGTCTATCTCCGCTCCCCAGGCACTCAGTCCGATGTCCATCTATCCCCAGCCACTCAGTCCGATGTCAATCTATCACCAAGCACTCAGTCCGCTGTCCATCTCTGATCCCCAGACACTCAGTCCGATGTCCATCTATCTCCAGACACTCAGTCCGATGTCCATCTATCCCCAGCCACTCAGTCTGATGTCCATCTTTCCTCAGGCACTCAGTCCGATGTCCATTTATCCCCAGACACTCAGTCCGATGTCCATCTCTGCTCCCAAGGCACTCAGTCCGATGTCTATCTCCGCTCCCCAGGCATTCAGTCCGATGTCCATCTATCCCGAGGGATTCACACCAATATCCATCTATCCCCAGACACTCAGTCCGATGTCCACCTATCAACAGGCACTCAGTCTGACATCCATCCCTGATTCCGAGACACTCACTCCCATGTCCATCTATCCTATATTCCCAGGCACGGAGTCCAATGTACATCTCCGATCCCCAGACACTCAGTCCGATGTCCATCACTGATCCACAGACACTCAGTCCGATGTCTATCTATCCCCAGGCACTCAGTCCGATGTCCATCTATCCCCAGACACTCAGTCAGAGGTCCATCTCTGATTCCCAGGCACTCAGTCCGATGTCCATCTATCCTCAGAGACTCAGTCCGATTTACATCTCCGATCCCCAGGCACACAATCCGATGTCCATCTATCCCCAGGCACTCAGTCCAATGTCCATCTATCCCCAGGCGCTCAGTCCGATGTCCATCTATCCACAGACACTCAGTCCGATGTCCATCGCCGATCCCCAGGCACTCAGTCCAATGTCCATCTATCCCCAAACACTCAGTCCGATGCACATTTAGTCCCAGATACTCAGTCCGATGTCCATTCCGTTCCTCAGGCACTCAGTCCGATGTCCATCTATCTCCAGACACTCAGTCCGATGTCCATCTATCCCCAGCCACTCAGTCTGATGTCCATCTTTCCTCAGGCACTCAGTCCGATGTCCATTTATCCCCAGACACTCAGTCCGATGTCCATCTCTGCTCCCAAGGCACTCAGTCCGATGTCTATCTCCGCTCCCCAGGCATTCAGTCCGATGTCCATCTCTGCTCCCCAGGCACTCAGTCCGATGTCCAGCTCCGATCCCCAGACACTCAGTCCGATGTCCATCTATCTCCAGACACTCAGCCCGATGTCCATCTATCCCCAGCTACTCAGTCCGATGTCAATCTATCCCCAAGCACTCAGTCCGCTGTCCATCTCTGATCCCCAGACACTCAGTCCGATGTTCATCTATCTCCAGACAATCAGTCCGATGTCCATCTATCCCCAGCCGCTCAGTCTGATGTCCATCTATCCTCAGGCACTCAGTCCGATATCCATTTAGCCCCAGACACTCAGTCCGATGTCCATCTATCTCCCGACACTCCGTCCGAGGTCCATCCATTCCGAGGCATTCAATCTGATGTCCATCGATCCCCTAGACACTCAGTCCGATGTCCATCCCTGATCCCCAGACACTCAGCCCGATGTCAATCTATCCCAAGACACTCAGTCCAATGTCCATCTATCCGCAGGCACTCAGACCGATGTCCATCTATTCCAGACACTTAGTCCGATGTCCATCTATCCCCAGGCACTCAATCCGATGTCCATCTATCCCCAGACACTGAGTCAGCGTCCATCTATTCCCAGGCACTCAGACCAATGTCCATCTATCCCAGACACTTAGTCCGATGTCCATCTATCCCCCGGCACTCAGTCCGATGTCCATCTATCGCCAGACACTCAGTCCAGTGTCCATCTATCCCCAGGCACTCAGTCCAATGTCCATCTCCGTTCCCCAGGCAGTCAAACCGCTGTCCATCTAGCCCCAGACAATCAGTCTGATGTCCATCTATCTCCAGACACGCAGTCCGATGTCCGTCTCTCCCCAGGCACTCAGTCCGATGTCGATCTATCCCCAGATACTATCTCGAGGCATTCAGTCGACTGTCCATCTGTCCCAGGCACTCAATCCGCTGTCCATCTCCGATACCCAGACACTCAATCCGATGTCCATCTATTCCTTGACACTCAGTCCGATGTCCATCTCCGTTCCCCAGACACTCAGTCTGATGTCCATCTATCTCCAGACACTCAGTGCAATGTCCATCTATCCCCAGGCATTCAGTGCAATGTCCATCTATCCCCAGGCACTCAGTGCAATGTCCATCTCTCCCCAGGCACTCTGTCCAATATCCATCTATCCCCAGACACTCAGTCCGATGTCCATCTATTCCCAGGCACACAGTCTGATATCCATCACCGATCTCCAGACACTCAGTCCGATGTCAATCTATCCTCAGGCACTCAGTCCGATGTCCATCTATCCCCAGACACTCAGTCCGATGTCCATCTGTCGCCAAGCACTCAGTCCGATGTCCATCTATCCCCAGACACTCAGTCCGATGTCCATCTGCCCCCAGGCACTCAGTCCGATGTCCATCTATCCCCAGACACTCAGTCCGATGTCCATCTATCCCCAGGCACTCAGTCCAATGTCCATCTATCACCAGGCACACAGTCCGCTGTCCATCTCCGAACCCCAGACACTCAGTCCAATGTCCATCTATCCCGAGGCACTCAATCCGATGTCCATCTCCTATCCACAGACACTCAGTCCGATGCCCATCTATTGATGGGCAATCAGTCCGATGTCCATCCCTGATCCCAAGACACTCAGTCCAATGTCCATCTATCTCGAGACACTCAATCCAACATCCATCTCCGATCCGCAGGCACTGAGTCCAACGTCCATCTGTCCCCAGACTCTCAGTCCAATGTCCATTTATTCCCAGGCACTCAATCCAATATTCATCTATCCTCAGGCACTCAGTCCGATGTCCGTCTCCGATTCCCAGACACTCAGTCTGATTTCCTCTATCCCCTATCCCGAGGCACTCAGTCCGATGTCCAACTATCCCCAGACACTCAGCCGGATTTTGATCTCCGATACCCAGAAACTCAGTCCGATGTCCAAATCTGATCCCGAGACACTCAGTCCAATGTCCATCTCTGATCCCCAGGCACTCAGTCCGATGTCCATCTATTCCCAGGCACTCAGTCCGATGTCCATCTCCGATCCCCAGACACTCAGTCCAATGTCAATCTATCCCCAGACACTCAGTCCGATATCCAACTACCATCTATCTCAGGCACTCAGTCCGATCTACATCTATCCCCCGACACTGAGTCCGAAGTCAATCTTTCCACAAGCACTCTGTCCAATGTCCATCTAACCCCAGACACTCAGACCAATGTCCATCCCTGATCCCCAGGCACTGAGTCCAATGTCCATCTATCCCCAGGGATTCAAACCAATATCCATCTATCCCCAGACACTGAGTCAGTGTCCATCTATTCCCAGGCACTCAGACCAATGTCCATCTATCCCAGACACTTAGTCCGATGTCCATCTATCCCTCGGCACTCAGTCCGATGTCCATCTATCGCCAGACACTCAGTCCAGTGTCCATCTATCCCCAGGCACTCAGTCCAATGTCCATCTCCGTTCCCCAGGCAGTCAAACCGCTGTCCATCTAGCCCCAGACAATCAGTCTGATGTCCATCTATCTCCAGACACGCAGTCCGATGTCCGTCTCTCCCCAGACACTATCTCGAGGCATTCAGTCGACTGTCCATCTGTCCCAGGCACTCAATCCGCTGTCCATCTCCGATTCCCAGACACTCAATCCGATGTCCATCTATTCCTTGACACTCAGTCCGATATCCATCTCCATTCCCCAGACACTCAGTCTGATGTCCATCTATCTCCAGACACTCAGTGCAATGTCCATCTATCCCCAGGCACTCAGTGCAATGACCATCTATCCCCAGACACTCAGTCCGATGTCCATCTATTCCCAGGCACACAGTCTGATATCCATCTCCGATCTCCAGACACTCAGTCCGATGTCAATCTATCCTCAGGCACTCAGTCCGATGTCCATCTATCCCCATACACTCAGTCCGATGTCCATCTATCCCCAGGCACTCAGTCCAATGATCATCTATCACCAGGCACACAGTCCGCTGTCCATCTCCGAACCCCAGACACTCAGTCCAATGTCCATCTATCCCCAGGCACTCAATCCGATGTCCATCTCCTATCCACAGACACTCAGTCCGATGTCCATCTATTGTTTGGCAATCAGTCCGATGTCCATCCCTGATCCCAAGACACTCAGTCCAATGTCCATCTATCTCGAGACACTCAATCCAACA
This sequence comes from Pristiophorus japonicus, assembly GCF_044704955.1. Lineage (NCBI taxonomy): Eukaryota > Metazoa > Chordata > Chondrichthyes > Pristiophoridae > Pristiophorus > Pristiophorus japonicus. The sequence goes on along the minus strand of NC_091982.1, from coordinate 141,836,839 downwards.
TCCATCTCCGATCCGCAGGCACTGAGTCCAACGTCCATCTGTCCCCAGACACTCAGTCCAATGTCCATTTATTCCCAGGCACTCACTCCAATATTCATCTATCCTCAGGCACTCAGTCCGATGTCCGTCTCCGATTCCCAGACACTCAGTCTGATTTCCTCTATCCTCTATCCCGAGGCACTCAGTCCGATGTCCAACTATCCCCAGACACTCAGCCCGATTTTGATCTCCGATACCCAGAAACTCAGTCCGATGTCCAACCCTGATCCCGAGACACTCAGTCCAATGTCCATCTCTGATCCCCACGCACTCAGTCCGACGTCCATCTATCCCAGACACTCAGTCCGACGTCAATCTATCCCAGACACTCAGTCCTATGTCCATCCCTGATCTCCAGACACTGAGTCTGATGTCCATCTCCGATCCCCAGACACACAGTCCAATATTCATCTATTATCTATCTGTGGCACTCAGTCCGATCTGCATCTACCCCCAGACACTGAGTCCGAAGTCAATTTTTCCACAGGCATTCAGCCCAATGTTCATCTTTCCCCAGGCACTCAGTCCGATGTCCAGCTGTCCCCAGGCACTCAGTCCGATGGCCATCTCTGCTCCCCAGGCACTCAGTCCGATGTCTATATCCGCTACCCAGGCACTCAGTCCGATGTCCATCTCTGCTCCCCAGGCACTCAGTCCGATGTCCATCTCCGATCCCCAGACTCTCAGTCCGATGTCAATCTATCCCCAGGCACTCAGTCCAATGTCCATCTCCGATGCCCAGGCACTCAGTCCGATGTCAATCGATCCACAGACACTCAATCCAACATCCATCTCCGATCCCAAGGCACTCAGTCCAATGTCAATCTATCCCCAGGCACTCAGTCCGCTGTCCATCTCCGATCCCCAGACACTCACTCCAATGTTCATCTATCCCCAGGCACTGAGTCCGACGTCCATCTATCCCAGACACTCAGTCCGACGTCCATCTATCCCAGACACTCAGTCCTATGTCCATCCCTGATCTCCAGACACTGAGTCTGATGTCCATCTCCGATCCCCAGACACACAGTCCAATATTCATCTATCATCTATCTGTGGCACTCAGTCCGATCTGCATCTACCCCCAGACACTGAGTCCGAAGTCAATTTTTCCACAGGCATTCAGCCCAATGTTCATCTTTCCCCAGGCACTCAGTCCGATGTCCAGCTGTCCCCAGGCACTCAGTCCGATGTCCATCTATCCCCAGACACTCAGTCCGATGTCCATCTCCGTTCCCTAGACACTCAGTCCAATGTCCATTTATCCCGAGGCACTCAGTCCAATGTCCATCTATCCCAGACAGACAGTCCGATGTCCATCTATCCCCAGACACTCAGTCCGATGTCCATCTATCCCAACACACTCAGACCAATGTCCATCTATCCCCAGGCACTCACTCCGATGTCCATCCCTGATCCCCAGACAGTCAGTCCTGTGTCTATCTACCCCAGACACTCAGTCCAATGTCCATCTATCCCCAGGCACTCAGACCAATATCCATCTATCATCCATCTCAGGCACTCAGTCCGATCTACATCTATCCCCAGACACTGAGCCCGAAGTCAATCTTTACACAAGCACTCAGTCCAATGTCCATCTAACCCCAGACACTCAGAGCGATGTCCATCCCTGATCCCCAGGCACTGTGTCCAATGTCCATCTATCCCCAGGGATTCAGACCAATGTCCATCTATCCCCAGGGATTCAGACCAATGTCCATCTATCCCCAGACACTCAGCCCAATGTCCATCTATCCCCAGACACTCAGAGTGATGTCCATCCCTGATCCCCAGGCACTCAGTCCAATGTCCATCTATTCCCAGGAATTTAGTCCGATGCCCATCCCTGATCCCGAGACACTCACTCCCATATCCATCTATCCTATATTCCCAGGCACGCAGTCCGATGTCCATCTATCCCCAGATACTCAATCCGAGGTCCATCCCTGACCCCCAGGCACTGCGTCCAATGTCCAACTATCCCCAGGGATTCACACCAATATCCATCTATCCCCAGACACTCAGTCCGATGTCCACCTATCAACAGGCACTCAGTCTGATATCCATCCCAGATTCCGAGACACTCACTCGCATGTCCATCTATCCTATATTCCCAGACACGGAGTCCAATGTACATCTCCGATCCCCAGGCACTCAGTCCGATGTCCATCTATCCCCAGACACTCAGTCAGAGGTCCATCTCTGATTCCCAGGCACTCAGTCCGATGTCCATCTATCACCAGATACTCAGTCCGATGTACATCTCCGTTCCCCAGGCATTCAGTCCAATGTCCATCTATCCCCAGGCACTCTGTCCGATGTCCATTTATCCCCAGACACTCAGTCCGATGTCCATCTCTGCTCCCCAGGCACTCAGTCCGATGTCTATCTCCGCTCCCCAGGCACTCAGTCCGATGTCCATCTATCCCCAGCCACTCAGTCCGATGTCAATCTATCACCAAGCACTCAGTCCGCTGTCCATCTCTGATCCCCAGACACTCAGTCCGATGTCCATCTATCTCCAGACACTCAGTCCGATGTCCATCTATCCCCAGCCACTCAGTCTGATGTCCATCTTTCCTCAGGCACTCAGTCCGATGTCCATTTATCCCCAGACACTCAGTCCGATGTCCATCTCTGCTCCCAAGGCACTCAGTCCGATGTCTATCTCCGCTCCCCAGGCATTCAGTCCGATGTCCATCTATCCCGAGGGATTCACACCAATATCCATCTATCCCCAGACACTCAGTCCGATGTCCACCTATCAACAGGCACTCAGTCTGACATCCATCCCTGATTCCGAGACACTCACTCCCATGTCCATCTATCCTATATTCCCAGGCACGGAGTCCAATGTACATCTCCGATCCCCAGACACTCAGTCCGATGTCCATCACTGATCCACAGACACTCAGTCCGATGTCTATCTATCCCCAGGCACTCAGTCCGATGTCCATCTATCCCCAGACACTCAGTCAGAGGTCCATCTCTGATTCCCAGGCACTCAGTCCGATGTCCATCTATCCTCAGAGACTCAGTCCGATTTACATCTCCGATCCCCAGGCACACAATCCGATGTCCATCTATCCCCAGGCACTCAGTCCAATGTCCATCTATCCCCAGGCGCTCAGTCCGATGTCCATCTATCCACAGACACTCAGTCCGATGTCCATCGCCGATCCCCAGGCACTCAGTCCAATGTCCATCTATCCCCAAACACTCAGTCCGATGCACATTTAGTCCCAGATACTCAGTCCGATGTCCATTCCGTTCCTCAGGCACTCAGTCCGATGTCCATCTATCTCCAGACACTCAGTCCGATGTCCATCTATCCCCAGCCACTCAGTCTGATGTCCATCTTTCCTCAGGCACTCAGTCCGATGTCCATTTATCCCCAGACACTCAGTCCGATGTCCATCTCTGCTCCCAAGGCACTCAGTCCGATGTCTATCTCCGCTCCCCAGGCATTCAGTCCGATGTCCATCTCTGCTCCCCAGGCACTCAGTCCGATGTCCAGCTCCGATCCCCAGACACTCAGTCCGATGTCCATCTATCTCCAGACACTCAGCCCGATGTCCATCTATCCCCAGCTACTCAGTCCGATGTCAATCTATCCCCAAGCACTCAGTCCGCTGTCCATCTCTGATCCCCAGACACTCAGTCCGATGTTCATCTATCTCCAGACAATCAGTCCGATGTCCATCTATCCCCAGCCGCTCAGTCTGATGTCCATCTATCCTCAGGCACTCAGTCCGATATCCATTTAGCCCCAGACACTCAGTCCGATGTCCATCTATCTCCCGACACTCCGTCCGAGGTCCATCCATTCCGAGGCATTCAATCTGATGTCCATCGATCCCCTAGACACTCAGTCCGATGTCCATCCCTGATCCCCAGACACTCAGCCCGATGTCAATCTATCCCAAGACACTCAGTCCAATGTCCATCTATCCGCAGGCACTCAGACCGATGTCCATCTATTCCAGACACTTAGTCCGATGTCCATCTATCCCCAGGCACTCAATCCGATGTCCATCTATCCCCAGACACTGAGTCAGCGTCCATCTATTCCCAGGCACTCAGACCAATGTCCATCTATCCCAGACACTTAGTCCGATGTCCATCTATCCCCCGGCACTCAGTCCGATGTCCATCTATCGCCAGACACTCAGTCCAGTGTCCATCTATCCCCAGGCACTCAGTCCAATGTCCATCTCCGTTCCCCAGGCAGTCAAACCGCTGTCCATCTAGCCCCAGACAATCAGTCTGATGTCCATCTATCTCCAGACACGCAGTCCGATGTCCGTCTCTCCCCAGACACTCAGTCCGATGTTGATCTATCCCCAGACACTATCTCGAGGCATTCAGTCGACTGTCCATCTGTCCCAGGCACTCAATCCGCTGTCCATCTCCGATTCCCAGACACTCAATCCGATGTCCATCTATTCCTTGACACTCAGTCCGATGTCCATCTCCGTTCCCCAGACACTCAGTCTGATGTCCATCTATCTCCAGACACTCAGTGCAATGTCCATCTATCCCCAGGCACTCAGTGCAATGTCCATCTATCCCCAGGCACTCTGTCCAATGACCATCTATCCCCAGACACTCAGTCCGATGTCCATCTATCCCCAGACACTCAGTCCGATGTCCATCTATCCCAACACACTCAGACCAATGTCCATCTATCCCCAGGCACTCACTCCGATGTCCATCCCTGATCCCCAGACAGTCAGTCCTGTGTCCATCTACCCCAGACACTCAGTCCAATGTCCATCTATCCCCAGGCACTCAGACCAATATCCATCTATCATCCATCTCAGGCACTCAGTCCGATCTACATCTATCCCCAGACACTGAGCCCGAAGTCAATCTTTACACAAGCACTCAGTCCAATGTCCATCTAACCCCAGACACTCAGAGCGATGTCCATCCCTGATCCCCAGGCACTGTGTCCAATGTCCATCTATCCCCAGGGATTCAGACCAATGTCCATCTATCCCCAGGGATTCAGACCAATGTCCATCTATCCCCAGACACTCAGCCCAATGTCCATCTATCCCCAGACACTCAGAGTGATGTCCATCCCTGATCCCCAGGCACTCAGTCCAATGTCCATCTATTCCCAGGCATTTAGTCCGATGCCCATCCCTGATCCCGAGACACTCACTCCCATATCCATCTATCCTATATTCCCAGGCACGCAGTCCGATGTCCATCTATCCCCAGATACTCAATCCGAGGTCCATCCTGAACCCCAGGCACTGAGTCCAATGTCCAACTATCCCGAGGGATTCACACCAATATCCATCTATCCCCAGACACTCAGTCCGATGTCCACCTATCAACAGGCACTCAGTCTGACATCCATCCCTGATTCCGAGACACTCACTCCCATGTCCATCTATCCTATATTCCCAGGCACGGAGTCCAATGTACATCTCCGATCCCCAGACACTCAGTCCGATGTCCATCACTGATCCACAGACACTCAGTCCGATGTCTATCTATCCCCAGGCACTCAGTCCGATGTCCATCTATCCCCAGACACTCAGTCAGAGGTCCATCTCTGATTCCCAGGCACTCAGTCCGATGTCCATCTATCCTCAGAGACTCAGTCCGATTTACATCTCCGATCCCCAGGCACACAATCCGATGTCCATCTATCCCCAGGCACTCAGTCCAATGTCCATCTATCCCCAGGCGCTCAGTCCGATGTCCATCTATCCACAGACACTCAGTCCGATGTCCATCGCCGATCCCCAGGCACTCAGTCCAATGTCCATCTATCCCCAAACACTCAGTCCGATGCACATTTAGTCCCAGATACTCAGTCCGATGTCCATTCCGTTCCTCAGGCACTCAGTCCGATGTCCATCTAACCGCAGCCACTCAGTCCGATGTCCATCTCTGTTCCTCAGGCGCTCAGTCCGATGTCCATCAACCCCAGACACTCAGTCCGATGTCCATCTCCGCTCCCCAGGCACTCAGTCCAATGTCCATCTATCACCAGGAACTCAGTCCAATATCCATCTATCCCCAGGCACTCAGTCCGATGTCCATCTATCCCCATGCACTCAATCCTATGTCCATTTCCGTTCCTCAGGTTCTCAGTCCGATGTCCATCTATCCCCAGACACTCAGTCCAATGTCCATTTATCCCCAGACACTCAGTCCGATGTCCATCTCTGCTCCCCAGGCACTCAATCCGATGTCTATATCCGCTCCCCAGGCACTCAGTCCGATGTCCATCTATCCCCAGCCACTCAGTCCGATGTCAATCTATCCCCAAGCACTCAGTCCGCTGTCCATCTCTGATCCCCAGACACTCAGTCCGATGTCCATCTATCTCCAGACACTCAGTCCGATGTCCATCTATCCCCAGCCACTCAGTCTGATGTCCATCTTTCCTCAGGCACTCAGTCCGATGTCCATCTATCCCCAGACACTCAGTCCAATGTCCATTTATCCCCAGACACTCAGTCCGATGTCCATCTCTGCTCCCAAGGCACTCAGTCCGATGTCTATCTCCGCTCCCCAGGCACTCAGTCCGATGTCCATCTCTGCTCCCCAGGCACTCAGTCCGATGTCCAGCTCCGATCCCCAGACACTCAGTCCGATGTCCATCTATCTCCAGACACTCAGCCCGATGTCCATCTATCCCCAGCTACTCAGTCCGATGTCAATCTATCCCCAAGCACTCAGTCCGCTGTCCATCTCTGATCCCCAGACACTCAGTCCGATGTCCATCTATCTCCAGACACTCAGTCCGATGTCCATCTATCCCCAGCCGCTCAGTCTGATGTCCATCTATCCTCAGGCACTCAGTCCGATATCCATTTAGCCCCAGACACTCAGTCCGATGTCCATCTATCTCCAGACACTCCGTCCGAGGTCCATCCATCCCGAGGCATTCAATCTGATGTCCATCGATCCCCTAGACACTCAGTCCGATGTCCATCCCTGATCCCCAGACACTCAGTCCGATGTCAATCTATCCCAAGACACTCAGTCCAATGTCCATCTATCCGCAGGCACTCAGACCGATGTCCATCTATTCCAGACACTTAGTCCGATGTCCATCTATCCCCAGGCACTCAATCCGATGTCCATCTATCCCCAGACACTGAGTCAGTGTCCATCTATTCCCAGGCACTCAGACCAATGTCCATCTATCCCAGACACTTAGTCCGATGTCCATCTATCCCCCGGCACTCAGTCCGATGTCCATCTATCGCCTGACACTCAGTCCAGTGTCCATCTATCCCCAGGCACTCAGTCTAATGTCCATCTCCGTTCCCCAGGCAGTCAAACCGCTGTCCATCTAGCCCCAGACAATCAGTCTGATGTCCATCTATCCACAGGCACTCAGACCGATGTCCATCTATTCCAGACACTTAGTCCGATGTCCATCTATCCCCAGGCACTCAATTCGATGTCCATCTATCCCCAGACACTGAGTCAGTGTCCATCTATTCCCAGGCACTCAGACCAATGTCCATCTATCCCAGACACTTAGTCCGATGTCCATCTATCCCCCGGCACTCAGTCCGATGTCCATCTATCTCCAGACACTGAGTCAGTGTCCATCTATTCCCAGGCACTCAGACCAATGTCCATCTATCCCAGACACTTAGTCCGATGTCCATCTATCCCCCGGCACTCAGTCCGATGTCCATCTATCGCCAGACACTCAGTCCGATGTCCATCTATTCCCAGGCACACAGTCTGATATCCATCTCCGATCTCCAGACACTCAGTCCGATGTCAATCTATCCTCAGGCACTCAGTCCGATGTCCATCTATCCCCAGACACTCAGTCCGATGTCCATCTGTCGCCAGGCACTCAGTCCGATGTCCATCTATCCCCAGACACTCAGTCCGATGTCCATCTATCCCCAGACACTCAGTCCGATGTCCATCTATCCCCAGGGACTCAGTCCAATGTCCATCTATCACCAGGCACACAGTCCACTGTCCATCTCCTTTTCCCAGACACTCAGTCCAATGTCCATCTATCCCCAGGCACTCAGTCCGATGATCATCTATCCGCAGACACTCATTCCGATGTCCATCTATCTCCAGACCGTCCGTCCGAGGTCCATCTATCCCGAGGCATTCAATCTGATGTCCATCGATCCTCAGACACTCAGTCCGATGTCCATCCCTGATCCCCAGACACTCAGTCAGATGTCAATCTATCCCCAGGCACTCAGTCCGATGTCCATCTATCCCCAGACACTCAGTCCGATGTCCATCTCTGATTCCCAGGCACTCAGTCCGATGTCCATTTATCACCAGACACTCAGTCCGATGTACATCTCCGTTCCCCAGGCACTCAGTCCGATATCCATCTATCCCCAGGAACTCAGTCCGATGTCCATCTATCCCCAGTCACTCAGTCCGATGTTCATCTATCCACAGACACTAAGTCCGATGTCCATCTCCGATCCCCAGGCACTCAGTGCAATGTCCATCTATCCCCAGACACTCAGTCCGATGCCCATTTAGTCCCAGACACTCAGTCCGATGTCCATTCCGTTCCTCAGGCGCTCAGTCCGATGTCCACCAATCCCAGACACTCAGTCCGATGTCCATCTCCGCTCCCCAGGCACTCAGTCCAATGTCCATCTATCACCAGGAACTCAGTCCAATGTCCATCTTTCCCCAGGCACTCAGTCCGATGTCCACCTATCCCAAGGCACTCTGTCCAATGTCCATCTCCGATTCCCAGCCTCTCAGCCCGGCGTCCATCTATCCCCAGACACTCAGTCCGATGTCCATCTATCCCCAGACACTCAGTCTGATGTCCATCTATCCCCAGGCACTCAGTCCAATGTCCATCTATCACCAGGCACACAGTCCGCTGTCCATCTCCGAACCCCAGACACTCAGTCCAATGTCCATCTATCCCCAGGCACTCAATCCGCTGTCCATCTCCGATTCCCAGACACTCAATCCGATGTCCATCTATTCCTTGACACTCAGTCCGATGTCCATCTCCGTTCCCCAGACACTCAGTCTGATGTCCATCTATCTCCAGACACTCAGTGCAATGTCCATCTATCCCCAGGCACTCAGTGCAATGTCCATCTATCCCCAGGCACTCAGTGCAATGTCCATCTATCCCAGGCACTCTGTCCAATGACCATCTATCCCCAGACACTCAGTCCGATGTCCATCTATTCCCAGGCACACAGTCTGATATCCATCTCCGATTTCCAGACACTCAGTCCGATGTCAATCTATCCTCAGGCACTCAGTCCGATGTCCATCTATCCCCAGACACTCAGTCCGATGTCCATCTGTCGCCAGGCACTCAGTCCGATGTCCATCTATCCCCAGACACTCAGTCCGATGTCCATCTGCCCCCAGGCACTCAGTCCGATGTCCATCTATCCCCAGACACTCAGTCCGATGTCCATCTATCCCCAGGCACTCAGTCCAATGTCCATCTATCACCAGGCACACAGTCCGCTGTCCATCTCCGAACCCCAGACACTCAGTCCAATGTCCATCTATCCCCAGGCACTCAATCCGATGTCCATCTCCTATCCACAGGCACTCAGTCCGATGTCCATCTATTGTTTGGCAATCAGTCCGATGTCCATCCCTGATCCCAAGACACTCAGTCCAATGTCCATCTATCTCGAGACACTCAATCCAACATCCATCTCCGATCCGCAGGCACTGAGTCCAACGTCCATCTGTCCCCAGACACTCAGTCCAATGTCCATTTATTCCCAGGCACTCAGTCCAATATTCATCTATCCTCAGGCACTCAGTCCGATGTCCGTCTCCGATTCCCAGACACTCAGTCTGATTTCCTCTATCCTCTATCCCGAGGCACTCAGTCCGATGTCCAACTATCCCCAGACACTCAGCCCGATTTTGATCTCCGATACCCAGAAACTCAGTCCAATGTCCATCTATCTCGAGACACTCAATCCAACATCCATCTCCGATCCGCAGGCACTGAGTCCAACGTCCATCTGTCCACAGACACTCAGTCCAATGTCCATTTATTCCCAGGCACTCAGTCCAATATTCATCTATCCTCAGGCACGCAGTCCGATGTCCGTCTCCGATTTCCAGACACTCAGTCTGATTTCCTCTATCCTCTATTCCGAGGCACTCAGTCCGATGTCCAACTATCCCCAGACACTCAGCCCGATTTTGATCTCCGATACCCAGAAACTCAGTCCGATGTCCAACCCTGATCCCGAGACACTCAGTCCAATGTCCATCTCTGATCCCCACGCACTCAGTCCGATGTCCATCTATTCCCAGGCACTCAGTCCGATGTCCATCTATCCCCAGACACTCAGTCCGATGTCCATCTCCGTTCCCTAGACACTCAGTCCAATGTCCATTTATCCCGAGGCACTCAGTCCAATGTCCATCTATCCCAGACAGACAGTCCGATGTCCATCTGTCCCCAGGCGCTCAGTCCGATCTGCATCTACCCCCAGACACTGAGTCCGAAGTCAATTTTTCCACAGGCATTCAGCCCAATGTTCATCTTTCCCCAGGCACTCAGTCCGATGTCCAGCTGTCCCCAGGCACTCAGTCCGATGTCCATCTATCCCCAGACACTCAGTCCGATGTCCATCTCCGTTCCCTAGACACTCAGTCCAATGTCCATTTATCCCGAGGCACTCAGTCCAATGTCCATCTATCCCAGACAGACAGTCCGATGTCCATCTATCCCCAGACACTCAGTCCGATGTCCATCTATCCCAACACACTCAGACCAATGTCCATCTATCCCCAGGCACTCACTCCGATGTCCATCCCTGATCCCCAGACAGTCAGTCCTGTGTCTATCTACCCCAGACACTCAGTCCAATGTCCATCTATCCCCAGGCACTCAGACCAATATCCATCTATCATCCATCTCAGGCACTCAGTCCGATCTACATCTATCCCCAGACACTGAGCCCGAAGTCAATCTTTACACAAGCACTCAGTCCAATGTCCATCTAACCCCAGACACTCAGAGCGATGTCCATCCCTGATCCCCAGGCACTGTGTCCAATGTCCATCTATCCCCAGGGATTCAGACCAATGTCCATCTATCCCCAGGGATTCAGACCAATGTCCATCTATCCCCAGACACTCAGCCCAATGTCCATCTATCCCCAGACACTCAGAGTGATGTCCATCCCTGATCCCCAGGCACTCAGTCCAATGTCCATCTATTCCCAGGCATTTAGTCCGATGCCCATCCCTGATCCCGAGACACTCACTCCCATATCCATCTATCCTATATTCCCAGGCACGCAGTCCGATGTCCATCTATCCCCAGATATTCAATCCGAGGTCCATCCTGAACCCCAGGCACTGAGTCCAATGTCCAACTATCCCGAGGGATTCACACCAATATCCATCTATCCCCAGACACTCAGTCCGATGTCCACCTATCAACAGGCACTCAGTCTGACATCCATCCCTGATTCCGAGACACTCACTCCCATGTCCATCTATCCTATATTCCCAGGCACGGAGTCCAATGTACATCTCCGATCCCCAGACACTCAGTCCGATGTCCATCACTGATCCACAGACACTCAGTCCGATGTCTATCTATCCCCAGGCACTCAGTCCGATGTCCATCTATCCCCAGACACTCAGTCAGAGGTCCATCTCTGATTCCCAGGCACTCAGTCCGATGTCTATCTATCCCCATGCACTCAGTCCGATTTACATCTCCGATCCCCAGGCAGACAATCCGATGTCCATCTATCCCAGGCACTCAGTCCAATGTTCATCTATCCCCAGGCACTCAGTCCGATGTCCATCTATCCACAGACACTTAGTCCGATGTCCATCGCCGATCCCCAGGCACTCAGTCCAATGTCCATCTATCCCCAGGCACTCAGTCCGATGCACATTTAGTCCCAGATACTCAGTCCGATGTCCATTCCGTTCCTCAGGCACTCAGTCCGATGTCCATCTAACCGCAGCCACTCAGTCCGATGTCCATCTCTGTTCCTCAGGCGCTCAGTCCGATGTCCATCAACCCCAGACACTCAGTCCGATGTCCATCTCCGCTCCCCAGGCACTCAGTCCAATGTCCATCTATCACCAGGAACTCAGTCCAATGTCCATCTATCCCCAGGCACTCAGTCCGATGTCCATCTATCCCCATGCACTCAATCCTATGTCCATTTCCGTTCCTCAGGTTCTCAGTCCGATGTCCATCTATCCCCAGACACTCAGTCCAATATCCATTTATCCCCAGACACTCAGTCCGATGTCCATCTCTGCTCCGCAGGCACTCAATCCGATGTCTATCTCCGCTCCCCAGGCACTCAGTCCGATGTCCATCTATCCCCAGCCACTCAGTCCGATGTCAATCTATCCCCAAGCACTCAGTCCGCTGTCCATCTCTGATCCCCAGACACTCAGTCCGATGTCCATCTATCTCCAGACACTCAGTCCGATGTCCATCTATCCCCAGCCACTCAGTCTGATGTCCATCTTTCCTCAGGCACTCAGTCTGATGTCCATCTATCCCCAGACACTCAGTCCAATGTCCATTTATCCCCAGACACTCAGTCCGATGTCCATCTCTGCTCCCAAGGCACTCAGTCCGATGTCTATCTCCGCTCCCCAGGCACTCAGTCCGATGTCCATCTCTGCTCCCCAGGCACTCAGTCCGATGTCCAGCTCCGATCCCCAGACACTCAGTCCGATGTCCATCTATCTCCAGACACTCAGCCCGATGTCCATCTATCCCCAGCTACTCAGTCCGATGTCAATCTATCCCAAAGCTCTCAGTCCGCTGTCCATCTCTGATCCCCAGACACTCAGTCCGATGTCCATCTATCTCCAGACACTCAGTCCGATGTCCATCTATCCCCAGCCGCTCAGTCTGATGTCCATCTATCCTCAGGCACTCAGTCCGATATCCATTTAGCCCCAGACACTCAGTCCGATGTCCATCTATCTCCAGACACTCCGTCCGAGGTCCATCCATCCCGAGGCATTCAATCTGATGTCCATCGATCCCCTAGACACTCAGTCCGATGTCCATCCCTGATCCCCAGACACTCAGTCCGATGTCAATCTATCCCAAGACACTCAGTCCAATGTCCATCTATCCGCAGGCACTCAGACCGATGTCCATCTATTCCAGACACTTAGTCCGATGTCCATCTATCCCCAGGCACTCAATCCGATGTCCATCTATCCCCAGACACTGAGTCAGTGCCCATCTATTCCCAGGCACTCAGACCAATGTCCATCTATCCCAGACACTTAGTCCGATGTCCATCTATCCCCCGGCACTCAGTCCGATGTCCATCTATCGCCAGACACTCAGTCCAGTGTCCATCTATCCCCAGGCACTCAGTCCAATGTCCATCTCCGTTCCACAGGCAGTCAAACCGCTGTCCATCTAGCCCCAGACAATCAGTCTGATGTCCATCTATCTCCAGACACGCAGTCCGATGTCCGTCTCTCCCCAGACACTCAGTCCGATGTCGATCTATCCCCAGACACTATCTCGAGGCATTCAGTCGACTGTCCATCTGTCCCAAGCACTCAATCCGCTGTCCATCTCCGATTCCCAGACACTCAATCCGATGTCCATCTATTCCTTGACACTCAGTCCGATGTCCATCTCCGTTCCCCAGACACTCAGTCTGATGTCCATCTATCTCCAGACACTCAGTGCAATGTCCATCTATCCCCAGGCACTCAGTGCAATGTCCATCTATCCCCAGGCACTCAGTGCAATGTCCATCTATCCCCAGGCACTCTGTCCAATGACCATCTATCCCCAGACACTCAGTCCGATGTCCATCTATTCCCAGGCACACAGTCTGATATCCATCTCCGATCTCCAGACACTCGGTCCGATGTCAATCTATCCTCAGGCACTCAGTCCGATGTCCATCTATCCCCAGACACTCAGTCCGATGTCCATCTGTCGCCAGGCACTCAGTCCGATGTCCATCTATCCCCAGACACTCAGTCCGATGTCCATCTGCCCCCAGGCACTCAGTCCGATGTCCATCTATCCCCAGACACTCAGTCCGATGTCCATCTATCCCCAGGGACTCAGTCCAATGTCCATCTATCACCAGGCACACAGTCCACTGTCCATCTCCTTTTCCCAGACACTCAGTCCAATGTCCATCTATCCCCAGGCACTCAGTCCTATGATCATCTATCCGCAGACACTCATTCCGATGTCCATCTATCTCCAGACCGTCCGTCCGAGGTCCATCTATCCCGAGGCATTCAATCTGATGTCCATCGATCCACAGACACTCAGTCCGATGTCCATCCCTGATCCCCAGACACTCAGTCAGATGTCAATCTATCCCAAGACACTCCGTCCAATGTCCATCTATCCCCAGGCACTCAGTCCAATGTCCATCTATCCCCAGATACTCAATCCGATGTTCATCGCTGACCCCCAGGCACTGAGTCCAATGTCCAATTATCCCCAGGGATTCAGACCAATATCCATCTATCCCCAGACACTCAGTCCGATGTCCATCTATTCCCAGGCATTTAGTCCGATGCCCCTCCCTGATCGAGACACTCACTCCCATGTCCATCTATCCTATATTCCCAGGCATGCAGTCCGATGTCCATGTCCGATCCCCAGAGACTCAGTCCGATGTCCATCACTGATCCCCAGACACTCAGTCCGATGTCCATCTATCCCCAGGCACTCATCCGATGTCCATCCCTGATCCCGAGACAATCAGTGCAATGTCCATCTATCCTATATTCCCAGGCACTCAGTCCAATGTCCATCTCCGATCCCCAGGCACTCAGCCCGATGTCAATCTATCCCCAGGCACTCAGTCCAATGTCCATCTATTCCCAGGCATTTAGTCCGATGCCCATCCCTGATCCCGAGACACTCACTCCCATATCCATCTATCCTATATTCCCAGGCACGCAGTCCGATGTCCATCTATCCCCAGATACTCAATCCGAGGTCCATCCCTGACCCCTAGGCACTGAGTCCAATGTCCAACTATCCCCAGGGATTCAGACCGATATCCATCTATCCCCAGACACTCAGTCCGATGTCCACCTATCAACAGGCACTCAGTCTGACATCCATCCCTGATTCCGAGACACTCACTCTCATGTCCATCTATCCTATATTCCCAGGCACGCAGTCCGATGTACATCTCCGATCCCCAGACACTCAGTCCGATGTCCATCACTGATTCCCAGACACTCAGTCCGATGTCTATCTATCCCCAGGCACTCAGTCCGATGTCCATCTATCCCCAGACACTCAGTCCGATGTCCATCTCTGATTCCCAGGCACTCAGTCCGATGTCCATCTATCACCAGACACTCAGTCCGATGTACATCTCCGTTCCCCAGGCACTCAGTCCGATATCCATCTATCCCCAGGAACTCAGTCCGATGTCCATCTATCCCCAGTCACTCAGTCCGATGTTCATCTATCCACAGACACTAAGTCCGATGTCCATCTCCGATCCCCAGGCACTCAGTGCAATGTCCATCTATCCCCAGACACTCAGTCCGATGCCCATTTAGTCCCAGACACTCAGTCCGATGTCCATTCCGTTCCTCAGGCACTCAGTCCAACGTCCATCTAACCGCAGCCACTCAGTCCGATGTCCATCTCTGTTCCTCAGGCGCTCAGTCCGATGTCCATCAATCCCAGACACTCAGTCCGATGTCCATCTCCGCTCCCCAGGCACTCAGTCCAATGTCCATCTATCACCAGGAACTCAGTCCAATGTCCATCTTTCCCCAGGCACTCAGTCCGATGTCCACCTATCCCAAGGCACTCTGTCCAATGTCCATCTCCGATTCCCAGCCTCTCAGCCCGGCGTCCATCTATCCCCAGACACTCAGTCCGATGTCCATCTATCCCCAGACACTCAGTCTGATGTCCATCTATCCCCAGGCACTCAGTCCAATGTCCATCTATCACCAGGCACACAGTCCGCTGTCCATCTCCGAACCCCAGACACTCAGTCCAATGTCCATCTATCCCCAGGCACTCAATCTGCTGTCCATCTCCGATTCCCAGACACTCAATCCGATGTCCATCTATTCCTTGACACTCAGTGCGATGTCCATCTCCGTTCCCCAGACACTCAGTCTGATGTCCATCTATCTCCAGACACTCAGTGCAATGTCCATCTATCCCCAGGCACTGAGTGCAATGTCCATCTATCCCCAGGCACTCAGTGCAATGTCCATCTATCCCCAGGCACTCTGTCCAATGACCATCTATCCCCAGACACTCAGTCCGATGTCCATCTATTCCCAGGCACACAGTCTGATATCCATCTCCGATTTCCAGACACTCAGTCCGATGTCAATCTATCCTCAGGCACTCAGTCCGATGTCCATCTATCCCCAGACACTCAGTCCGATGTCCATCTATCCCCAGGCACTCATCCGATGTCCATTCCTGATCCCGAGACAATCAGTGCAATGTCCATCTATCCTATATTCCCAGGCACTCAGTCCAATGTCCATCTCCGATCCCCAGGCACTCAGCCCGATGTCAATCTATCCCCAGGCACTCAGTCCAATGTCCATCTATTCCCAGGCATTTAGTCCGATGCCCATCCCTGATCCCGAGACAATCAGTGCAATGTCCATCTATCCTATATTCCCAGGCACTCAGTCCAATGTCCATCTCCGATCCTCAGGCACTCAGTCCGATGTCCATCTATCCCCAGACACTCAGTCCGATGTCCATCTGTCGCCAGGCACTCAGTCCGATGTCCATCTATCCCCAGACACTCAGTCCGATGTCCATCTATCCCCGGGCACTCAGTCCAATGTCCATCTATCACCAGGCACACAGTCCGCTGTCCATCTCCGAACCCCAGACACTCAGTCCAATGTCCATCTATCCCCAGGCACTCAATCCGATGTCCATCTCCTATCCACAGACACTCAGTCCGATGTCCATCTATTGTTTGGCAATCAGTCCGATGTCCATCCCTGATCCCAAGACACTCAGTCCAATGTCCATCTATCTCGAGACACTCAATCCAACATCCATCTCCGATCCGCAGGCACTGAGTCCAACGTCCATCTGTCCCCAGACACTCAGTCCAATGTCCATTTATTCCCAGGCACTCAGTCCAATATTCATCTATCCTCAGGCACTCAGTCCGATGCCCGTCTCCGATTCCCAGACACTCAGTCTGATTTCCTCTATCCTCTATCCCGAGGCACTCAGTCCGATGTCCAACTATCCCCAGACACTCAGCCCGATTTTGATCTCCGATACCCAGAAACTCAGTCCGATGTCCAACCCTGATCCCGAGACACTCAGTCCAATGTCCATCTCTGATCCCCACGCACTCAGTCCGACGGCCATCTATCCCAGACACTCAGTCCGACGTCCATCTATCCCAGACACTCAGTCCTATGTCCATCCCTGATCTCCAGACACTGAGTCTGATGTCCATCTCCGATCCCCAGACACACAGTCCAATATTCATCTATTATCTATCTGTGGCACTCAGTCCGATCTGCATCTACCCCCAGACACTGAGTCCGAAGTCAATTTTTCCACAGGCATTCAGCCCAATGTTCATCTTTCCCCAGGCACTCAGTCCGATGTCCAGCTGTCCCCAGGCACTCAGTCCGATGTCCATCTATCCCCAGACACTCAGTCCGATGTCCATCTCCGTTCCCTAGACACTCAGTCCAATGTCCATTTATCCCGAGGCACTCAGTCCAATGTCCATCTATCCCAGACAGACAGTCCGATGTCCATCTATCCCCAGACACTCAGTCCGATGTCCATCTATCCCAACACACTCAGACCAATGTCCATCTATCCCCAGGCACTCACTCCGATGTCCATCCCTGATCCCCAGACAGTCAGTCCTGTGTCCATCTACCCCAGACACTCAGTCCAATGTCCATCTATCCCCAGGCACTCAGACCAATATCCATCTATCATCCATCTCAGGCACTCAGTCCGATCTACATCTATCCCCAGACACTGAGCCCGAAGTCAATCTTTACACAAGCACTCAGTCCAATGTCCATCTAACCCCAGACACTCAGAGCGATGTCCATCCCTGATCCCCAGGCACTGTGTCCAATGTCCATCTATCCCCAGGGATTCAGACCAATGTCCATCTATCCCCAGGGTATCAGACCAATGTCCATCTATCCCCAGACACTCAGCCCAATGTCCATCTATCCCCAGACACTCAGAGTGATGTCCATCCCTGATCCCCAGGCACTCAGTCCAATGTCCATCTATTCCCAGGCATTTAGTCCGATGCCCATCCCTGATCCCGAGACACTCACTCCCATATCCATCTATCCTATATTCCCAGGCACGCAGTCCGATGTCCATCTATCCCCAGATATTCAATCCGAGGTCCATCCTGAACCCCAGGCACTGAGTCCAATGTCCAACTATCCCGAGGGATTCACACCAATATCCATCTATCCCCAGACACTCAGTCCGATGTCCACCTATCAACAGGCACTCAGTCTGACATCCATCCCTGATTCCGAGACACTCACTCCCATGTCCATCTATCCTATATTCCCAGGCACGGAGTCCAATGTACATCTCCGATCCCCAGACACTCAGTCCGATGTCCATCACTGATCCACAGACACTCAGTCCGATGTCTATCTATCCCCAGGCACTCAGTCCGATGTCCATCTATCCCCAGACATTCAGTCAGAGGTCCATCTCTGATTCCCAGGCACTCAGTCCGATGTCCATCTATCCCCATGCACTCAGTCCGATGTACATCTCCGATCCCCAGGCAGACAATCCGATGTCCATCTATCCCCAGGCACTCAGTCCAATGTTCATCTATCCCCAGGCACTCAGTCCGATGTCCATCTATCCACAGACACTCAGTCCGATGTCCATCGCCGATCCCCAGGCACTCAGTCCAATGTCCATCTATCCCCAAACACTCAGTCCGATGCACATTTAGTCCCAGATACTCAGTCCGATGTCCATTCTGTTCCTCAGGCACTCAGTCCGATGTCCATCTAACCGCAGCCACTCAGTCCGATGTCCATCTCTGTTCCTCAGGCGCTCAGTCCGATGTCCATCAACCCCAGACACTCAGTCCGATGTCCATCTCCGCTCCCCAGGCACTCAGTCCAATGTCCATCTATCACCAGGAACTCAGTCCAATGTCCATCTATCCCCAGGCACTCAGTCCGATGTCCATCTATCCCCATGCACTCAATCCTATGTCCATTTCCGTTCCTCAGGTTCTCAGTCCGATGTCCATCTATCCCCAGACACTCAGTCCAATATCCATTTATCCCCAGACACTCAGTCCGATGTCCATCTCTGCTCCGCAGGCACTCAATCCGATGTCTATCTCCGCTCCCCAGGCACTCAGTCCGATGTCCATCTATCCCCAGCCACTCAGTCCGATGTCAATCTATCCCCAAGCACTCAGTCCGCTGTCCATCTCTGATCCCCAGACACTCAGTCCGATGTCCATCTATCTCCAGACACTCAGTCCGATGTCCATCTATCCCCAGCCACTCAGTCTGATGTCCATCTTTCCTCAGGCACTCAGTCTGATGTCCATCTATCCCCAGACACTCAGTCCAATGTCCATTTATCCCCAGACACTCAGTCCGATGTCCATCTCTGCTCCCAAGGCACTCAGTCCGATGTCTATCTCCGCTCCCCAGGCACTCAGTCCGATGTCCATCTCTGCTCCCCAGGCACTCAGTCCGATGTCCAGCTCCGATCCCCAGACACTCGGTCCGATGTCCATCTATCTCCAGACACTCAGCCCGATGTCCATCTATCCCCAGCTACTCAGTCCGATGTCAATCTATCCCCAAGCACTCAGTCCGCTGTCCATCTCTGATCCCCAGACACTCAGTCCGATGTCCATCTATCTCCAGACACTCAGTCCGATATCCATTTAGCCCCAGACACTCAGTCCGATGTCCATCTATCTCCAGACACTCCGTCCGGGGTCCATCCATCCCGAGGCATTCAATCTGATGTCCATCGATCCCCTAGACACTCAGTCCGATGTCCATCCCTGATCCCCAGACACTCAGTCCGATGTCAATCTATCCCAAGACACTCAGTCCAATGTCCATCTATCCGCAGGCACTCAGACCGATGTCCATCTATTCCAGACACTTAGTCCGATGTCCATCTATCCCCAGGCACTCAATCCGATGTCCATCTATCCCCAGACACTGAGTCAGTGTCCATCTATTCCCAGGCACTCAGACCAATGTCCATCTATCCCAGACACTTAGTCCGATGTCCATCTATCCCCCGGCACTCAGTCCGATGTCCATCTATCGCCAGACACTCAGTCCAGTGTCCATCTATCCCCAGGCACTCAGTCCAATGTCCATCTCCGTTCCCCAGGCAGTCAAACCGCTGTCCATCTAGCCCCAGACAATCAGTCTGATGTCCATCTATCTCCAGACACGCAGTCCGATGTCCGTCTCTCCCCAGACACTCAGTCCGATGTCGATCTATCCCCAGACACTATCTCGAGGCATTCAGTCGACTGTCCATCTGTCCCAGGCACTCAATCCGCTGTCCATCTCCGATTCCCAGACACTCAATCCGATGTCCATCTATTCCTTGACACTCAGTCCGATGTCCATCTCCGTTCCCCAGACACTCAGTCTGATGTCCATCTATCTCCAGACACTCAGTGCAATGTCCATCTATCCCCAGGCACTCAGTGCAATGTCCATCTATCCCCAGGCACTCAGTGCAATGTCCATCTATCCCCAGGCACTCTGTCCAATGACCATCTATCCCCAGACACTCAGTCCGATGTCGATCTATTCCCAGGCACACAGTCTGATATCCATCTCCGATCTCCAGACACTCAGTCCGATGGTCAATCTATCCTCAGGCACTCAGTCCGATGTCCATCTATCCCCAGACACTCAGTCCGATGTCCATCTATCCCCAGACACTCAGTCCGATGTCCATCTATCCCCAGGGACTCAGTCCAATGTCCATCTATCACCAGGCACACAGTCCACTGTCCATCTCCTTTTCCCAGACACTCAGTCCAATGTCCATCTATCCCCAGGCACTCAGTCCTATGATCATCTATCCGCAGACACTCATTCCGATGTCCATCTATCTCCAGACCGTCCGTCCAAGGTCCATCTATCCCGCGGCATTCAATCTGATGTCCATGGATCCTCAGACACTCAGTCCGATGTCCATCCCTGATCCCCAGACACTCAGTCAGATGTCAATCTATCCCAAGACACTCCGTCCAATGTCCATCTATCCCCAGGCACTCAGTCCGATGTCCATCTATCCCCAGATACTCAATCCGATGTTCATCCCTGACCCCCAGGCACTGAGTCCAATGTCCAATTATCCCCAGGGATTCAGACCAATATCCATCTATCCCCAGACACTCAGTCCGATGTCCATCTATTCCCAGGCATTTAGTCCGATGCCCATCCCTGATCCCGAGACACTCACTCCCATATCCATCTATCCTATATTCCCAGGCACGCAGTCCGATGTCCATCTATCCCCAGATATTCAATCCGAGGTCCATCCTGAACCCCAGGCACTGAGTCCAATGTCCAACTATCCCGAGGGATTCACACCAATATCCATCTATCCCCAGACACTCAGTCCGATGTCCACCTATCAACAGGCACTCAGTCTGACATCCATCCCTGATTCCGAGACACTCACTCCCATGTCCATCTATCCTATATTCCCAGGCACGGAGTCCAATGTACATCTCCGATCCCCAGACACTCAGTCCGATGTCCATCACTGATCCACAGACACTCAGTCCGATGTCTATCTATCCCCAGGCACTCAGTCCGATGTCCATCTATCCCCAGACATTCAGTCAGAGGTCCATCTCTGATTCCCAGGCACTCAGTCCGATGTCCATCTATCCCCATGCACTCAGTCCGATGTACATCTCCGATCCCCAGGCAGACAATCCGATGTCCATCTATCCCCAGGCACTCAGTCCAATGTTCATCTATCCCCAGGCACTCAGTCCGATGTCCATCTATCCACAGACACTCAGTCCGATGTCCATCGCCGATCCCCAGGCACTCAGTCCAATGTCCATCTATCCCCAAACACTCAGTCCGATGCACATTTAGTCCCAGATACTCAGTCCGATGTCCATTCTGTTCCTCAGGCACTCAGTCCGATGTCCATCTAACCGCAGCCACTCAGTCCGATGTCCATCTCTGTTCCTCAGGCGCTCAGTCCGATGTCCATCAACCCCAGACACTCAGTCCGATGTCCATCTCCGCTCCCCAGGCACTCAGTCCAATGTCCATCTATCACCAGGAACTCAGTCCAATGTCCATCTATCCCCAGGCACTCAGTCCGATGTCCATCTATCCCCATGCACTCAATCCTATGTCCATTTCCGTTCCTCAGGTTCTCAGTCCGATGTCCATCTATCCCCAGACACTCAGTCCAATATCCATTTATCCCCAGACACTCAGTCCGATGTCCATCTCTGCTCCGCAGGCACTCAATCCGATGTCTATCTCCGCTCCCCAGGCACTCAGTCCGATGTCCATCTATCCCCAGCCACTCAGTCCGATGTCAATCTATCCCCAAGCACTCAGTCCGCTGTCCATCTCTGATCCCCAGACACTCAGTCCGATGTCCATCTATCTCCAGACACTCAGTCCGATGTCCATCTATCCCCAGCCACTCAGTCTGATGTCCATCTTTCCTCAGGCACTCAGTCTGATGTCCATCTATCCCCAGACACTCAGTCCAATGTCCATTTATCCCCAGACACTCAGTCCGATGTCCATCTCTGCTCCCAAGGCACTCAGTCCGATGTCTATCTCCGCTCCCCAGGCACTCAGTCCGATGTCCATCTCTGCTCCCCAGGCACTCAGTCCGATGTCCAGCTCCGATCCCCAGACACTCGGTCCGATGTCCATCTATCTCCAGACACTCAGCCCGATGTCCATCTATCCCCAGCTACTCAGTCCGATGTCAATCTATCCCCAAGCACTCAGTCCGCTGTCCATCTCTGATCCCCAGACACTCAGTCCGATGTCCATCTATCTCCAGACACTCAGTCCGATATCCATTTAGCCCCAGACACTCAGTCCGATGTCCATCTATCTCCAGACACTCCGTCCGGGGTCCATCCATCCCGAGGCATTCAATCTGATGTCCATCGATCCCCTAGACACTCAGTCCGATGTCCATCCCTGATCCCCAGACACTCAGTCCGATGTCAATCTATCCCAAGACACTCAGTCCAATGTCCATCTATCCGCAGGCACTCAGACCGATGTCCATCTATTCCAGACACTTAGTCCGATGTCCATCTATCCCCAGGCACTCAATCCGATGTCCATCTATCCCCAGACACTGAGTCAGTGTCCATCTATTCCCAGGCACTCAGACCAATGTCCATCTATCCCAGACACTTAGTCCGATGTCCATCTATCCCCCGGCACTCAGTCCGATGTCCATCTATCGCCAGACACTCAGTCCAGTGTCCATCTATCCCCAGGCACTCAGTCCAATGTCCATCTCCGTTCCCCAGGCAGTCAAACCGCTGTCCATCTAGCCCCAGACAATCAGTCTGATGTCCATCTATCTCCAGACACGCAGTCCGATGTCCGTCTCTCCCCAGACACTCAGTCCGATGTCGATCTATCCCCAGACACTATCTCGAGGCATTCAGTCGACTGTCCATCTGTCCCAGGCACTCAATCCGCTGTCCATCTCCGATTCCCAGACACTCAATCCGATGTCCATCTATTCCTTGACACTCAGTCCGATGTCCATCTCCGTTCCCCAGACACTCAGTCTGATGTCCATCTATCTCCAGACACTCAGTGCAATGTCCATCTATCCCCAGGCACTCAGTGCAATGTCCATCTATCCCCAGGCACTCAGTGCAATGTCCATCTATCCCCAGGCACTCTGTCCAATGACCATCTATCCCCAGACACTCAGTCCGATGTCGATCTATTCCCAGGCACACAGTCTGATATCCATCTCCGATCTCCAGACACTCAGTCCGATGGTCAATCTATCCTCAGGCACTCAGTCCGATGTCCATCTATCCCCAGACACTCAGTCCGATGTCCATCTATCCCCAGACACTCAGTCCGATGTCCATCTATCCCCAGGGACTCAGTCCAATGTCCATCTATCACCAGGCACACAGTCCACTGTCCATCTCCTTTTCCCAGACACTCAGTCCAATGTCCATCTATCCCCAGGCACTCAGTCCTATGATCATCTATCCGCAGACACTCATTCCGATGTCCATCTATCTCCAGACCGTCCGTCCAAGGTCCATCTATCCCGCGGCATTCAATCTGATGTCCATGGATCCTCAGACACTCAGTCCGATGTCCATCCCTGATCCCCAGACACTCAGTCAGATGTCAATCTATCCCAAGACACTCCGTCCAATGTCCATCTATCCCCAGGCACTCAGTCCGATGTCCATCTATCCCCAGATACTCAATCCGATGTTCATCCCTGACCCCCAGGCACTGAGTCCAATGTCCAATTATCCCCAGGGATTCAGACCAATATCCATCTATCCCCAGACACTCAGTCCGATGTCCATCTATTCCCAGGCATTTAGTCCGATGCCCCTCCCTGATCGAGACACTCACTCCCATGTCCATCTATCCTATATTCCCAGGCATGCAGTCCGATGTCCATGTCCGATCCCCAGAGACTCAGTCCGATGTCCATCACTGATCCCCAGACACTCAGTCCGATGTCCATCTATCCCCAGGCACTCATCCGATGTCCATCCCTGATCCCGAGACAATCAGTGCAATGTCCATCTATCCTATATTCCCAGGCACTCAGTCCAATGTCCATCTCCGATCCCCAGGCACTCAGCCCGATGTCAATCTATCCCCAGGCACTCAGTCCAATGTCCATCTATTCCCAGGCATTTAGTCCGATGCCCATCCCTGATCCCGAAACACTCACTCCCATATCCATCTATCCTATATTCCCAGGCACGCAGTCCGATGTCCATCTATCCCCAGATACTCAATCCGAGGTCCATCCCTGACCCCGAGGCACTGAGTCCAATGTCCAACTATCCCCAGGGATTCAGACCGATATCCATCTATCCCCAGACACTCAGTCCGATGTCCACCTATCAACAGGCACTCAGTCTGACATCCATCCCTGATTCCGAGACACTCACTCCCATGTCCATCTATCCTATATTCCCAGGCACGCAGTCCGATGTACATCTCCGATCCCCAGACACTCAGTCCGATGTCCATCACTGATTCCCAGACACTCAGTCCGATGTCTATCTATCCCCAGGCACTCAGTCCGATGCCCATCTATCCCCAGACACTCAGTCCGATGTCCATCTCTGATTCCCAGGCAGTCAGTCCGATGTCCATCTATCACCAGACACTCAGTCCGATGTACATCTCCGTTCCCCAGGCACTCAGTCCAATGTCCATCTATCCCCAGGCACACAGTCCGCTGTCCATCTCCGAACCCCAGACACTCAGTCCAATGTCCATCTATCCCCAGGCACTCAATCCGATGTCCATCTCCTATCCACAGACACTCAGTCCGATGTCCATCTATTGTTTGGCAATCAGTCCGATGTCCATCCCTGATCCCAAGACACTCAGTCCAATGTCCATCTATCTCGAGACACTCAATCCAACATCCATCTCCGATCCGCAGGCACTGAGTCCAACGTCCATCTGTCCCCAGACACTCAGTCCAATGTTCATTTATTCCCAGGCACTCAGTCCAATATTCATCTATCCTCAGGCACTCAGTCCGATGTCCGTCTCCGATTCCCAGACACTCAGTCTGATTTCCTCTATCCTCTATCCCGAGGCACTCAGTCCGATGTCCAACTATCCCCAGACACTCAGCCCGATTTTGATCTCCGATACCCAGAAACTCAGTCCGATGTCCAACCCTGATCCCGAGACACTCAGTCCAATGTCCATCTCTGATCCCCACGCACTCAGTCCGACGTCCATCTATCCCAGACACTCAGTCTGACGTCCATCTATCCCAGACACTCAGTGCTATGTCCATCCCTGATCTCCAGACACTGAGTCTGATGTCCATCTCCGATCCCCAGACACACAGTCCAATATTCATCTATTATCTATCTGTGGCACTCAGTCCGATCTGCATCTACCCCCAGACACTGAGTCCGAAGTCAATTTTTCCACAGGCATTCAGCCCAATGTTCATCTTTCCCCAGGCACTCAGTCCGATGTCCATCTATCCCCAGACACTCAGTCCGATGTCCATCTCCGTACCCTAGACACTCAGTCCAATGTCCATTTATCCCGAGGCACTCAGTCCAATGTCCATCTATCCCAGACAGACAGTCCGATGTCCATCCCTGATCCCCAGGCACTATGTCCATCTATCCCCAGGGATTCAGACCAATGTCCATCTATCCCCAGGGATTCAGACCAATGTCCATCTATCCCCAGACACTCAGCCCAATGTCCATCTATCCCCAGACACTCAGAGTGATGTCCATCCCAGATCCCCAGGCACTCAGTCCAATGTCCATCTATTCCCAGGCATTTAGTCCGATGCCCATCCCTGATCCCGAGACACTCACTCCCATATCCATCTATCCTATATTCCCAGGCACGCAGTCCGATGTCCGTCTATCCCCAGATACTCAATCCGAGGTCCATCCCTGACCCCCAGGCACTGAGTCCAATGTCCAACTATCCCCAGGGATTCAGACCAATATCCATCTATCCCCAGACACTCAGTCCGATGTCCACCTATCAACAGGCACTCAGTCTGACATCCATCCCTGATTCCGAGACACTCACTCCCATGTCCATCTATCCTATATTCCCAGGCACGGAGTCCAATGCACATCTCCGATCCCCAGACACTCAGTCCGATGTCCATCACTGATCCACAGACACTCAGTCCGATGTCTATCTATCCCCATGTACTCAGTCCGATGTCCATCTATCACCAGGCACACAGTCCGCTGTCCATCTCCGAACCCCAGACACTCAGTCCAATGTCCATCTATCCACAGGCACTCAATCCGATGTCCATCTCCTATCCACAGGCACTCAGTCCGATGTCCATCTATTGTTTGGCAATCAGTCCGATGTCCATCCCTGATCCCAAGACACTCAGTCCAATGTCCATCTATCTCGAGACACTCAATCCAACATCCATCTCCGATCCGCAGGCACTGAGTCCAACGTCCATCTGTCCCGAGACACTCAGTCCAATGTCCATTTATTCCCAGGCACTCAGTCCAATATTCATCTATCCTCAGGCACTCAGTCCGATGTCCGTCTCCGATTCCCAGACACTCAGTCTGATTTCCTCTATCCTCTATCCCGAGGCACTCAGTCCGATGTCCAACTATCCCCAGACACTCAGCCCGATTTTGATCTCCGATACCCAGAAACTCAGTCCGATGTCCAACCCTGATCCCGAGACACTCAGTCCAATGTCCATCTCTGATCCCCAGGCACTCAGTCCGATGTCCATCTATTCCCAGGCACTCAGTCCGATGTCCATCTCCGATCCCCAGACACTCAGTCCAATGTCAATCTATCCCCAGACACTCAGTCCGATATCCAACTACCATCTATCTCAGGCACTCAGTCCGATCTACATCTATCCCCCGACACTGAGTCCGAAGTCAATCTTTCCACAAGCACTCTGTCCAATGTCCATCTAACCCCAGACACTCAGACCAATGTCCATCCCTGATCCCCAATCACTGAGTCCAATGTCCATCTATCCCCAGGGATTCAGACCAATATCCATCTATCCCCAGACACTGAGTCAGTGTCCATCTATTCCCAGGCACTCAGACCAATGTCCATCTATCCCAGACACTTAGTCCGATGTCCATCTATCCCCCGGCACTCAGTCCGATGTCCATCTATCGCCAGACACTCAGTCCAGTGTCCATCTATCCCCAGGCACTCAGTCCAATGTCCATCTCCGTTCCCCAGGCAGTCAAACCGCTGTCCATCTAGCCCCAGACAATCAGTCTGATGTCCATCTATCTCCAGACACGCAGTCCGATGTCCGTCTATCCCCAGACACTCAGTCCGATGTCGATCTATCCCCAGACCCTATCTCGAGGCATTCAGTCGACTGTCCATCTGTCCCAGGCACTCAATCCGCTGTCCATCTCCGATTCCCAGACACTCAATCCGATGTCCATCTATTCCTTGACACTCAGTCCGATGTCCATCTCCGTTCCCCAGACACTCAGTCTGATGTCCATCTATCTCCAGACACTCAGTGCAATGTCCATCTGTCGCCAGGCACTCAGTCCGATGTCCATCTATCCCCAGACACTCAGTCCGATGTCCATCTGTCCCCAGGCACTCAGTCCGATGTCCATCTATCCCCAGACACTCAGTCCAATGTCCATCTATCCCCAGGCACTCAATCCGATGTCCATCTCCTGTCCACAGACACTCAGTCCGATGTCCATCTATTGTTTGGCAATCAGTCCGATATCCATCCCTGATCCCAAGACACTCAGTCCAATGTCCATCTATCTCGAGAGACTCAATCCAACATCCATCTCCGATCCGCAGGCACTGAGTCCAACGTCCATCTGTCCCCAGACACTCAGTCCAATGTCCATGTATTCCCAGGCACTCAGTCCAATATTCATCTCTCCTTAGGCACTCAGTCCGATGTCCGTCTCCGATTCCCAGACACTCAGTCTGATTTCCTCTATCCTCTATCCCGAGGCACTCAGTCCGATGTCCAACTATCCCCAGACACTCAGCCCGATTTTGATCTCCGATACCCAGAAACTCAGTCCGATGTCCAACCCTGATCCCGAGACACTCAGTCCAATGTCCATCTCTGATCCCCACGCACTCAGTCCGATGTCCATCTATTCCCAGGCACTCAGTCTGATGTCCATCTCCGGTCCCCAGACACTCAGTCCAATGTCAATCTATCCCCAGACACTCAGTCCGATATCCATCTACCATCTATCTCAGGCACTCAGTCCGATCTACATCTATGCCCCGACACTGAGTCCGAAGTCAATCTTTCCACAAGCACTCTGTCCAATGTCCATCTAACCCCAGACTCTCAGACCGATCTCCATCCCTGATCCCCAGGCACTGAGTCCAATGTCCATCTATCCCCAGGGATTCAGACCAATATCCATCTATCCCCAGACACTCAGTCCGATGTCCATCTATCCCCAAGCACTCAGTCCAACGTCCATCTACTCCCAGGCACTCCATCCGATGTCCATCTATTTCCAGGCACTCAATCCAACATCCATCTCTGATCCCCAGGCACTGAGTCCGACGTCCATCTATCCCCAGACACTCAGTCCGATGACCATCCATCCCCAGACACTCAGTCCGATGTCCATCTATCCCCAGACACTCAGTCCGATGTCCATCTCCGTTCCCTAGACACTCAGTCCGATGTCCATCTATCCCCTTACACTCAGTCCGCTGTCTATCTCCGATCGCCAGGCACTCAGTTCAATGTCCATCAATGATCCCCAGACACTCAGTCCAACGTCCATCTCCGATCTCCAGGAACTCAGTCCGATGTCCATCTCCGTTCCCTAGACACTCAGTCCAATGTCCATCTATCCCCTTACACTCAGTCCGCTGTCTATCTCCGATCGCCAGGCACTCAATCCAATGTCCATCTCCGATCCCCAGACACTCAGTCTGATGTCCATATATCCTCAGACACTCAGTCCGATATCCATCTCCAATTCCCAGACACTCAGTCCGATGTCCACCTATCCCAAGGCACTCAGTCCAATGTCCATCTCCGATTCCCAGCCTCTCAGCCTGGCGTCCATCTATCCCCAGACACTCAGTCCGATGTCCATCTATCCCCAGACACTCAGTCTGATGTCCATCTATCCCCACTCATGCCAATGTCCATCTCCGATCCCCAGACACTCAGTCTGATGTTCATCTATCCCCAGGCACTCAGTCCAATGTCCATCTCCGATCCCCAGACACGCAGTCCAATGTCCATCTATCCTCAGACACTCAGTCCGATGTCCATCTCCGATCCCCAGACACTCAGTCCGATGTCCATATATCCCCTTACACTCAGTCCGCTGTCCAATTCAGATCCGCAGGCACTCAGTCCAATGTCCATCAACGATCCCCAGACTCCAACTCCGATGTCCATCTATCCCCAGACACTCAGTCCGATGTCCATCTATCCCCACTCAATCCAATGTCCATCTCCGATCCCCAGGCACTCAGTCTGATGTCCATCTATCCTCAGACACTCAGTCCGATATCCATCTCCGATTCCCAGACACTCAGTCCGATGTCCACCTATCCCAAGGCACTCTGTCCAATGTCCATCTCCGATTCCCAGCCTCTCAGCCCGGAGTCCATCTATCCCCAGACACTCAGTCCGATGTCCATCTATCCCCAGACACTCAGTCCGATGTCCATCTATCCCCAGACACTCAGTCCGCTGTCCGTCTATCTCGAGGCAGTCAGTCCGCTGTCCACCTCCGATTCCCAGACAGTCAGTCTGATGTCCATCTATCCCTTATCCCGAGGCATTCAGTCCGATGTCCAACTATCCCCAGACACTCAGCCTGATTTCGATCTTCTATACCCTGACCCTCAGTCCGATGTCCATCTATCCCCAGACACTCAGTCCGATGTCCATCTCCGTTCCCTCGACACTCAGTCCGATGTCCATCTATCCCCAGACACTCAGTCCGATATCCATCTCTGATCCCCATGCACTCAGTCCACTGTCCATCTCCGATCCCCAGGCACTCAGTCCAATGTCCATCAACGATCCCCAGACACTCATTCTGATGTCCATCTATCCCCAGACACTCAGTCCGATGTCCATCTGTCGCCAGGCACTCAGTCCGATGTCCATCTATCCCCAGACACTCAGTCCGATGTCCATCTGTCCCCAGGCACTCAGTCCGATGTCCATCTATCCCCAGACACTCAGTCCGATGTCCATCTATCCCCAGGCACTCAGTCCAATGTCCATCTATCACCAGGCACACAGTCCGCTGTCCATCTCTGAACCCCAGACACTCAGTCCAATGTCCATCTATCCCCAGGCACTCAATCCGATGTCCATCTCCTGTCCACAGACACTCAGTCCGATGTCCATCTATTGTTTGGCAATCAGTCCGATATCCATCCCTGATCCCAAGACACTCAGTCCAATGTCCATCTATCTCGAGACACTCAATCCAACATCCATCTCCGATCCGCAGGCACTGAGTCCAACGTCCATCTGTCCCCAGACACTCAGTCCAATGTCCATGTATTCCCAGGCACTCAGTCCAATATTCATCTCTCCTTAGGCACTCAGTCCGATGTCCGTCTCCGATTCCCAGACACTCAGTCTGATTTCCTCTATCCTCTATCCCGAGGCACTCAGTCCGATGTCCAACTATCCCCAGACACTCAGCCCGATTTTGATCTCCGATACCCAGAAACTCAGTCCGATGTCCAACCCTGATCCCGAGACACTCAGTCCAATGTCCATCTCTGATCCCCACGCACTCAGTCCGATGTCCATCTATTCCCAGGCACTCAGTCTGATGTCCATCTCCGGTCCCCAGACACTCAGTCCAATGTCAATCTATCCCCAGACACTCAGTCCGATATCCATCTACCATCTATCTCAGGCACTCAGTCCGATCTACATCTATGCCCCGACACTGAGTCCGAAGTCAATCTTTCCACAAGCACTCTGTCCAATGTCCATCTAACCCCAGACTCTCAGACCGATCTCCATCCCTGATCCCCAGGCACTGAGTCCAATGTCCATCTATCCCCAGGGATTCAGACCAATATCCATCTATCCCCAGACACTCAGTCCGATGTCCATCTATCCCCAAGCACTCAGTCCAACGTCCATCTACTCCCAGGCACTCCATCCGATGTCCATCTATTTCCAGGCACTCAATCCAACATCCATCTCTGATCCCCAGGCACTGAGTCCGACGTCCATCTATCCCCAGACACTCAGTCCGATGACCATCCATCCCCAGACACTCAGTCCGATGTCCATCTATCCCCAGACACTCAGTCCGATGTCCATCTCCGTTCCCTAGACACTCAGTCCGATGTCCATCTATCCCCTTACACTCAGTCCGCTGTCTATCTCCGATCGCCAGGCACTCAGTTCAATGTCCATCTATGATCCCCAGACACTCAGTCCAACGTCCATCTCCGATCTCCAGGAACTCAGTCCGATGTCCATCTCCGTTCCCTAGACACTCAGTCCAATGTCCATCTATCCCCTTACACTCAGTCCGCTGTCTATCTCCGATCGCCAGGCACTCAATCCAATGTCCATCTCCGATCCCCAGACACTCAGTCTGATGTCCATATATCCTCAGACACTCAGTCCGATATCCATCTCCGATTCCCAGACACTCAGTCCGATGTCCACCTATCCCAAGGCACTCAGTCCAATGTCCATCTCCGATTCCCAGCCTCTCAGCCTGGCGTCCATCTATCCCCAGACACTCAGTCCGATGTCCATCTATCCCCAGACACTCAGTCTGATGTCCATCTATCCCCACTCATGCCAATGTCCATCTCCGATCCCCAGACACTCAGTCTGATGTTCATCTATCCCCAGGCACTCAGTCCAATGTCCATCTCCGATCCCCAGACACGCAGTCCAATGTCCATCTATCCTCAGACACTCAGTCCGATGTCCATCTCCGATCCCCAGACACTCAGTCCGATGTCCATATATCCCCTTACACTCAGTCCGCTGTCCAATTCAGATCCGCAGGCACTCAGTCCAATGTCCATCAACGATCCCCAGACTCCAACTCCGATGTCCATCTATCCCCAGACACTCAGTCCGATGTCCATCTATCCCCACTCAATCCAATGTCCATCTCCGATCCCCAGGCACTCAGTCTGATGTCCATCTATCCTCAGACACTCAGTCCGATATCCATCTCCGATTCCCAGACACTCAGTCCGATGTCCACCTATCCCAAGGCACTCTGTCCAATGTCCATCTCCGATTCCCAGCCTCTCAGCCCGGAGTCCATCTATCCCCAGACACTCAGTCCGATGTCCATCTATCCCCAGACACTCAGTCCGATGTCCATCTATCCCCAGACACTCAGTCCGCTGTCCGTCTATCTCGAGGCAGTCAGTCCGCTGTCCACCTCCGATTCCCAGACAGTCAGTCTGATGTCCATCTATCCCTTATCCCGAGGCATTCAGTCCGATGTCCAACTATCCCCAGACACTCAGCCTGATTTCGATCTCCTATACCCTGACCCTCAGTCCGATGTCCATCTATCCCCAGACACTCAGTCCGATGTCCATCTCCGTTCCCTCGACACTCAGTCCGATGTCCATCTATCCCCAGACACTCAGTCCGATATCCATCTCTGATCCCCATGCACTCAGTCCACTGTCCATCTCCGATCCCCAGGCACTCAGTCCAATGTCCATCAACGATCCCCAGACACTCATTCTGATGTCCATCTATCCCCAGACACTCAGTCCGATGTCCATCTATCCCCACTCAATCCAATGTCCATCTCCGATCCCCAGACACTCAGTCCGATGTCCACCTATCCCAAGGCACTCAGTCCAATGTCCATCTCCGATTCCCAGCCTCTCAGCCTGGCGTCCATCTATCCCCAGACACTCAGTCCGATGTCCATCTATCCCCAGACACTCAGTCCGATGTCCATCTATCCCCACTCAATCCAATGTCCATCTCCGATCCCCAGACACTCAGTCTGATGTCCATATATCCTCAGACACTCAGTCCGATATCCATCTCCGATTCCCAGACACTCAGTCCGATGTCCACCTATCCCAAGGCACTCAGTCAAATGTCCATCTCCGATTCCCAGCCTCTCAGCCTGGCGTCCATCTATCCCCAGACACTCAGTCCGATGTCCATCTATCCCCAGACACTCAGTCCGATGTCCATCTATCCCCAGACACTCAGTCCGCTGTCCGTCTATCTCGAGGCACTCAGTCCGCTGTCCATCTCCGATTCCCAGACAGTCAGTCTGATGTCCATCAATCCCTTATCCCGAGGCATTCAGTCCGATGTCCAACTATCCCCAGACACTCAGCCTGATTTCGATCTCCAATACCCAGACCCTCAGTCCGATGTCCATCTATCCCCAGACACTCAGTCCGATGTCCATCTCCGTTCCCTCGACACTCAGTCCGATGTCCATCTATCCCCAGACACTCAGTCCGATATCCATCTCCGATCCCCATGCACTCAGTCCACTGTCCATCTCCGATCCCCAGGCACTCAGTCCAATGTCCATCAACGATCCCCAGACACTCATTCCGATGTCCATCTATCCCCAGACTCTCAGTCCGGTGTCTATCTCCGATTCCCAGGCACTCAGTCCGATGTCCATCTATCCCCAGACACTCAGTCCGATATCCATCTATCCCCACTCAATCCAATGTCCATCTCCGATCCCCAGACACTCAATCTGATGTTCATCTATCCCAAGGCACTCAGTCCGATGTCCATCTCCGATTCCCAGACACTCAGTCCGATGTCCACCTATCCCAAGGCACTCAGTCCGATGTCCATCTCCGATCCCCAGACACTCAGTCCAATGTCTATCAACGATCCCCAGACTCTCACTCCGATGTCCATCTATCCCCAGACACTCAGTCTGGTGTCCATCTCCGATTCCCAGGCACTCAGTCCGATGTCCATCTATCCACACTCAATCCAATGTCCATCTCCGATTCCCAGCCTCTCAGCCTGGCGTCCATCTATCCCCAGACACTCAGTCCAATGTCCATCTATCCCCAGACACTCAGTCCGATGTCCATCTATCCCCAGACACTCAGTCCGCTGTCCGTCTATCTCGAGGCACTCAGTCCGCTGTCCATCTCCGATTCCCAGACAGTCAGTCTGATGTCCATCAATCCCTTATCCCGAGGCATTCAGTCCGATGTCCAACTATCCCCAGACATTCAGCCTGATTTCTATCTCCAATACCCAGACCCTCAGTCCGATGTCCATCTATCCCCAGACACTCAGTCCGATGTCCATCTCCGTTCCCTCGACACTCAGTCCGATGTCCATCTATCCCCAGACACTCAGTCCGATATCCATCTCCGATCCCCATGCACTCAGTCCACTGTCCATCTCCGATCCCCAGGCACTCAGTCCAATGTCCATCAACGATCCCCAGACACTCATTCCGATGTCCATCTATCCCCAGACTCTCAGTCCGGTGTCTATCTCCGATTCCCAGGTACTCAGTCCGATGTCCATCTATCCCCAGACACTCAGTCCGATATCCATCTATCCCCACTCAATCCAATGTCCATCTCCGATCCCCAGACACTCAGTCTGATGTTCATCTATCCCAAGGCACTCAGTCCGATGTCCATCTCCGATTCCCAGACACTCAGTCCGATGTCCACCTATCCCAAGGCACTCAGTCCGATGTCCATCTCCGATCCCCAGACACTCAGTCCAATGTCTATCAACGATCCCCAGACTCTCACTCCGATGTCCATCTATCCCCAGACACTCAGTCTGGTGTCCATCTCCGATTCCCAGGCACTCAGTCCGATGTCCATCTATCCCCACTCAATCCAATGTCCATCTCCGATCCCCAGACACTCAGTCTGATGTCCATCTATCCTCAGACACTCAGTCCGATATCCATCTCCGATTCCCAGACACTCAGTCCGATGTCCACCTATCCCAAGGCACTCAGTCCAATGTCCATCTCCGAATCCCAGCCTCTCAGCCCGACGTCCATCTATCCCCAGACACTCAGTCCGATGTCCATCTATACCCAGACACTCAGTCCGATGTCCGTCTCCGATCCCCAAACACTCAGTCCGATGATCATCTATCCCCAGACACTGAGTCCGATGTCCATCTATCCCCAGACACTCAGTCCGATGTCCACCTATCCCCAGATACTCAGTCCGATATCCGTCTATCCCCAGACACTCAGTCCGATGTCCATCTATTCTCTATCCTGAGGCACTCAGTCCGATGCCCATCTATCCCCAGACACTCAGTCCGATGTCCGTCTATCTCGAGTTGGATCGCTCGTTCAAAGAGCCAGCACAGGCACGATGGGCTGAATGGCCTCCTTCTGTACTGTAAGATTCTATGATTCTAAGGTGTCATAGATATGTGAGTTATTGTTGTGGACAAGGCTGCTAAGAGTTCACTGTTTTTTGATGCTTTAGGGGGGGAATCAGTCCGAGTAAGGAGAGAGAGTCAAGGTGTGTATTGAATCAAACATAAGAATTAGGAGCAGGATTAGGCCATTCGGCCCCTCGAGCTTGCTCCACCTTTTGATAAGATTATGGCTGATCTTCTACCTCAACTCCACTTTCCTACACTATCACCATATCTCGTGATTCCTCTAGAGTCCAAAAATCTATCGATCTCTGCCTTGAATGCACGATTATCCTGAGACTATGTCCCCTAGTTCACGCCTCTCCAGCCAGTAGAAACAACCTCTCAGTATCTACCCTGTCAATCCCCCTCTGAATCTTGTATATTTCAATTATATCACCTCTCATTCTTCTAAACTCCAGAGAGTATCGGCCCAATCTACTCAATCTCTCCTCATAGGACAACCCTCTCATCCCAGGAATCAGTCTAGTGACCTTCGTTGCACCGCCTCCAAGGCAAGTATATCCTTCCTCAGATAAGGAGACCAAAGCTGTGCACAGTACTCCAGGTGTGGTCTCACCAAGACCCTGTACAATTGAAGAACGACCGCCTTACTCTTGTACTCCAACCCCCTTGCAATAAAGGACAACATGCTATTTGCCTTTCTTATTGCTTGCTGTACCTGCATGCTAGCTTTCTGAGATTCCTGTACGAGGATACCTAAATCTCTCTGAACACCAACATTTAATCGCTTCTCACCATTTAAAAAATATTCTGTTTTTCTATTCTTCCTACAAAAGTGAATAACCTCACATTTCCCCACATTATACTATATCTGCCACCTTATTGCCCACTCACTTAACCTGTCTATATCCCTTTTCAGGCTCTCTATGTCCCCCTCACAGCTTACTTTCCCACCTATCTTTGTATCGTCATCTTGGATACATTGCACTCGGCCCCTTCATCTCATCACCACCATCATTATCATAGGCAGTCCCTCGAAATCGAGGAAGACTTGCTTCCACTCTTAAAAATGAGTTCTTAGGTGGCTGAACAGTCCAATACGAGAACCACAGTCCCTGTCACAGGTGGGACAGATAGTCATTGAGGGAAGGGGTGGGTGGGACAGGTTTGCCGCACGCTCTTTCCGCTGCCTGCGCTTGCTTGCTGCATGCTCTCGGCGATGAGACTCGAGGTGCTCAGCGCCCTCCCAGATGCACTTCCTCCACTTAGGGCAGTCTTTGGCCAGGGACTCCCAGGTGTCAGTGGGGATGTTGCACTTTATCAGGGAGGCTTTGAGGGTGTCCCTGTAACGTTTCCTCTGCCCACCTTTGGCTCGTTTGCCATGAAGGAGTTCCGAGTAGAGCGCTTGCTTTGGGAGTCTCATGTCTGGCATGTGAACAATGTGGCCCGCCCAATGGAGCTGATCGAGTGTGGAACAGGAGGAGGCCATTCAGCCCCTCGAGTCTATTGCTTTGATCTATTAACTTTGATGCTGTCTAATCTGTACCTCAACTCCATGTAGCCCCCTTTGCTCTAGATCGCTTAATCCCCTCACCTAATAAAAATTTATCAATCTCCGTTTTGAAATTGTCAGTTGTCCCTGGCCTTTGTGGGGCGAGAGTTCTCGATTCCCACTGCCCTTTGTGTGAAGAAATGCTTGCAGATATCACTCCTAAACTGGCCTGGCTCTAATTCTAAGGTTATGTCCCCACCATGTTACGGAGTCCTGGCTATATCCTGCTGTGTTCAGGTTATTGTTGCCTGTCTATATTGTTTTCCCCTGCAGGGTTGAGTGGTGGCTGGGAAGCTGTGCCCCCTGCAGGTGAAGTCTTGCTGTGCACCAAGCGAGCACGGATCCCGGCCGCCTTTGATAAGCCGAGGAACACGCAGCTCCGCATTCCTGGCATTCCTGCCGCTGCTCCATCGCGTTGTGTAGCCGCGCGTCGGGACCCAGCCATTCCACACCAGGCAGGCACACAGGCAGCAAGGGCTCTGGGCTTGTGTGAGCGCTCGGGGGGACCTGGCAACCCGCAATCCGGTCACTGACTCGCCGCCTTCACACACACCACGGCTCGCTCCCTGGCACCGAACTCCGACCAGGTCAGTCTCCTATTTCTCGTGAATTACTCTGTCAGATTCAGCCTTGGGCCAAAGTGCACGGATTCAACACGGCGTTATTCTTTCAATGCCGAATTACTTTCAAGAATTAAACATTGCACTCGGGAGAAGATTATTCAAACTTTTATAGTTATCCCGCGTACTTCATCGGGGCTCTGATAGGGATTTCCTGACTGCAACAGCAGCGGTCCGCACTATCACAGCAGATGGCAATAGCTGTATTTCACCGATTGTGGCACCGATTTATTCATCTTCTGTCTCTTTAGCTCGCCTTTCCCTGGGTACATGCTGATCGCTTCCTCTCACTGCCCCTCAATGATGTCACTCCACAGCAATGTACCAACACAATGGAGCAAGTGAAGGAAATATTCCGTGTGTTGGTAAAGATTACAGAATATAACATTCATCCGAACTGTGTGTTAGTAAAGATTACAGAATATGAAATATGCAGCCTAACTGTGATAGCAAAGATTATAACATATTCAAATTAATTGTCTGCTGGTAAAGATTACAGATTATAACATATTCATCCTAACTGTGTGTTACGTAAAGATTACAGATGATAAAATAGTCACACTAGTTGCCTGTTAGTAAAGATTACAGATTATAAAATATCCATATTAACAGTTAGTAAAGAAAGTCTTGCATTTATATAGCGCCTTTCACAACCTCAAGACGTCTCAAAGCGCTTTACAACCAATGAAGTACTTTTGGAGTGTAGTCACTATTGTAATGTGGGAAACGCGGCATCCAATTTGTGCACAGCAAGCTCCCACAAACAGCAACGATAATGACCCGATAATCTGTTTTAAGTGATGTTGATTGAGGGATAAATATTAACCAGAATATGGGGATAACTCATCAAAATAGTGCCGTGGGATCTTTTATGTCCACCTGGGCGAGCAGACGGGACCTCGGTTTAATGTCTCATCCGAAAGACGGCCTCTCCGACCGTGCAGAGCTCGCTCAGCACTACATTGGAGTGTCAGCCTGGATTATGAACGCACAAGCTCAACGGTGAGAGTGTTACCTAGTGAACCACGGCTGACAAAAGATCACAGAATATAACATATTAACACTGATTGTATGTTAGTAAAGATTACATTTTATAAAATATTCACGTTGATTGTGAAGATTACAGATGATAAAATATTAACACCAATTGTGTGTTAGTAAAGATTACAGATTATAAAATATTCACAGGTTATCCGTATGTTAGTATGGGTTACAGAAGAACAAACCCCAATAATAAACCTTAATTTATTATAACCTGACTGAGGGGATGAGGATCCTATTAAATAATTAGACTTTTCCATAATTAGCCTCTCTATTAGTACTAAAGGCACACACACTCTTCATTGGATGTTGGTGGGTAGAAAATCTTTCTTGTGTGCACGTTTAGAACTTTTTGCTACAAGACACGCGAAGAATAGATTTAAAATGCAAAGAGTTCGGCGAGCTGCGGTGTGGGCTTGTGTGGAGACTTGAGCTGGCAAGTTATGAGGTTGAGGGTTTGTGAGATGGGAGGTGTTCTCACATTGCTGTGGAATGCGCGCTGCGCCCCGGGATGCTGCAGGTAAGGTGAATAAGCCATTGTTTTGGAAATCTTCAGGAATGCAGTTCCTTTTACAAGTCTGTTGCGTTTTATCAGTGGCCCCATTCAGGGATATTCGGACCCAACTGAGAAGGAATGTGTCCCCACTTTCAATGAACATATTAGTGTTTGTTACTATCTGCAGGTCGTTTTTTTCCCCCACCTTACAAATGTAGTTTGGGAGCAGACTCGTTTCTCTAGCAATGTCTATTTGGGTGGTGAGGAACGGGAGTTATTTGGAATTTAGCCATTTCTGCAGCAAGGTTGGAGAAATCGCTTCAGTGCTATCAACGCGCAATGAAATCAGAAACACACATAAATTATAGGATCTGTCGGGAATAAAGGGGACCTGCGGCTCTTTTCAGTCCCGAGTATCCCAGCCATTCTCTGAATGTTTTCCTAAGTGATTTATACTTTTCATTTGTACCAGGGTTCCCTCAGCTTTCAAAAATCAAAGTGTCTGAATTCCTGGAGTGATGTGCTTGCTTTGTGTGGTCAGTCTTTGTGTGTTGTTTGAGATAACCAGCACAATATATATAAAACGTTTAAATGTGTATCTTCCTCCTGAAGGTTCCCAACGAATGAGATGTAAAAATTCGCAGCCCACCTTCTGTCTCTCCCGAGTGGTATTCCATGTTGTTCTGTGGTCCTAGCGTTAAAAAATGAAACAGGCAGCCTTGCCTGCAAAAGTAAAATGCAGCTGGTTTGAATTGCAGAAACTTTGGTAGAAAAATGCACTCTTTTGAGCTTTCACACTGCACAATTTATTGCTGGAATTTCCTGCAGGATATTCATACTAATGCTCAGCCTCCCTCCCATCAGCTCAGTCAGCCAGCCAATCTCCCCGAGACCCTGTTTCACCATCCAGTCATTTCATGCTTGCGATTTAATGCCGTACATTCCTCAAATTCATGCCATTATCTGGTGATGATAAAACAACTTAGCCCGAGCCTGGATGGCTGTTATTTCAGCCTGACGTGCTGTCTCCAGGGAGACGGCTCCCAGGGAGGTACATGTGTGCAGGACTGGGCTGGGGGAGACTGGGGGAACGCACTGTGACGCTAAATTGCATCCTGTGGCATTTTCTTGGAAGAGAGTTCAGGATTTGCACCGATGGATGAGAGGGGAATGAGCGTTGGTGGGTTGTCCCCAGGGCTGGGAGAATGACTGCACGATGGAAATATCCTGGACTCAGGAGTGAATCACTCCCTTCACCATGCAGACTTTGCGGGATTTCTGCTCTCTCTCAGTGCTTAATGGGCACCTTGAACTTTGCAACGTTACCAATGTTTGCTGTAGGTTTCAAAATTAAAATGATCCGGGCAATGTATGGAATTGGGCCGGGTATCAAGGCCAAGGAGA
The DNA here is from genome assembly GCF_044704955.1 of Pristiophorus japonicus. NCBI lineage: Eukaryota > Metazoa > Chordata > Chondrichthyes > Pristiophoridae > Pristiophorus > Pristiophorus japonicus. The sequence goes on along the minus strand of NC_091982.1, from coordinate 141,795,584 downwards.
GGGCACAGAGGAGATTGGCCAGAATGGTACTGGGAATGGGGGACTTCAGTTATGTGCAGAGATTGGAGAAGCTGGGGTTGTTCTCCTTAGAGCAGAGAAGGTTAAAGGGAGATTAAATAGAGATGTTCAAAATCACGAGGTGTTTGGAGAGATTAAATAAGAAACTGTTTCAACTGGCAGGAAGGTCGGTAACCACAGGACACAGGTTTAAGATGATTGGCAAAAGAATCTAAGAGATGAGAGTGTTTTTGTTGCGATCGGGAATGCATTGTCTGACACAGATTCATCCGTAACTTTAAAAATTCTCCTTCTGAGGCAGTCCTCCAGGGTCGAGGAGGACTTGCTTCCACAGTAACCTGAGTTCTCAGGTGACTGATGAGACCAATGGGGCATCTACAGTGAGGAGCGGGCGGGGAAGTGGAGCTGAGTCCATGATCGGATCAGCCATGATCGTATTAAATGGCGGAGCAGGCTGGAGGGGCCGTACGACTCCTGCTCCTATTTCTTATGTTCTTATACAGTCTCTGTCACAGGCGGAGGAACGGGTGGGTGGGGTGCTTGTGTTGTTCCGCTGTTTGCACTTGGCTTCTGCATGCTCCCAGCGAAGAGGTTCGAAGCGTTAATTAGATAAATACTTGAAAACGAAAAAATTGACAGTGCTGTGGGGACAGAGCAGGGGAGTGGGACTAATTGGATCGAAGAACTGTCACAGGCACGATGGGCCGAATGGCCTCCTCCTGCGCTGTAAGATTCTGCGAAATATCTAACTCTTCTACTGAATGACTGTACTGTTTTATATAACATGTCTATATCCATGTGTGTGTGTCTCATTGCTGTGTTTTGTCCCTTTAGGACCGTCCCTCTCACTGAGCCACGATGAGGACAGCAGAAGATTCGTCAGGTACGGTCCTGCACCGGCTGATCCAGGAGCAGCTACGCTATGGCAACCTCACCGACAACCGAACACTGCTGGCCATCCAGCAGCAGGCCATGAGGGGAGGCTCCGGCAGCCCCCGCTCCTCGCTGGAAAGCCTCACCCAGGAGGAGTGTCAGATTGTGCAGCACTCCACACGGCAGGAGCCGCAGGGTCAGGAGCACCAGGGCGATCACGCTCATTCGGAGAACCTGCTGCACCGCCTGCACCAGCTCCAGTTCAACGGGGAGGAGCTCCCTTCCTACGAAGAGGCCAAGGCCCACTCCCAGCTGCTGGCTGTGCAGAGGAACCAGCAGGCTGGAGGCTCAGCTCCCTATATAGTGGCCGCAACCAACCAGAAGAGCTGCACTGAAGGCCAGGCGGCCACGCGTGAAGTGTACCCGGACCCCGGCCTCCACGATCAGGTGCTTAAGGAGCTGAAGCATGGCCATGTGCGGTCCCTCAGCGAGAGGCTGATGCAGCTCTCCCTGGAGAGGAATGGGGCCAAGACCCAGGTGACCATGAGCTCCTCACAAAGCTTCCCCCAGCTGTCCAAGCATCACAAGCAGCCGCTGCCTGCGGCACACCACCAGCTGGACTGTCATTCCATGGACCCCCGCGGCCCACCCCCACAATACCCCTTCCGTGTGAAGCCGGCAGCCCCCACCATGCCCATCAGCCGTGCCCAGCAGCACACCCACTTTTACACCGAGTCCGCCGGGCCACACTTCACCTGCCCGCAGAATGTGCCGGATGGCTACGGTTACTACAGCCAAGTACCAGCAGCCAGGTAAACATTTGCTCCGTACAATCTCTCACTCAAACCCAGCTAGGATTCTTCAACTCCTTCTGCCCCCAGTTCAAAAATTGACTGGTGGTGGGTCAGTCACTAACCTTGATTCCTCCAGATCAGGAAGGTCCCAGCTTTGATCCCTGATCGGTGCTGAATTAGCTGCCCTTATCTGGGTGATAGGAATGGCTGTGCAATTACCACAATGCTGCTAGGGGAGGTGGTGGGGATGGTGGTGGTGGGAGGTGAATGGTGCCAAAGGAATCAGCCAGCCCTCCCATTCCTAGTCGCTGTCCAGTGATATGTGATGGCGAGTGTGTGTGTTTATGAGCAATGGGTAAGACCACATCAGGCTCAACGGTGGTGCCTCCACAGTTGAATAGCCTGCGGCCACCTTCTGTTAAGACTCGCACCAGAAAAATGTCCACGGGTGAAGTACTGAAGGGATATCAGCTCAGCCCAGATCACTGGCTCTATCGGATGAGACGTTAGTCCGAGACCCCGTCTGCCCTTTCAGATGGATGTAAAAGATCCCATAGCACTATTTCGAAGAAGAGTAGGGGCGTTATCCCTGGTGTCCTGGGGCCAATAATTATCCTTCAACCAAAATAACAAAAAAACAGATTATCTGGTCAATTATCACATTGCTGTGTGTGGGAGCTTGCTGTGCACAAATTGGCTGCCATGTTTCCCACATTACAACAGTGACTACACTCCAAAATTACTTCATTGGCTGTAAAGCGCTTTGAGATGTCTGGTGAAAGGCGCTATATAAATGCAAGTCTTTCGAGCAGTAGGGCATAGAAATAGAGGGCAAGACACAATTGTTGGCCTTAGTGTGGGAGGGTCTAGGGTATAACATGGGGCTCAGGGAAGAAGCTGAACCTCCTAATTTGGTGTGTTTGATTTGCCAAACAGCTTGTTTTTGGCTATGAACTTAAGTAGAGAAAGGAAAAATGAACTGAGAACATTTTTAGCTATCTGTAACAACCAGCGATTGGGGAGGGCGATCTCAGGGGTAGAACGATTACAAATGAACAACCACCAACACAGGAACGATAGTTTTGGGAATGGTTGGCAGTATCAGTTTTCATACACTAAATATTAGTGTATATATACTCTAGATATTAACCACCCTGCCCAGCCTCAGCCAACACGCATTTATGCAGAGGTCAGGAGACTTACATAGCATCATTTTAATGCTTGCAAGATCTATTCCCATTGTCAGCTTTGGTACCGGAGGATTTAGAAGGGCAGGGGATCATTACACTGTCACATTTGTAGCCTGCTCATTGAATGACCCATTTAACTAATCGTGTAGCACAGCCCTGACAAAAAATGTGAGTATCAGCTTATGATTTTCCTTTGGCTAATCCCCTTCCTGCCGTGCCCGTCATTGTTTTGGTCATTAATTGCTTGTTTGGGCGAGCACAGAAGAGGTGAAGTAGTGTGGAGCTGGTTGCCTGCCCATAGTGTCCAAGTCCGATAACCTCAGACAGGAAATCGCAGTTTCCTGTGTGGAACGAGCGGGTGGATTTAACTGACCTACATTGTGCACTCCATGGCCCTTGTCAGAAGTTGTACTATTTTATTTGAGGAGTTTGTTCAGCACTCCCGGTTCCCTCGTGACCTCTATTATTGTCAATTCATTATCTTGAAGTCATCTTAAAAAACGGAACCAAACTCGGGAAGAAGAAGTAGTAATCTTGCTTGTTTAAGACTGTCTATTTCCACCTCCGTAACATCGCCCGTCTCCGCCTTTGCCTCAGCTCATCCGCTGCTGAAACCCTCATCAATACCTTTGTTACCTCTCGACTTGACTATTCCAACGCACTCCTGGCTGGCCTCCTACATTCTACACTACGTAAACTATAGGTGATACAAAACTCGGTAGCCCGTGTTCTAACTCGCACCAAGTCCCGCTCACCTATCACCCCTGTGCTCGCTGACCGACATTGGGTCCCGGTTCAGCAACGCCACGATTTCAAAATTCTCATCCTTAGTTTCAAATCCTTTGTGGGATCGCCCCTCCCTATCTCTATAATATCCTCCAGCCCCACACCTCCCCTGCTCTCCTCTAATTCTGCCCTCCTAAGCATCCCTCGTTATAATTGCTCAACCATTGGTGGCCGTGCCTTCTGTTGCCTAGGCCCCAAACTCTGGAACTCTCCTCTTTCAAGACGCTTCTTAAACCTCTTTGACCAAGCTTTTGTTCACCTGTGCTAATTTCTACTTATGTGGCTTGATATATCATTATTATCGTATCATTTTGGAACGTTTCACTACGTTAAAGGCGCTATATAAATACAAGTTGTTGTTTAATATAGATGAGTGAGGAATGTCCTGTGTATGAGGGATTAATATTAGACCATTGTCGGTCACCTCATTACCATATAACCTTCTTTTACAAAGCTCTATCCTACTAAATACACAAACTATTCTAATTAAAATTACCCACACAGAGCATTTCTACTTACATACTCTGTGGATTTAAAGACATTTATTCGTTCACTAAAGGACTGTTGTGTCAATACTGCAGATATGTTAAAATCTTTTCTTGCTGAGTTTTAAATGTGACGATCTGATTTGTAAAGTAACAGAGTTGTTATAGTGGAACAAGCAGCAGCAAGAAGGTGTGTCCTGTCACATTCCAGCGAGGTGTGTAATCCACATCTTGCTCACCAACGGGAAGCTGACGTTGACACTGGGGAGATTTTAGGAATGAGACAGAGTGAGAGAGACTGCAAAACTATTTCAACACAACTAGTGCTTTTATTTTATGTGTCTTCTATGGGTCGGTCTCCCTGCATGTCAGGCTATGAGTCAGGAACCCACTTGTTATGGTTTGCTGTGGTGATGCGGAGAGCCAGGGGGGAAAACATGGAGTGCTCACTCCTTGCATTTATTTACATGAATTGGTTCTGTTGATCCGATAGAACATTGGTAAGCCCATAATTCTGTAGGTCGGTGATCACTCTTGTCGTCTGCCGGAGATAGTACTGAGAGATTGTTGAGGAAAGCCTCACATGCCAACTGGGAAGACCACAACCCCAGTGATGTACTGTGCAGAGACTTAGACAGAATATTCATTCATAGGCAGTCCCTTGGAATCGAGGAAGACTTGCTTCCACTTTAAAAATTAGTCCTTAGGTGGCTGAGCAGTCCAATACGGGAACCACAGTCCCTGTCATAGGGGGACAGATAGTCGTTGAGGGTGAGGGTGGGTGGGACTGGTTTGCCGCACGCTCTTTCCGCTGCCTGCGCTTGGTTTCTGCATGCTCTCAACGATGGGACTTGAGGTAGACAGAATAACAACAGGAGTAAAGCACAGGATTCTGAATCTTACTGGCCATCCCTCCAGAGCAGAGAGGGAACTGCTTTCAGAACAAGTAATCTAGGAACCAAAACTTGGAAACAAAAGAGAGGTCGGCTTAGAATTAAGTAGAATGCACGACTTGTACAAGGGACAGAAATTCTCATCGAAGTACCGCCATCATTCCTGATGAATAAGGAGGTTTGAAGAGACGGTGATAGGCTTGCGATGGTAATCCACCTCTGGTGATCTGATGATCAGACTGCTTGGCTCTAAAGTATTAAAGCTCCCTGGAGAAGTCAAAATGGCTGTATTTTATACCTGGATCAATTTACAGAAAAGAACTTGCCTTCTTTGACCTTATTGGCTCACTACCCAAGGTCCGAAAATGTCAAGTTGATTGATGAGTTAATGCAACATGCCGAACTGCATGTAGCAACCTTGACTTGGGGGTCTGTGAATTTTCACAGTCTGTCTAAATGAGCCTGTTTGAATACTCTATCACTGGAGAAGTGACTTTATAGAGCTGCACTCACACTGGGGGAGATTTGAAAGGTCTGGGACAGTACGATCCCATCGTTTCACTTAATATCTGACAAAAGAATGTCCTGTTCTTGAGAACACTGCATTACAGCTTTGAGAGAGCCTGTAGGACATATTCCACTTGTTAATAAATTGCTTTAAGTTTGGGGTAAACAATCTTTGCAAACTCATTGCTGCTAGTGATTTAAGAGTAACCTGATTTATCTATAAGTGATACAAGGACTGTGTGTTGTATTGTTGAGTTTTGTTCTACTCTATTTTCCCAGTGGTTGTAGAATTGCACACCATTTGGTTCAGTAAACCTTGCATGCAGTTTGACAAATCCCACTTCTGGTTTCTCCCTAAATATTGTACTGAGTTTCATTGACAGGGGTATTGATAGTTGTTGTTCAAGATGCTCCTTAAAACATACCTCTTTGACCAAGCTTTTGGCCACCTGCGTTAATTTCTACTTATGGGGCTCGGTGTCAAATTTTTATCACATAACACTCCTGTGAAGTGCCTTGGGAAGTTTCACTACGTTAAAGGCGCTATATAAATACATGTTGTTGTTGATATTTAAAGAATGTGATTTAGTTTTCTCGTTCAGTCAAACCTTCCTTTTGAAATGAGGCTTTCTGTCTGCCTGAAGCAGTGGTGATGTAAAAGCCCAGAGGTGACTGTGGCAGACACCAGGCAGATGATTGTAGAGCAAGGTTACATTCCAGAGAACTCAACCTGTCGTAACGCCTGCTCCCTTTGTGTCATTGTTTTTGCTCAGGATGACTCAAGCTCACACACTGCATCCTGCCCAGCAGCAGAGACACAGCCTCCTGTCCTCTCCAGCCTCTCCACAAATGGAGGCATTGATGGTCACTGGGGCCCCTCGAAGCAGCGGGCAGATGGTGGCGGTCGATCACGTGGCACTCATAAACCGCGCCCAGCAAATGGTCGAAATGCTACTGAAGGAGAATGAAAACCTGAGGAAGGAACTCGACGGCCACACTGAAAAATCGGCCAAAATCCAGAAGGTACGGAGAGATATTTTCATCAAGTGTATCTTTTGTAAGGAGCACTAGGTGTGCGGAGTGGAGTCTGATGGTAAATGCCAGTGCAGGGGACCCAGTTTTGTAAGCAGCTCTGACCACTGGGTGTGCGCAGTAGAGTCTGATGGTAACTGTCAGTGCAGGGGGCTAGTTTTGTAAGGAGCACTGGATGTGCGCAGTACAGTCTGAGTGCATTGGGGCCAGTTTCAAAGTATCTGCAGTTAAAACCCAAATGTAATACAATTTGTAGAATGGCAGACAAGTCAGGGGCTGAGAATGGTGAGCCGGTGAGGCTGATCACTGCAACTGCTCTGTCGTTTGGGAATATCCGACTTTCATTTCCTCTTCTATCCTTGCGGCCCCTCGATTGGATAGTTGTGAACTGTTTCAGATGAACCAAACTGGGGCTTTGAAACCTTTTGACAACTGCTGCCTGCAGACATTGGTTGGACATCCAGTTGGTAACTGTAGTCTCCTCTGTAGCTCTGCCCTATTCACCGAGCCACAAATACCTGACTGCCGTGGTCACACGTTCCAACCAGGTGTGCCTACGCCTGTTGTTTCGCTGCATACTTCAGATGGTTTCTTGTTCTTATGATCCCTGTGTGTTTATCCCCCACTGCTGATGATACTCGTTGCATGGTAAATTTGATCATATCTAATATGTTCATCAATGTTCATTGACAAATTACCACCCACAAAAGGAATGCTCTTGAGAGTTTTAGAAGGCCAAATCTGTGCAATACTTTTCTCGCTCCTTGTTCTTTAAGGATGTAAATTCCGACAACTTATAATCAGTACATGACTCACTCTCTACTAAATTCTGTTTAATAAAACAAAAGATTGAGGTTTTGATTGCGTATTTGGTGAGCAGTTAAAACTGATTATTTCACAGAAGACCTTTTAATTTCTGAAAACACAATAATGGCCTGGTTTTGGGGGCATGTTAAACTCCAAGCCCAGAGAAGCAGACAGCACATTTAGCAATACCCCATTCCAGTGCTCGCATTGGAATCCGAATGGAATGTGTGTGATCACAAGGGAGGCACCTTTCCTGCTGTGGGCCAGCCATTAGTTTTGATACAGGAATTTTTACTGAGAAAAAGTCAGTAAACAACATTGGTGGAAGGATCAAGTAACTCCACAGTCAGTAACTGGCAACGTTCTTCAGAAACCTTGAGAGATCTTTGCTGAAGCTCATTCTTCGAGCTTTGCAAGCCTATTGCTTCACTTTGATAACTCCCTGGAGGCTTTCCAGTCATATCTGAAACTAGGAGTCACTGTGCCTGATAAACAGTGTACGATAAAAAGTGAGGGAAAATCATTCGAGCTAAGCGACTGCTAATGTCTATCATGAGCGCAATTGCTGTGACCATAAAGTTGGCAGAACCACAGTGAATTTAAACTTGTGTCGTCTCCTGTCTGACCTCAGCTGTAATGGTTAAGGAATGAATGTTGCCGAGACTTGAAGAGAGGTACAGCAGTTGTTTTCTTTCATATGAAAGAGCCTCTTTCATTTGCTTCTCAGTCAGGTGCACGGAGGCTTGTCCTTCTTACTAACCCTAGTTGAGCTAGAAATAGAAGGCCTTTGTGGAGGCCAGGCTCCAACTGTAGGCTTCTCCCCGCCTTGCCTCCTGGTGTAGAGATGCCATTGGATCATGTGTGGATTATGGGGATTACCAGTATTCAACTGGCTCAGTCAGGTCTAAGCAAGACAGCCCAGTGAGCAACTGAACCATTGGACCAGGAAAGTCCCCACTGTGATCCCTGGCTTGTGCTGGGTTAGCTCGGAGCTGGGTGGCAGTAGGCTTCCACTGAGATCAGTGCCCACAGGGTGAAGGAGCTGGACAACCAGTCAGGGTTTCCTGCCTCTGATTGCTGTCCAGCGAGTTCTGCTGGGAAGTTGAATGTGCGGACATCAGGAGTGGGGTTTCAGCTCTGATCCCTCCACTGCTAACACTCACTGCTGAGGATAGCGACCTGGGCGACATGATCATCATAGGTAGTCCCTCGAAATTGAGGAAGACTTGCTTCCACTCTAAAAATTAGTCCTTAGGTGACTGAACAGTCCAATATGAGAGCTACAGTTCCTGTCACAGGTGGGACAGATAGTCGTTGAGGGAAGGGGTGGGTGGGACTGGTTTGCCGTACGCTCCTTCCGCTGCCTGCGCTTGATTTCTGCATGGATGCGAGATATCAGAGGACAGTAAGCACACACAAAACCTTATACCAGTAACATGAAGGTGGGGGAAGGGGGGGGGAAATTGATAAAGGGAAAAAAAATTCCGTGTGTTAACGAATTGTGGTTCGATGTCGGAAAAGTTGAGGGTAAATTCCCCACACTCCCAGTGAGAGTGTAGCTCGTAGAATCAGTGTTGTGACCTGATCTCTGACCTACTGCCCCGTTTGTGTGTGTTTCCCTGCCTGGGGGGCTGCGGAATCTGTAAATTCACCCTCAGCCTGTTGGTTTCTGGTTGGCTACAGTGCCATGCATTACGAATTGTCAAGAAGTGTGCTTTCAGATATGCCATGACTATTTCCCAATCTATCATTTATAGTATCTTTGTCTATCGTTTTCGTACAGTGATTTGCAATGATCACTGTAGGCTGCAGGTTCTGCATAGCGGGCTGTAAAATCATTACTTGTGCCCTGGTTTTGCTTAAGTTGCCAACGTTATTTCCCTGGAATTTGACCAGGCAAATCAAGCATTGTATGTGTCTTCTAAAACAGATGCTGCTCTAAAGTTAGCCAATTATTGAAAAGGCTCATTTAAGGAATCCAGTGTAATGGGCAAAGAGCAGGGGAGTGGGACTAATTGGCATCGTTCTTTCAAAGGGCCGGCTCAGGCTCGATGGGACGAATGGCCTCCTTCTGTGAATGATTCTATGAAAATCTGAATCAAATATTATTGGATGGATAGCTAGGCACTTTTGAATTGATTTGGAAGTGGCCATTTCTTCTCGGATAACCATTACTTGCTGTTCACTGCCCTCGGTCTTGTTGCCGTGTAGGGGTCAAAGTCATCCGATTGAATTAAGTGTCACGCGCGCCGCTGCATCTCATTCTATTGTCCTTCACAGTCAAACTCCATTGTGTTTGCTCTGCAGTTGGAGAGAGAGATCCAGAGGATTTCCGAAGCCTATGACAACCTCATGAAGGCATCTTCCAAACGAGAGACACTGGAAAAAACGATGAGAAACAAAATGGAGGGAGAGATGAGGAGGCTTCACGATTTCAACCGTGATCTGAGAGGTAGGCTCCAGAATGTTTGCACCTGTGAGTATGCTCACAGGTTTTTCGAACTGTTGACCCTCCGTGCCTTTCAATTCTGCGTGGAGGGGATTCCTGTACGGGTTGCTCTTGCACACTCTCCACTTTGCCATCCTCGTCTGCCGTCCAGACACGCCATGGTGCACCATCTTGTCGTCTGGAGGAGGCGGGGATCCCGAATGGAGTGCTCTCCACATGGGAGTCCTCCCTTTATTTATTGGGGACTTGGCCTGGAGGGTGTTTTAAGGAGCAGTCTAGTGCAATAAATTGTTAAGTCGGTTCACGGGCTCCCAGGCCGCCTGCAATTTCTGCGGTCTGGAAGAGTCTGTGTTCCATGTATATGTTGAGTGTGTGAGGTTGCAGCCCCTCTTCCAATAGTTGAAGGGGCTGTTCCTCAAATTCTGGTTGCACTTCAGTCCCACACTCCTGATCTTTGGGCACCCTGTACGGAGGGGAGCAGGCAGGTCGGAAGGCCTCCTCGTAGGACTGCTCCTGGGCACGGCCAAGGGGGCCATCAATCGATCCAGGCAGCGGGCGGTCGAGGGGGTCGTTCAGCCCGACTGCCTGCCTCTCTTCCGCGGTTACATCTGAGCCAGGGCGTCCCTAGAGATGGAGCACGCGGTGTCCACCGGTACGCTCACGGCCTTCCGCGAGAGGTGGGCGCCAGAGGGACTGGAGTGCATCATCACCCCTGGCAATGAAATTTTAATTTAATTTAAGTTATGGCTAAAAGTTAATTTGTTTATTGTGCCGGTTTTAGTGCCCCCCATTAATAAGAGGGCACTTGATTTATGGTTTTACAAAAATAGTTGTAGGGCTGTTGAGTTGGGAGTGGCTTAACCAGTCATGTGATATTCACAAGACTCAATAAAACCCCAGCCAGTTGGGTTCAGGAGATCCATGATGAGGCAGGTGGTTGTGAGCCGGGTGGATGAACTGGTAATGTGTAGTGTGATTATTAAACCTTTGCTAATAAACCGACTAGTTCTTAATAGCAATGTTTTGTTATGAATTCTTAAGCAAAGAACCCATGAAGCAAATACATTACAGGTTCATAAATCATACTAAGACCGCAACTGCGAGCCAGAAATTGCTGGCTGATATCTCCCAAATTTCCCTTTTAATCAATTTGTTAAGATAAAGATTGTCACGATGGAGACGATCAAAAGATACAAGCAAATATGAGAATTACTCGTATTTAAACTAAATTAAAATTGTCAGGGAACTACACCTTCGAAGGGCTCATGGAGTTAATTCCATTTAAGCATTGCTCAATATATGTAACTTCAAATATTTCCAAAAATCTATTGCTTTGCACATTTGAACCAGAATGTAATATCACTATGTTTGGAGTCTAAATGGTGTCATGACTATAGTCTACCAAACTGGAGCACGTTGAGAGTATCAATGGAAGAAGAAATCTGACATTCAGCCAGTGTTAGAAGTTATCAGAAAGAGAATAAGAAACTGTAAGGGAGGATTCGGACTGATATTTCACTTGGACTTCCTCGTAATAATTAGAGAGAAATGCTGTGAAAAGGCGGCGATGAAGTTACAGGAGCTGTGTGTATTGGCACATTATGGTTTTTGCAGGCGAACTCTTCACAAGATTGATGGCGTTAGTTCATTTGAAGTACAGTTAGCTGCTTTGAGCTTGCTATTCTGCAGGTTGGCTTGACAGGGTAAATGCAGGGAGGATGTTTCCCCTGGCTGAGGAGTCTAGAACCAGGGGTCACAGTCTCAGAATAAGGGGTCGGCCATTTAGGACTGAGATGAGGAGAAACATCTTCACTCAGAGGGTGGTGAATCTTTGGAATTCTCTACCCCAGAGGGCTGTGGAGGCTCAGTCCTTGAGTATATTCAAGACAGAGATCGATAGATTTTTGGATACTAAGGGAATCAAGGGATATGGGGATGGTGCAGGAAAGTGTTGAGGTTGAAGATCAGCCATGATCTCATTGAATGGAGGAGCAGGCTCGAGGGGCCGAATGGCCTACTCCTGCTCCTAATTCTTATGTTCTTATGTCATCTCACCATTTTTCCCCCAATAAATCTTTTGCAGAAAAGCTAGATTCTGCCAACAAACTGATGGCCAGCAGAGAATGTGAGATCTCAGAAGATGGACAAAGCATTCTCAGCAAGCTGATCACTCAAAGTAAGTTCATCTTCAACTCACTGACAACTAACGTCTCTCCAGAAAAACAAGTATTTGCTGAATACGGTTCTCGTGGTTGGGTAAGAGTCCTTTTTTTCCTAAAAACAAATTCGGTTTTGCAAAAGTAAAGCTTCATCAATGAAGATTGACAGACTGAAGCTAAATGGAATGACTCAGAAGGGCCCAACATAATTTGGGATAATTAATTTATGTGCATTTAGAATAAAGCAGCTCGACAGCCAACTCTCACGGGAAGCTCAGTAAAATCAATCGGAGTGATTTTTTGTTAAATGGCTGTTCGAGGTTTCAGACTGGTTTAAGATTGTTGCAAGTGATTTATTTAGTGAAATGGTTGTTATTTTGTTGGCCGGGTATTCAGAGAGACAATGTTAGAATCCATCCAGCCCTTTCCCACTCCCATGGTATTCTTCACCAGTTTTCTCTCGTTCCCTGCCCCTCCTCATTGAGGTGTATAAAAGTATGAGGGGCCTAGATAGAGTGGATAGGGAGGACCTGTTTCCCTTAGCAGAGGGGTCAACAACCTGGCGGCATAGATTTAAAGTAATTGATTGGAGGTTTAGATGGGCCTTGAGGGGAAATGTCTTCACCCAGAGGGTGGTGGGGGTCTGGAACTCACTGCCTGAAAGGGTGGTAGAGGCAGAAACCCTCACGACAATCAAAAAATACTTGGATGTACACTTGAAGTGCCGTAACCTACAGGGCTACGGACCGAGAGCTGGAAAGTGGGATTTGGCTGGATAGCTCTTTGTCGGCCGGCGCAGACGCGATGGGCCGAAATGGCCTCCTTCCGTGCTGTAAGTTTCTCTGATTCCTCCTGAAGGTGTTCTCCTTGAATGGGACTGTTCCACGGCTCCGTCTGTTCTTTGCACCTCACTGTCTGCAGCCACCATTCACGTCCGAATCTCGGCCAAGCCAAAGCCCCTCATGCACGTCGGCACATTTCTGGCAGGCTTTATCAGTCAGGAGAAGATATGCTGGTCGGCGTGCCCACTCCTTTATACTCGGGCACTGAGGCTGCATTCGCTGCCATACTGCCCCCGGGCACAGCGGACACAGCGCTGCATTGACCGCGGAGTTCTCTTGGTCTGTACGACTCGACCAAACACTTGATCAGCTCAGTGGGGTAAATATTGTGGGCCTGTTCCAGCGCCAGCACGGGTCATCATAGGCAGTCCCTCGGAATCGAGGAAGACCTGCTTCCACTCTTAAAATGAGTTCTTAGGTGACTGAACAGTCCAATACAGGAATTACAGTCTCTGTCACAGGTGGGACAGATAGTCGTTGAAGGAAAGGGTGGATGGGACTGGTTTGCCGCACGCTCCTTCCACTGCCTGCGGTTGGTTTCTGCATGCTCTCGGCGATGAGACTCGAGGTGCTCAATACCCTCCCGGATGCACTTCCTCCACTTAGGGCGGTCTTTGGCCAGGGACTCCCAGGTTTTGTTGGGGATGTTGCATTTTATCAGGGATGCTTTGAGGGTGTCCCTGTAACGTTTCCTCTGCTCACCTTTGGCTCGCTTGGCGTGAAGGAGTTCCGAGTAGAGTGCTTGCTTTGGGAGTCTCATGTCTGGCATGTGATCAATGTGGCCCGCCCAGCGGAGCTGATCAAGTGTGGTCAGTGCTTCAATGCTGGGGATGTTGGCCTGGTCGAGGACGCTAATGTAACCAGGGGTAATCGTGCCCAGTGCATCGCTGAGGGGGCGGCTGCAGCCAGGTTATTGGAAGGCCAGAAACACCAAGGCCCGGCTTCCGGTGCCCAGCATTGGCAGCAGTGCCGTGTGCTCACCGCTGAAAACCAACGAGCAAGCGGGAACTGCCATGGAAGGAACGCGCACGGCTTGAAGTATATTGCTAACAGAGGCAGTGGCCTCTCCTTCCCTTCCCGCACCCCACAGCCCCATCCTGTCTGCCACCCTGCCATGTGATGTGGCACTTCATACTGACTCCAGTTTGGTCAATTCCTCAGGGTTTGGTCGAGTTATACAAGGGACAGTGAAAAGCTTAAGGAGAGAGAAACCGGAGAGCTAAACAAACTGCTCTTGGCGCTTGAACACTTCTCCCCTGTGATAATAAAGGCAGTCTAAATTCCTGGCATACCTCAAGTGATTGTGGCTGTTGGGTGCCTCCCTCCGCCAATCCTCAAACACCAATAATTTGCTACTTAAGTAACGCGGGCAGAGTTAATGGATAGGTTGAGTTCTGTGCAGCACAATTAGCACGCCACTCTCACGTAGCGTATCGCAAGCAGGCATGTTTGCTCTTGCCGTTGCCTGTGTGCCCTTGAGGTAAGGTCAGGAGGGAGGCAGCGAACAGGAACTGCTCGCTGGGCGATTGCTGCTGTTCCCCCGAGTGCTGGGATTGAGCCCGCTGCTGCCACACTTTCCAAAACAAATAGCCAGCGAAGTTTAAAGTGAGAAAAGTATGAAACAGAGAACCCGTTCTGCCCAAAAAGGCTGAGTGTTAAATTCTGCCGCGGTTCTGCGACCTGTGCTATGGTAGACCACACCACCTTATGTTGGCTAATATAACAAAAAAGACTTGCATTTATATAGCGTCTTTAAGGACTACCAGATGTCTCAAAGCGCTTTACAGTCAATGAAGTACGTTTTGGAGTGCAGTCATGTGTTTGGAGTGTTGTAATGTGGGAAACGTGGCAGCCAATTTGCGCACAGCAAGCTCCCACAAACAGCAATGTAATAATATAATCTGTTTTTGTTATGTTGATTGAGGGATAAATATTGGCCTGGACACTAAGATTAACTACTCTGTGTGCAGGGTCGGGTGGGATCATCACTGAAGGCAGCTGGTGTGACACAGATGGGCTCTGCGGGAAATGTTGGATATTTCGGGCTGTTTCAAGGTGTGCAGCGAGATAGGTTGAAATTGTGGGGAGGTTTTCTAGACACTGCTGGTGAGCAGACGTGTTGCTGTATGATCCCGCAGAGACTGGGTGCTGTTACTTACTGCACCCCCCACTACCCCACTAATCACTTGATGTACCAGGCTTGTAATAACTAACCCACACCTGTGCCGCATTCTGGGAATAAGGCCCATGATACCTGCAGTGCTATTTTCCCCTGCCACCCTCTCTCCCGCACTGCAGTCCCAGCACTGACTGAAACCCCCCCCACACCAAGGGGGGGGGCCTTGAGTTCCTGCTCCCCAGCCTCTCCAGGTGTGTTGGGCTTTCAGTGACTGATTGTCTTGTGCAGCATTGGTTGTCACCAGCACAGTGTGCGATTCTGTTAGTCACAGCCGAGCGATTGCCATGCTCAGTGAGCAAGCAGCGCGCAGCATAAAGGGAATGTTCGCCGTTAACCCTGAGCCAACCGCAAACTTCCCCTGTCCTACGGAGACTCTCACCTTCCTCCTGAACAGTGAACAACCAGATACTCCTAGTGATTTAACCCATTGAGTGAGTGAGTGACTGAGTGTTGTGTGACTGCGTGCGTGTGTGTGTGACTGAGTGTGAGTGTGTGGTGGTGGGTGGGTGGGGGGGGGAATGGATAGGCAGACGTTATATTTGGGAATAAAGCAATAGGTCTGGTTACATGGAAGGTGCGAAAATATTGCAGGCAGTTTGGTTAAGACACAGAAACTAGTACAGGTGCTGAGATTCATATATTGTAAAACGTAATACACATGGTGGGAAGGAGCATGGCTAAATCTAAACAGTCCCAGTGAACCCTAATGTGATCAGGTATGTATCTCCCTGGATCTGCTGAAATCGCATTAAATTAAACTGTTAAAAGTGGAGGGAGGCTCCAATCAGCCTAGTGTGTGAAAGATCAGAAAGCTCCCTCCAGGATTACTGCCGCCTCATTTCACAGAATACATCCATTGCAAACTGATCTTGGTCAGACACAGGCCCACATCCGACCTCTTCAGTTATTCCCAGTGTCCTTAACCAATATTTATCCCTCAACCAACATAACAAAAACAGATTATCTGGTCATTACCACATTGCTGTGTGTGGGAGCTTGCTGTGCGCAAACTGGCTGCCGCGTTTCCCACATTACAACAGTGACTACACTCCAAAAGTACATAATTGGTTGTAAAGTGCTTTGAGACGTCCGGTGGTCGTGAAAGGCGCTATATAAATATAAGTGTTTCTTTCATCATTTCTCGCTGCCTTGAGACCAGAAAAGGCAAAGCAATGAGTTGCTCCTTGCATGTCCAACCCTGTTCTGTCTTCAGTCAGTTCCTGCCTTTGCTATTTCTGCGAGGTACAAATCGCACCCACCGCCATTAAAGTGTTAATTTTGGTTTGCGCTGGGAGGTCGATGTGTTGGAATGTATTTGATTGTTAAGTATGTAGGTCAGGAGCGATGTGTACTGTAGTTTGTCCCATGACTTTCATCAACAGCCCAGCTTCCCCTCCCCCGCCCCACTGCCCTGAAGCACATTCTTTGTTGAATGTTGGAACTTTAGAGCAGGAAGTTAGGAGCCTACCAAGGTCATCCAGTCATTCCCTCGGGGCAGCGGGGAGAGAGGAGGAGTGGAATGTGGGTCTGTGTTGATATTAATACACTGAGCTTATAGTGGAACAGTTAAGTTGAACAGGAAAGGGTGCCAGGATTCATGATGCTTTAGCACAAATTATTTGCAAATTTGCTGAGGAACGATAACATGCGGCAGCATAAAGCCAGGCCTTTACTTTCTCAAGTAAATTGTTTTGAGTGTCGGCATTCGGTGCAGCAATTAGTATCGCTGGACTCCATGCTATTTCCTTAATTATCGCTGGCAGGAATGCATCTTATTTCGCAACCTTGGACAAACAAGATTCTCAATCTTTGTTTTATCTGCGACTATGTTCTGTGAAGCGGGGGCGTCTGTCCTGCTGTGTGAACCATCTTGAAGCGCTTGGCTGACATTACCCAGCCAGAGAGCGATTCATTCATCGGAGCTATTTGGTCCCCATGACATGGAGCACATGCAGGCCGCAGTGTTCCTTTATTGTAATTCCCCAGTTGTCCTGGGAACAACAACTTGAATTTATATAGCACCTTGTCTGCTCTCAGGTGGATGTAAAAGATCCGATGGCACTATTGTTCGAAGAAGAGCAGGGGAGTTATCCTGATGTCCTGGGCCAATATTTATCCCTCAATCGACATAACAAAAAAAACAGATTATCTGCTCATTATCACGTTGCTGTGTGTGGGAGCTTGCTGTGCACAAATTAGCTGCCGCGTTTCCCACATTACAACAAGGACCACACTCCAAAAGTACTTCATTGGCTGTAAAGCGCTTTGAGAAGTCTAGTGGTCGAGAAAGGCGCTATATAAATGCAAGTCTTTCTTTTTAACATGGGGAGATGCCCCAAGGTGCTTCACAGGACGGTTATCAGACATAAATGAACACCAAACCAAAGAAGAAGATATTGGGAGGGGTGATTAAAAGCTTGGTCAAAGACGTAGGTTTCAGGAGCATCTTAAAGGAGGAAGGGTTTAGGGAGAGAATTTCAGAGCTTTCGCCTCTTGAGCCAGAAGGTTGTGGTTCAAATCCCACTCCAGAGACTTGAGCACAAATTCTAGGCTGACACTCCAGTGCAGTGCTGAGGGAGTGCTGCACTGTCAGGTGAGGTGTTAAACCGAGGCCCCGACTGCTCTCTCAGGTGGACGTAAAAGAGCCCATGGCACTATTTCGAAGAAGAGCAGGGAGTTATACCCGGCATCCTGGGCCAATATTTATTCCTCAACGAACATCACAAAAAACGATTATCTGGTCATTATTACATTGCTGTTTGTTGGAGCTTGCTGTGTCAAATTGCTGCGTTTCCAACATTACAACAGTGACTGCACTCCAAAAATACTTTATTAGCCGTGAAGTGCTTTTGGACATCCTGCGGTTGAAACAGACAATATATAAATGCAAGTTCTTTCTATTTCCTTCTTTACGTAAGAGTAACAAACTTAGCAACTCATGTAAATTGGAAAGCTGGAAAATCAGGCAAAATGGCAGGGTTGAAAGTAAAACATTCCCCTGCAGCAGCACCTGGTGACCAGAGGAGACAACTGCAAGTCGGACAGTGTCACCAAATGTCACAGACTGTGACCTAACAGTGAGAACCCCATTAAGCGATCATTACCTGCAGATGTGGTCGGAAAAGTGGGAGGGCATGCCAAATGTATTAACATATTGATATATATCGGAGGGCTGTGCGGCTGTAATCTGAAGCATTCTGCTCCCTGCCCGAGGATGCTGCAACCAGTCACAGTCAGCACAGGAGCAGGATTTGTGTTGATACTTCTGATGTGAGCGCACCGGTACCACAGGGCCATCGGATGCCCTCGCTTACTGGTGGCTTTTGCCTCCATAGTTCAGGCTGGGCTCCACAGAGACTCCCCCAGACCCTCGAGACCCATGTTTGGTCCCGGGCTATGGTGTCTTTATATTCACTGAGAAAGAAAGACTTGCATTTACAATAGCGCCATTCACGACCACTGGACATCTCAAAGCACTTTACAGCTGAAGTAGTTTTGGAGTGTAGTCACTGTTGTAATGTGGGAAACGCGGCAGCCAACTTGCGCACAGTAAGCTCCCGTAAACAGCAATTTGATAATGACCCGATAATCTATTTTAGTGCTGTTGATTGAGGGATAAATATTGGCCAGGACACCAGGGATAACTCACCTGCTCTTCTTCGAAATAGTGCCGTGGGATCTTTTACATCCACTTCAGAGAGCAGACGGGGCCTCGGTTTAACATCTCATCTGAAAGACGGCGCCTCCAACAGTGCAGCGCTCCCTCAGCACTGCACTGGAGTGTCAGCCTAGATTTATGTGCTCAAGTTCCTGGAGTGGGACTTGAACCCACAACCTTCTGACTCAGGCAAGAGTGCTGCCCACTGAGCCACGGCTGACACTGAGGAAATGAAAGGATGAATTCCCGGGCCCAGCACAGTGCTGTAGCCCTGTCCCCAACCTGTGCTCCCTTGCACGGGATTGGTCAGTTCACCTTTTATCATTGACAAAAGAAAAAATCTGATCAGGACTGTTGGAGTTTTATCCAACGACCCCTGACACGAACTACAGTCCAGTAACTCGGCTTTGAGAGCGTCTATTTGGACTTGCTGTCCATGCAGATAAACATGCACGTCTGTTTTTAAAGGCATTTGATTTAACAATGTAAGGAATGGATTGCCATGCAGCGCTTGTGTTAAAATCCTCTGACTAATTGGGGAAGGAGCGTCACATGACTGACGGTTTTGCTGTGTTTGTGTGCTGACAGATCGAGATGAACAGCAAGAAAAGGAACTGCTTCGGAGGGAATTAACCCTGTCACATAGCAGGAATGAGGAGCAGCGCAGGAGAATGGAGCTCCTCGACCAGGCGCTCAACAGCACACAGTCCAAAGTAGTGCGGCTGGAAGACGAGGTGCGCAGCGGGAATTCCTGCCTAATTCTTCATTTAAAGCCTGTCGCGAAAAAAGTCGGGACCTGAAGCTGGGCGTGCATTTTATAAACCTCTCTCTCTCTCTGTCTCTCTCAGCTGCGGAAGAAGCGAGCGTACGTGGAAAAGGTGGAGAAACTGCAGCACGCGCTGACTCAGCTGCAGGCTGCCTGTGAGAAACGGGAACACCTGGAGCTACGGCTCCGGAACCGATTGGAGCAGGAGTTGAAGAGCCTGAGGACCCAGCAGGTAATGAACCATTCAGGCTGCCCATTCTACATCATGTTTACACCTTCATCATCATCATAGACAGGTCCTCGGAATCGAGGAAAACTTGCTTCCACTCTAATAATGAGTCCTTAGGTGGCTGAACAGTCCAATATGAGAGCCACAGTCCCTGCCACAGGTGGGACAGATAGTCGGTGAGAGTAAGGGTGGGTGGGACAGGTTTGCCGCCCGCTCCTTCCGCTGCCTGCGCTTGCTTTCTGCATGCTCTCGGTGATGAGACTCGAGGTGCTCAGCGCCCTCCTGGATGCACTTCCTCCACTCAGGGCAGTCTTTGGTCAGGGACTCCTAGTTGTCGGTGGGGATGTTGCACTTTATCAAGGAAGCTTTGAGGGTGTCCTTGAAACGTTTCCTCTGCCCACCTTCGGCATGTTTGCCGTGAAGGAGTTCCGAGTAGAGCGTTTGCTTTGGGAGTCTCGTGTCTGGCATGTGGACAATGTGGCCCGCCCAACGGAGCAGATCAAGTGTGGTCAGTGCTTCGATGCTGGGGATGTTGGCCTGGTCAAGGACGCTAGCATTGGTGCGTCTGTCCTCCCAAGGGATTAGTAGGATCTTGCAGCGACGTCGTTGGTGGTATTTCTCCAGTGACTAGAGGTGTCTACTGTACATGGTCCTTCACACACCTGCTCAGTCATAAGGAGAAGGATTTGCTGATGCAGGTTGGATTGTTGCTGATCAACAAAGTGGGGTTTGAGGGGTGGGTGATGGGGATTCTGCAGTGCAGCGGTGCTCCCTTGGGACACCGCGGGGTCTGCCTCCTGTGATTTAATGCATGGGACTGCGAGTGTCAGGTAACGGAATCACCCCAACATAGCAAAGTAGCACCAAGCTTGAAACAAAGGCGCCTGAAGAGATTTCAAATGAAAACTCACTTCTTTGTTGCATGGGCTCTTAAGAAAGAAATTGCATTTATATCTCACTTTTCACATCCTTAGGACATCCCAAAATGCGATCCAGAAGTACTTTTGTAGCGTAGTCACTGTTGTAATGTAGGAAACGCAGCAGCCTCTTTGCGCACAGCGAGCTCCCACACACAGCAATGTGACAATGACCAGATCATCTGATTTAGTGATGTTGATTGAGGGATAAATATTCTGCAGGACACTGTTCTTCTTTGAAATAGTGCCATGGGATCTTTGACATCCACCTGAGAGGGCAGATGGGGCCTCGGTTTAACACCTCATCCGAAAGACGACACCTCCGACAGTGCGGCACTCCCTCAGCACTGCACTGGAATGTCAGCCTAGATTTATGTGCTCAAGTCCCTGGAGTGGGACTTGAACCCACAACCTTCTGCCTCAGAGGCCAGAGTGCTACCCACTGAGCCAAGGTTGAGAGCTATAATATAAGTGTTTTTCTGGCATTTTAATAATATAATAGCAATTTTTTTGTTTGTTTATTTGTAATAAGAGTTAACAATGGCTTCCCCCCTCTCCCACAGCGCCAGGCGATGACTCAGAACCCCGGAGCCTCAGAGTACAGCGCTCCGGCACTAATGGAGCTACTTCGAGAGAAGGAAGAGCGGGTCCTTGCTCTGGAAGCTGACATGACCAAATGGGAACAGAAGTACCTGGAGGAGAGCACCATGCGACAGTTTGCAATGGACGCCGCTGCCACTGCTGCTACCCAGAGGTACGTGCTATGCACTGACGATGCTTTCCATCTAATCTTCCAGATCCATGAGACGCCCCCTAAACCCTTCCTCCTTCCAACTCAATGTCCATCACCGCTGCAATATATTTGCCTCATGGGTTCTTTGCTGAATAATTCATAGCAACACATTGCTATTAAGAACTAGTTGGTTTATTAGCAAAAGGTTTAACAATCATGCTACACATTACCAGTTCATCCACCAGGCTCACAACCAGCTGCCTCATCGTGGATCCCCCGAACCCAACTGGCTGGGGTTTTATTGACTCTTGTGAACATCACGTGACTGGCTAAGCCACTCCCAACTCAACAGCTCAACAACTATTTTAGTTGAAACTTAAATCAAATGTCCCCTTTTGGCAAGTGCATTAGAACCCACAAATCAACATTTTGAACTTTAACAAAACCTTAAATCAAATTAAAATTTGTTGCCGGGGTGATGCTGCACTCCAGTCCCTCCGGTGCCCACCTCTTGTGGAAGGTCGTGAGCGTACCAATGGACACCACGTGTTCCCTCTCCAGGGACACCCTGGCTTGGATGTAACCGCGGAAAAGAGGTCAACAGCTCTACAAGCCTTGAGCATACTCATAGTGGTAAACATTACAACCGCCATTGTCACAGATCCCTCAAACACTTTGGGACTTTTTGTACTAGGTGCTGGATAGCATGTGGATTTGGCACCATTTCCCCTCTTGGAGCTTTTCCTTTTCTTTTGCTGCCTTAGCTTTCAAAATGGAATATCGCTCCATTTTTTAAAAAAAGTTGTCAAAACATAAATGGTTAAACTGAAATTATATGACATAGTATTTACAACACAGAAACAGGCCATTCTGGTCCGTGCCGGTGTTTATGCTCCAATGAGCCTCCTCCCACCCCTCTACATCTCACCCTATCAGCCCATCCTTCCATTCCTTTCTCCCTCATGTGCTTATCTAGCTTCAAATGCATCTATGCTATTTCATAGAATCAGAGAAATTTACAGCACAGAAGGAGGCCATGTCAGCCCATCGTGTCTGCGCCGGCCGACAAAGAGCTATCCAGCCTAATCCCACTTTCCAGCTCTCGGTCCATAGCCCTGTGGGTTACGGCACTTCAAGTGCATATCCAAGTACTTTTTAAATGTGTGAGGGTTTCTGCCTCTACCACCCTTTCAGGCAGTGAGTTCCAGACCCCCACCACCCTCTGGGTGAAGAAATGTCTCCTCAAATCCCCTCTAAACCTTCTACCAATTACTTTAAATCTATGCCCCCTGGTTATTGACCCCTCTGCTAAGGGAAACAGGTCCTTCCTATCCACTCTATGTAGGCCCCTCATCATTTTATACACCTCAATAAGCTATTCGCCGGGACCACTCCCTGTGGCAGCAAGTTCCACATTCTCACCACATTTCTCTTGAATTCCTTATTGCATTTCTTGGTGACTATCTTATATTGATGATACCGAGTTTTGGATTCCCCCACAAGTGGAAACATCTCCACGTCTAACCTATCGAACCCTTTCATAATAGGTCAATTCTCAATCTTCTCTTTTCTAGAGAACTGAATGGCTTCTTTATTTCTGCAGAGACACCACGATCATCAATCAGTCCCCTCGCCATTCCCCCAACAGCAGCTTCAACGTTGGCTCCTTGGAGAAGCATCTTTACTACGAGAGCGGGGAGGTCATTGTGACCAGTCATCGCCATCAAGAGATGGAGAGCAGGTATTTATTTTTATTTAGTAACCTAATTCTAGATGTGTTAAGGTGATATATTTAGTAATTCCTTCAGAAGCGAGTATTTATCTCTCCTTTAAGAACATAAGAATTAGGAGCAGGAGTGGGCCATTCAGCCCCTCGAGCCTGCTCCGCCATTCAATGAGATCATATCTGATCTTCTACCTCAACTCCACTTTCCTGCTCTGTCCCCATACCCCTTAATTCCCTTAATATCCAAAAATCTATCAATCTCTGCCTTGAATATACTCAGAGACTGAGCCTCCACAGCCCTCTGGGGTAGAGGATTCAATTTGACCTCACTGATAAAGACAAGTCTTGTGGTAGTTCCTTCATAACAGTCAGAAGGTGCTGAGAGCCATTGCTGGGTTAGTGTTGCCTGAGCTGATGGCAGTCAGGGCAGGATTGGTCGATCGGTGGCCCAGGGTAAGGGAGGCTAAAGGTTAGGCTGGGTTCCCTCTGGGGATTGCCATCTGGTCACACCTGGGAGGTGCACCTGTGCAGACGGTGGGTGAGACGCTGTCAGGCTAATGCTCCAACCTTGTACAGTCAAATAATCCGCCCGCAACTCACTGCTTAACCACCATGGTGGTTCCAGAAATATGCTGGTGCTGTGGTACTGGGATCCCAATCAAAATCTGGGCCCAGTCTGTACCCGACAGTCTGTACCCAAGACAGACTGTACCCCAGACAGTCTGTACCCCAGACAGTCCATACCCCAGGCAGGGTCTGTACCCCAGACAGTCTGTACCCGACAGTCTGTACCCCAGGCAGTCTGTACCCCAGATAGACTGTACCCAAGACAGTCTGTACCAGTCTGTACCCCAGACAGACTGTACCCCAGACAGTCCATACCCCAGGCAGGGTCTGTACCCCAGACAGTCCATACCCCAGACAGGGTCTGTATCCCAGACAGTGTCTGTACCCCCGACAGTCTGTACCCCAGGCAGTCCGTACCTCAGACAGGCACCTTGAAGAACAGTGTGGCAAGGATTTGCTACTAATGAAGAATTTGCATTTAATTGATCACAAAAGGTCCACACATTTTGTTTGATTAAGATTGATATGATAGATGAAAGCCTCTGGTTTAATTGCAAAGGTGCTATAAGTAATTCTGTTGGCTTGTGGCCTTTAGGATTAAAGCCTTGCACGCACAGATCCTGGAGAAGGATGCCATCATCAAGGTACTGCAGCAGCGCTCGAGGAGGGAGCATGGCAAACCTGAGCAGCCTGCTCTCCGGCCTGCACGCTCCATTCCATCCATCGCCATGGCCGCAGGAGTGACCCCGGCCAGCTCCACCAACCAGCTGACCACCGAGAAGTCCCTCGGCAAAGCAACGAGAGGCACATCAGGTAAATACATTCCAGACATGTTTCGGTTAGCTCTGACATGACTGTCTTCTCATTTTGGCTCTTTATGGTGCAGTTGCAGCATTATCGGTGGCTCGGTGGGTAGTACTCACACCTCCGAACCAGAGGTTTGTGGCTTCAAGCCCCACTCCAGAGACTTGAGCACAAAATTCAGGCTGACACAGCGCTGCATTGTCAGAAGAGCCATCCTTCAGGCAGGACATCAAACTGAGACCTTGTCTGGTTGTTTGGTGGATGTCCTCTAGCACTATTTTTTGAAGAGAGGGCAGTATTTATCCCTCCTTTATCTCATTGTTGTTTGAGGGATTTTGCTGGGCACTTGTTGTGTAACATAACGTTAGAACAGTGATGACACTTCAAAAGTACATCATTGACTGCGGAGCACTTTGGGACATCCTGAGGTCATTAAGCTACTATGGAAATGCAGGATCTTTCTTTCATCCCTTATTGTTGGTGTTTTACACTAAGTGAGGAGAGGGGGAGTGCTGGTTTGTTTCGTCCTGCTCCGTGACAAAAATGGTACCGCAGCAGGAGGCCATTCGGCCCATCGTGCCTGTGCCGGCTCTTGGAAAGAGATCCAATTAATCCCACTCCCCTGCTCTTTCCCCACAATCCTGCAAATGTTTTTTCTTTTCAAGTATTTATCTAATTCCTTTTTGAAAGTGCTTCCACCGCCCTTTCAGGCAGCGCGTTCTAGATCACAGCAACTCGCTGCGTAAAAAAAATCTCCTGCACTCCCAGCTGGACTTTTTGCCAATTGCCTTAAATCTGTGTCCTCTGGTTACTGAATTCCCTACCAGTGGAAACAGCTGCTCCCTATTTACTCTCAAAACCCCCCACAACTTGGAACACTTCTATTAAATGGTGGTGGGATAATTCCTCACACGTTGGGCATGTTAATCTTGTACTGCTTTCGTCCATCACTGGGAACAGCTCATCCGACTGTCCACTCTGTTAGAAAATGCAGCGCGTCTCACAGGAAAGGTTAGACGAGAGTTATCGGGCCTATTGTGGTGCAACGCAAGAGTCTGACCCCACCGTAAACTTGCTGGAGTCACCAATGCTCACCACCAGTAAGAATAAGTTGCCCAATTGGCCAGCCTCAGGGGGTGTGGTAAGTTTGCCCTGTGTAAGACCCAGCTGTCGGTGCCTGTGCAGGCAATCCATTAACCTGCAACTTTCTACATCATCTAATGAGCTTGTTTCCTGTGACCCATGTAATGTATTTGCTTCATGGGTTCTTTGCTGAATAATTCATAGCAACACATTGCTATTAAGAACTAGTTGGTTTATTAGCAAAGGTTTAACAATCACACTACACATTACCAGCTTATCCACCAGGCTCACAACCAGCTGCCTCATCGTGGATCCCCCGAACCCAACTGGCTGGGGTTTTATTGAGTCTTGGGAACATCACTTGACTGGCTAAGCAACTCCCAACTCAACAGCTCGACAAAAATTTTAAAAGTAACTTTTGATTAAGTGCCCCATATTTTTGAGGGCACCAAAAACCACAAATTAAAATTAAACATTAAAGGGAACCGTATCAAATTAAATTAAAATATTGTTCCTTATTGAGATGATGCACTCCAGTGCCTCCGGCGCCCACCTCTTGCGGAAGGCCACGAGTGTACCGGTGGACACCGCGTGCTCCATTTCCAGGGATACCCTGGCGCGAACATAGCCGCCGCGGAAGAGAGGCAGGCAGTTGGGCTGAACGACCAGCAACAGCTCTACCAACCCGTGAGCATACTCACAGGTGCACACATTACAACCTGCAAAAACTACAAAGATATTAGCAGTAAAGAAAACGAACATGAGCTTACAGAAGAATCGGTTTCATTTAATGCAAGTTCTTAGGGTACAATAAATTGAAGGACTGCGTTCAGTATTTAACGTATCTTTATCTTTCCAGGTGCTTTGAGCAAAGGCTCCGCAGAGGATCAGGCGGGCATCATGGCCTCGCACCCCACGACATCCCACGCCAAACACGGGAGCAGAGATGGTAGCACGCAGACCGAGAAAATGGTGGAGATCGAGCAGTCAGCCTCGGCCCAGGAAAGCTCCAGGAACAGTGACACGGCAGTCAGCTCACGAGTCAGCAAACCCACAGCGACGTCATTGGGTGAGTGTCTGTGAGGTTGGCAGTGACACCTAGTGAGAGAGAGGGGGGAGAGTTTGTATTTGGTGCCGTGACACTGAGTGAGAGGGGTGGGTGGTTTGTGTTTTGATGCAACGATGCCAAATGAGAGGGGGGAGAGTTTGTGTTTTGGTGCAGTAACTCCGAGTGAGGGAGGGGAAGAGTTTGTGTTTTGGCGCAGGTGGGGTGGGTATGGGGAAATTGGCCTGTGATTCAGCGCCCAGGGGCTTACCGTTAAACTTGTAAACTGGGAGGCTGTGTTGATTGCCATCTCGGGGTACCTGCACACTCGACCCCTGCAGACTGGCCTCGTCTCCAGGAATTCGGGCTATGTGGTTTCGATGGGATGCAGGTGATCCTGAAACCCTGGGAGGGATGGGGGGAGAAGATGCTTTTTGTTGGCATGGGATGGTGAAGAGAAGGTAATTAAAGGCACTGACGAGGAATGTTCTTATGCTTTCCCCACGGGCAGATACCTCACAAACATCGACCCCGCTGGCTCCCGGCAACGTCAGAAACCACGAATCAACAGACAGCGAGATGGTTGAAATTCTGATCTGAAAAAGGACTCTTGTGGCAGAAAACGCAGGACTCCTGTGAAACATAAACATCTCCTTGTTTAGAAAGCCTTTTTCTCTCCCCCTCTGCCCACATGTCAAAGCGACGAAAAAGAGAGAAATGTGGATTGGGCGGACTTCCAGCCAGGACGCTGTTGTTGTGGGAAAGGCGGGTGGGGGGAGATGTAGCCTGAAGTGTACCATATCCATAAGCTGCTATAAAGACTGTGCGTTGTTCGAGGGCCCGACACATGGAGGAGCTGAGCTACTCTATGTGCCACGTCTGAGCGTACCCTGAGTGAGGGGAGCCACTCGTGAGCAAACTCGAACTTTTCAAAATGCTGTGAAGCTGCATTCGCCGAAGGACAAGGGGGTCCTGTAGCAGGAGTCAGTATTTTTTCACGCAACTGCCAAGCATAAAGGCTTCATAGCAACATAAATATATATGAATACAAATATATAGCACTAGACTGTGCTATACATAATATATACTGTACATAATGCTGTAAACTAACCTGTTTTTTTAAAACCCTCTTTGTTTCAGTTTTAGTGCAACTGAGCTAAACCCTCATGTTGCTAAACACCTCTCTTCAAACCTACCTTCTGTTTCCTGCCGGCAGCAGACACGCTCTCTCCTCCCTTGCTCTCGCCCAGCTCTATGTTTTCCATTCCCTGCCCCTGTCCGTATTCCCTGCAGATATTGCCCAGCAGTGTATATTTACAACGCCTGAAATTCCCTCTGGATTTGAAAGATTCCCAAGATTTCCATTTGTGACTGGGAGGTCCCTCCGTTCACAGCTGTTGCTGGAAGCGGAGCCCAGCAACCTTCTCAGGCATTGCGCGATGTCCATGGGGCAGAGCACGCTGTCCGTGAGCTCGCTGTCCGGGACACCGTATGCTGTCGGAGCACGCTGTCCGTGAGCTCGCTGTCCGGGACACCACACGCTGTCGGAGCACGCTGTCCGTGAGCTCGCTGTCCGGGACACCACACGCTGTCCGTGAGCTCGCTGTCCGGGACACCGCACGCTGTCGGAGCACGCTGTCCGTGAGCACACTGTCCGGGACACCACACGCTGTCGGAGCACGCTGTCCGTGAGCACACTGTCCGGGACACCACACGCTGTCCGTGAGCTCGCTGTCCGGGACACCGCACGCTGTCGGAGCACGCTGTCCGTGAGCACACTGTCCGGGACACCACACGCTGTCGGAGCACGCTGCCCGTGAGCTCGCTGTCCGGGACACCGCACGCTGTCGGAGCACGCTGCCCGTGAGCTCGCTGTCCGGGGCACCGCACACTGTCGGAGCACGCTGCCCGTGAGCTCGCTGTCCGGGACACCACACGCTGTCGGAGCACGCTGTCCGTGAGCTCGCTGTCCGGGACACCGCACACTGTCGGAGCACGCTGCCCGTGAGCTCGCTGTCCGGGACACCACACGCTGTCGGAGCACGCTGTCCGTGAGCTCGCTGTCCGGGACACCGCACGCTGTCGGAACACGCTGTCCGTGAGCACGCTGTCCGGGACAGAGTATGCTGTCGGAGCACGCTGTCCACGACAGAGCACCGGTCGCCCAGCACAGTCACAATCGGGCTCTGTTGAGCCTCCTTCCACAGGTGTTCACAAGGGGCACTGTGGTGACTGGGTACCTGTGGCCGAACGTTCTGTCACTGGCCAATTGTGCGGGTGCAACGGGATGACATCACTCACGATGCAGCGACACAACCTGTACCTTCCTGAATAGGACAAAACATTTTTAAAAATGGAACAATAAAATGGCTACCGCCCACTGATGCCACGTCCAAGGGTCTCCACGGTAACAGTGAGATGGTTCCATGCCGGGCTCTTCACGGAGCTAAGCACGCCTTGCAAACTCGCCGAGAGTTGCTCAGTACCCCTCTAACCGGCAATGCTTGCTCGCAACATATTCAACCATTCGTTGTTGGAACTTGTGGTTCAGGAGCAGGACAGGGGCATTGTGTTTACCGCTCGCCTCCAGCTTCCTGCACACCTCTTGGAACATTCATGTGCAAGCACCGTAATGGTGAAAGTTTCATTGTACACAGACAGCCCCTCGCTCCCGTCAACCAAACAGCAAAGTGCCGCGAGCTTGTGATTCGAGAACATTCGGGCATGGGCACAGCCAGCCCCAGCAGGAAGCCCAGTGCTCACATCACCCGTGCTCTTGTTAAACACATGCCCCCTGCCCTGCGTCCCCCGGGGCCCAGCCCGCCTGCTCGGATTGTGTTAGAGCAGGCACTGCCTTCTGCAGGGGAGACTCTCACACTGCAGTGTTCAGATTAAAGTTAATGGCCGGGGGTATGTGGGTGTGGGGGCTGGGGGGGTGGGGGGGGGAGGTGAGGTCTACCCCCAAGCCCTGATTCACCCCCCCATCCCCTCCATTGCCGATTGGGAATGGATGGAATGGGGGGAGGCAGCCACAGTTTCTAGGAGGAGGTGTGATCGGTGATGTGTGATACCACTGAGCGTGTCACTGGCCACCATTTCATGTATAAATCACTGGATATGAGAAGGATACGTTTCTGAGTGGATACTTCCCCCTTTGAGTTGTTGCTTGCTCCACAGCTCGTGTTTATTATCGGCTGCGTTCCATGCCCACCTTTGCTGGTTATCTCGCTCTCTCGCGTTACCCCAGCGACACATCGCTGCGTCTGCTGCAGGTCAGGAGGATGCAGAGCGATCGGGTACGGCGGGGCGATTACCCGAGGCAAAGCATGGCAGCTGGTTCTGCCACAGTTACTATTACCGCTCATTCTCAAAAACCCAACCCGGACTCGCGGAGTGTGGAACGGGTGGGTTTAAAGGGCAAGCGTACATCATCCGATTATCCCTTCTATCAGACCTGGGCTAGGGCCAAGAACAATCCAACAAGGCTCCCCCGCCTCTGGTCACGATCCGCTGACTCATTCCGGGGAATACGTGGCTGTAGGTGTCGGGTGGGGGGGGCGGGACAGTGATGCCACCCATGACCGGATAGCCCACTAGCAAAATGCCCAGGTTTATCACCTGACTTTTTGAGGTACCAAAGGACCTTGCTGGATCTGTAACCCCAGCAAGAACCATTGGGGGGGTAGCGGTACAGGTTAGGTGTATCACATTTCACCCCAGGTTTCAGTGCGTGAGGGGTGCTGTAGGGACAAGTAAAGCTGACTGGGAGCTGGACAGCAGAGGGGAGGGAATTCGCTTAATTCTGCCGTTGGAATTTGCTCAGCTTTTTACATTGTGATGTTTTTCATATAATGTGCAATTGCTGGCCATTGCGTTTACTTTGTGACAGCATTCACATGTACGTTGTTTACAAAAAAATATCGTGGAGCAAAAAAAAACGAAAAAAAAAAACTTAATATATTTTGTATGAATATTTGTACCTGACACCGGCTGTATTTTAGTACCATTGAACTTCATGCCAAAGATGACAAACTGCATTATTATTGAGTAACTTATATAAGTATTTAAATGTAAACCCTAGGGTTTGTGTTGAGGCGCCATATCCCGAGATTGCTGCAGCATTCTGTACGGTATGCAGTTATTTGAAATGATTGATGTGAACTCTTGAGACACGGGGATTTTTGTATTGGGATGTCAGCATACATTTCAGTAATAAAATCTAAAGTTAAGTAAATATCACTCCGGCCTGATTCTTGGCTACAAGCAGTAAAAGCTGAAACCCATGTACACCGAGGAAACGGGAATAAACTGCATGCCATCTTTTCCCGAGCCTGACTGGGACTCTGACTCGGAGCGAGAGCACAGAACGAGGTCCTTCAGCCCATCATGCCTGTGCCGGCTCTTTGAAAGAACTATCCAGTTTGTCCCACTCCTCCCTGCTTTTCCCCACAGCTCTGCCAATTTCCCCCTTCAAGTATTCAATTTCCTTTTGAATCTGCTTCCACCACTCACACAGACAGTGTATTCCAGATCACAACTCACCCCTGGTTCTTCTGACAATCACCTTAAATCTGTGTCCTCTGGTTACCAACCCTTCTGCCACTGGAAAAAATTACTACTTATTTACTCTTATCAAAACACATCATGATTTGCAACACCTCGATCAAATCTGCCCGTAACCGTCTCTGCTCTGAAGAGAACCCCACCTTCTCCCGTCTCTCCACATAACCGAAGTCCCTCATCCCTGTTACCATTTGGCAAAAATTTGGCAGATGGAGTATAATGTGGGAAAGTGTGAGGTTATCCACTTTGGCTGAAAAAATATAAAAGCAAATTATTATTTAAATGGAGAAAAACTGCTGCAGTACAGAGGGACCTGGGGGTCCTTGTGCATGAAACACAAAAAGTTAGTGTGCAGGTACAGCAAGTAATCAGGAAGGAAAATGGAATGTTGGCCTTTATTGCAAGGGGGATAGAGTATAAAAGCAGAGAAGTCCTGCTACAACTGTACAGGGTATTGGTGAGGCCACACCTAGAGTACTACATACAGTTTTGGTCTCCGTATTTAAGGAAGGATTTATTTGCATTGGAGGCTGTTCAGAGAAGGTTCACTAGGTTGATTCCGGAGATGAGGGGGTTGACTTATGAAGAAAGGTTGAGTAGGTTGGGCCTATACTCACTGGAGTTCTGAAGAATGAGAGGTGATCTTACTGAAACATATCAGATAATAAGGGGACTCGACAATTAGATGCAGAGAAGATGTTTCCACTCATGGGGGAATCTAGAACTAGGGGACATAGATTAAGAATAAGGGGCCGCCCATTTAGAACTGAGATGAGGAGAAATTTATTCTCTCAGAGGGTTGTAAATCTGTGGAATTCTCTTCCCAGTGAGCTGTGGAGGCTGGGTCATTGAATATATTTAAGGCGGAGATAGACAGATTTTTGAGCTATAAGGGAGTGAAGGGTTATGGGGAATGGGCAGAGAAGTGGAGCTGAGTCCATGATCAGATCAGCCATGATCTTATTAAATGGCAGAGCAGGCTCGAGGGACCAAATGGCTTACTCCTGCTCCTATTTCTTATGTTCACCTTACCTGGCGATTCGACACTAGCTGGATAAACAATGAGTGCAAATCCTGGATGTTTCAGTCGGGAGCAGCAATCTCCACATACACTGGAGACTAAAGTTCATACCATGCCTTCCCAAAAAATGCCTTTGAAGGTGTTGACTGATAGTATTTAAATGTTGGGTCTTACAATATAGGACTCTGGGCCCTATTTTCACTTTAATTGTTTAAATGCCTATAACCTATAGGATCTCTGAAAAACAGGGAGAGCGGACCTAAGGGAGGGAGGGGTTCAGTAGGAATATGTATCTGTGTGTGTGTGTGTGTACTAGGCGTATGCAGCAGAGCCTGGTCTCCAGTCATCTTGGATCCCCTTGCCATTGGACCAAGACCTAGCTCTGTCAAGCACGTGTGGTGGCTGGTGTGCAACGGCCACCACACGTTAAAAAAATTCCACACACAGGCATCTTCCATCCTTCAGGATGTTGTTCGGGACCTGACATCAGTCACCTTAGAACTCATTTTAGTGTGGAAGGAAGCCATCCTCGACTCCAGGGGATGACCTAAGAAGAATAGGATTGAGAAACGTGGAACAGGAAAGGCCATTCAGCCCCTCGCGTATATTCTGCTAGTCAATTATATCATGGCTGATCTGTACCTCAATCACATTTTCCTGCCTTTTCTCCATAATCCCTCGATACCCTTACCCAACAAAAATCTTATCGATCTCAGTCTTGAAAGCTCCAATTGACCCCTGGCATCAACAGTCTTTTGGGGGATAGAGTTCCAGATTTCCACTATGCTGTGTGTGAAAAAAATTACTTCCTGGTTTCACCCCTGAATGTCCTAGCTCTAATTTTAAGATTATGCTCCCTGTTCTTTCGTCATTAATACCCTCTGGCCTAGAAATTGGATATGGCCCAAAAATAGGCGAGGATATCACAATGCGTGATTAGCCCGTGACTATCGAGTCTGATGCTGCCAGCATGCAAACTTCGTGCCACTTGCTAATTAGAATGATTGCAATGGTAAGGCAGTGCTAAATGCGCTGTTCAGTGGCTTAGTACCTTAGCAGGAGTCCCAAGTTCATGCAAGGCTAGCATCACTTAACGCCAGCCTGAACCACTTAAAGCTAGCCTGCACCAATTAAAGCCAGCCTGCACCACTTAAAGCCAGCCTGTACCACTTAACGCCAGCCTGCATCTCTTATAGGGGAAGTGCATTCTGGCTGGAACAGTTGGTGGAAGTGGCTGGGAAACAGAGTGAGAAGCAAGAAAACTCGGTGATGGCGCAAGATAGGAGAGAGCTGTCTGATTTTCAGACGCAGAACTGGGGGCAAGGTGGACAGGAGAACAGAGATCCTCTATCCACAGGGGGAGCCATCAGGCCTGGTGGACAAAGTATGAGAAGGCGGTGCGACCAGAGATCAGTCACGGTCAGTGTGTAGCCCTGAGGACCTAGATGCGGTGCCGCAAAAAGTTTAGTGACTTTACACTAGTGGTCAAGGTAAGTGAATTAACCATCAAATGCCATATCCCACCATTTGCACCACCAGCCTCACACACTGCTCAATACGCCACACCCCCATCACTCACCTATCAACAATCTCTACCAAACACAACTCCTACCTCACATTCATAGCTTCACCTCCCCCTCACATACTTACCACTGCTGCAAGACTCACACCCACATCTCACAGCTTTCACACACTGCCAGCTATTCAACCATGACAGGCACATCAGCCAAACACAATGAACCACTCATTTAGCCTGTCTATATCCCTTTGCAGATTTTTTGTGTCCTCCTCACAATTTGCTTTCCCACCCATCTTTGTATCATCAGCAAACTTGGCTACATTACACTTGGTCCCTTATCCAAGTCATTAATATAGATTGTAAATAGTTGAGGCACCAGCACCGATCCCTGTGGCACCCCACTAGTCACTGTTTGCCAACCGGAAAATGACCCATTTATCCCGACTCTCTGTTTTCTGTTAGTTAGTCAATCCTCTATCCATGCTAATATGTTACGCCCAACCCTGTGAGCGTTTATATTGTGCAGTAACCTCTTCTGTGGCATCTTATCGAATGCCTTCTGGAAATCCAAATACACCACATCCACTGGTTCCCCCTTATCCACCCTGCTCGTTACATCCTCAAAGAACTCCAGCAAATTTGTCAAACATGATTTTCCTTTCATAGTCTCAGTACAAGGGGCCACCCATTTGAAACTGAGATGAAGAGAAATTTCTTCTCTGAGGGTTGTAAATCTATGGAATTCTCTGCTCCAGAGAGCTGTGGAGACTGGGTCATTGAATATATTTAAGGCAGAGATAGACACATTTTTGAGCGATAAGGGATATGGGGAACGGGCAGGGAAGTGGACCTGAGTCCATGATGAGATCAGCCAAGATCTTATTAAATGGCAGAGCAGGCTCGAGAGGTCAAATGGCCTACTCCTGCTCCTACTTCTTATGTTCTTATGATCAGTATAACCAGGGCTGAGTGTCTGTGGATTGTTAGATTTAACAGGACACAGTGATCCCTTCTCACATTGCCCGGGATGGCCAAGTGTTGGGAAAGACAAACCCATTGGGAATTTACAGCACATTCTGCCTGTGAGGCTGCCCCAAGTTGAGATTGAAGTACAGTTAAGATAGATTGTGAGCCAAGCTTATAAACTGAAGTCACGTATTATTAGCAGTTACCTTGGAAAACTTGTTCAACTCGGTACATTTCTTTCTCAACTGCAATCAGATGGAGACAGCAGGTGAGACGGGATTTGCTTGTCATGTGAGCTCCATGCGCTGGTAATGGCCCTCACCTGTAATACCCCCCCTCTGTACAGGTCCTCCTCACCTGTAATATACCCCCTGTGAACAGACCCCCTCCATGTACAGGGCCCCTCACCTGTAATATACCCCCTGTGTACAGACTCTCCTCACCTGACGGGTTTAGACAGGTTAGATGCAGGAAAAATGTTGGGGAAGTCCAGAACCAGGGGTCACAGTCTAAGGATAAGGGGTAAGCCATTTAGGACCGAGATGAGGAGAAACTTCTTCACCCAAAGAGTGGTGAACCTGTGGAATTCTCTACCACAGAAAGTTGTTGAGGCCAATTCACTAAATATATTCAAAAAGGAGTTAGATGTAGTCCTTACTACTAGGGGGATCAAGGGGTATAGCGAGAAAGTAGGAATGGGGAACTGAAGTTGCATGTTCAGCCATGAACTCATTGAATGGCGGTGCAGGCTCGAAGGGCCGAATGGCCTACTCCTGCACCTATTTTCTATGTTTCACCTGTAATACACCCCCTGTGTACAGACCCCCCTCACCTGTAATACACCCCCTATGTACAGACCCTCCTCACTTGTAATACCCCCCTGTGTACAGGGCCTCCTCACCTGTAATAACACCCCCCCCCCTCCGTGTACAGACCCTCCCCACCTGCAATACTCTCCTTGTGTACAGAGCCCCCCTCTTCCCCCCGTGTACAGACCCTTCTCACCTGTAATACACTCCGTGTTCAGACCCTCCTCACCTGTAATACACTCCGTGTACAGACCCCTCCCCATGTACAGACCCTCCCCACCTGTAATACTCTCCGTGTTCAGACCCCTCCCTGTGTACTGGAGAGTACAGACCCCTCCCTGTGTACAGACCCTCCCCACCTGTAATACTCTCCCTGTGTACAGACCACCTCCCCCCCACCCCCCACCCCGTGTACAGACCCCTCCCCGTGTACAGACCCTCCTCACCTGTAATACTCTCCCTGTGTACAGACCCCTCCCTGTGTACCGGAGAGTACAGACCCTCCCCACCTGTAATACTCTCCCTATGTACAGACCACCTCCCCTGTGTACAGACCTCCCGTGCTGTGGTTCTCGTCCCGTGTTTGCTGTAGACAGTTTTCTACATCCGCGGCAGGATGACAATGAGAGGGTCCAATTGCCCTGTAAGGTCTCCTGTTCCTCCCTAAACTTCTCCGTCTCCTTTTCCACCGTTCAGCCGCTGCTTAAAACCAACCTCTGACCAAGCCTTTGGTCACTTGTCCTGATATGTCGCAGTGTGGCTCGGTGTGAATTTCTGCTTTGGTTTGAAGCGCCGTGGGACGTTTCAGTGCATTAAAGGCGCTGTATTAAAGCAAGTTTCTGTTGTTGCCGTGAATAATGTCCCCTCTAACCCAGCGGCAGCAGCAAATGCTGTTTATTATTATGGGATGGGCGTTCTTTATAAATTTGAGCGATGGTGCTGTCTACCCTAAGCGCCTGGCCCCATCATCTGCCCCACAGTTCCCTGACCAGGCAAGCTGTGCTGAAGCATTAAGACAGGGAAGGCAATTGGCTTGAACATACTTTGAATGCCATTGGGTTACTCCCATGCCTGCTCCCAATGCGTGTATCCATTTGTTGCTGTGCTGTGGTAAAATCGACTGTAAGGTTGCACTTTGCAATGGGAACAGTGCAGTCTATCCGTGCAACACATTCCGGGGGGGAGGATGCAAGTGGCTTGTGCCTTTGTAGTTGTGCTGTAAAACATTACAGCAGGCTTTGGCGCCTAACCAAAACAGATATTTATAACATTTTATTGATTAAAACTATGTGGGAACTTTGATAGTGCGGCAATAGAACTTTACGATACAACACGACAGATTGAAGGCACCGCTTCAGAACAGCAGGCCTTCCCAATGTTACAATCTGCACTGATCGGCGGCACATACCTCGGATCGATACATCCCGCCTGTGTGTCACAGCATAAATCGCGTGACAGCCCCCTTTATCATGTTCTTTTCTCCCGCCCGATGCAACTCAATGGAAATAAAAAGGGGGAGAGATGTGAAATGAGGCGCCATCGCCCGATTTACACCATCTGTCAAAGTCCAGGTCTACCCCCACTAACTCGATAACAACAACAACGTGTATTTATATAGCGCCTTTAACCATAGTAAAATGTCTCAAGGTGCTTCACAGGAGTGTTATACGACAGAGAAATAAATAAACTTGACACCGAGCTGCACAAGTAGAAATTACGGCAGGCTTGGTCAAAGAGGCAGGTTTTAAAGAGCATCTTAAAGGAGGAAAGAGAGGCTTGGAGATGTTTAGGGAGGGAGTTCCTGAGCTTAGGGCCTAGGTAGTTGAAGGCACGGCCACCGATGGTTGAGCAATTATAATCAGGGCAGCACAACAGGGCAGAATTAGAGGAGCACAGACATCTCTGGGTGTTGTGGGGCTGCAGGAGATTACAGAGATCGGGAGGGGTGAGGGGCCATGTATACTACAAATGTAGTAAGGAGGCTTGTGTGGAGCATAAACAGTCCTATCTGTGCTGTACATTTTATGGCATTCTGTGTAAGATTGCCTTCCATAGCTAAGCTATCACAAGCTAGCTGCTTTTGGCCTTTTTAAAGTTCTCTTGCTGCTACTGTGAGGGCAAAGTGGACTCCCGGGACGATTTTCAACTGCCGTCTGCCCATTTCTGGGGAAGGATTGCACCTCCTCTGCCCATCGATACCCAAGGCCCAGCCAGCACCAGTTTCAGCTGCGCCTGTAAATGAGTGAGCATCCTGCTAACCTGAAACAGGTGGGAGGCTGCTTACATATGCTCAGGAGTACAGTAATCTTTCCTGTAATGTGGTGACCAGAACTGCACGCAGTACTCTAGCTGTGGCCTAAGCAGTGTTTTGTACAGTTCAAGCATAACCTCCCTGCTCTCGTATTCTACGCCTCAGCTAATAAAAGCAAGTATCCCATATGCCTTCTTAACCACCTTATCTACTCAGCCTGCTATCTTCAGGGATCTGTGGACATGCACTCCAAGGTCCCTCTGTTCCTCTACCCTTCTCATTCGCTTTCTCTTTCTTTCTTTACACAGTGGTGGGAACTAAATAGTTTATGGATAATCCTCTGCAATTTTCCTGCTAAGTCATGCTGCACACATGTTTAACTGGTTTGCACATATCGAAAGTGTAGCAGGCCTGGGAAGAAGAGGTGACTTTGGGTCTATGGTTCCCAAAGCTCTGCAGCTCATGTTTAGATTGACGGAGAGCGATTGCTTGCTGCGATTGGTCAACAGCTCCATGATCATTGAATCATGTGATTACCAGGATGGGTGAGGGCGAGTTGGATGGACTGTGGTCTTTATTCTGTCCAGTGATTCCTATGTTCCTGTGCTAACTGTTACAGTCTTGGGTGTGCAGCCCGCAACCACACAGGCTGACAGGCTCAGATTTTGCCCAGCTTGGCTCTTGTCCTTGAGTCAGGAAGTTGTAGGTTCAAATCCCGCTCCAGGCCTTGACTACAAGGCTGACACTGGTGCAATACTGAGGGGGGCGCGCTGCTTTTAGACGAGACATTCAACTCTGGCCCTGCCTGTCCGTTCAGGAAGATAGATCCAAAGGTGCTGTTCACAGAAGACCATAGCGTATTCCTTGGTATCCTCACTCAAATAATACCATCAAAATGAGGTGAACTAATCACATGCAGTGTGTGGGATCTTACTATACACAAATTGGTTGCTACGTTTGGCTACATAACAATAGTCACTGCATTTTTAAAGTAATTTGTTTGCTGCAAGATATTTTGTGTTGTCCCGGGGATAATTACAAGCTCTTTGTTTCTTTCATATCTGGCAAATTCCAGCCACAGTCAGATTAATGCCGAGCTCACCAGTAACCGTCTTTGTGTGACCATCAGCTGGGGTTGGCAACGCTGCATGGATGGATTTCAGGAGGTTTTATCACATGACCTCCTGCCCCCCCTATTCTTCTGCCATTGGTCGCCCACAATGTCAATCCTCGCGGTGCCCCGCCTCCCTGCACCAGGACAGCAGAAAGACTCTCTGTCATCTGATTGGATGACACTTGACTGTCAGTTGAACAGGAGTTTTTCCCATCACCAGTATTCTGATACAGAACTGATCAAAGAAGACGGGAAAAAGCAAACCCTTTTTTTCATGCCCCAAGGATTATTCAGCCGATTGGATGACAGCAGTGTGCAATAGATATTTATTTCCTGGATATACCAGGACATGGCTGTCAGACCTCTGACCCACGTTGGGTCCAGCCTGCAGACATCTCCTGCTTGTGGTGACACCCCTGACCAAGCCTGTTGGAGGTGTTTTATAAGAAAGAAACACTTGAATTTCTATAGCACCTTTCATGACCACTGGACATCTCAAAGTGCTTTACAGCCAATGAAGTACTTTTGGAGTGTATTCACTGATGTAATGTGGTAAATGCGGCAGTCAATTTGCGCACAGCAAACTCTCACAAACAGCAATGTGATAATGACCAGATAATCTGTTTTTATGATGTTGATTGAGGGATAAATATTGGCCAGGATAACTCCCCTGCTCTTCTGCGAAATAGTGCCATAAGATCTTCCACCTGAGAGAGCAGACGGGGCTTCGGTTTAACTCATCCGAAAGACAGCACCTCCGACAGTGCAGCGCT
This sequence comes from Pristiophorus japonicus, assembly GCF_044704955.1. Taxonomy (NCBI): domain Eukaryota; kingdom Metazoa; phylum Chordata; class Chondrichthyes; family Pristiophoridae; genus Pristiophorus; species Pristiophorus japonicus. The sequence goes on along the minus strand of NC_091982.1, from coordinate 141,756,026 downwards.
CCCTCAGCACTGCGCTGGAGCGTCAGCCTATTTCTTGTGCTCAAGTCTCTGCAGTGGGACTTGAACCCACAACCTTCTGACTCAGAGGCAAATGTGCTACCCACTGACACTTGTAGTAATCGTAGTTATAGTAGCAATCACTTCCATGCCCATTCCCCCCACATCTGATTGCTGTTATTGTCGAGAAATGGCAATCGTGTCTCCCACTGTTTGTCTGCAAAGTTTTTTAACGTCCCGTAACACTGCCAGCAAGTAGCAATATGATTTACCTTTATCTATTTCTATTGCAGTAACTTTAGCTCAATGTGGCCCACACCAAGTATCAGGTCCATCATACACTTCCAATTCTGCCCTCTTTAGCATTCCTGATTATAATCGCTCAATTATTGGTGGTCGTGCCTTCAGCTGCCGGGTCCCTGAGCTCTGGAATTCTCACCCTACTCATCTCCCCCTCTCTACCTCTCTCTCTTCCTTTAAGACGCTCCTTAACACCTACCTCTATGACCAAGTCTGTCTTAATATCACTTTACGAGGCTCGGTGCCAAATTTTGTCTGATTCGACTCCTGTGAAGTGCCTTGGGACAGTTTACTACGTTCAAGGTGCTGTATAAATGCAAGTTGTTGTTGTACAAAATATGTTTGGAAGCATCGAAGCACTGACCACACTCGACCAGCTCCGATGGGCGGGCCACATTGTCCGCATGCCCGACACAAGACTCCCAAAGCAAGCGCTCTACTCGGAACTCCTACACGGCAAGCGAGCCCCAGGTGTGTAAAGGAAACATTTCAAGGACACCCTCAAAGCCTCCTTGATAAAGTGCAACATCCCCACCGACACCTGGGAGTCCCTAGCCAAAGACCACCCTAAGTGGAGGAAGAGCATCCGGGAGGGCGCTGAGCACCTCAAGTCTTTTCACCAAGAGCATGCAGAAAACAAGCGCAGGCAGCAGAAGGAGTGTGCGGCAAACCAGACTCCCCACCCACCCTTTCCTTCAACCACTGTCTGTCTGCCTGACAGAGACTGTAATTCCTGTATTGGACTGTTCAGTCACCTAAGAACTCACTTTTAGAGTGGAAGCAAACCTTCCTCGATTTCGAGGGACTGCCTATGATAATGATGTTCCAGGACAATCCTGGGTATTGTCAACCCTAACCTCAGCAGACTTAACTTGTGGACAAAGACCCTGGTGCCTCTGGGTGATATAACTCCGTTCACCATTGTAGTGTACACCTCCCACACGCCAAATTGTCACTTGATCTGCTTGAGCAGATCCCCATCCCCACACATTTCTGTACTGTACCATATTGCATCATATCTGGTGTCAAGATATTTTGTTACAAAACTCCCTTCAGACCAACTTAAGGCCAAAGGAACCATTACCGCCTGCTGAGACACACAATGAGAATGACATTCCTCGCTCAATCAAGCATTCCACCACCAATTGCAAACACATTAAAATACAGAAGACTGACAAAGGGTTGTCCACCACTTGAGTCATTAATCAGGAATGCAATTCAGCTCAGGCAATGGTTTCAGGCACGGGACATCTCGCGGAGGCTCAGAATCTGGAAGACAAATAACAAAAATTTCACTCTAAATTTTGACTTTGTGTGCGAGAGCCTCAATCAGGTGATAGCAAATGCAGCCCGCTTTAAATCGCTCCCCATTGTCATTCCCACTAGCCTCCCCCGCACACAGATCTACCCCCAGCAATTCTCTGACTTATAAACAACAGATTTAGACTGCGGGGGATCGATAACGAAGTACAACATGTGCGAATACCATCAGAGCAGGCCGGGGAGTGGAAGGAGCAGCGTGGCAGTGTACCACTCCAGGGAGCAGCATGTACTGGAGCAGGAGGGCAACGGCAGTGAAGAGTGATGTCATCAAGGTCCAGTGATTGGAGCGTGGGCAGGTACAGCAGAAGCGGCGAGGTCAGGGCGAAGGAGCGGCGAGTGATTGTAGAGGGACGTGATCGGGGCCCAGGAGAGGTGCGAGTTCGGGGCCCAGAAGAGGCGAGGACCCAGGGGCAGCACGGGCCAGCCCACACTGCGATATGTGTGAGCACTAGGTCCGTGCAGCAGAGCTGGTCTCCAGTCGTCTTGGTTAACCCTTGCCCCGGACCAAGGTCTAGCTCTGTCAAGCCCGTGTGGTGGCTGGTGTGCAACGGCCACCACACGTTTAAAAAATCCACAGGCATCTTCCACCCTTCAGGATGGAATTTTTGGTCCTTCATTGAAACACCTGTAAACTTTTTGACATGGAAGCAAGTCATCCTTGACTCGAGGGACTGCCTATGATGGTGATGACATTGGCTGCACATTTCCTGCAGTGTCTGAGATAACCACGTGTGCAGGAAGTGCCTCCAGTTGCCAGCTCGGGGTTTCTCAGCCTGAGGAGCAGTTGGAGTCACTGTAGGGCACATTTCCGAAAGGGGATTGCTGCTGGTCGGTCAGGGGTCGGCGCATTCGCAACGTGGTGGAAAAATGGGCGGGGCAGTCCTGTACACTGCTCCAAAAATGGCCGCCCCCTCCGTGCCGACCGAGCGGCGATTCCTTACCGACCCGTGGCCGAGGCAGCCACAGCTCTTGCAGAAAGGGGCAATTTCGGCCCGCTGTGTTTCCTGGACGAGGACACCTAAATCTGTATTATCTTATCTGCCTTTAGCTTGCGAATCATACATGAGCGTAGATTGTTGTCTGCAGGAACAAAATGTTGGAAAGGCGGAAGTAAAATAAAAAGTAACAAATTTCAAATTTCAGCAGGTTACCAGTGAGAAACATTTTATTTTTAAATAAGAAAGTCTTGAATTTATATAGCACCTTTCAGAACCTCAGGACATCCTAAAGCACTTTACAGCCAATGAAGTACTTTTTAAAGTGTAGTCACTGTTGCAATGTAGGAAACACGGCATCCAGTTTGTGCTCAGCATGCTCCCACACACAGCAATGTGATAATGACCCGATAATCTGTTTATATCCTGTCCTGGTTATTAAGGAAGTTTAGCTAATAAACCAACTAGTTCTTAATAGCAATGTGTTGCTATAAATTCTTAAGCAAAGAACCCGTGAAGCAAATATATTACAGTGAGGAAGGCTAACAAGGTCAGGGTTCACTTGTGTTTTATCTTCTTGCTAGCACTCAGTCAGCGAGCAGCATCTCCACTGAGCGGCACCTCACGGTGTGAACTGTTTACTGTGTGTAGAGCCATCCCATACACTGTGCAAACACCAGCTCGCTTCCACTTTATATAGCGGCCTTCCAAGGTGAGGATCTCATCATCATAGGCAGTCCCTCGGAATCAAGGAAGACTTGCTTCCACTCTAAAAGTGAGTTCTCAGGTGACTGAACAGTCCAATACAGGAATTACAGTCTCTGTCACAGGTGGGACAGACAGTGGTTAGAGGAAAGGGTGGGTGGGACGGGTTTGCCGCACGCTCCTTCCGCTGCCTGCGTTTGTTTTCTGCATGCGCTCGGCGACAAGACCCGGATGCTCTTCCTCCACTTAGGCCGGTCTTGGGCCAGGGACTCCCAGGTGTCGGTGGGGATGTTGCATTTTATCAGCGAGGTTTTGAGGGTGTCCTTGTAATGTTTCCTCTGCCCACCTGTGGCTCGCTTGCCGTGTAGGAGCTCCGAGTAGAGCGTTTGCTTTGGGAGTCTCGTGTCAGGCATGTGGACAATGTGGCCCGCCCAACGGAGCTGGTCGACTATGGTCAGTGCTTCGATGCTGGGGATGTTGGCCTGATTGAGAACACTGACGTTGGTGCGTCTGTCCTCTGGGTGCAACGGCCACCCCACATTAAAGGAACTCATGCACAGGCATCTTCCACCCCTGAGGATCTAGGCAGCAGGCAGGTACATGAGGCAGCCCCATCATGTACTCCAGAACCCAGAAAGTAGCAACCAGATGCCATGGGTTGCTGGGAAGCAGCCAGGACAGGTGGGAGGGAGCGCATGTGAAGGAACAATGAGGAGGAACATGTCGAGCTGGCTGCAGATGAGCAGCAGGAAGGAAAGGTTGAGGTCAGGTGGGCAGTCACTGCAGTCTCATGTTTTTCCTATTTTTGTTCTCCATGAATAGGCAGAATAAAAATTATCTCTGGCAAAATTCCTTATGATGCTAACTTGAAAATGAAATTGACAACCAGAAATTTGAGCTTTGTGTATTGATGTCACGAACCAGCAATCATCGCTTCTGCTAACTGGGATCAGAGAATGAGGAGAGTAAGTACATGTAATTTTTAGCTGTGCTGCAAAACAAAGAACCTCCCAAAGAGCAAGTTATTATTTAAATGGAGAGAGGTTGCAAAGTGCTGCAGTACAGCGGGACCTGGGGGTACTTGTGCATGAAACACAAAAGGATAGTATGCAGGTGCAGCAAGTGATCAGGAAGGCCAATGGAATCTTGGCCTTTATTCCAAAGGGGATGGAATATAAAAGCAGGGAAGTCATGCTATACAGGTTATACAGGGTATTGGTGAGGCCACACCTGGAATACTGCATTTAATTTTGGTTTCCATATTTACAAAAGACTTGCTTTGGAGGCAGTTCAGAGAAGGTTCACAAGGTTGATTCCAGAGATGAGGAGGTTGACTTATGAGGAAAGGTTGAGTAGGTTGGGCCTCTACTCATTGGAATTCAGAAGAATGAGAGGTGATCTTATCAAAATGTATAAGATTATGAGGGGGCTTGACAAGGTGGATGCAGAGTGGATATTTCCACTGATGGGGGAGACTAGAACTAGAGGGCATGATCTTCGAATAAAGGGCCGCCCATTTAAAACAGAGATGAGGAGAAATTTCTTCTCTGAGGGTTGTGGATCTGTAGAATTCGCTGCCTCAGAGAGCTGTGGAAGCTGGAACATTGAATAAATTTAAGACCGAAATAGATAGTTTCTGAAACGATAAGGGGTCATGGGGAGCGGGCAGGGAAGTGGATCTGTGTCCATGATCGGGGATCAGCTATGATCGTATTAAATGGCAGAGTAGGCTCGAGGGGCCGTATGGCCTACTCCTGCTCCTATTTCTTATATCTTTTGGCTGAATCATCCACCAACAAAAATTTCAGCTAGAGAATCCGATTATCCCATCCTCGTCGTCAATGTAATATCTTCTCTATGACATCACAAACACATGCTTACAAGATGGCTCTATTACACAGGAACTTGTCATGTGACCTTGTAATGTGATGCTTTTATTGTATTTGCAGCAGTAGTTGCATTACCACAGTAGTCCAGTAGGTGGAGCAGTAAGTCCACTAGATGGAACCATATATTACAGTACATGCACAGGACAAGAGCATCACAACTGCAACTTGCTGTGGCTCAGTGGGTAGCACTCTCGCCTCTAAGTCAGAAGGTTGTGGCTTCAAGTCCCACTCCAAGGACTTGAGCACAACAATCTAGGCTGCCACTCCAGTACAGCACTGAGGGAGTGCTGTCTTTTGGATGAATTGTTAAACCGAGGCCCTGTCTGCTTTCTCAGGTGGATGTTACGCATCCCTTGGCACTATTTCGAAGTCCTGGTCAATATTTATCCCTCAATCTACATCACTAAAAAACAGATTATCTGGTCATGAATACATTGCTATTTTTGTGGGAGCTCACTGTGCGCAAATGGGCTGCTGAGTTTCTTACATTACAACAATGACCACACTCCAAAAGTACTTCATTGGCTGTAAAGTGCTTTGGGATGTCCTGAAGTCATGAAAGGCGCAATATACATGCAAGTCTTTCCTTAACTTGCATTTATGCAGCATCTTTATGTAGTAAAATGTCCCGAGGCGCTTCACAGGAGCGTTATCAGACAAAAAATTGTCACTGAGCCACATAACGAGATATTAGGACAGATGACCAAACGCTTGGTCAAAAAGGCAAAGAGACAGAGATGTTTAAGGAAGAGGTTAGGGCCTTGGCAGCTGAAGGCACAGCCACCGACGATGGGGCAGTAAATGTAGGTCACAAACGGCTACAGTTTCCCCTAGTGGACAGGGCTAAATCTGCCTGCACAAATGAGCTTGATGAGCACCCGTCTTGCTTGAATCAGCTGTGCTCCCAGTAGCCCAGCGTGGATCTGCTCGAACCACAGCCATGACTAACGCTTGCCCGGGTGACCAGTGCTGGGAAGTTGAACCTCGTGTGTGAAATTGTAGAGTGTAAAGACTCGATGTGACTGCATACTGCGAGGCATGTGTGACCAGTCTGAGGAATGTGATGGCTGTTCTGCAGAAAGAAGACTCACATCTAAAATGAGAGCAAAATCAAAAATCTCAAGACTGATAACAGCATTTTATTCACCAGATGCCTCCCTTGAAAGAAAGGGAGATTGATTGGAGAGCACAGATTCTTAGTTATTACCAGAAATCTGAGCTATAAGTTTCTATCCTATGAGTGTTTTCAGTTGATGACTTTTACAGGTAAAATTCAAGGCATCTGTGTGAAAATCCTCAAACTGAGGCTCGTATCAGAACTGTGGTTTGGCCATAAGTCTTCCTCATAGTTGACTGAGTGTGTGGAATTACGCTGAACTGGTGTCAACAGAGACCTTGTTCCAGAGCTGTGGTTTTATGGCTGTACAATAGAATGTAGTGTTTGTGTGACTGGCCTCTGCCGTATGGTCTGAGGGAAGGGCAGGCATTCGAGCAGTGGCTGTACATCGAGCGTTGAAATCTGACCTGCACTCAGCAATACAACAAGCCACTCTCCTAGACCTCAATTACTGGGAATCAGAAGTGCACATTTATGGGAATCATCGACGAAAAAGAACATTCATTGGAATAGCTTCTGATTTAGCCATAGGAAGTTTACTTCTGGAAGGACCCAATGTCACGAGCTGACATTGAGACACAGAGAAAGAAAAACTTGCATTTATATAGCACCTTTCACGACCACCAGACATCTCAAAGCACTTTACAGCCAATTAAGTACTTTTGGAGTGTAGTCACTGTTGTAATGTGGGAAACGCAGCAGCCAATTTGTGCACAGCAGGCTCCCACACACAGCAATGTGATAATGACCAGATTATCAGTTTTTGTTACGTTGATTGAGGGATAAATATTGGCCCAGGACACCGGGGATAACTCCCCTGCTCTTCTTCAAAATAGTGCCATGGGATCTTTTACATCCATTTGAGAGGGCAGACAGGGCCTCGGTTTAACGTCTCATCCAAAAAACAGCACTCCAACAGTGCAGCTCACCCTCAGCACTGCAGTATTAGCCTAGAGTTAAGTGCTCACGTTCCTAGAGTGGGACTTGAACCCACAACCTTCTGACTCAGAAGTAAGAGTGCTACCCACTGAGCCACAACCTCAAAATGTTTCAGATCACACAAGAACTCAAAAAAAAAAAAAAGGAGCAGGAGTAGGCCAGCTGGCCCCTCGAGCCTGCTCCGCCATTTAATAAGATCATGGCTGATCTGATCATGGACTCAGCTCCACTTCCCCGCCCGCTCCCCATAACCCTTTACTCCCTTATCGCTCAAAAATCTGTCTAACTCTGCCTTAAATATATTCAATGGCCCCAAATTTCCCCAGCCGCTTAGAGCGCTGTATCTCGATGTGGTGCGACAACTTCTTGGAGATAAAAAAAGCACCAAAAATCTGCTTCGTAATTTGGCTACTCCCTCATTGTCGAGATCCATCGGCGTCGCGCAGCAGAGCGTGGGGGTGGGGGGGGGGAGGGGGCGGAGCTTCGGCCGTGCTTGCTCAGCGCGGCCGGCAGGGGGTGGTGGGGCTTCGGCCCAGCATGTCGTGCAGTGCCGGCAGGGGCACGCATGACCATTTGAGTGTGCGCGCATGCACAATGGGTGGTTCAGTCTGCGCACATGCGCAGTGTAACAGGAAGCTTGGCAATTGGCCAATTAAAGGGAGAGCGTCCTCAGACTAAGTGGCTATGGAGCATATATAAAGGTGAGGTCTGAATATTGATTTTTGTGTGGCTGAGGGAGTAGAAAGGAGTGCTGGATAGGTGTAAGAGAGGTGTAAGTGTGATCTGTGAACATTACCTGCGTTTGAGTTCAATAGACGAATGGCGCAAGAGCGTGCATGAAGAATTTCCTCCATGAGGAAGTGGAGAAATTAGTGACTGTCATTGAGGAGAAATGGCTGGAGCTGGATATCAGCAAGAGTGGTCCATCAAAGGTCTCCCCCAAGGAAATGAGGAAAAGATGGAACCTCGTTGCCGAAGAATTCTCCGCTGGGGTCAACACCGCAAGATCTGAAAGCCAATGCAAGAAGAAATGGCAGGGCATTGGTCAAGTCGTGAGTGTATGTAATATCTTCATCTTTACATTGAACTGCAGTGGAAAATGTGAGCATCTGTATGTATCTCACCCATCAGAAGCGTACCATGTCTGACAATTTATATTTCCATCTTTGCAGATGAAATTGGCCCACAACAAGAGGGAGAGAACTAGAACAGGAGGAGGTCCGCCAAATCTGCACCAACTGACACCCCTGGAACAGAGGATTGCTGCCTTGCTGACTCGCACTGGCAGAAAAAGAATAAGCTCTGCACAAGCTGGACCCACACACGAGGGTGAGGGTGAGTCATTAAAATGTGTAGTGGCCCTTCAAATCAACCTGCTGACTGGCCCGCTACACGTCAGACTACTCATGCCACCCATCCTGCCCCCTCCTGTGCTGCTAACCATTTGACTGTTGTGTTGTCTTTTGCAGACGAAGACGACACTCCTCAAGATCCTGAGGATCCAGATGTGTGCGCTCCAGACCAAGGTGGATGGGGGAAGGAAGGGTCCATGGAAATGTGTGCTCAGGAGAATGCTGACCTCGATATGGATCAGAACATAGCACAGCCAGAATCCTCAATTAGCTCCTCGGCAACCTTCCAGGGTTCACACCTTCCGAGGTCGCAGGTCCGAGTGGCGGTCGGGAAATGCATCTTGGGACACCCAGTGCCCCACCGTCCCAGCCTTCGTCTCGCACTGGAGGGGTGCCACTTGGCAGACCCATGCCGAGGGGAAGGAGAAGCCGACCAGTCTCTCCTGAGAGGCAGCCCTCAGCAGAGGTTAATCAGGTTGTTTCATTGGGTGAGGAGACCAATGCCCTCACAAGATCACTCGTGGCGGCCGTCAGTGGGGTGCGTGATGAGGTCGCGACATTGTCGGGTGAAATCTCTGCACTAAGACGGGAAGTCAGGGCAGGCATTTCAGAGGGTGTGCAGACGATGGCAGATGGCATGAGGGAGCTGGCTTCTGCAATAAGGGCACAAAGGCCGGAGACTCAAATGCCACTCCCACTCCACTCCACGCACCGACCACCGGTCAGACCCAAGCCGGGCCCCCAAGACCTCCACCACCATCACCAACCCTATAAGGAAGTGCACTTTCACCGAGATGTGGGTGAGGGATGGGTGCAGACTTTCTTTCCTGTTGTTGCTGTTGTTGAAGTGCACTGTAAAATTCACAATAAAAGATATTTTGCATCAAAACTGAATCATCCTCCATTAGGACCTTGCAACATTTAGGGCTAATTGTAAGAAGTAAAAATCCCTCATCCCTACAGCCATGCGTGCCTGCTACCCCGAGCCCTGGGGGGAGGGCTAGCCAGTGTGTCCTGCAGTCGGCAAGGTAGGACTGCTCTATTTTCTGTAGCTGATTTATCTTTCATTTATTTGTGATGATGTTGTGCAGCTTTTGTGCTGAAGATGTTGTAATGTTGTGCTGATGTTGTGAAGGTCTTTAGAGCTTTGGAATCCTCTAACTCACCCTCCCCCACCTCCCCACCCCCCCTCTCTGGCTACCTGAGCTGATTTCTTAAATGCAGGTAAGGTTTTTCTGTGCCTACAAAAGTGGCTACATACACTGGTCTAAGTTAATTTGGAGTAACTTTCAGCTGGTTAAATTTGCTTCCATGGCCAAAACAGGCATAAGTGGCTGGTCACGCCCACTTTTGGAGAAAAAAAACAAAACTAAAAGAAACCTAACTAACTGACTTACACTGGAGCAAGTTAAATGGGGAAATTTGAGATTTTAAGTTACTCCAAAAAAAGCTACTTGCTCCAAAAAAAGCGGGCAATCCTGGGGAAATTTGAGATTTACAAACCTCTGAGAAGAAATTCCTCCTCATCTCAGTTTTAAATGGGCGGCCCACTAGTTTTAGTTTCCCCTATGAGTGGAACTATCCTCTCTACATCCACCTTGTCGAGCCCTCTCATTATTTTATATGTTTCGATAAGATCACCTCTCATTCTTCTGAATTCTAATGAGTAGAGGCCCAACCTACTCAACCTTTCCTCATAAGTCAAACCCCTCATCCCCAGAATCAACCTAGTGAACCTTCTCTGGACACTGGGGATTAGTTAGGTCAGAAACAAGCATCCGGATTTAAACCTTGGCTCGGCTACACAAGTGATCCCAGATTGGTTTGTCCTTCAGTGTACAAGTTGTATCTTTTGTTTGGGTGAGGCAGGGAGAGAGAACCAAACATTTGGGCTAGATTTTGCTTTTCAGAGCCTGGGCCATTATCTAGCGGAATTATTCTCCCGCCCATTATAGAATCCATTTCATTCTAATCTCAATGGATCAAAGATCGGCCGGGTTCCATAACAAGCATCTGATCTGCTCCATCAGAGTATGGCCCCGGAGCTGCAGGGGAACATCTACCTCAGATTGCTTCAGAGCTCCAAAACAGATAGAGGCCGCAACATCGTAACAAATGTGCATCATGAAGGCCTCCCTATCTCTGTAATCTCCTCCAGCCCCCCGAGATATCAGCGCTCCTCTAATTCTGCCCTCCTGAGCATCCCTGATTATAATCGCTCAACCAGCGATGGCCGTGCCTTCTGCTGCCTGAGCCCCAAGCTCTCGAACTCACTCCCTAAACCTCTCCACCTCTCTACCTCTCTTTCCTCCTTCAAGACGCTCCTTAAAACCAACTCTTTGACCAAGCTTTTGGTCACCTGCGCTAATTTTTACTTGTGCGACTCGGTGTCAATTTTTTAAAATCTCATAATACGCCTGTGCAGTTCCTTGGGACGTTCCACTACATTAAAGGTGCTATATAAATGCAAGCCCACACTCTGTGAGAGCAAAGGTCCCTGGTAAATCTGCCCACTCATCCAACAGGCATTGAGCCAAACACAGAGCCAGTCTAAAGGGAGGTGGGTGTACAGCAGCCTGAGTCCAGCGCACAATTTCTGGGGGAAGTGTTCATCCTCAAAGGGATTCTAATCTGTGAATGACGACCCTGCATATTTTGAGCACTATAGTCTGAGAGCAGGATCTCGTGCTGCATGAATCGGGTGGAGATCTGTTCAATATCCCAGTTCCTGCTCTGCTGGAGGGAATGATTTCACTGAGGAGAACCTTCCCTCACAACAGCAACAACAACCTGTATTTATATAGCGCCTTTACCGTAGTGAAACATCCCAAGGCATTTCACAGCAGTGTTAAGACAAAACAAATAAATTTGACACCGAGCCACATAAGAAGGAATTACGGCAGACTTGGTCAAAGAGGTATGTTTTAAGGAGCGTCTTAAAGGAGGAAAGAGAGGTAGAGAGGCAGAGAGGTTTAAGGAGGGAGTTCCAGAGCTTAGGGCCCAGGCAGCTGATGGTTGAGCAATTATAATCAGGAATGCTCAAGAGGGCAGAATTTGAGGAGCGCAGACATCTCGGGGGTTGTGAGGCTGGAGGAGATTACAGAGATAGGGAGGGGCAAGGGTCATGGAGGGATTTATAAACAAGGATGAGAATTTTGAAATCGAGGCATTGCTGAACCAGGAGCCAATGTAGGTTAGCAAGCACAGGGGTGATGGGTGAGCGGGACTTGGTGCAAGTTAGGACACGGGCTGCCAAGCTTTAGATGTCCTCTAGTTTATGTAGGGTAGAATGTGGGAGGCCAGCCAGGAGTGCATTGGAATAGTCAAGTCTAGAGGTAATAAAGGCATGGATGAGGGTTTCAGCAGCGGATGAGCTAAGGCAGGGGTGGAGATGGGTGGAAATAGGAGGTTTTAGTTACTGGTTTTATCACACTTATAATCAAGTGTAATATTTTATTATGAAGGTACATTTGTACCATAACCATTCATTTCACAAGAACAGAAAATTCAAAACTGCATTTTAAGATCTAATTCGAATTGACTATCTTAAACTGAAGATTGTGGATTCCGATCTATAATCCCAGGGAGCAGCAACAATTGGTGAGCTTCACCGTGCTGTGTAGATTTGGCATTGAGTCACATTGATCCAGAGAAGTTTATAAAGGGGCCCTATATTGGTTCGCACCACATCCATTACTCTGTGACCACAGTGACTTTATTCTGCAACCTACAGAATCTGACTTCCTTTTCAGAATTGGGCATGAAGCCCAAATATTACCCCTTCCTGGACAAGGTGGAGGGCAAGCATCCTACACTCTATTTCTCAAGCATCAAGTGGCCCGGAATGATTAAGACACTGCCCTCTTCACCCTTAACCCCGACCTCACTGTGAACTTGCTTGTAGTGCCTCACTCGGAAGGTCAAGTTGAGAACAGGATGCAACTGTCTGGCGAGCTTTTCAGACACCAATGCCTGCCATGTCACTGGGCCCCAACATCAGACTGCATTTAATCAGTTGCCTCTAAAGCCACTCTTGTAATGACTCGATAGGTTGCAAGGTAAGCTGCTGAAAGGAGTTGCTCGGGTAGTTAGAGAGAAACGGTTTTCTCTGGTGTGGTTGCCCAGAACAAGGAGGTATAGCCTTAAAATTAGAGCCAGGCCATTCGGGGTGAAACCAGGACGCTCTTCTTCACACAAAGGGTGATGGAAATCAGATAATCTCCCCAAAACGCTGTGGGTGTTGGGGGTCAATTGAAAATTTGAAGACTGAGATCGATAGTTTGATCGATAGAACATAAGAACATAAGAAATAGGAGCAGGAGTAGGCCATCTGGCCCCTCGAGCCTGCTCTGCCATTCAATAAGATCATGTCTGACCTGATCATGGACTCAGTTCCACTTCACTGCCTGCTCCCCATAACCCCTTATTCCCTTACCACTCAAAAATCTGTCTATCTCTGCCTTAAATATATTCAATGACCCAGTCTCCACAGCTCTCTGGGGCAGAGAATTCCACAGATTTACAACCATCTTAGAGAAGAAATTCCTCCTCATCTCAGTTTTAAATGTGTGACCCCTTATTCTGAGACTATGTCCCCTAGTTTTAGATTACCCTATGAGTGGAAATATCCTCTCTGCATCCACCTTGTCTAGGCCCCTCATTATCTTACATGTTTTGATAAGATGACCTCATTTTCTGAACTCCAAGGTAAGAGTATTAAGGGATATGGAGGGTAAATGGAGTTAAGGCACAGGACAGGCATGATCTAATTGAAGGTGCTTTCTGATTTGCACTGCCTGAAAGGCAGCCAGCTGATGTGGGGTCTCACTGGTGTTTGGGTGAGCTGCAGTCTTCATGGTTTGGGTGAGAGTTTTTGGGCCTATGGACGAGGAAAGTTTAATCTGTGTACATCACTGGGCTTCATCTGTTTGACTCATGTAGCAAGGTTCGTTGAGCTGGGACCCTGTTCATTATACTGCTGGAAATCTAAATGTTGTCTGCATAGGCTTTTCTTTTCCTTTTGTAGTGGAATAGCTGGTCGGAGCAGTCCCGTGCAATAGGTTTTTAAGTCGGTTCACGGACTCCCAGGCCGCCTGTAATTTTTGTGGCCTGGAGGAGTCCGTGTTCCATGTGTATGTACAGTGTGTAAGATTGCAGGCCCTCTTCCAATATTTGAAGGGGCTGCTCCTCAAATTCTGGTTGCACATCAGTCCCAAACTCCTGATCTTTGGGTACCCTGTGCTGAGGGGAGCAGGCAGGTTGGAAGGCTTCCTCGTAGGACTGCTCCTGGGCATGGCCAAGGGGGCCATCACCTGGTCCAGGCAGCGGGCGGTCGAGGGGGTTGTTCAGCCCGACTGCCTGCCTCTCTTCCGCGGTTACATCCGAGCCAGGGTGCCCCTGGAGATGGAGCACGCGCGGTGTTCACCGGTACGCTCGCGGCCTTCCGCGAGAGAGAGGGATTGCAGTGCATCATCACCCCCGACAACCAAATTTTAATTTGACCATAGTTTTTCAAGAGTATAATTTGATTATTTGTCGTTTTTAGTGCCTCTTGATTGAAAGTTTGATTTAAAGTTTACTTTAAAATAGTTGTGGTGGAATAGCCCTAAGCAGCAAGGGACGAACTCTATTGACTTGCAGTACTCCAACAAAAAGACTTACACGATGCTTTTTACGGCCACAGGACATCTGAAACCGCTACACAGTGAAGTGTTTGTGACATACTCTCACTGTTATAACGTAGCTTTGTTAATGAGAACATTTCCAACCAGCCCTCAGCGGCTTCTGGTCACCCTTTGATTGGTAATCAGTTCCAGGACTACGTGAGCCAGTGCATCAGCGCTCCCTGATGCTCCGTGTACTCCCCAGGTCCGAGACCAGGTCTTTTCAGAACTCACCAACATTCCTTATGGGACCTGCTGTTTCCAGGCAACTTATTTAACATACAAGGGCGGTTATTTTGGTCAAGGGGTGAAAGCGGTTGCTAAATGGGTGCTGTGCTAATGAGAAACAGCAGTTTAAAAGTCCGGATTTAGCACGCAGTTTTTGGGCTAGTTGACGATTATCACGATTTGAACGTGTCTGCGGGCGCTGACCAGAATCCTCAGGATTCGCACGCAATTGGACGCAATCTTCGTTGGAGCTGTCTGTGTAGCCCGCAGTCACCCAGTTCCACTGAGGGTGTGGAGTGGGGGGGGCTGGGAGTGGAAGGGTGTCAAAAGGAGCAAGAGAGAGGGTGCCCAGGTTCTCCAATGTGGTACTGGAGATCCTGGTGGGGAGGAGGAGGGATGTCCTCTACCTGCAGGGGGGCAGCGGGGGGGGGGTCAGCGGGTGGGTGGGGGGGCGGAGGTCACAGAGGCAGCTGATGCACCACATGTGAGAACAGATCGCCCGGGAGGACACAGCCAGGAGCCCTGGCCCCAGGGCATGGCTCCAGTGCCACAAGAAATGTAATGACGAGTTGTCAAGGTAAGATCCCATCTCAGAAACACACTGCAGCATCATAACCTCAACACACTGCATCCACCATCTAACTGTACACTGACACTGACACACCCTGCACTATTGCATCCTTCACAGGCACGGCTCACACCTCAACACATCGCTCAGCTCTTTAACCATGTGAGGCATCACACACACACACACACTCACACACACACTCACATACACATTAACACACACTCACACACACACACACACTCACATACACATTAACACACACACACCTGCCAATACACTCATTCACAATCACCACATTTTCCCTTCCAGAACAAGATAGCACATAACAGGCGGCAGCAGGACCTGACCGGGGGAGGGGAAGGTGACTACAGGAGCTCACTCCCCTGGAGGAGGCAGTGCTGGCAGTAATCGGTAGGCAGTGGGAGACGCCGTGGCCACAGGCAGAGCAGAGGACATATATCCTCGAGGTTCGTGACCACTCTGGCTTCCTTACATATCCACAATTGTTCCTGATCCTTAATCCACCAAACCTATCCTCACTCATAAACTCCATATGTTCTCATCACACACATCTTCTGACAGTGGCCACATCCGCTGCACCCTAACCCTTCCAGATTTACCAAGTTGCATCTCGATCCCCAGAGGAAGAGGAAGATGAGGAGGACAGTGAGAAAGAAGGCACTGCGACAATCACCACACTGTCGGAGGCACAGCTCAGAGACTGGCTCCACGCGCAACCGAAGGGCTGGGGTTGAACACGCACTGGGCACTAGGGGGCAGCAGCCACATCAGGTGGAAGGGACACCACCGGCTCCACCTTGCTGGGGGGAAAGGTCACACACTAGTGCTGCTGTAGATGAGGACCTCGCAGGGCCAAGCTACAGAAGAAGGCTGCTGGGTGCGAGAAGCCATGTGCTTGTGCCTGGAACCCACCTTCCCCAGTGTGGGGGGAGGCTGGTCCATGCCTTGCAGTGTGCTGTGGGGCCCAACATCAGGCAGGGCCTGGAACCCACCTTCGCCAGCATGGGGAGAGACCGGTCCAGCCCTTGCAGTGTGCTGTGGGGCCCAACATTGGGCAAGGCCTGGAACCCACCTTCCCCAGCGTGGGGAGAGACCAGTCATCACTTGCAGCGTGCTGTGGGGCCCAACATCGGGCAGAGCCTGGAACCCACCTTCCCCGACGTGGGGAGAGACCGGTCCATCCCTTGCAGCGTGCTGTGGGGCCCAACATTGGGCAGGGTCTGATGACGGAGGTCGCATCTCCCACTGCAGTTGGCATGGAACGGTGAACGGCTGTAATAGAAGCTCAAGCAGCTGCCATGGTGGCTCTGAGCTCTGTGGCTGAAAGGGGTTGGCAGCGTGTCTGCGATGCTCACAGGTCAGTGGGGTACTGAGCACAGGCCCCGAGATCGTAGTGTGAGAATCATGGAGCAGGAATCTACTGACCTCTCTCCGGATGCCAGCATTGCTGCTCCCTGCCCCACCACTCCACCACTGCCCTTTGCCGTTGCCAGTCAGCCAGGCGGCCCAGACGGCTGAAGCCCCTGCTGCGATGGTACAGTCTGAGGTGGAGCCACCATGGCCCACAGCCTCTCGAGGGTGGTGCAGGAGGACATCTGAACTGCCCTCTTCTGGTTCTCCGCCGCCATCCACTTCTCCCACGGCTGCTACTGGGGTTGCAATTCTGAGAAGCACCACAGTAGGGAAGGACACTTATACCATAACCACTGAGGGTAAGCACCAGGGTGAATCGTTTAATATTTGGGGATTATGATAATTGAGTAGAGGTGTAATCGGTGACCTTTTCTGTTGTGATTGTCATGGGGACAGGGTTGAAAGGATTGAGTGCAGATGATGGAAGGTACCTCCTGTGGCCACAGTCTCCCGAGTCTGATGGTGGAGCACGTCACTCAAAAACACTCGAATTAGGTGGCGACGAGCTTCCCTCCCACCGTCTATCTGGAACTCTTGGTGCTCCCCCCGGTCCTCCTACTCCTCTTCCTCTTCCTCCTCTTCCTTCTCCTCCTCCTCTTTCTCCTCCTTCTCACCCTCTTCCTCCTCCCCTCCTCTTCCTCCTCCTTTTCCTCCTCCCCCTCTTCCTCCTCCTCTTCCTCCTTCTCCTCCTCTTCCTCTTCCTCCTGTTTTGGCTCCACGGTTTGACCCACTGACACAATTGTGGGTGGTAACGGCTCGTCTCCCATGATCACCTGGTTGTGGAGCGTGCAGCAAATCACCACGAATCTGGTGACCTTCTCAGCCGAGTCCTGCAGGGCACCTCCTGACCAGTCAAGGCATCGAAACCTCTGCTTGAGGATCCCAATATTCTGCTCAATGATATTCCTGATGGGTGAGTGGCTCTCACAGTATGGTGTCTAGGGGTTTCTCAGGGATGTCATGATCCATGGAGTATCCCTTGGGTATCCCTTGTCACCCAGTAGCCAGCGATGCAGATTGCATTGGGGCTCAAAGATCTGTGGGATGGGTGAGTGTCTCATTCTAAACCCAGCGTGGCAACTCCCGGGAGAGCAGGCATTCACCTGTACGGCGCGCTGCTGGTGGTCGCACACCAGCTGCACATGGAGGGAATGGAATCCTGTCCTGTTCCTCAACGTCTACCACTTTAAATGTGGGGTACACATGGCCATGTCTGCACAGTCAGTGTCTCCCTTGACCATAGGGAATCCCGCAATCCTGTCGAACCCGAGTTCTCTCTGCCTCTGGTCTGCTTTGGCAATAAGGAATGATATGTAGTCATTCCTCAGAGCGTAGAGAGTCACAAAGACCTCCCTTATGTAGCAGTGCGCAGAGGATTGTGATATATGCCTTATATTACCTGTGGCAGCCTGGAATGTCCACTAGCATAAAAACTAAATGCTACTGTGACCTTGACTGCCACAGGCAATGCAGTCCTGGCTGTGCTGCAACGTCTGAGTCTTCCTCCCATGAGGCCACAGATCTCTGTGATGACCTTCTTGGTAAAGCACAGCCTCCTCATGCACTGGCCTTGGGCCATGGGAATGTAGCAGTAGCACACTCTGACGATCCTGGGCATTGAGGGCCTCCTGCTCTTGTTCCTCTGCTCCCTCCTCTCCCTCGTCACCGTCCTCTCCCTCATGTCCCTCCTATCTCTCCGCTCCCTCGTGTCCCTCCTCTCCCTCCACTCCCTTGTGTCACTCCTCTCCCTCCTGTCCCTCTGCTCCGTGTCCCTCCTATCCCTCCGCTCCCCCCTCTCCCTCCTGCCCCACGCTCCCTCCTCTCCATCCTGTCCCTCGTATCCCTCTCCCTCCTGTCCCTCCTCTCCCTCCTCTCCCCCCTCTCTCCCTCTCCCTCATGTCCCTTCTCTCCCCCCTCTCCCTCCTGTCCCTCTCTCCTGCAGCATCTGGGGCTTGTTCTGCCTGGCCTCATCTCCTTGCCCAAATCATCATACAGAGCAAGGGGGACCCCTATCAAGATGCCGATGACCAAGTACTCCCTTTCTCCTGGTGACTCCTGCAAGGTCTCCAATAAGGAGCACAGCAATCATTCTTTTCAGGTGAAGTCCTGAGAAATTATCCAGGAAAAATGTTGATATTGTTGGTAAAGTCTTGACAAAGTGTCCCAGAAAGTCTCCCGATGTGTCTCAAAGGTCCTCGTTGAACGCAGTGTAATCTTCGATCTCCGTGGGCCAGTGAACTCTGAAAGCTGAACATGGCTGTAAGTAGTGCTCACAATCCTCAACAACATTTCTTTACTCCTGTTCAGCTGGTCGCTGTTAAGAGAGGTCATTAAATTAAGCGTTATCCAGCAAAATGGTGTGCAGCATCTTTAAGAGCGCTAGCAGACAATTTAATTGTCAATCAGCCCCTTAATCATCCTTCAGGCGACCATTCCTAGCATTGGCTTCAACTCCTTTACCAAGATGGCAACTTGCACGCAACGTGGGCTAAATCGGCCTTGCAGCTTAAGACCCCAGCTTGGCCAAATCTTTAGCGCCTAAGCTATTCAGCCAAAATAGCCCCCAAGAACTCCAACATGAAGGCAGCCAAGATCACTTGGTGTTATATATTTAGGTGTGCTCCAGATACCTTCTCACGTTCACTGGCTTCAGTCAGTCCTGCAGTCAGTTCCCATGCCCCTGATGTGCTGGAGTTGACATTTCTTATGTGACAGCGTAAGCCAAGCGAATGCAGCCCTTGATATACAGACTGGGTATTGTGAGGGTGAAGTTCCCAGTGGGGTTCTGCCAATTGCCCACTGTACTAAACACAGCAGGCTGTTATCTACTGCTGTGTCCCTGGCCTGTACTTTGCCAGAGTGCAGTTGATCCGGGGCTGAGGGGACCTCCACAGCAGTGCGTGATCCAACGGATGATGCTATCCCACCAGCCCTGCCCCATTTACAAAGACAACAAAAGGGAGAGAGAATGTGCAGAGAAGAAGGAGCCTGTAACATTCATTGTGTTGCACCAAGGAAGAGGAGTCCTTTCACCTCCTGTGGGAGAGCTGGTTCGGTGATGGTGGAATTGGAGCACTGGCCCCAGTTCAGGGTTTGTGGGGGAATTGTGGTTCTCTCATCTTGTCCTTCCATTTAATCATTGGCAACCCAACACTGATTGAAGCATTTGACCATGTCTGTCTTTCTACTGAAAACTATGTGTGAAGGATGATGCAAGGACGTCATTGTAAACCTTTCCCACATTACAACAGTGACTACACTCCAAAGGTATTCCATTGGCTTTAAAGCACTTTGAGACATGAAAGGTGCTATATAAATGAAAGTCTTTCCTTCTTTCTGTCCTTCTTTCTCTCTTTCTTTCTTGCTTTCCTTCCATGTTTCTCTGACTGCTAACTGCTATGCATCTTTGTGATTGAAGTCACTCTCAATCTCCATCAGATGGACACTGATGTGGATCGACTACAAACTTGGCCATTTCTGCAACTGCTGCGGCATGGCAGGCCAGGCCTGGTGTCCATTCCGGCATCTGGACACTCATCGAAGGAGGCAGGCAGCAGGGTACAGAAGTACTGCAGTTGGAATATATATACTGCTCCACCAAGTGAACTACTCTGGTAATGAAGCATCTGCTGTTTACAAGAATAAAAAGGAATGGAGCCATCTTGGTGTTATGATGTCATGAGGAATATATAACATTGGTGATGAAGGATAGGATAATTGGATTCCCTAGTGGAATTTTTGTTGGTGAATGATTCCAGCCAAACAACAGAGACTAGAGAGGTCCTTTGTTTGCAGAACAGCTAAAAATCCAAGGTAAATTACAAACACACTTGGCTGAACTGATAGGTCTAGATGGCTGTGCCTCTGGGAACAATGGGGCGCTTGGGTGAGTTTCAACATGACCGAGAGACATTCGGAGCGTATGTGGAGCGGCTAAAAATGTTTTTCACTGCAAATAGTGTTATCGAAGTCCCCAGTGATGAAATCCGTAACTGGGTGGTGTTGGATAGAAAACAGGCTATTTTCCTGACTGAAGCAGGGCCCAAGGGGTATATGAAACCCTGAAAAATGTGCTTGTGCCCGTCAAGCTAAAAGACACACCACTGATGGAGATTCTAAGCAAGTTAGAAGGGTATTACACTCCTGAGCCCCTGGAAATTGCTGAAAGGTATCGTTTTAGAACATGAGATCAATTCATTGATGAAAGTATCAGTGAGTACATTGTAGCATTAAAGAAGCAATCTATTCACGGTCATTTCGGAAACTTTCATGACCGAGCATTGCGAGCCCGCTTTGTTTGTGGGATGAAAAATGAAGCAATCAGGAGGACGTTGGTAACAACCCCTGACTTGACTTTTGATTCAGCTTGTCAGACAGCTATGTCAATGAACATGGCCGACCAATACTCGCGAGAATTTCGTACCATTTCCAGTCATCAGACAAACGAGGTGAATCTCCTGCAGGTTAAAAGAAAAAGGCAATTGAGCTCCAAGACCTCAGCAACGGCCAAGATAACAATACATTGAAGTCATGCTATCGGTGCCTGGGACAACACATTGCTCAAGGCTGTCCATATGTGAAGGCAGAGTGCTTCTTCTGCAGGAAAACTCGGCATCTTGCGAAGGCATGCTGACTGAAAAAGTATCATCATCCAAGTAGATGTTGCAGAAACCAAGATACTCATGGAAATCGACACTGACGCATCTGTGAGCGTAGTACTGGAATCGCTATACCTCGACAAATTGTTTGATTTCCCATTGGAGAAATCCAAGGTAGAGCTGTGAGGCTACTCAGGAGAGCAAATTCCTGTGGTAGGTTGTATCACCGTACCGGTGAAATACAAGGATCAATTTCTTACTAGTGGCAGGAGATAAGCCTGCCTTACTAGGTACACAGCGCAGCCCCAAGGAGCAGCGTGGAGGCGGCATGCCACTGCAGGGAGCAGCGTGAGCCGCTTCAGGAAGACGACGACTTGGAGGGCGACTGGATTGGACATCACCATAATCCAGGTCGGTGATTGGAGCGTGGCAGGTACAGCAGGAGCGGCGAGGTCGGACCCAGGGGCAGCACGGGCCAGCCCACACTGCGATATGTGTACACACTGGGCCTGTGCAGCAGAGCAGGTCTCCAGCCGTCTTGGTTAATCCTTGCCACTGGACCAAGACCTAGCTCTGTCAAGCCCGTGTGTGATAAAAAAATCTCCGCACAGGCATCTTCCATCCTTCAATATGTAGTTTGGGACGTTGGAATATCAGGTTCCTCATTGTGACACCTGTGAACATTTTGGTGCGGAAGCAAGAAATCCACGATAAAAAGACTGGAGAGAAATTGGTTGGGATCACTGAAGCTGGATTGGAATGAGATTTTTCGTGTTGAAACGAGATTTGCATTGAAGGATAATGTCATCAAGATGTATCCGATGGTGTTCCATGAAACAGGCAGGCCGATCCAGGCTTCAAGGCGAGTGTCAGGATACAGAAAGACATTAGACCAGTTTACTGCAATCCACATTCCGTACCATATGCACTCAAGGAAAAATTTGAACAATAACTCAAAAAACTACAGACTGAGAACATTATCTCTAAGATAGATCTATTTAATTGGGCTACACCAATTGTTGTTGTACCTAAGTCAGATGGTAAGGTAAGGTTGTGTGGTGATTATAAAGTAACCGTAAACCAGGTTCTAGAGGGTGGTCAGTGCTTCAATGCTGGGGAGGTTGGCCTGGATGAGGACACTAATGTTGGTGCATCTGTGGTCCCAGGGGATTTGTAGTATCTTGTGAAGGCATTGTTGGTGGTATTTATCCAACGACTTGAGGTGTACATGGTCCATTTGATCAGTTCCGCTGGGCAGGCCACATTGTCCGCATGCCAGACACGAGGGACTCCCAAAGCAAGCGCTCTACTCTGAACTCCTTCATGGCAAACGAGCCAAAGGTGGACAGAGGAAACGTTACAAGGACACCCTCAAAGCCTCCCTGATAAAGTGCAACATCCCCACCTGGGAGTCCCTGGCCAAAGACCGCCCTAAGTGAAGGAAGTGCATCCAGGAGGGCACTGAGCGCCTCGAGTCTCATCGCTGAGAGCATGCAGAACCCAAGCGCAGGCAGCGGAAAGAGCATGCGGCAAACCAGTCCCACCCACCCGTTCCCTCAACGACTATCTATCTCACCTGTGGCAGGGACTGTGGCTCTCGTATTGGACTGTTCCGCCACCTAACGACTCATTCTAAGAGTGGAAGCAAGTCTTCATCGATTCCGAGGGATTGCCTATGATCTAGAGGGTAATCTCCCCAATACATTGCCAAATGTAGAAGATTTGTTCACAACGCTGATAGGTGGTCAGATCTTCTCAAAGTTGGATCTCACAAATGCCTAGTTACAGCTTGAACTAGATGAGGAATCCAAGTCATGCTTGACTATAAATACTCATCTAGGCCTATATCAATTTAATAGGCTACCATTTGGAGTGTCTTCCGACCCCGCCATATTCCAAGGGGTGATGAACCAGATTTTACAAGGTATTGAATGTTATTTAGATGACATACTAATTTCAGCACCAAACAGGCAAATCCATAATAACATGTTGAATGAAGTGTTCAAATGGCTAGAGAAGCACAGCCTACAAGTGACTGCTCACAAGTGAGAGTTATTTTTCAAAATTCAGTGGAGTACTTGGGGCACAGAGTAGACAAAGATGGTTTTCATCTAACCAAGGGAATGCTGGATGCAATCAGAAATGCACCCACTCCCAGAATGTCACTGAACTTCAATCATTTTTGAGTCTTTTGAACTATTATGGGAAGTTGGCTACAGTGTTACATCCACTGAATGAACTGTTGAAAAAACAGGTCCATTGAAAGTGGTCAGAAGAATGTGTCACAGCATTCAAGGAGTGTGAAAGCAAATTAGTTGAGAGTATCATGTTAGTTCACTATGCATATCTAGGGAGATCAAGCTAGCATGTGATGCCTCTCTGTAGGGAGTTGAAGCAGTAATATCTGATGTAGTACGTAGTGGGGAGGAGAGACCAATTACTTTTGCTTCATGCACTCTCAGTGCCAGTGAGCATAATTATGCGCAAATTGAAAGGGAAGCTTTGGCACTAATTTTTGGGGTCAAGAAGTTCCACAGATACTTGTATGGTCGTAATTTTACTATCGTTACGGACCGTCATCATCATCATAGGCAGACCCTCGAAATCGAGAAAGACTTGCTTCCACTCTAAAAATGACTTCTCAGGTGACTGAACAGTCCAATATGGGAATTACAGTCTCTGTCACAGGTGGGACAGACAGTGGTTGAAGGAAAGGGTGGGTGGGGAGTCTGGTTTGCCGCACGCTCCTTCTGCGCTTGTTTTCTGCATGCTCTCGGCGATGAAACTCGAGGTGCTCAGTGCCCTCCTGGATGTTCTTCCTCCACTTAGGGCGATCTTGGGCCAGGACTCTCCCAGGTGTTGGTGGGGATATTGCATTTTATCAAGGAGGCTTTAAGGGTGTCCTTGAAACATTTTGTCTGCCCATCTGGGAATCGCTTGCCATGTAGAAGTTCCGAGTAGAGCGCTTGCTTTGGGAGTCCCGTGTCGGACGTTATGGCCTGCCCAATAGAGCTGGTCGAGTGTGGTCAGTGCTTCGATTGTTTCATAGCAAATGGCTGACCAAACCAGGTATCAGAGAAACATATACATCCATACTTCATTCGTAGGAATGAATTGTCCGTGGATAAAGATTGTATCATGTGGGGTGCAATAGTAGCTATTCCAAATAAATTCAGGACCAAACTATTAGGAGATCTTCATGATCAGCACCTGGGAATGTGCTTGACCAAGAGTTTTTCACACAATTACTTATGGTGGCCAGGTCTAGATAAAGATATAGGGGCCGAAATTGATGGCCTTACCGCCCACTGCCGCCGAGATCCACCGACATTCCTCCTCGGGTTCTGCCCTGTGCCAGTTTCCATCTGGGCTGGAGCGGGCAGGAAGGAAGAACTGCCGGGAACCGCCCACTGACGGCAGCAGACGGCCAAGTGGCACAACTGACCTCCTGCCCGCCGAGATGCCAGATTCATGTGGGTGGGAGTCGGTGCCAGGACGGGGAAGGACCACTGCGAGGAAGCTGGTCTATCCCCGATGGTAAATATGAAGATCTGCAAGAAAATGTTCGTAAATATTTTTTAATGTTTTCTTTACAGCGGCTTACTTGGATGGGATCCCCTGAAGGTGTTCCGATGTTTCTTTTTAATGATTTTTATTTGCAGCTGTTTGACTCTCCCTGGGCTCAACTCCATCCTCGGCGACACTTGGGCGACAAGCACCTTTACTGCTGAGAATGTGAGCTCCTGCCCGCTGCCGTCTAGATTGATGGCGTAAGACCCTCTTTTACTGCCAGGCGCCCTTTCAAAGGACTTTTTCTAAAACTCCCACCCAAAGTAGAGTCAGGTATCTTGGTGGCCATCGGTGGCCCTCTGGGCCCGCCCTTGGATTGCATCAATTTCGGCCCCATAGAGTACATCATCAGTCAGTGTACAACATGTCAATCGGTAAGCAAGAAGCCACCACCAGTACCATTACAGCCATGGAAATGGCCTCCCAGGGTGTGGCAAAGGTTATATGTAGATTTTGCTGAGCTAGAAGGACAGCAATTTGTTCATTGTGATTGATAGCCATTCGAAGTGGGTCGAGGTATTTCTGATGCGGAAAATAACAAGTAAAACACTAGACAATTTGCGAAGATTGTTTTCTTCATATGGCCTCCCAGAAAAACTTCTGTCTGATGGACCACAATTTTGTTCAGAAGAATTTGTGGTCATGAGCAAAAATGGTGTGAAACATACCAAGGTTCCACTGTGCCACCCTGCTTCAAATGGTGCAGCAGAGAGCACTGTACAAATTGTAAAACATGCCCTCATCAAGCAAATGTTGGATCCAAATCCAAAGAAACGACAGTTATCATTGGACCACAAATTGCCGAATTTTCTAATTACATATCGTAATACTCCTCATACAACTACTGGTAGGACACCAGCAGAATTGTTTCTCAAACGACAGCCATGAACCAGATTCTCGTTGTTAAAACCAAACTTGGCACAATCCGTAGAAGAGAAACAATTAAGACAGAAAGAGAATCATGATAGAGGTAGAGTAAGTGAGAGAAGTATGAAATTAAATCAGAAGGTGGGAGTAAAGAACCATCACCATAAATGGTTAAAGTGGTTACCAAAAATGGTGGTGAAGATATGTGGTCCTTGCACATATTTGGTAAAGATGTTTGATCATGGGCAGGTTAGGTTTGTTCACATTCATCGTATTTTACCTACAGATGTGGAAGGAGTTGAAAGTTGGAATGATTTGCTTATTTCTGATTCATCAGATAGTTTTGATACAAGTAAAGTACCAGTAGCAAATACTACATCAAATGTACTGGAAACAAGTCCAAGAGAAAATCAGAATTTAAGTCTGAGTCTGAGTCAGGCAGACAAACAGACTGAACTTGTAAAGAGTTCAAATGTAGATCAAGGGCATCCCTTGGAGAAAAACGCTCCTCAGGATCAGCCTAGAATGAGTCCAACACCAAGTTTGGAAAGTTCTGTTCGAGAGCGATGGTGTCCCCTTTGAAACAGAAAACAAGTGGTTAAGTTTGATTTTTAAATATGGCTATATAGCGGCTAGAATTTCTTAAAAATCTGCCTCGCCAGATTGCCGCCCAAAATACCGCTAAGATTCTCAAATTATCGCCGGCGAAAAATTCCATTAAAAAAAGAAAAAAATTTGCCCAGCAAAAAAAATGGACCTTACACTCTGATTCTCTGTGGAAAATGGAATCTTGGGCCGATTGGGCAGTTCTTAAATAAAAAATGGGTGGTAATTACTAAAATTTACACCTGGTTGGGCCTAGGAGAAGAAAAACACAAAAAATATATTTTCAAAAAACATAAAATAAAAATCAGAAAAACATTCTCGGGGCACTTTTCACCTTAATCATTGTAAGAGAATTTAAAAATAATTATTAAAAAACCCATTAACTTACCTTTTTTTGTGGGCTACTTACCTACCGCCCAGTACCGCCCAACTCCGCTGCTTATCGTGGGTGCTTTTTACCAACTTACCTACGGGTCACCGCTGAGCCAAAAATTGGGCGATGGCGATCTATGGACGGTGCATGCCGGCGGTCCGCTCCCCAGCGGTACCTCGAAACCGCAGGCAGAACTCAGCTGTGGAATTTTTTGCCGACCCGGTTCTCGCCCAAAACGACCAATACCGCCAAGAAACCGGGCGGCGATGGAGTGGAAATTCTAGCCCCATATCTTTTGTTATGTATAACCATGCAAGTTATGTATGATGATTGTTGTTATAATTACTTCTTCATTAAGGAGGGAGAAGTGTGCTATATAGATCCACCTAGTGGACTAATGTGGTAATGCAGCCATTGCTGTTTACAAGAAAAAAGGAATAGAGCCATCGTGGAGTCTGTATGTGTTGTGATGTGGTAAGGAATATACCACATATAGACCTTGTGAGGGACAGTGCCATGATCTTGGCACAGGAATCTGCTGCCCTCTACCACCTCGAAGGACAAGGGCAGCAGGCGCCACCTCGAAGTCACACACCATCCTGACTTGGAAATATATCGCCGTTCCTTCATTGACGCTGCGTCAAAATCCTGGAACACCCTCCCAAACAGCACTGTGGGAGCACCTTCACCACATGGACTGCAGCGGTTCAAAAAGCTGGCTCACCACCACCACCTCAAGGACAATTAGGGATGGGCAATAAATGCTGGCCTCACCAGTGACGTCCACATCCCATGAATTAATGAAAAAACTCAAGACTTGGTGCATTAGTTGAGGACCACATCAAATAGCGCAATGCACATGGAGCCTCCTGTGACGTAGACACATGTGCTCAGCCTTGCAACACAAAAGTCTACCATGGAGCGTCGGGCAACTCCAGGGATGTCTGTCGTGGACCCCTCCCATGCCAGTGATCCGAAGGATAGTTGGTGTTTAAAATGATGATCCTTATTTTCAAATCCCTCCGTGGCCTCGCCCCTCCCCATCTCTGTAACCTCCTCCAGCCCTTCCAGATCTCTGTGCATTTCCAATTCCAGCCTCTTGCGCATTCATGGTTTCCATCGCCCCACCATTGATGGCCATGCCATCAGCTTCCTAGGCCCTGAGCTCTGGAATTCCTTCCCTAAACCTCACTGCCTCTCTCCTCTCTCCTCCTTTATGATGCTGCTTTTGGACATCCGTCCTAATACCTCCTTATGTGGCTCAGTGTAAAACTGTGTTTGATAATCGCTCCTGTGAAGCATCGTGGGACGTTTGACAACATTGAAAAAGTTGTTGTGGATTGCTTTGCATGTTGATGTGGAGACTCTGCCACAGAGGGGACGGTTGCAAGACTGGAATGGGTTCTGCCTTCCTGCTTCCATAAGTTTGCAGGTTGTGTAGAGAGAGCCATGCAGCAGAGCTTTACTGATTCCATTCTTGCCATTAAAGCTGTGGTTTGCTGGTCGATGGCCATGGTGAGGGGGGTAACTAGCAGCATTGGGCAGCATTGCCATGGTGAGGGAGATAAGTAGCATTGGGCAGTGTTGCCATGGTGAGGGGGGTAACAAGCAGCATTGAGCAGTGTTGCCATGGGCACGGGTGATGGTGCAACCTTTCCCCACGACAGCACAGTACGCCCTGCTGCCAAACCGCTTTGATGCCAGAATGTGCACAAGACCGGGGCTCCCTTGCAGTTACCATGGTTGCTGTAATGTATTATCACTTGGCTTGTCACATGGTTTGGTATGAGCATGCTCAGTTTGCTCTGGCCCAATAAACAAGCACATGGACGAACAACTCATCCTGTCTCTATTCTTCATTTGTTCTACCCACATATATGTGCCGTAACCTAGAGGGCTACAGAACAAGAGTTGGATAGCTCTTGGTCGGCCGGCGCAGACACGATGGCCCAAAATGGCCTCCTTCCGCAATGTAAATTTCTATGATTCTATATATTACATTGTTGCGACGAGGATGGGGCCCCAAAGCCATTTTTAAGGATATTGGAAGGACAATGTGTTCAACCTATGAGTGGACAAGTTTAAGGTGAATTTATGACACCTAAACTGAATTTGTGCAATGTTTTACCATTAATGCTGATGCAGAATGGTCTGTGCTTCATCTTTGTGTGTCTGTATACACAGTAACAGTGGCGTTGATTCTCACAGGTACACGGGTTGTGTGCAGAGTCACTGTTCGACGGGATCGGGACAATCGCGTCTACGGGATTCATCAGCAGCCTCGGCATGTCTGACCGAGCTCGCCAACCATTCCGTTCTTGCATTGAGCGGATGGAGATGTTTTTAGCGCCAACAACATTATTGAGACCGAAGGTGCAGTTGAGAATGTTTAAGCTCAAAATAATGACATTCGTGAACAGAAAAAAACAATTCTTCGAACAGAGAGCAGGCCAGTCGTCTACCGGATGTTGACAAATTTACTCGCGCCAGGGAAAGCAAATGTTGTGTTGTTCGAAGACATTGTCGAAAAACTCAAGGACTATTGCGACTCAAAGCCATTCGAAATAGCAGAGAGCTACAAGTTTGGTACCAGAAACCAAAAACATAGTGAAACCATCATTGAGTACAATGTAACTCTTAAGAACCTGTCTTTGCATTGTAACTTTGGCACATTTTTGGATCATGTGATGTGAGATAGGTTTATGTGTCAGGACTGGTGGATGAGCGCACACAGTCCAAGTTACTGAACACTCCAAACCTAACGTTTCACATAGCGTGCAACATTGCCCTATCTATGGAGATGGCATCCAGGAATGCTAGGGAGCTCCGTCCAACTCAAGTGACTTTTGCAGCTGAGGTCTAAAGTCACAAAGCCACAAAGGCAAACCTAAAGCTGTGAGCCCGAGTCAAAATAATGTCGGTGAGAGCAGTTCAGTGAATTGTTATCGCTGCAATGGAAATCATTCACCACAGTCCTGCCAATACAGAAATGTGAAGTGTTTTCACTGCCAGAAGCAAGGCCATATTTCAACAGCTTGCAGAGCTCGATCTAAAGCAGGAAGTAAGAACCATTCGAGTGGCAATGCAAAGCAGCGACAACGAAAGTGAGGAGTTCACAATATTGAAGTGAACACATCTGATGTTGAAGAACTCGGCATCGACAGTATCTGTGTCACTAGCGGCAACGATAACAGTCGTGAGGAAGACTTCCGTACAAAACGTTTGATCAATGAGCAACATATTGATACGTGTATCGACACGGCGGCGGACTGCTCTATCATGAGTAAGGACACATATGAGAGGAAGTTTAATCAAGTATCACTTACAAAGAGTTCCATGGAGTTACAAGCCTCCTCAGGAGAAATCCTAGAGACATGGACAAAGGCAATGCACAGTTGGATACAATTGCCAGTAAGTAAAGCTGCCGATTATTGCAGTGAGCTACAACAACAGGCCAATTCTCAAAGGCAAAGACTGATTGAGAAAGTTAAAACTAGATTGGAAAACATCTTCAGTGTAGATGCTTCACAGAAGCGACTCGACACAATGCGGAACAAGGACGAAAACATGTTCACCGACAGTATGAGTGCATCACTGGGTATGACGCGCATGGTGACTACGTGTGCAGGAAGTGTATCCGCCTCCAGCTCCTGACGGACCGCGTTGCGGAATTGGAGCTAAGGGTGGATTCACTCTGGAGCATCCAACAGTACTGGAGCATCCAAACGTGAGTAGCACGTGTAGCGAGTTGGTCTTATCGCAGGTGAAGGGTCCACAGCCAGCTAGGGAATGGAAGACCAGCAGGAAGAGCAGTGCAAGGAAGGTAGTGCAGGGGTCCCCTGCGGTCATCCCCCTGCAAAACAGATACACTGCTTTGAGTACTGTTGAGGGGGATGACTCATCAGGGGAGGGCAGCAGCAGCCAAGTTCATGGCACCGTGGCTGGCTCTGTTGCATAGGAGGGCAGGAAACAGAGTGGGAGAGCGATAGTGATAGAGGATTCAATTGTAAGAGGAATAGATAGGCGTTTCTGCGGCCGCAACCGAGACTCCAGGATGGTATGTTGCCTCCCTGGTGCAAGGGTCAAGGATGTCTCGGAGCGGGTGCAGGACATTCTAAAAAGGGAGGGAGAACAGCCAGTTGTTGTGGTGCACATTGGTACCAACGACATAGGTAAAAAAAGGGATAAGGTCCTACAAGACGAATTTAAGGAGCTAGGAGCTAAATTAAAAAGTAGGACCTCAAAAGTAGTAATCTCGGGATTGCTACCAGTGCCACGTGATAGTCAGAGTAGGAATCGCAGGATAGCGCAGATGAATACGTGGCTTGAGCAGTGGTGCAGCAGGGAGGGATTCAAATTCCTGGGGCATTGGAACCGGTTCTGGGGGAGGTGGGACCAGTACAAACCGGACGGTCTGCACCTGGGCAGGACCAGAACCAATGTCCAAGGGGGAGTGTTTGCTAGTGCTGTTGGGGAGGATTTAAACGAATATGGCAGGGGGATGGGAACCAATGCAGGGAGACAGAGGGAAACAAAAAGGAGATAAAAGCAAAAGACAGAAAGGAGATGAGTAAAAGTGGAGGGCAGAGAAACCCAAGGCAAAAAACAAAAAGGCCCACTGAATATAAAGGGGCTGCAGGAGGGGTCAAAACTAAAAATCATGGTTTAAAAACTAGGATTAAAACACTCTACCTAAATGTACGCAGCATTCGAAATAAAGTAAATGAGTTGATGGCACAAATCATTACAAATGGGTATGATTTGGTGGCCATTACAGAAACGTGGTTGCAGGGTGGCCAAGACTGGGAAGTAAACATACAGGGGTATCTGACGATTCGGAAAGATAGACAAGAAGGGAAAGGAGGTGGGGTAGCTCTGTTAATAAAGGATGATATCAGGGCAGTTGTAAGAGACGATATTGGCTCTAATGAACAAAATGTTGAATCATTGTGGGTGGAGATTAGAGATAGTAAGGGGAAAAAGTCACTGGTGGGCGTAGTTTATAGGCCCCAAATAATAACTTCATGGTGGGGTGGACAATAATCAAGGGAATAATGGAGGCATGTGAAAAAGGAACGGCAGTAGTCATGGGGGATTTTAACCTACATATCGAATGGTCAACTCAAATCGCACGGGGTAGCATGGAGGAGGAATTCATAGAATGCATACGGGATTGTTTCTTAGAACAGTATGTAACAGAACCTACAAGGGAGCAAGCTATCTTAGATCTGGTCCTGTGTAATGAGACAGGAAAAATAAACGATCTCCAAGTAAAAGATCCTCTCGGAATGAGTGACCACAGTATGGTTGAATTTGTAATCCAGATTGAGGGTGAGGAAGTTGTGTCAGAAACGAGCGTACTATGCTTAAACAAAGGGGACTACAGTGGGATGAGGACAGAGTTGGCTAAAGTAGACTGGAAACACAGACTAAACTGTGGCACAATTGAGGAACAGTGGAGGACTTTTAAGGAGCTCTTTCATAGTGCGCAACAAAAATATATTCCAGTGAAAAAGAAGGGCGGTAAGAGAAGGGATAACCAGTGGTGGATAACCAAGGAAATAAAGGAGAGTATCAAATCAAAGACTAATGCGTATAAGGTGGTCAAGGTTAGTGGGAAACTAGAGGATTGGGAAAATTTTAAACAACAGCAAAGAATGACTAAAAAAGCATTAAAGAAAGGAAAGATAGATTTCGAAGGTAAACTTGCGCAAAACATAAAAACAGATAGTGAAAGCTTTTACAGATATATAAAACGGAAAAGAGTGACTAAAGTAAATGTTGGTCCCTTAGAAGATGAGAAGGGGGATTTAATAATGGAAAATGTGGAAATGGCTGAGACCTTAAACAATTATTTTGCTTCGGTCTTCACAGTGGAAGACACAAAAACCATGCCAAAAATTGCTGGTTACGGGAATATGGGAAGGGAGGACCTTGAGACAATCACTATCACTAGGAGGGTAGTGCTGGACAGGCTAATGGGACTCAAGGTAGACAAGTCCCCTGGTCCTGATGAAATGCATCCCACGGTATTAAAAGAGATGGCGAAAGTTATAGCAGATGCATTCGTTATAATCTACCAAAATTCTCTGGACTCTGGGGTGGTACCAGCGGATTGGAAAGCAGCTAATGTAACGCCTCTGTTTAAAAAAGGGGGCAGACAAAAGGCAGGTAACTATAGGCCGGTTAGTTTAACATCTGTAGTGGGGAAAATGCTTGAAACTATCATTAAGGAAGAAATAGCGGGACATCTAGATAGGAATAGTGCAATCAAGCAGACGCAGCATGGATTCATGAAGGGGAAATCATGTGTAACTAATTTACTAGAATTCTTTGACGATATAACGAGCATGGTGGATAGAGGTGTACCGATGGATGTGGTGTATTTAGATTTCCAAAAGGCATTTGATAAGGTGCCACACAAAAGGTTACTGCAGAAGATAGAGGTATGCGGAGTCAGAGGAAATGTATTCGCATGGATAGAGAATTGGCTGGCGAACAGAAAACAGAGATTCGGGATAAATGGGTCCTTTTTGGTTTGGAAATCGGTGGTTAGTGGTGTGCCACAGGGATCGGTGCTGGGACCACAACTGTTTACAATATACATAGATGACCTGGAAGAGGGGACAGAGTGTAGTGTAACAAAATTTGCAGATGACACTAAGATTAGTGGGAAAGCGGGTTGTGTAGAGGACACAGAGAGGCTGCAAAGAGATTTGGATAGGTTAAGCGAATGGGCGAAGGTTTGGCAGATGGAATACATTGTCGGAAAGTGTGAGGTCATCCACCTTGGGAAAAAAAACAGTAAAAGGGAATATTATTTGAATGGGGAGAAATTACAACATGCTGCGGTGCAGAGGGACCTGGGGGTCCTTGTGCATGAATCCCAAAAAGTTAGTTTGCAGGTGCAGCAGGTAATCAGGAAGATGAATGGAATGTTGGCCTTCATTGCGAGAGGGATGGAGTACAAAAGCAGGGAGGTCCTGCTGCAACTGTACAGGGTATTGGTAAGGCCGCACCTGGAGTACTGCATGCAGTTTTGGTCACCTTACTTAAGGAAGGATATACTGGCTTTGGAGGGGGTACAGAGACGATTCACGAGGCTGATTCCGGAGATGAGGGGGTTATCTTATGATGCTAGATTGAGTAGACTGGGTCTTTACTCGTTGGAGTTCAGAAGGATGAGGAGTGATCTTATAGAAACATTTGAAATCATGAAAGGGATAGACAAGATAGAGGCAGTGAGGTTGTTTCCATTGGTGGGGGAGACTAGAACTAGGGGGCACAGCCTCAAAATACAGGGGAGCCAATTTAAAACTGAGTTGAGAAGGAATTTCTTCTCCCAGAGGGTTGTGAATCTGTGGAATTCTCTGCCCAAGGAAGCAGTTGAGGCTAGCTCATTGAATGTATTCAAGTCACAGATAGATAGATTTTTAACCAATAAGGGAATTAAGGGTTACGGGGAGAGGGTGGGTAAGTGGAGCTGAGTCCACGGCCAGATCAGCCATGATCTTATTGAATGGCGGAGCAGGCTCGAGGGGCTAGATGGCCTACTCCTGTTCCTAATTCTTATGTTCTTATGTTAAGTGGATGAAAGTGCAACAGGAAGCTTATGGCGTTTGTAAGAGAAGTATCTCCAACGATGTTCGGCGACACAGAGCGTGAGCTTAAGTTAGCGTGTGATGCTTCCAGCTACGGTTGGGAGCTGTCATAAACCATGCAATGGATGACGGCCAAGAGAAACCAATCGCGTTCGCGGGGCCAACCCTCACACAGAGAGATAGAAACTGCCGCAAACTGGACAGGAAGCATTCGCCAAAGTGTTTGGAATCAAGAAATTCCAGCAGTTCCTGATCGACAGAAAGTTTATCCTGAGAACCAATCACAAACCGCTGCCAGCAATATTGGCGCCCAAATCTGCCATCCCTGCAATGGTCGCATCAAGAGTATAACATTGTGAGCTCAAAGTAAAGTGTGACCTTAGTCTTTTATTGCAGGTCTCCAGAGGCCTCCTTAAATACCTGTGCTCCCAAGGGATTATGGGATCACTTGGGACTCCAGGGGATGAGCCCTCTGGTGGCTGTACAGAGTAAATACAAGTTTACATATATAACACTGGACAAGGCATCTGCCATTGCGTTTTGCTTTGAAGTGCGATATTCAATAATATACAACAACAACAACAACAACAACTTGTATTTATATAGCGCCTTTAACATAGTGAAACATCCCAAGGCACTTCACAGGAGTATTATGAGATTAAATAAATTCGCAATGTCCTGCAAGGCGTCTTAGCTCGGCGACATAACTCACCACTTCCTGGCCTTCAGACCTTTTGTAGGTGCAGAACAGGGATCTCGCCATCAGAACACTTTCCTTCGGGTTCAAATGTTCTCGGTGACAATACGAAGCAAATCTCTTAGCACACAAGTGCTGCTGCAAGTACTGTGAACAAAGTGATGTTATTTTCAAATCGTAATGTACAGGGCAGGTCACACGTACCTGCAGTTGCACGTCCGCAAATGTCTGAGTCCACCATCGAGGATGATGAATGCAAGGCCATTAACATCTTGTTGGTGGTGTGGGGGTGATCATTGTTTCCATTCATGTCGATTCACAGGGTACGTTTGCAAGGGCTGTGAAACAATGGGACACCTCCAACGAGTGTGCAGGTGAGCTGCAAATCCTGTTAAACCTGCAAACCACCATGTTGCAGAGGAGGACAGATCCATGGAGGATCATGATGAACCAGAGCCTCAGACCGAGGAGGCAGAGTTACATGGGGTGCACACATTCACCACGAATTGCCCCCCGATAATGATGAATGTTGAACTAAATGGACACTCGGTGTCAATGGAGCTGGACATGGGCGGGAGCCAGTCCATCATGAGCAAAAAGACTTTCGAAAGATTGTGGTGCAACAAGGCCTCAAGGCCAGTCTTAACTCCAGTTCGCACGAAACTAAGAACTTACATGAAAGAACTGATTCCTGTAATCGGCAGTGCTACCATAAATGTCTCCAACGATGGAGCGGTGGACAAGCTACCACTCTGGGTGGTACCAGGCGATAGTCCCACGCTGCTCAGCAGGAGCTGGCTGGGAAAGATACGCTGGAACTGGGACGACGTCTGAGCACTATCGTCCGCTGACGACACTTTGTTTGCCCAGGTCTGAAACAAATTTTCTTTGCTGTTCGAACCAGGCATCGGGAAGTTTCAAGGAGCAAAAGTGCAGATCCACCTAATTCCGGGGGCGCGACCCATCCATCACAAGGCGAGAGCAGTACAGTACATGATGAGAGAAAGGGTAGAGATCGAGCTCGACCGGCTGCAAAGAGAGGGCAACATCTCACCGATCGAGTGGGCCAGTCCTGTCGTCCCAGTCCTCAAGAGAGATGGCACCGTCAGAATCTGTGGCGATTACAAAGTAACTATCAATCATTTCTCCCTGCAGGACCAATACCCACTACCAAAGGCCGATGACCTCTTTGCAACGCTGGCGGGAGGAAAGACGTTCACGAAGCTGGATCTGACTTCAGCCTACATGATGCAGGAACTGGAGGAATCATCAAAGGCCCTCACCTGCATCAACACGCATTTGTTTATAACAGATGCCCGATCAGTGGCGGCGATATTCCAGAGAAACATGGAAAGCTTACTGAAGTCGGTCCCCCACATCGTGGTCTTCCAGGACGACAACTTGGTCACAGGTCGGAACACAGTCGAGCTTCTGCAGAACCTGGAGGAGGTTCTTAATCGACTCAACCGCATGGGGCTCAGGTGAAAACGCTCGAAGTGCATTTTCCTGGCGCCTGAAGTGGAGTTCTTGGAAAGGAGGATTGCGGCAGACAGCATCAGGCCTTCCAATGCGAAGACGGAGGCAATCGAGAATGCACCGAGGCCACAGAACCTGATGGAGCTGCGGTCGTTTCTGGGACTCCTGAACTTTGGTAACTTCTTACTGGATCTCAGCACCCTGCTAGAAGCACTACATGTCTTACTACGAAAAGGGGACAAATGGGTTTGGGGCAAAAGCCAAGAAAATGCCTTTGCAAAAGCACGAAAATTGTTATGCTCAAACAAATTGCTTGTGTTGTATGATTCATGTAAGCGTTTGGTACTAGCATGTAATAGAAACATAGAAAATAGGTGCAGGAGTAGGCCATTCGGCCCTTCGAGCCTGCACCGCCATTCAATGAGTTCATGGCTGATCATGCAACTTCAGTACCCCATTCCTGCTTTCTCACCATACCCCTTGATCCCCCGAGTAGTATAGAAACGTTTAAAATTCTGATGGGTTTAGACAGGGTAGATGCAGGAAGAATGTTCCCGATGTTGGGCAAGTCCAGAACCAGGGGTCACAGTCGAAGGACAAGGGGTAAGCCATTTAGGACCGAGATGAGGAGGAACTTCTTCACTCAGAGAGTGGTGAACCTGTGGAATTCTCTACCACAGAAAGTTATTGAGGCTGCGTCGTCATATGGTGTCGGGTGTGTATTGCAACAAGCTAATGATTTCGGGAAACTGCAACCTGTTGCTTATGCATCCAGGAGTCTGTCGAAGGTTGAGAGAGCCTACAGCATGATTGAGAAAGAAGTGTTAGCGTGTGTCTATGGGGTAAAGAAAATGCTTGGGCTAAAATTCGAATTGGAAACTGACCACAAGCCACTTATATCCCTGTTTTCCGAGAGTAAAGGGTTAAATACCAACTCATCAGCCCGCACATTGTCCGCATACAACTATGCCATCCGCCATAGGCCAGGCACAGAAAACTGTGCCGATGCTCTCAGTAGGCTGCCATTGCTCACCCCGGGGGTGGAAATGGCGCAGATGCAGATCTAGCCATGGTTGTGAAAACATTTGAAAGTGAGCAATCACCCGTCACTGCCCAACAGATCAAAACCTGGACAAGCCAGGACTCCTTATTATCTCAAGTCAAAAGCTGTGTGCTTCACGGGAACTGGTCCAGTGTCCCAGTGGAAATATAGGAAGAGATAAAGCCATTCCAGCGGCGTAAAGATGAAATGTCTATACAAGCAGATTGCCATCTGTGAGGCAATTGAGTAGTGATCCCCAAGAAGGGCAGAGACACCTCCATCAATGACCTCCACAGAACCCACCCAGGCATCGTAATGATGAAAGCGATAGCCAGATCCCACGTGTGGTGGCCCGGTATCGATGCGGACTTAGAGTCCTGCGTTCACAGATGTAATACATGCTCGCAGTTAAGCAATGTACCCAGGGAGGTGCCGCTAAGTTTATGGTCTTGGCCCTCCAAACCGTGGTCTAGGGTACACGTCGACTTTGCAGACCCGTTCTTGGGTAAAATGTTCCTCGTGGTTGTTGACGCGCATTCCAAGTGGATTGAATGTGAGATAATGTCGGCTAGCATGTTCGCTGCCACTACTGAAAGCCTGCGGGTCATGTTTGCCACTCACGGCTTACCCGATGTCCTGGTGAGCGACAACGGGCTATGTTTTACCAGCGCTGAGTTCAAAGAATTCATGACCCGCAACGGGATCAAACATGTCACATTTGCCCTGATTAAACCAGCTTCCAATGGTCAGGCAGAAAGAGCAGTGCAAACCATTAAGCAAGGCTTGAAGAGGGTAACTGAAGGCTCACTGCAGACTCGCCTATCCCGAGTCCTGCTTAGCTACCGCACGAGACCCCACTTGCTCACTGGGATCCCACCTGCTGAACTGCTCATGAAAAGAGCACTTAAGACAAGGCTCTCATTAGTTCACCCTGATCTACGTGAACAGGTAGAGAGCAAGCGGCTTCAACAAAGTGCATACCATGATAGCGCAAATGTGTTACGCGAGATTGAAATCAATGATCCTGTATTTGTATTGAATTATGGACAAGGTCCCAAGTGGCTTCCCGGCACTGTCATGGCCAAAGAGGGGAGCAGGGTGTTTCGGGTCAAACTTTCAAATGGACTCATTCACCGGAAACACTTGGACCAAATCAAACTCAGATTCATGGACTATCCTGAGCAACCCACCTTGGACCCTACCTTTTTTGATCCCCCAACATACACACCAGTGGCAACCGGCACCACGGTTGACCACAAAGCAGACCCCACCATCCACAGCAGCCCAGCAGGGCCCAACACACCAGGCAGCCCAGCAAGGCCAGCTGCACAGCAGCCCAGCGAGGGTCCAACAAATGATTCAACAACAACAGCTTTCACACCGAGACGATCAACCAGTGCAAGAAGGGCCCCAGATCGACTCGTATTATAAATAGTTACACTATTGACTTTAGTGGGGGGGGAGTGTTGTTATATATGTAAACTTGTTTTTACTCTGTACAGCAACCAGAGGGCTCATTCGCTGGAGTCCCAAGGGATCCCATAATCCCTTGGGAGCACAGATATTTAAGGAGGCTTCACAGGTTGGAGAGGCACTCTGGAGACCTGCAATAAAAGACTAAGGTCACACTTTACTTTGAGCTCACAGTGTTCAGTCTGACTCTTTCTCCATACATAACATCCAGGTTGCCACATGAGGACTCGTGTGTTGGGAGTGAGGGTATGATTTTCACGCTAGGTGTGGTTGGCAAAGACTTTCCCATGAATGCGACTGAGATTGCAGATGAGACTCAAAAGGACTCAGTGCTGAAAAGAGTGTATGAAAACAGCTTGAATGGCCGGTCTGATCAATGTAGGGACACAGAATTAGAACCATCCCAGAACCGTCGTACTGAATTGTCTTGTGAGCAGGGTTGTATCAAGTGGCGAAACACAGTGTGTCACCTACTTCTTTGAGAGATAGAATTCTGGCCGAACTTCATGCTGAACATCTTGAGATCGTCAGTATGAAATCAATTGCAAGAAGCTTGGTTTACTGGCCTGGATTGGACAGTGATCTTGAATCACTTGTCAACAAATGCAGCTTTTGCCAAAATTGCAGAAACAAACCACCCCAAACTCCACAACAACTCTGGTCATGGCCATGTGGACCTTTTCAGTGAGTGCATGTAGCCCTCTGTGAGAGAGCAAGTGATTATTTACTTGTAGATAGTCACTCAAAGTGGATTGAAGTGAAACACATGGGTCCATGTACTACAACTGAATGCACCATGGATGAGTTGAGGACTATCCTTGCATGTCATGGATTGTTTCTGACAATGACCCTCAGTTCCATTCTGCTTGATTCCAAGAGTTCATGGAATGGAACGGTTCCAAACACACTCTCATTCCACCGGATCATTCAGCTTCAAACGGAGCAGCCGAACGGTCGGTCAGAATACTGAACATATCTCTCATACAGCGAGTGCCACCGGGTTGTTCGAGACGCAGCATGAAGCAACGTTTGACTGAAGTACAGAACCACTCCACACACTACAGTTGGATACTCCCCAGCACAACTCCTGGTGCAGAGAAGATTGAGGACACGATTGAGTCTTGTTCAACCGAATTTGGCCTCAAGAAGTTGAGTCAGAAATGTTATTATGACACCAATCAGAAAGAACGCAGTTGCAAACAAAAGGAGTGTGTTTATGTTCTCAGTCCCCCTGGCAAGTCGTGTTCACACCAGTGGGATGTAGGAACCATAGTCGAGGTTGGTGGAACCAAGAGATTGGTGACAAAATCCGAAGTGTTTATGTAAGTCACATGACCTCTGCTCGAGATGAACCAAGACATGGTCGAGAACCACTTGATCAACAAAACAGCCCGAAAATTGGTTCAACACCTTTCGTAAGGAGATCAAGAAGTGTTATATTTTAGTGTGGAAGCAAGTCATCCTCGACCCCGAGGGACTGCCTATGATGATGAGGATTTGAGAGGGGAAAACACATATTTTTTTTAAGGGGGAAAGCAGTGTAATGTATTATCACATGGTTGGTCACATGGTTGGTATGAGCATGCTCAGTTGGCTGGGGCCTAATAAAGCAAGCACATGGACTGGCAAAGCATCGTGTCTCCGTCCTCCATTTGTTCGACCCACGTGTATTACAGTTACAGAGCCCACAGCCTGTGGCCCTTGCAGTTACCATGGTTACAGAGCCACAGCTGGTCCAGCTCAGGACACAGTTGCTGCAGCTCGAGAACCACTGCAATCTCGAGGCCCCTATGAACATCCAAGGCCGGACACCTCATGAACTCCTGCCCCGAAGGTAACACCGAGATTGGGTATAAGCCGATGCACAGCAGCCACTGTCACTCAGGGAGTCACCAGAATCCTAAACAACAGACACTCACACCCATGGCATTCAGGCTAACTGAAAATAGTTTGTTGTGCTGTGGAACTGAGTGCTGTTCTTTCTAAGATTATGATTCATCTTTCATCAGCACTGGAATATTCCTGGGTTCAGGGACTGGGTCATTGTGTGAGGTGAAGGTTACTGAGTGAGGTGAAGGGTCACTATGTGAAAATGGTCACTGTGTATACACCCGTTATACACCCGCCCGTTATACACCCCCGTTATACACCCGCCCGTTATACACCCCTGTTATACACCCGCCCGTTATACACCCCCGTTATACACCCGCCTGTTATACACCCTGCCTGCTATACACCCGCACAGCATTGAAGCATTGACCACACTTGATCAGCTCCGCTGGGCAGGCCACATAGTCCGCATGCCAGACACGAGACTTCCAAAGCAAGTGCTCTACTCGGAGCTCCTTCACGGCAAACGAGCCAAAGGTGGGCAGCGGAAACGCTACAAGGACACCTTCAAAGCCTCCCTGATAAAGTGCAACATCCCCACTGACACCTGGGAGTCCCTGGCCCAAGACCGCCTAAGTGGAGGAAGTGCATCCGAGAGGGCGCTGAGCACCTCGAGTCTCAACGCCGAGAGCATGCAGAAATCAAGCGCAGACAGCGGAAAGAGCGAGCGGCAAACCGGTCCCACCCACCCCTTCCCTCAACGACTATCTGTCCCACCTGTGACAGGGTCTGTGGCTCTCGTATTGGACTGTTCAGCCACCTCAGAACTCATTTTAAGAGTGGAAGCAAGTCTTCCTCGATTCCGAGGGACTGCCTATGATGATGATACACCCGCCCGTTATACACCCGCTCGTTATACACCCGCCCGTTATACGCCTTACCTGTTATACACCCGCCCGTTATACACCTGCCCATTATATACTCCATCCATTATACACCTGCCTGTTATACACCCGCCCGTCACACACCCGTCCGTTATACACCCGCCCGTCACACACCCGCCCGTCACATACCCGCCCGTCACACACCCCGTCCG
Organism: Pristiophorus japonicus; assembly: GCF_044704955.1. NCBI lineage: Eukaryota > Metazoa > Chordata > Chondrichthyes > Pristiophoridae > Pristiophorus > Pristiophorus japonicus. Next base: position 141,714,347 of record NC_091982.1, on the reverse strand, counting down.
TTATACACCCTGTCTGTTATAAACCCGCCCGTTATACACCCCGCCCGTTATACACCCCCCCCGTTATATATCTGCCCGTTATACACCTCCCGTCATACACCTGTCCGTTATACACCCCCGTTATACACCCCACCCGTTATACACCCCCATTATACACCCGCCCGTCATACACCTGCCCATTATACACCCTGCCCGTTACACATCTGCCCGTTACACCCCGCCCATTATAAACCCGCCCGTTATACCCCCCCGTTATACACCCGCCCACTATACACCCCCGTTATACACCCGCCTGTTGTACACCCCCGTTATACACCCACCCATTACGAATGTCCGCCAGTTTCCCACTGGCTGGATTAGATGACATTTATCTCCATATTACTTGTCTATCGTTCATGGTTTATCTTTGGTTAAAGCAGGAAGTATAAAAAAAGACTTGCATTTCTGCAGCACCTTTTATGACTTCAGGATGTCCCAAAGTGATTCACGGCCAAAGAGGTCTGGAGCCTTTGTGTACGAAATGTGGCAGCCAACTTGTGCACAGCAAGGTCCACAAACAGCAGCTTGAAAATGACCAAATATTCTGCCCTTTTAGTGCTCTTGGTTGAAGGATAAATATAGAAACATAGAAACATAGAAAATAGGTGCAGGAGTAGGCCATTCGGCCCTTCTAGCCTGCACCGCCATTCAATGAGTTCATGGCTGAACATGCAACTTCAGTACCCCATTCCTGCTTTCTCGCCATACCCCTTGATTCCCCTAGTAGTAAGGACTTCATCTAACTCCTAATTGAATATATTTAGTGAATTGGCCTCAACAACTTTCTGTGGTAGAGAATTCCACAGGTTCACCACTCTCTGGGTGAGGAAGTTTCTCCTCATCTCGGTCCTAAATGGCTTACCCCTTATCCTTAGACTGTGACCCCTGGTTCTGGACTTCCCCAACATTGGGAACATTCTTCCTGCATCTAATCTGTCTAAACCCATCAGAATTTTAAACATTTCTATGAGATCCCCTCTCATTCTTCTGAACTCCAGTGAATACAAGCCCAGTTGATCCAGTCTTTCTTGATAGGTCAGTCCCACCATCCCGGGAATCAGTCTGGTGAACCTTCGCTGCACTCCCTCAATAGCAAGAATGTCCTTCCTCAAGTTAGGAGACCAAAACTGTGCACAATACTCCAGGTGTGGCCTCACCAAGGCCATGTACAACTGTAGCAACACCTCCCTGCCCCTGTACTCAAATCCCCTCGCTATGAAGGCCAACATGCCAGTTGCTTTCTTAACCGCCTGCTGTACCTGCATGCCAACCTTCAATGACTGATGTATCATGACACCCAGGTCTCGTTGCACCTCCCCTTTTTCTAATCTGTCACCATTCAGATAATAGTCTGTCTCTCTGTTTTTACCACCAAAGTGGATAACCTCACATTTATCCACATTATACTTCATCTGCCATGCATTTGCCCACTCACCTAACCTATCGAAGTCACTCTGCAGCCTCATAGCATCCTCCTCGCAGCTCACACTGCCACCCAACTTAGTGTCATCCGCAAATTTGGAGATACTACATTTAATCCCCTCGTCTAAATCATTAATGTACAGTGTAAACAGCTGGTGTCCAATCACAGAACCTTGCGGTATCCCACTAGTCACTGCCTGCCATTCTGAAAAGAACCCATTTACTCCTACTCTTTGCTTCCTGTCTGACAACCAGTTCTCAATCCATGTCAGCACACTACCCCCAATCCCATGTGCTTTAACTTTGCACATTCATCTCTTGTGTGGGACCTTGTCGAAAGCCTTCTGAAAGTCCAAATATACCCACATCAAGTGGTTCTCCCTTGTCCACTCTACTGGAAACATCCTCAAAAAATTCCAGAAGATTTGTCAAGCATGATTTCCCTTTCACAAATCCATGCTGACTTGGACCTATCATGTCACCTCTTTCCAAATGCGCTGCTATGACATCCTTAATAATTGATTCCATCATTTTACACACGACTGAGGTCAGGCTGACCAGTCTATAATTCCCTGTTTTCTCTCTCCCTCCTTTTTTAAAAAGTGGGGTTACATTGGCTACCCTCCACTCGATAGGAACTGATTCAGAGTCAATGGAATGTTGGAAAATGACTGTCAATGCATCCGCTATTTCCAAGGTCACCTCCTTAAGTACTCTGGGATGCAGTCCATCAGGACCTGGGGATTTATCGGCCTTCAATCCCATCAATTTCCCCAACACAATTTCCCGACTAATAAAGATTTCCCTCAGTTCCTCCTCCTTACTAGACCCTCTGACCCCTTTTATATCCGGAAGGTTGTTTGTGTCCTCCTTAGTGAATACTGAACCAAAGTACTTGTTCAATTGGTCTGCCATTTCTTTGTTCCCCATTATGACTTCCCCTGATTCTGACTGCAGGGGACCTACGTTTGTCTTTACTAACCTTTTTCTCTTTACATACCTATAGAAACTTTTGCAATCCGTCTTAATGTTCCCTGCAAGCTTCTTCTCGTACTCCATTTTCCCTGCCCTAATCAAACCCTTTGTCCTCCTCTGGTGAGTTCTAAATTTCTCCCAGTCCCCGGATTCGCTGCTATTTCTGGCCAATTTGTATGCCACTTCCTTGGCTTTAATACTATCCCTGATTTCCCTTTATAGCCACGGTTGAGCCACCTTCCCTTTTTTATTTTTACGCCAGACAGGAATGTACAATTGTTGTAGTTCATCCATGCGGTCTCTAAATGTCTGCCATTGCCCATCCACAGTCAACCCCTTAAGTATCATTCGCCAATCTATGCTAGCCAATTCATGCCTCATACCTTCAAAGTTACCCTTCTTTAAGTTCTGGACCATGGTCTCTGAATTAACTGTTTCATTCTCCATCCTATTGCAGAATTCCACCATATTATGGTCACTCTTCCCCAAGGGGCCTCGCACAACGAGATTGCTAATTAATCCTCTCTCATTACACAACACCCAGTCTAAGATGGCCTCCCCCCTAGTTGGTTCCTCGACATATTGGTCAAGAAAATGATCCCTTATGCACTCCAGGAAATCCTCCTCCACCGTATTGCTTCCAGTTTGGCTAGCCCAATCTATGTGCATATTAAAGTCACCCATTATAACTGCTGCACCTTTATTGCATGCACCCCTAATTTCCTGTTTGATGCCCTCCCCAACATCACTACTACTGTTTGGAGGTCTATACACAACTCCCACTAATGTTTTTTGCCCTTTGGTGTTCTGCAGCTCTACCCATATAGATTCCACATCATCCAAGCTAATGTCTTTCCTAACTGTTGCATTAATCTCCTCTTTAACCAGCAATGCTACCCCACCTCCTTTTCCTTTTATTCTATCCTTCCTGAATGTTGAATACCCCTGGATGTTGAGTTCCCAGCCCTGATCATGCTGGAGCGACGTCTCCGAAATCCCAATCACATCATATTTGTTGACATCTATTTGCACAGTTAATTCATCCACCTTATTACAGATACTCCTTGCATTAAGACACAAAGCCTTCAGGCTTGTTTTTTTATCCTTTTAGAATTTTGCTGTACAGTGGCCCATTTTGTTCTTTTTCTTGGGTTTCTCTGCCCTCCACTTTTCCTCATCTCCTTTCTGTCTTTTGCTTTTGTCTCCTTTTTGTTTCCCTCTGTCTCCCTCATTGGTTCCCATCCCCCTGCCATATTAGTTTAACTCCTCCCCAACAGCACTAGCAAACACTCCCCCTCGGACATTGGTTCCGGTCCTGCCCAGGTGCAGACCGTCCGGTTTGTACTGGTCCCACCTCGCCCAGAACCGGTTCCAATGCCCCAGGAATTTGAATCCCTCCCTGCTGCACCACTGCTCAAGCCACGTATTCATCTGCGCTATCCTGCGATTCCTACTCTGACTAGTACGTGGCACTGGTAGCAATCCCGAGATTACTACTTTTCAGGTCGTACTTTTTAATTTAGCTCCTAGCTCCTTAAATTCGTTTCGTAGGACCTCATCCCTTTTTTTACCTATGTCGTTGGTACCAATGTGCACCACGACAACTGGCTGTTCTCCCTCCCTTTTTAGAATGTCCTGCACCCGCTCCGAGACATCCTTGACCCTTGCACCAGGGAGGCAACATACCATCCTGGAGTCTCGGTTGCGGCCGCAGAAACGCCTATCTATTCCCCTCACAATTGAATCCCCTATCACTATCGCTCCCCCACTCTTTTTCCTGCCCTCCTGTGCAACAGAGCCAGCCACGGTGCCATGAACTTGGCTGCTGCTGCCCTCCCCTGATGAGTCATCCCCTTAAACAGCACTCAAAGCAGTGTATCTGTTTTTCAGGGTGATGACCACAGGGGACCCCTGCACTACCTTCCTTGCACTGCTTTTCCTGCTGGTCTTCCATTCCCTAGCTGGCTGTGGATCCTTCTCCTGCGGTAAGACCAACTCGCTACACATGCTACTCACGTCGTTCTCAGCATCGTGGATGCTCCAGAGTGAATCCACCCTCAGCTCCAATTCCGCAACGCGGTCCGTCAGGAGCTGGAGGCGGATACACTTCCCGCAGATGTAGTCGTCAGGGACACCGGAAGCGTCCCTGAGTTCCCACATGGTACAGGAGGAGCATATCACGTGACCGAGCTCCCCTGCCATGACTTAACCCTTAGATACACTTAAATTGGCAACAACAATGTTAAAAGTTACTGACTGTTATAGAAGAGAAAAAAGAAAAACTACTCACCAATCACCAGCCAATCACTTACCCCCTTGGTTGTGACGTCACCTTTCTGTTTCTTTCTACTTCTTTTTTGCCTTCTCCCTGTAGCTGCACCGGCATGCCTCTCTCCGACCCCAGAACTCACGCCTGTCCACGCACCTCCTCGACGCTGCTCCCGACTCAGCAACGCAACTCCACACGCTGCTCCATTGTCCATTATATAGCGCCTTTAATGTAGTAAAATGTCCCATGGCGCTTCGCAATTATCAAAACAAAATTCATGCTGAGCCACATAAGGAGATAATAGGGCAGATGACTAAAAGGGTCACTGAGGTAAGTTTAAGGATGGGAGAGGCGTAGAGAGCGGAGGGATTAAGGGAGGAAATTACAAAGCTCAGGGTCTTGATTGCTGATGGTGGCGGGCTGATAATTGAGGCTACGTAAGAGATCAGAATTGGAGGAGTGCAGAGATAACTCCCCTGCTCGTCTTTCAATAGTGCCATGGGATCTTTTACGTCCACCTGAGAGGGCAGACGGAGCCTCGTTTTAAAGTCTCATCCGAAAGACACACTCCGACAGTGCGGCACTTCCTCAGCACTGCACTGGGAGTGTCAGTCTGGATCATGTGCTCAAGTCTCTGGAGTGGAACTCGAACCCAAGACCTGTCTCAGAGGTGAGAGTGCTACTGCTCATATACACCAGGAGGTGTGATGAATGATTGAGGTGGAGAAGTGGCAAGAGATCGAGGCAGAAATATAGAGGATGACCGGGACGGAGGAGCGGTGAGGGTTCGTGGCTGAGATTTGGTGAGTGATCGCGGTGGAAGAGGGTATGAGACATGAATTGGCTAGAATAGACTGGCAAATGATACTTAAAGGGTTGACGGTGGATAGACAATGGCAAACATTTAAAGATCTCATGGATGAACTTCAACAATTGGACATCCCTGTTTGGAGTAAAAATAAAATGGGGAAGGTGGCTCAACCGTGGCTAACAGGGAAATTAAGGATAGTGTTAAATCCAAGGAAGAGGCATATAAATTGGCCAGAAAAAGCAGCAAACCTGAGGACTGGGAGAATTTTATAATTCAGCAGAGGACGACAAAGGGTTTAATTAGGAGGAGGCGGAGGGGAAATAGAGTATGAGAGGAAGCTTGCTGGGAACATAAAAACTGACTGCAAAAACTTCTATAGATATGTGAAGAGAAAAAGGTTAGTGAAGACAAACGTAGGTCCCTTGCAGTCTGATTCAGATGAACTTATAATGGGGAACAAAGAAATGGCAGACCAATTGAACAAATACTTTGGTTCTGTCTTCACGAAGAAAGACACAAATAACCTTCCGGAAATAGTAGGGGACCAAGGGTTTAGTAAGAAGGAGGCACTGAAGGAAATCCTTATTAGTCAGGAAATTGTGTTAGGGAAATTGATTGGATTGAAGGCCGATAAATCCCCAGGGCCTGATAGTCTGCATCCCAGAGTACTTAAGGAAGTGGCCCTAGAAATAGTGGATGCATTGGTGATCATTTTCCAACAGTCTATCGACTCGGGATCAGTTCCTATTGACTGGAGGGTAGCTAATGTAACACCACTTTTTAAGAAAGGAGGAAGAGAGAAAACGGGAAATTATAGACTGGTTAGCCTGACATTAGTAGTGGGGAAAATGTTGGAATCAATCATTAAAGATGAAAGAGCAGCGTATTTGGAAAGCAGTGATAGGATCGGTCCAAGTCAGCATGGATTTATGAAAGGGAAATCATGCTTGAAAAATCTTCTAGAAATAAGCTGGGTGGTGGTGTGAGCTGTGAGAGGATGCTAAGAGGCTGCAGGGTGACTTGAACAGGTTAGGTGTGAGGGCAAATGCATGGCAGATCCAGTATAATGTTGATAAATGTGAGGTTATCCACTTTGGTGGCAAAAACACAAAGGCAGAATATTATCTGAATGGCGGCAGATTAGGAAAAGGGGAGGTGCAACGGGACCTGGGTGTCATGGTACATCAGTCATTGAAAGTTGGCGTGCAGGTACAGCAGGCGGTGAAGAAGGCAAATGGTAAGTTGACCTTCATAGCTAGGGGATTTAAGTATAGGAGCAGGGAGGTCTTACTGCAGTTGTACAGGGCCTTGGTGAGACCTCACCTGGAATATTGTGTTCAGTTTTGATCTCCTAATCTGAGAAAGGACGTTCTTGCTATTGAGAGAGTGTAGCGAAGGTTCACCAGATTGATTCCCGGGATGGCAGGACTGACATATGAGGAGAGACTGGATCAACTGGGCCTATATTCACTGGAGTTTAGAAGAATGAGAGGGGATCTCATAGAAATATATAAAATTCTGACGGGACTGAACAGGTTAGATGCAGGAAGAATGTTCCCAATGTTGGGGAAGTCCATAACCAGGGGACATAGTCTAAGGATAAGGGGTAAGCCATTTAGGACTGAGATGAGGAGAAACTTCTCACTCAGAGAGTTGTTAACCTGTGGAATTCCCTACCACAGAGAGTTGTTGATGCCAGTTCATTGGATATATTCAAGAGGGAATTGGATATGGCCTTACGGCTAAAGGGATCAAGGCGTATGGAGAGAAAGCAGGAAAGGGGTACTGAGGTGAACGATCAGCCATGATCTTATTGAATGGTGGTGCAGGCTCGAAGGGCCGAATGGCCTACTCCTGCACCTATTTTCTATATTTCTATGTTTCTAAGTGCGGCAAATGTTTTGTAGTGGAGGAGCGGCGAGAGATCGTGACGGAGGACCGGTGAGAGATTGTGGCGGAGTTGCGGCAAATGTTTGTGGCGGAGGAGCGGCGAGAGATTGTGGTGGGGGTGCGGCGAATGAGGGTACGGGGCCCAGAAGAGCCGAGGGCCCAGGAGCAGCACGGGCCCAGCCCACACTGCGATATGTGTGCGCTCTAGGTCCAAATCAGCAGAGCAGGTCTCCAGTCGTCTTGGTTAACCCTGGATAAAGGCCGAGCTTTGTCAAGCCCGTGTGATGACTGATGTGCGACGGTCACCACACATTAAAAAAATCCCGCACAGCCATCTTCCACCCCTGGAGTTCAGGACTGGAATATCGGGTCCTTCATTGAAACATCTGTGAACTCATTCCTTTTGGTGTGGAAGCAAATCTTCTTCGTTTGAGGGACGACCTATGATGATGATACATCAGGATCATTATATGTACCTTGCAACAAATGATCGCAATATAGTTGATGAATGCTGAGCCCAGAGGTGTTCCAGCACCTTTCTGTGGTCATGCTGCAATTACTGGTTGCTTATTATGCTGTTACTCCACTGGGAAACATTCTAATGATGTAAGTAGCAGGCTTAGAAAGAACAAATATACACCCCCTACAATCAATCTTGGTATGGCAGTGTAGGCTCCAGAGGTCAGGGAGCATTGATAGTAGTGATAGCTGGGGACTGCACCTCACCATACACAAGGTGGACTGATATGTGGCTGGTATAACTAGTAATCTACAGAAGGTGCAAGGTTTATAGGCCCATTCCTTACACAACATTCATCAGTGTACTTCAGGCATTTCCTCTGATTGTTCTGTGCAAACAGTGAGATGAGACATTGTCAATTGTCTGTCATTAACACCTGAGGTGATAACAAGTGATTCCCTGATGTTGCAGTGGGAGCTTCTCACGGTTTAACTGCCTTCTTTGGTTTCTCCCTCCCTCTCCTCGAGACAGCTTTGTTCTGCCATTTCTCCTGGCCACTAAACACACTTGGTTAAAAGCCTTAACCTCCATATTCCAGCTCAGGGAACAGGGTCTGCTTCACTGACGGCACAGGAGTTGGTGTGCACCCGAGGCGCATGGCACGGCCCAGGGTTAGTCGGACAGGCACGGGGGTCAGTATTTTTGCCATCAGCAGCTTGGCCCGCCACGCTTGCCCGTTGCCCAGTGAACCCCTGCTGCAAAGCTCGTGCCTGTGGGTCAGATCGGGTCCAGGGTCAGTCGGGTTCCGAACCTCCAGGACACAGCTGGAGAGCTGGATTGTCAGCTTTGCTCATTTCGGGGTGGTAAGGTTTGCGTCCGGGAAGATTTTGAGCCTCAGTCAACAACATTGGGCAGCTGGGCCCTGAATGTGGGACGGAGCACTAAGGGAGGCGTTACACACCTCTCTCAGGGTGCTAGGCCGGCTGGGCAACTGGAAATCCCCAGGTAAACAGCCGGCCTCGGAGCGCTCTGAGAGAGGCCTGGTGGAGAAAAGAAAACTGAACCAAACCACCAAAACATTCCCAATAAATAACTCACGCCACCATGACATAAATCGTAAAAAAATAAAATAACAACCAATCACACTTACCTGAGGTGGACATTACTTACCTCACTGCAGCTGCTACAGCTCGGACCGCCCGCTTTCACAGGTGCTCTACGGATTGGGCAGGACTCAGAAATTGATCCGGTGTCGCAACCAGGAGCATCACACACCGGCTCACCTCTCCCAGGCAGTACTGCTCCGCGTCCCGCTGAAACCGGCCCCGAAAACCCCCGCGGAGCGCTGGAAGCTGGCCGCCCGCCCGGAAGAGCTCACCGCCGCCATCGCCGCCCCTCCAGGGGAGAAACCAGAGGCGGCAACGAGCCAAAAATGCAGACGGGAATCTCCCGGAGTTGAGAGCTGATTCGCTGGATATTACTGTCAGCAACTCAGGGGAGAAATCATTAGGGCATTAGACAAAATATCAGGGGTATTTTTTCATTTTCTTTGAACACTTTCCTTTATTAGTGATAAAAAAATATTGGCGATGGGCAGAATGGGCTGTTTGACCGGACGGAGCGTTTGGAGGTGAGAGGTCACGTGATGAAACCTCCAGGAATATGACCAACCAGAGTTGGCAACCCTAATGATCGGGGTCTGCTGTGAAGCCCTCCCTAGTCCAATAGGTTACCCAGTGTGATTAGAAAGAAAGAAAGGAAGACCTGCATTTATATAGCACCTTTCATGACCACCGCACGTCTCAAAGCGCTTTACAGCCAATGAAGGACTTTTTGGAGTTATTGTTGTAATGTGGGAAAATATATGTAATTATTGCCAAAAAGAAAAGAGGGAAGGAAAATAACTCTTGTTGGTGTCCAATTTAAAGTCTCGAAATTTCCAAGCAAAAATCCAAGGAGTGTTAACGAATGCTCCCTGTAAGAGGCATGGGTGCATGGGTGCAGCGGACTGCAAGGCCCCGCGCTCTCAAATTTCCAAGCCGCACACTGAGCAGTGGAGCTGGAGTGGGGGAGGTGCCCCAATCCCAACGGCTAAGCGAGAGCGGGAAAAAGCCTGGGAGATGAGAGAATGGTCCAGGAACCCTCACAGGGAGAATCATTTGTGACCTCACCGAATTGGACCGGCGCTCGCTAAGATGCAGAGACCTGGAACCCGGTGAGCACTGTCTCGTGATTCTGTCGGTACTTTCCCCGCGGAGGCGCGTACAGTCATTTACTGGGGTCTGAGCATTGGCCGCACCTTGGAACAATTGTTTTGGAATCACTTTGGATCAGTTGTGGCTCAGTGGGCAGCATTCTCACCTCTGAGTCAGAGGGTTGTGGGTTCAAGTCCCACTCCAGGGACTTCAGCACAAAGTCTAGGCTGATGCTGCTGAGGGAGTGCCGCACTGTCGGAGGTGCCGGCTTTCAGCCAAGACGTTAAACCGAGGCCTCGTCTGCCCTCTCAGGTGGACTTAAAATATCCCACAACACTATTTCTAAGAAGAGCGGGTGAGTTATCCTTGGTGTCCTGACCAATATTTATCCCTCAATCAACATAACAAAAAACAGATTATCCGGTCATTATCACATTGCTGTGTGTGGGAGCTTGCTGTGCACAAATTGGCTGCTGCGTTTCCTACATTACAACAGTGACTACACTCCAAAAGTACTTCATTGGCTGTAAAGTGTTTTGAAATGTCTGATGGTCGTGAAAGGCGCTATATAAATCCAAGTCTTTCTTTCTTTAAGTTATTGAGGAAAGTTGAGGAAAAGGCCTCACAGTACCCAGGGCGACAGGTGATGCAGGGTTTGTTCCTCTTGTGATTGTTTCCTTAAGGGTTCAGCTTAAGGAATGAGCTGCTGCTGGCAGCCATACCACGGGCACTGGGTCCACAGGCGACGTGGCTACAAATAGCTGCTGTGGAGCCTGGGGCCTTGATAACAGGGTTAAATGGCCCAGACATTCAATTCAAACTCCTCACCCACATGGGGTCCCCGGCCTGGGGGGATGCTCTGTATCTGAATGCTTTTCCTGGCTGCCTGACTGCTGCAGCTCTGAGAGAGGGATGGTTTGACCTCCTCTGGTCTATGTGCAGTTATTATGGGATGTCTTGGGGTGACTTTACTTACGGTAGATTTCAAAGGCAGTATGACAGCATACTCTGAGAGTATGAGAATCCGGGCCATTAGGACACGTTGGTCTAAAAGCTTGGTCAAAGAGGTAGGTTTTTAGGAGCGTGCGAGAGAGGTAGAGAGGCTAAGAGGTTTAGGGAGGAAATTACAAAGCTTAGAGCCGAGGCAGCTGAAGGCATGACTGCCAATTTTGACGTAAAGGAAATTGAAGAGCCGAGGGCCTACCCACACTGTGATATGTGCGCACACTAGGTCCGTGCAGCAGAGCAGGTCTCCAGTCGTCCTGGTTAACACTTGCCACTGGATAATGGAGCATCGGTCCCTTCATTGAAACATCTGTGAACTTATGTGACATCAGGACTGTATCAGTGTGAGAATTTACACCCAGACTAATCTAAAGTCAATGCACAATTTGTTTATGCTTTGTTTTTAAAGAAACAACAACAACAACAACTTGCATTTATATAGCGCCTTTAACAAAGTGATACATCTCAAGGCGCTTCACAGGAGTGTTATGAGATAAATATTTTGACACCACCTGCATAAGTAGAAATTAGCGCAGGTGACCAAAGGCTTGGTCGAAGAGGTAGGTTTTAAGGAATGTCTTGAAAGAGAAAAGAGAGGTAGAGAGGTGGAGAGGTTTAGGGAGGGAGTTCCAGAGCTTGGGGCCCAGGCAACAGAAGGCACGGCCACCAATGGTTGAGCAATTCTTCTTTTTCTTCTTAGGCAGTCCCCCGGAGTCGAGGATGACTTGCTTCCACACTAATATGAGTTCTCAGGTGACTGATGAGACCAATGCGGGACCGACAGTCTCTGTCACAGGTGGGGCAGACGGTGATTGGAGGGACGGGTGGGTGGGGTGCCTGGGTTGTCGTGCGCTCCTTCCGCAGTTTACAACTGGCTTCCGCATGCTCCCGGCAAAGAGACTCCAGGTGTTTGGCACTTCCCGGATGCTTCTCCTCCACTTTGGGCGGTCTTGGGCCAGGGATTCCCAGGTGCCAGTGGGGATGTTGCATTTTATCAAGGAGGCTTTGAGGGTGTCCTTGCAGCGTTTCCTCTGCCCACCTGGGGCTCGCTTGCCGTGTCAGGGATGCTCAGGAGGGCAGAATTAGAGGAGCACAGACATCTCGGGGGGGTTGTGGGGCTGGAGGAGATTACAGAGATAGGGAGCTTCAAATTCAAAAATATTTTCTAGCTCGGCCATGAATTATTTATACCGGACCTCTGTTTGTGAACTGGTTTTATGTAATCTGTTTGTTAAATGAGCAGCCCGTTGATTTGTGAATGTTTGTACTCGCTCCATTGTTGGTAAATGGTTGTATCTGGGCCATTAACCATTTATACAGGGACCATTCTTAAATCGATCCACAGAAGCTGTTTCACCGATCCGCTGCAAAACCTCAGTGTGTGTGCGGCGGGCAGGAAAGTGAATACAGTTTCATTTTTATTATCTTATATTTGGAATATATTTTTTTTGTTGGTTAACATTAAAAAGAATGAAATATTTAATATCTGTATATTTATTTAATGTAAATGTTTATTTTTAAGTAAACAAACGTCAATGTCCAAAACCATCGGGTTTTAAAGCCTTAAAAATGGCCATCGTTTTTGAAAGTGAAGCCTAGAGGAAGTCCCCGATGTGTTGTAACTGTGCGAAAGGGGGACTATCGACAAACGGATCAGCCCTCGATGTTTCAGACCTTTCCCGATCTCTAGACACCGAGGCCCAGACTTTCAGCTTCATTGTCGGCGATTTTCTTGGCGGTACAGCTGGTTTTTCGCCCGGCGAGAATTTCCACGTAAGTTTTTCAACGTTATCGGCCACATCTGAATTCGCCCGCCGGGACCAAACTGTCGTGTATTCAATTGTCATTGTAACCCATGTAAAAGCTGACCCAAGTTGTACACCATGAGAATACTGACCACAGAGGGCGAACTTGTGGGAGACAATCCTAACCTGGACTTTCCGGTATAAAAGGGGAAGCTCCACCCACCGTCTGCCTCTTCAAGTCTTGGTAATAAAGGTAACTGGTCACAGAGTGACCTTCTCTCAAGTATGGGCCTCGTGTGCATTTATACTGTATAGTAAGCACATATTATTGGCGACAAGAAACTGGGATTTAAATCACACGAGCATGGCCACTAACAGCACAGAAGAGAGGAACTGTGTTGGTGATTATTGGGACGACTTTATTGAGAGACTACAGTAAAGTTTTGTCACTAAGGAATGGTTGGGACAGGATTCGGCCGACAAACGCAGGGCTCATCTCCTGACGGTTTGTGGATCCAGAATGTACTCCCTGATGAAGGATCTTCTAGCGCCAGAGAAGTCTGCGGACAAGACGTTCGAAGAGCTCAGTAAGTTGATCGGGAACACCTTAAACCAGCGAGCAGCATGCACATGGCGAGACATCGGTTTTACACGCACCAGCGGCAAGGGCAAAGCGTTCCAGACTTCGTGGCAGATTTCCGGCGATTGGCGAGCCTATGTAAGTTCCCAGATGCATGCAGAGCGGAGATGCTGCGAGACTTTTTTTATTGAGGGCATCGGACATGCTGGTGTTTTCAGGAAACTGATTGAGACCAAAGACTTGACCTTGGAAGCGGCAGCTATGATAGCCCAGACAATTATCTCAGGGGAGGAAGAGACCAGAATGATTTATGGCAAAAATCTTGACTCAAATGCGGCAAACGACCAGGGAGTCAACATTATTAACACGCCACACAGTTCTCTAGGGAGACAATAACAATCGGACATGCCCCAGCATGCAGTCGAACCCAAAGGGGGATTCAACAGAGACAATGGTTAGCTGAATGGCAATTCATGCCATTGCAGTGGACAATGCAGCCAGTAATGGGGCCATCAACACCTGTTAATGGTGCGCTTAAGGACAGTTACAGAGACAATCAGAGACGATCGATTGGTAATGGATCTTTTGTTTCCAACAATGGGGCCTCTAACTCATGCTGGAGGTGTGGAGGCAAACACCCAGCCAGAGCTTGCAGATATCAGCAATATACCTGCAGAAACTGCAACATCAGCGGTCACTTGGCGCGTATGTGCTGGAAGCCTGCAGCCAGGTTGATGTACGAGGAGGACGGGCCCGATGTAAGCTCTACAAGGCCAAATGAATACTGGGGGAAATCGCTAGAAGCTGAAGTTCAGCGAGTTCATGTGGAGCACAAACACAGTTCATACACCAGGACGCCACCGATAATGATGAAAGTGCTCCTCAATGGCATCCCAGTATTAATGGAGCTGGACACGGGGGCCAGCCAGTCCCTGATGAGTATCAAACAGTTCGAAAGATTGTGGGTGTCCAAGGCCAGGAGGCCAAAATTATTGCCGATTGACGCACTGCTACGGACATAGACAAAGGAGATCATTCAGGGTAGTCGTGACCCACAAAGATTCAGAGAACAGGTTGCCACTCTGGATTGTCCCAGGGGATAGTCCCGCACTACTGGGGAGGAGTTGGCTTGCTGTCATGAACTGGAAACAGGGCGACGTCAATGCAATTTCTTCTGTGGAGCGAGTATCATGCTCACAGGTTCTGGACAAATTTGACTCATTATTTCGACCCGGCATCGGCACTTTCATGTGGACCAAGGTAGTGATTCACATAAACCCGGACGCCAGGCCAGTACATCACAAGGCCAGAGCGGTGCCGTACGCGATGCGGGAAAATATAGAATGCGAATTGGACCGCCTGCTGAGGGAAGGCATCATCTCGCCAGTCAAATTCAGTGACTGGGCGAGCCCGATCGTGCCGGTGCACAAGGCGGATGGGTCAGTCAGGATATGTGGCGATTACAAGGCCACCATCAATCGGGTGTCACTCCAAGACCGCTACCGAGAGCGGAGGACCTCTTTGCGACGCTATCCGGCGGCAAACTTTTTTCAAAATTGGGCCTGACCTCAGCTTACATGACTCAGGAGCTGGTGAGTGAGTTGAAAAAGCTGACCATCATCACGACACACAAGGAGTTGTTTGAGTATAACAGATGTCCATTTTGGGATTCGTTCGGCCGCCGTGATCTTTCAGTGAAATATGGAAAGCCTCTTCAAGTCGATTCCAAGGACGGTGGTTTTTCAAGACGACATCCTCATCATGGGTCGCGATACTGAAGAACACCTCCACAACCTGGAGGAGGTGCTACGCAGACTGGACTGGGTAGGGCTGCGACTGAAAAAGGCGAAGTGCGTTTTCTTAGCTCCAGAGGTAGAATTCTTGGGGAGGAGGGTAGCAGCAGATGGGATCAGACCTACTGCGTCCAAAACGGAAGTGATCCAGAGAGCACCAAGACCCCATAACATGGCAGAGCTGCATTCGTTCCTGGGGCTCCTGAACTATTTTGGCAACTTTCTTCCCAAATTGAGCATGCTGTTAGAGTTACACGTGCTCCTACGCAAAGGTCACGATTGCGTCTGGGGGGACAGCCAGGAAAGGGCTTTTGATAGAGCACGCAATTTGTTATACTCCAACAAACTGTTAACGATATATGACCTGTGTAAGAAACTAGTTTTAATGTGTGATGCGTCGTCCAATGGGGTCGGGTGTGTGTTGCAGCATATGAATGCCAATGGTCAGTTACAGCTGTTAGCTTATGCCTCCAGAAGTCTGTCCCAGGCAGAAAGGGGCTACGGGATGGTAGAACAGGTTGTGATAGCATGTGTATATGCAGTAAAAAAAAATGCACCAGTACCTGTTTTGTAGGAAATTTGAGCTGGAGACAGATCACAAACCCCTAACGTCCCTTTTGGCCGACAACAAGGCCATAAATGCGAATGCATCGGCCCGCATACAGAGGTGGGGACTTAAGTTAGCTGCCTATGACTGCACAATTCGGCACAGACCGGGCACTGAAAACTGTGCCGATGCACTCAGCAGGCTCCCACTAGCCACCACTGAGGGGACAACTGAGCATGATGATGAGATGGTCATGGCTGTTGATGCTTTCGAAAGCGAAGGCTCACCTGTGACAGCCCGTCAGATTAAAGTCTGGACAAATAAAGACCCGCTACTGTCTTTAGTTAAGAAATGTGTCCTGAATGGGGTCTGGGCTGCCACGTATGGGGCATGCCCTGAGGAGTTTAACCGTTTCATAGGCGCAAGGATGAACTCTCGATTCAGGCCGATTGCCTACTGTGGGGAAACCAAGTAGTCATGTCCCAGAAGGGCAGAGAGGTGTTTATCAGAGATCTTCACAATGAGCACCCGGGCATTGTCATGATGAAGGCAATTGCCAGGTCACACGTTTGGTGGCCAGGGATAGATGCAGACCTGGAACTTTGTGTTCGCAGGTGAAACACGTGTGCTCAGCTGGGCAATGCACCCAGGGAAGCCCCCCTTAGCCCCTGGTCCTGGCCCGCCAAGCCATGGTCACGCCTCCATGTGGAATACGCAGGTCCTTTCATGGGAAAAATGTTTTTGCTTGTATTAGACACCTACTCCAAATGGGTTGTGTGTGCCATTTTAAATTCAAGCACATCCTCTGCACGGTAGAAAGTCTACGGGCAATGTTCGCCACCCAATGGTCTACCAGACATCTTGGTCAGCAACAATGGCCCGTGCTTTACAAGCACTGAATTCCAGGACTTCATGGCAGGCAATGGAATCAACCATGTCAGAACGGCACTGTTCAAGCCGGCCTCAAACGACCAGGCGCAACGAGCAGTGCAGATAATCAAACAGGGGATGCTCAGAATCCAAGGGGGTTCCCTACAAAGCCGCTTATCACGCCTCCTGTTGGCCTATAGATCCCGACCACACTCGCTTACTGGGGTTCCACCCGCAGAGCTGCTAATGAAAAGGACGCTCAAAACCAGGTTATCCCTTATACACCCTACTATGAAAGAAATTGTTGAGAGCAGGCGTCAGTCACAATGTGACTACCATGACAAGAATGCGATGGCGCGATGTATTGATGTTAATGACCCTGTTTTTGTCCTTAATTACTTTGCAGGGCCCAAATTGCTTGCAGGCACTGTGATTGGTAGTTAAACTTACCAATGGACAAATCTGCCGCAAACACGTCGATCAATCTAAAAGGAGGTTCAGCAACCCCATAGAAGAAGTAGAGGAAGAACACGATGTAGAGTTTACTCCACCACAGGTGACCGAACACCGGAACCAAGTGGAGGAGAGCCCAGTCACTGTAGGCAGTCCAGACAGGCCTGAGGCACCGCAAACAGCAGACACTCAGGCCAGCGCCCAGCAACCGGAGCCCCAACTCAGGCGCTCTAGAAGAGAGCGTAAACCACCAGAGAGACTTAACCTGTGATCCCAATAAAACTTTGGGGGGGAGGTGATGTCATGTATTCAACTGTCATTGTAACCCATGTATAAGCTGACCTAAGTTGTACACTGTGAGAACACTGACCACAGAGGATGAACTTGTTGGAGACACTCCTAACCTGGACTTTCTGGTATAAAAGGGGAAGCTCCACCCTCCGTCTGCCTCATGAGGTCTTGGTAATAAAGGTAACTGGTCACAGAGTGATCTTCTCTCAAGTATGGGCCTTGTGTGCATTTATACTGTATAGTAAGGACATATTACAAACTGCCCACATGCAACGCCGAGAACAACTGCCAAGGCGTAAGTTTGGCCTCAACCGCCAGCATCCAGATCGCCGAGAGATCCGTCCTATAAACGCTGCTTAAACCGGGCGGTAAGGGGGAACCCTGCACAGAAAGGTGAGTTAAAGGTTCTTTATTTACTTTTTTAGAATTTTACCGCAGCGATAAGGCTTACAACTGTCTTGAGAATGCTTTGCATATGTTTTTTTTAACAATAATTTTTTCTTTAAGTTTTCCCCCCCTCCGTAGGCACAACCGCAGCCTCGGCCTAAATTGTCCTACTTACCGTTCATGCCGGTAACGACCGTCCATTTGTCTAACTTTGCACTTACCCGCCGAGAGACCGCCAAGAATGAGTGTGCAATGCCCATATTTTCGCTGGGCGATCAGTTCCACACACCTTTACCCTCAAAATAGAAATTCTCGCCCGCTTTTTTCGCCGAGCATTAGTGATCCTTCTCAGCGGGCAATCGGGCGATGAGGGCCTTTATGGAAATTCTGGTCCTGCGTATTCTGGTGAACCTTTCAGACAAACCTGTTTTTATGTTTTACATTTCAATTCATGCGGTGTGATGCAGACGGAGCTGGGCTGTGGATGTGTAGCTCAAGGAGATGGTCCTGAGCTGGAAATGTTGATGTGAATGAGTGTCTGGTTAAAGCTCAACAATGTCAAGCTGGGAGCGGGAGGGAAGCAATTCTTAATCTTAAATTAGGCTGCAGTTCTACAAGCGCTTTCGCTCCCGTGGAAAGTGGTTTTGGGTGCAGTTCAATGGAGAAGTGGTGGTATAACCCAAGAGATAATTGAGGGTACTGAAGGTGTGGGGCGTGGAATTCTCTGCTCCAGAGAGCTGTGGAGCCTGGGTCCTTGAATATATTTAAGGTAGAGATAGACATATTTTTGAGCAATAAGTGAGTCAGGGGTTATGGGGAGCGGGCAGGGAAGTGGAGCTGAGTCCATGATCAGATCAGCCATGATCTTATTGAATGGCGGAGCAGGCTCGAGGGGCCAAATAGCCTACTCCTGCTCCTATTTCTTACGTTCTTATGAGGCGTGAGTCTGGTACAACAGGTTTATGTTTCCACTGAGTGCACATTAGCTCCACCTTTGGTTCCTCATCACCTCCCAACAAATGTTGGAAATAAAGTTACTGCCAATGTCTGGTGTAATAATAATAAAACAAGTCATTTGGTTCATCGAGTGTTTTCCTTCCACCAACACTATCCAGTCTATTAGCTTTTGGGATGAGATGTTAACTCTGCTCCTGTGGGTCAGATGGATTAATAAGGGACAGCCAGCACGGATTTGTTAAAAGGAGACGGAGAATGAGAAGTGGGGAGAGGGAGAGTGGGACATGTGGGGAGAGGGAGAGTGGGACGTGTGGGGAGAGGGAGAGTGGGACGTGTGGGGAGAGGGAGAGTGGGACGTGTGGGGAGAGGGAGAGTGGGGTGCGGGGGGAGAGGGAGAGTGGGACGTGTGAGGAGAGGGAGAGTGGGACGTGTAAGGAGAGGGAGAGTGGGACATGTGAGGAGAAGGAGAGTGGGACGTGGGGAGAGGGAGAGTGGGACGTGGGGAGAGGGAGAGTGTGGGCCGTGTGAGGAGAGGGCGAGTGGGACGTAGGGAGAGGGAGAGTGGGACGTAGGGAGAGGGAGACGTGAGGAGAGGGAGAGGGAGACTTGAGGAGAGGGAGAGTGAGACGTGTGGAGAGGGAGAGTGAGACGTGAGGAGACGGAGAGTGAGACGTGAGGAGAGGGAGAATGAGACTTGTGGAGAGGGAGAGTGGGACTTGGGAAGAGGGAGAGTGGGACGTAGGGAGAGGGAGAGTGGGACGTAGGGAGAGGGAGAGTGGGACGTGGGGAGAGGAGAGTAGGACGTGTGAGGAGAGGGAGAGGGAGAGTGGGACGTGTGAGGAGAGGGAGAGTGGGGTGCGGGGGGAGAGGGAGAGTGGGACGTGGGGAGAGGGAGAGTGGGACGTGGGGAGACGGAGAGTGGGACGTGGGGAGAGGGAGAGTGGGACGTGGGGAGAGGGAGAGTGGGACGTGGGGAGAGGGAGAGTGGGACGTGGGGAGATGGAGAGTGGGACGTGTGAGGAGAGGGAGAGTGGGACGTGTGAGGAGAGGGAGAGTGGGACGTGTGAGGAAAGGGAGAGTGGGACGTGAGAGGAGAGGGAGAGTGGGGTGCGGGGGGAGAGGGAGAGTGGGACGTGTGAGGAGAGGGAGAGTGGGGTGCGGGGGGAGAGGGAGAGTGGGACACGGGGAGAGGGAGAGTGGGACGTGGGGAGAGGGAGAGTGGGGCACAGAGAGAGGAAGAGTGGGATATAGGGGAGGGAGAATGGGACATGGAGAGAGGGAGAGTGGGACGTGTGAGGAGAGGGAAAGTGGGACGTGGGGAGAGGGAGAGTGGGACGTGTGAGGAGAGGGAGAGTGGGGTGCGGGGGGAAAGGGAGAGTGGGACATGGGGAGAGGGAGAGTGGGACGTGGGGAGAGGGAGAGTGGGACGTGGGGAGAGGTAGAGTGGAACGTGTGAGGAGAGGGAGAGTGGGGTGCGGGGGGAAAGGGAGAGTGGGACATGGGGAGAGGGAGAGTGGGACGTGGGGAGAGGGAGAGTGGGACGTAGGGGAGGGAGCATGGGACATGGAGAGAGAGAGAGTGGGACGTGTGAGGAAAGGGAGAGTGGGACATGTGAGGAGAGCGAGAGTGGGGCATGTGAGGAGAGAGAGAGTGGGACCTGTGAGGAGAGAGAGAGTGGGACATGTGAGGAGAGGGAGAGTGGGACATGTGAGGAGAGGGAGAGTGGGACGTGTGAGGAGAGGGAGAGTGGGACGTGGGGAGAGGGAGAGTGGGACGTGTGAGGAGAGGGAGAGTGGGACGTGTGAGGAGAGGGAGAGTGGGGTGCGGGGGGAGAGGGAGAGTGGGACGTGGGGAGAGGGAGAGTGGGACGTGGGGAGAGGGAGAGTAGGACGTGTGAGGAGAGGGAGAGGGAGAGTGGGACGTGTGAGGAGAGGGAGAGTGGGGTGCGGGGGGAGAGGTAGAGTGGGACGTGGGGAGAGGGAGAGTGGGGTGCGGGTGGAGAGGGAGAGTGGGACGTGGAGAGAGGGAGAGTGGGACGTAAGGAGAGGGAGAGTGTGACATGGGGAGAGGGAGAGTGGGACGTAGGGAGAGGGAGAGTGGAACGTGGGGAGAGGGAGAGAGGGACGTGGGGAGAGGGCGAGTGGGGTGTGGGGTGAGAGGGAGAGTGGGAGTTGGGGGAGAGGGAGAGTGGGACGTGTGAGGAGAGGGAGAGTGGGACGTGTGAGGAGAGGGAGAGTGGGGCGTGTAAGGAGGAGAGAGAGTGGGACGGTGTGAGGAGAGGG